>NC_133417.1:80203333-80812500 GCF_049350105.2 Macaca mulatta | reverse complement strand
CAAGATCAGGAGAACTGGCTACTCTTCCAAAGGGCAATCAAATACCCTTTGCCCTTTCTCCAAATTTCCCCCCAGAGCCCGACACATATACATATTCTCCTGGGACTTTATCATTTGCAAATGAGGATAAGAAGTGAAAAAAAATTGCAGTGCAAAATGTCTTTCCAGACCGTTCCGTTTTGATCAGATGGCCAAGAAAACAAGTCAATTAATAATCAAATTTCCTTAATATTATAAATTGCTCAGAGAATACTTGTAATCATTGATATTAGTTGCTTAAAAGGTTGAACCAGAAAAGGGTGAAGCAGTACTATTTCCCTGGGAATATGCTGACACGGGATCTATTATACCAAACCTCATCAAAAGCCAAAAGTTTTTGAAAATATTTGAATTAGTTGAAATATCTGGGGACCTGAACTTGGAAGAGTTTTATAAAATTTCAGAGACTAAATCTTTCAAACATTTTCTTAATTCTTGAAGACACTATGAACTGGAAAATAATAATTTGGAGAAAACCAATTTTTATGAAATAAAAAAGGAGTTGAATATGGAAAGACTAGTTGATGATCTTTCCAATACATATACTAAATCAGAATTTCGGGGTAGGGGAAAGTGGAGCTAGAGAATATGTACTTTTAAAAGTTCCCCAGGTGATTCTGCTGTGCAGTCACGGTTAGCCAGGGAACCACAGATACAGAGCCTACCAGCTGCTCTTTATTGCCATGGCAACAGAGGAAGAAGAAGCAGGCATTAACTGTGGCATGAAGTATTTAGGCTAATGTGAGTTTGCTTTTAATTACTAGATTTGCATTTGTCATTATAACCCTTTAGTGGATATCTTCTTCTTGGCCCAATGCCTAAGATTTGGGTAGTAGCCACCAGGTGATTTTTGCTTATAGATTCTTAGGCTTTTTATCAAATATACATAAAAGAAAACCATATTATAACCCAAGTCAATTAAACTTTTTCTCCAGAGACTCATACCATTAAAAAGAATGGTTTACAAAAATAGCAAATCTAATTGTAAGTATAAACAATGGAATAAAATATAGAACAAGATATAAAAAAATAGGAATGCCCAGGTACACACATGTAAGAACATTACTTACCAAGCCTCAACTCTTATAAGATATATTTAATTTAACTCTGGTTTTTCTTATTGAGGCTAAACCAGAAAACTAGTATATCTGATTTTATGTAAAGGACCAGAATTCTCTATATCTATACTTGTACTCAAAATCATTTTTTTGTGAGGCTTTAGAAATAAGTATATTTTTTCTGCAACTTGAGGATAAAAAGGCTTTTTCCAATATTATGTCCTTTCATGGAGAAATATTAATGACAATATTACACATGCAGTTTCCTCCGCATATTTTCTGTTTTAATTGCCTTTTCTCCTTCTCTCTTGTAGTGGAGACATCTATTTTTTTTTCCACAGAAGTTTTAGAAAAATAGATTTTGGGGATACAAGTGCAGTTTTGTTACAGGGACATGTTGTCTAGTGGTGAAATCTGTGCTTTTAGTGCACCCATCACCCAATAGTGTACATTGTACCAACAGGTGATTTTTCGTCCCTCCCGCCCCCCACCCTCCCACCTATTGGAGTCTCCAATGTCTATTGTTCCACTCTGTATGCTCTTATGTACCCATTGTTTAGCTCCCACTTATAAGGAAGAACATGCGGTATTTGACTTTCTTTTTCCACAGAATGTTCTTAGCATTTTCTAGTTTTCTTTTTTTCCTGCTAAGAGAAGCTTCTTGTCTGAGTCAACTTTTGTTTCTGAGCTTCACGTGCATAAGGTTTTATGAAATCTTGTAATGCTATCTTTTGTTATTTCTTATCATTAATAATAATGGTGATAATAATAATGAATATCTTAAATATTCCTTAAACATTGTTTACTTTTATCTTTTCAGATCAGGAAAGCTTCCCTTGCTAACCAGGTCATGTCCTCCTCCTTGGGTGGTTTGATTCTGGTGTAAAAGGCCTATGATGCAAGCTAGACAAAGATTATGTTTAAACTAACCAATCATTTCCAAATAATTCACAACTTACTTCAGATCTATGGTTTTCTGTGATAAAGGAACAAAATATTTTTGTTGTCTAAGCATTTAAAAACAAAAACGAAAAACAATAATTAAAAATTATGTTTACGATGGGAAGAGAGAGATTGCATACACATGGTTCTTGTTTTGGGTAGGGGGACTAGGAGCTGCTCATCTACCAGACTCGCACTTTGTTATTGCTTCCCCAGAGGGCTTACTTTTTTCCTGCTTTTGGGGGCGGTGGGGAATAGAGCTAAATAGAACAAGTGTTAAATGAGTCTCTCTGTGTGTGTGTGTGTGTGCATGCACATGTGTGCACATGTGACCAAGTATATCTTGAAGGAAAGGTGAGCTTTGTTGTTTGGTATCCTTAAGTTCACTCAAATGATACAGGTGGAACTAAATAATTTCATGTTTTTGTAAATAACTTCAGTTTCCCTTACCTAAATCCAATTAAATTATTCACAAAGCATTTTCTGGAAGAAATGAAAGTCTGAAATTCTGTCGTCTTTCCCAACTGTGGGCTTGAATAAGCAGGAGGATGAATTTAAAAAATGCTTATAATTGATAGTAGCTTGTTCTAGAAATGTAAAAGAGAAGAGCATACATTCTTTTCATAAAAAACCTTTTATTGTTTTATGAAATATTGTAAGAGTGGTTTTGTGCACATTATAGAAAATCTGGAAAATGCAGTAAAATAAAAAGTAGGAAATAAATGAACTCAAGTTCCAGCTCCTAAAGACAGCCACAGTTAACATTTTGAAATATTTTCTTTTTCCTTTTTTTTTTTCCTGGGATTTGGATTATTTTTTTGAAATCAATTTCATAACTCAGAAAGAGCTTATAAGAGATAAAGCTATAGAAAAGTCATTTATCTGCTGATATGTCAATATTCAATGAGATAGTTAAAGGTAAAATTGCTAACTATTATGTTGTCCTTTAATTAACCAAACACAGAATTTAACTTTCACTGGGGAGCACTAGAAACCTGTCTTCATGAGATAATCTGAAATGCAGAACGAGAGACTTAAAGATGTTTATCACAGAATTACTTACTGGGAAATCTCTGGGAAATGATGTCACATTCATACGATTTAATATTATACAGCCACTAAAATTACATTTCTAAGGATTTTAAAAATTACATGAAATGTTTTGAATCAGTGTTAAGCAAAAAAAGCAGATTTCAAAGTTTTATATACAATATGATCTCAATTATATTTTTATAAAGTAGAAGAAATATGGTACCAAAATATACCACTAAACACCAAAAGAATTGTTATATTGGAATGCTGAGATTAAATCTGATTTTTCTCTACAATTTTCTGCATATTCAAACATTTCTACAATGAGTATAGATCTCCTTCATAACTGCATTTTTGAAAATAAAAACAACACTCACTATCACCTTGCCCCATATCTGGGAACCATATTTAGAACACAAAGGAAGAAATTAATAGCACCAAGCATCTTTTCCTTGGAACATTTCCTGTGCTTCCAATCACATGGCAGCTGTTTGCTCGATAATAGTCTGCTCTGAGTTTTATAGAAGCAACATTTTTTTTAATTGAGTGCTTTGAAGAGACTTAAGAGCCATGCAGAGAGTGAAGTAGGGGCCCTCTCTTGGGCAGGGCTAGCTTGTAACACAGTTTGAAATGTTTTTCAGGGATGGTTACGGCCCTCCCTGTTTGTATCCACCTTTCTCAGACATCATCAGCCCAGGCCCAAGGCTCTTGCAAACCTGCAGATTAAATACTCACTTATCAAAAGGAAGCCTCAGGGAACCAGTGTGGGCCTGAGCTGTGCCCTCTGCACAAAGATCTTTGTCCCAGCTGGGTTTCCTTTCCCAGCTTCAGAGACAGAAATGACTCCAGAAGCTGGCCCAGGATTTTCCTGGCTTTACTCCTGAGGATGTGAGGCCCGAAAACGACACCCATTTTTGACTATGCAAAGCTATGATTTAGTGAAGTCATATCTCTGGGACTTACTTTTCTTGGAACATCTGGGCCTGTGTGCCCTTGTACTGTTCACTGTGAAATTTTCCTGGAGGGTGCATCAGTGACTGCAAAAGACCTTTCCCTCCATTAAAACCCTCCAAAAAGGAAGTATTTCCCTACTTTGATAGTAGCAGGTGGTCAAAAAGAGGGAGGGGCTTACATTACAAAGCATTAGTGTTATTAGTTTAATAAAAAAGAAAATACTTAAATTTTCTCACTAGGCTGGGTGGGAGGGGGAGGAGAAAAGAGGTATTTGGGAAGAAGGAGCACAGGACTTTTTCAGGGGCCATTCAGGGGCCTGGGCTGGCCAGGTGGGACATGCAGGCTTTGTGACATCTGTGACCGCATGTAGGTCATTGATCAATGTGGCAAAGTTTCTTCAAAATAGGGAAAGCCACACAGTCCCTGACTGGAAGAGACAGGGATGCTCTCGAGTGGCTTGGGGGTGGGGTTCAAGGGCTTGTCAGTTATGAAGCCTTCCCTATTAGAAACAGGAATGAACAAACCATAAACCAACCAACAAATGAAAAAGGCACTTCTATGTGTTTGCGAGGAATCACACACACACCTAGGGAGTCCAGCTTTGGGGGTTGAGACATGCTCCAGCCAAGGTAAAGCAATAGCTGCTATTGAGGATCCGTGGATAATTATTAATGGATGGGGGCTTCCTGTGGCAGAGCTAGAGGCTGGGCTCGGGATCTCTCCACCTCCCCTCACCTGCTTGAGCCAGCTTTGCTTCCTGGAATCCTAACTGCTGTCAACCACTTTCCTCTCTGCCCTCCCCAACCCCGCCTTCCATTCCAGTCACGTTTTCCAGTCCTAGGAATTCACTTTTCTGTCTTCTGGGCCAGGCCCCTCTGATACCAAGGAACGAACTGTAGTTGCTTTGCCCTGAGCTCACTTACCTGATCTGCCTCCCTGCCCCCACCTGCCTTGCTATTCCTGTTGCTTTTCAAACCCAGCTCCTGCTCAGTCCCTACACCTGTGCTAGTAAGGGCTTACGTAGGTGAACTAGCATCCTGCTCCCAGCTCCCTTCTTCTCATTAAAAGAAGGTGGGGAAGAAGACAGACTTGATTCAGTAACTGTAACTTATATATGTATATTATAAATGATCATAACATGCAGTATTATTATAAATTTCAAAATAAAACCAGCTTTGAAGTTCTTCTGTGCATTGATAAACACAATTAGTATTTTGGTAAGCAGTCTTCCGGATATCTTTATCCCCTGCCCTCTTCACCCTACTTCTTCTCCACCCACAAAGACACTCATGCCTTTCTGTATCTCAAACGGGATTATACTGTATACCATGTTCTTTAATTTTTTAAATTTAGAAACTTCAATTATCTCCTCCTTAATGTATGTTTTCTTTTATGTTCAACAACGTGCCTTGTTTTCTTTTCATATTAGTAAATTTAGAATCACATCAGTATTTTATAATTGCATGGGATGACACCTTAATTTATTTAAACATACTCCATTTACAGATATTTTATTCACTTTCAATTAATTTTGTTAGTAGTACTCTACTATTTTACATTATTACTAGTAATATAATAAAAAATATGAGAAACAATATTGATTCTTTCCAAATATCTCCTTTATGTAATTTTCTAATATGTAGAAAATAGAATCAGTGGGTTCAAAGATAAGCACATTTACTAGTTTGACTTACATGACCAAGCTACTTTCATAGAGATCTCTTATTTTTTATTAACTAAACTTCAGTAGTGAGAAAAGTTGGTGTAGCAACAGCAGTTCTCTTGTGATATATTCAGAGTGTCCCAATTGATTCATTATTTTCCTCTGGAAGGTAGACACACAGCTCTTTTTCATGCAATATTCCTGAGGAAGTTAGAAACATGCTCACATGCAAGTTGTTCCACCTTTTGGGGGCGCTGTGTCTCGTCTGTGTCCATCTTATACTACATGATCCTTTACACGTCTAGGGTCTACGGTTTTATGATGACTGGAGAAAAATACAGCAGCCAAATATCATACTGTTGTCTGCCTTACTTTTAAATTTTCATTTTTTTTTAGGATACTAATTAGACTTTGATTTTGGTTATATATAACTTAGGAATGATTAATATCTATACAATGTTAGTCCTCTTCATCCCATCATTACATTGTTATTGGATATTATTTCTTTACGAAAATGGTGAACATGAAGTGCATTATATTCTTTCCTTTTGTCTCTATTTACATTTCTACCTTACCTCCTAATGTAGGTTTGTGTTTTTTTTGGTTTTTTTTTTTTTTTTTTTTTTTTTTAATGGAGCCTTACTCTGTTGCCCAGGCTGGAGTGCAGTGGCACGATCTTGGTTTACTGTGACCTCCGCCTCCCGGGCTCAAACGATTCTCCTGCCTCAGCCTCCTGAGTAGCTGGTATTACAGATGGGTGCCACCATGCCCGGCTAATTTTTATATTTTTAGCAGAGACGGGGTTTCATCATGTTGACCAGTCTAGTCTCGAACTCCTGACCTCAAGTGATCTCCCTGCCTCGGCCTCCCAAATTGTTGAGATTACGGGCGTGAGCCACTGTGCCTGTCCTAATCTAAGGTTTTTACAACTGAAATACCTGCTGAACTTTTAAAAGTAGACATATACTTTTATGTATGTGACTGTAAGCAAAAATATATGCTGTGTGTGTGTGTGTGTGTGTGTGTGTGTGTGTGTGTGTCTGCCCATTGCATCTTACCAGTAGCTTGCAAAATGAGAATGCAGAGGAATTTTGCTAAACAATGGTTCAGTGGTGGTCTTCCTTTTTCTTCTTTTTTTTTTTTAACTTTTATTTTAGGTTTCAGGGGTACATGTGAAGGTTTGTTACACTGGTGAACTCATGTAATGAGGGTTTGTTGTACAGATTATTTGATCACCCAGGTATTAATCCTGGTACCCAATAGTTATTTTTTCCCTCCTCTCCCCTCCACTCCCAAGTAGACCCAGTGTCTGTCATTCCTTTCTTTGTGTTTATGAGTTCTCATCAGTAAGAATGGCTACTATGAAAACAAAAACAAAAACAAAAAAACAAAAACAGTGGTGTTCTTTCTACTGATTATTGCAGTTTCACTCAAGCAGCCTCTCGAATGAACTTACATATTCTATCCTACTCAGTTTCTCAGCTTCTATGCATAGCAGGCATCTCACTTTGTCATGTGTAAAACAGAACTCATTTCTCCCACTCTCTCCCACAACCACTCTTTCCACAGACTCTCCCATTTCAGAAGAAAAATGGCAACTTCATTAGTTCAGTAAACCTCTCGGTGGCACCCTTCTTTCTCTCACTGGCCAGTTCTATGGGTTATGCCTGCAGATATGTCCAGGGTCTGACCACGTCTCACTCCCTCCACTGCACATGACCATCTAAGTCCCCATTGTTTTTCACCTGGATAATTACATCAGCTTTTAAAGGGGTATGCCTGGTTTCACTCCTGTTCCCTTACAGTTTATTTTTCACAAAGCAGCCAGAAGGATTTTTAAAAAACTTTATTGAGGTATGATTTTACATGCCATAAAATTCATATGTGTGACAGGTATAGTTCAGTGATTTTTTAGGTTATTTATAGAGTGGTACAACATTACCAAAATCCAGGTTTAGAAAATTTCCACCATCCCAAAAAGATCCCCCCAGGTGATCGGTGCTGTTATTAAAATGATTACGATTAGAGTTGGAAGCTGCGTAGAGGTCATTAGGCATAACTTCATTACATCAGAGATGAGAAAACTGACCCCTGGAACTCATAGATTTGTTTTCAAGTCTTTTACTATTGAGAACAATCTTATGAACATTCATGTTCAAGCCATGTGGCATATCAGAAGGATTCTTTTAAAACCCAAGTTGGACTACATTAATCCTATGCTTAAAACTCTCCAATGGCTCCCCTTTTCACTGTGGATTAAAAGTCAGAAGTCTTTATGTGGCCCTAAAGGTCCTGCATGCTCTAACCAACTCATTATCCAACCAATGACCTTTTGGCCTTCACTTCCCATCACTCTCCCCTGATCCAACTCTGATCCAGCGACGCTGGCATCTACTGTTCCTATATTACAACACATTTCGCCCCAGGGCTCTAGACTGGCTCTTCCCTCTGTCTGGAACACTTTTCCCAGACATATCTACGCACACCATCATCTCTTTTAGATCTTTGCTCAAATATTGCTGTATTAGAATTTCCCTGATCATTGTATTTAAAATAGCAACCCTGTTACCCTCTAACCTTTCTTCTGTATTTCATTTTTCTTCATAGGACTTACTAGCATCTTATGTATTACATATTATTTGTTTTCTGACTTTCCCCCATAGAGTGTAAAATCCAGGAGGACAAGTGCAATGCCTAGAGCGGTGCCAGGCATACAGTAACCACTCAGATATATGTGCTGAATGAAGAAGGAATGGAGAGGGGCACAGTACATGAAACTGACCTGGCGTCCACTGTAATTCTGGTCTTCAGCATATGGGACTCAGAAGTGAGGGCCCTGTGTGGATAACCAGCAATTTCATTTGGGAGTAGGAAGCTAGGCTCATCACATCTTGGTGAACCTTAGTCTACTAGGTCCGATGTGGCAAGGCTGGGTGGAAAGTTGGTCGTAGGGAAAGGAGAGCAGCCAGATCAGGAGTTTTAAGAAGGATTTTAACACATGGACACCCACATACAACCTGTCTATAATTTCCTTCTTCTCCTCAGTTGCCAAGCAGCATGGATTAAACAGGCTGACTAAAGGGCGTGCAGGATCCAGGAAGGTAACAAATAGACAAGCAGGCCAGTGTATGAAACATTAGGGAGTGGTAGGGATTATAGAGGACCAGAGAACTCAGGCCCGATCTAGAGAGGGGCACCTGCTACTCCCCATCTGCCCATCATAGCTGTGGGGTTGCAGGGGATATATGCTCAGTTTCACCATATCGCCTTACTTCAATACAGGTCTGAAATCTAGATTCTATGTGAGATCTTCTGTTTAAAAAATATTGACAATATATTAAAACATTTTTTAATGCTGTGAAGACAAACAGAAAGGGCATGAGGCTGAATACGGTATCTTCTGGCAGAGTGGGATCTCTCGGTTAGAATAAAGTTGTTCAACTGCACTGTATCATGATGCAGCCCACCCTTTAGGCTGTATGTTTTAAGGTGTCTCTTTTCCTCTAAGACGATAGTCAAAATCTTGTTTCCTCTGCATTCAATTCTCCTCATTGCTGATTCCTTAGGCATGGTAGTTGGAGTTGGCAGGCAGTTACTTAGAATTTCTATTCAAGAACTCTTTTGAAACAACTTTTTAATTAAAAAGTTAGGTCACCAAGATTCATGGAATACCTGGTTAGTCTGACGTTCCATTACAAGCCTAGAGAAAAATGTCTGTAACTGTTTGTTGGTTTACCTTCTTATTTAGTTCTAAGGACAGCCAGGAACACAAGTAACCAATGCTGGCTGAAACAAAGAGTGATGGGTGGAGGTGTTTCAGGTGAAATAGGTCTGGCTCTTAAGACTGCAGGAACCAGAGGCTGCAAATTGACATGGTGCAGGGACAGCCAGTAACCTAGCTGGCCTGATGTGGACAAAGGAGGGACGGGAAGTTGTCCCTACAGTCACAGGAGCTAAAAAAGATGGGGTGAGGTCCAAAGGGAAGACTCGCACTATCCTTTCTGTGGACCCAATGAGGTAACTAGATTAACACAGAGCAGGAATGATATATATAGTCCAGACAAAAGTCTTCCATTTCTCAGAAGAGATGGAAAATGATGATTAAACTTTGTTTCCAATAGGCACCTGAAAGGGCCTCCAGGATCTCTTTTAGGACTCTTTTCTGGGGTTGTAGTGGGTGGAGTACTAGCATCCCAAAGAGCTTGTTAAAAATCACATCTGCTCTGTCTCCTATATTTAATTTTTTTTTTTTTACCACAGTAATAGACATATCTTATGGTGACAGCTATTGGCAGAGTGATTAAGAGCATGGGCTCAGGACTTGGTCAGAATTCCCTCCAGATCTTGGCTCTATCACTTACCAGCTCTGTGGCCTTGGGCAAGTCTCTTCATCAATTTGAGCCTCAATTTACTCATCTGCAAAATGAGGATGGTAACACTTACTTTGTGAAGTTGATGTGAGGATTAAATGCAATAGTCCAAGGTCTGTGCCTAGGATGTAGTATATGGTTAATAAATGTTGGCTGCTATGATTGGTTATTACAATTATTATGATTAGAGTTGGAAGTAGCATAGAGGTCATTAGGCCTAGCTTCATTATATCAGAGATGAGAAAATTGACCCCCAGAACTCATAGGTTTCTCACTAAGTCCCCACAGCCAGTTCCTGGCAGAAATCCCTGGAGGTTTTTCCTCAGACTTATCACTGGCTGGTGGCTGAAGTTTGCAATCATTCTTATCTTTGTGCCAGGTACAATATTGGAAAGAGTTACTTGCAGAATTTAAAGGGAAAGAAACACTAGTTTATAAGCTCCATGAGGCCAGGAACCGTGCTCACATTAGTCTTTTCTGTATCTCTAGTGTTCACTGCAATGCCTGGCATTTAGTAGGTGCTCAGTAAATATTTAATAAACAAACATATGTGCATGACATGAAGCATGACTCAGCAGGGAGATGAGTACAAATGCATCACAGTGTCAAACTTGTTACCCATGAGCGCTGACTTCTCTCAAGGGAGTTATTGCTGAGCACATTTCCTTATGTCTTTCCTGTGCTCCCAGGGCTAGTTGTAGAAAGATAAGGCAATTAACATGAGGGTAGTTGCATTCAGCTCTCATATTGCGTCCTTCCTTTTCCCCCCACTCTCTCCTCCTGTCCCCTGTTCTTCTCTTCTTTCCTGTTCTCTATCAACTCTACTTCTCTACTCTTTATCTATTCTTCTATCAACCAGGAGAGGCTAGGTTATACTGCAGTAATAAAAAACCTCTAAATTTCAGTGGCTCATCATGGCAAAGTTTATTTATCACTTAAGCAAAATTGCTTGGAGATCTGGGTGTCAGTCCAAGCCAAATAAATGTCTTCCACATGTTGGCTCCTCATCCCTGGCTTCTCCAATTTTACGACTCCCTATAGCAACCAGTGCTTCTGCTCTCCCCAGGCTGGGGATGGATCCCTGGAGGGACTCATGCTGGTATTAAATCCTCCACCCTGTGTCACCCCCACCCACTCTAGCCTGGGCCAGTCACGTGGACCCACCCAAGGGCTGGGAACGATGATCCCTTCATGGGCCCAGAAGGTCCCAGAAGGCAAAGAGAACAGGATCTGGATGAGCATTAGAAGGCTGTCCCATAATTCTTTTTCAGAATGCAGGCTTTTCCCTCATTCCTCCTCCCTTTTTCTCACCTATGTTTCCTCCCTACCTCCTGTGTCCTCTGCTCTCACTTCCCTGCAGTTGCTGCCCTATATCCTCCAAAGCAAAGGCTGACCAAGGGTGATGTTGTCACAGTTATCTGGTCTGCTTTTTGCTGAGCCTCTTACCTGGATGTAGACAAAGGCAATGGAGTTTTTCTCCTCCTTCTGGGCTTGCTGGAGGTTTATGACGAAAGGCTCCTATCATCCTGAGCACCTTCCTTCCAGAGGCTGAAAGGTCTGGTGAATGGCTGAGCTAGCTGCCTTGCACTTGGGAGTCCCTGGCAGCACAGAGGCTCTCCCTTCTCCCCTGAAGCTGGCCCTTTCAATGAACCTGCCCATCTCAGCATACGGCTCAGTGGAGTTGGGTGCACATTTGGAAGGATGTGAGTTTGATCGTCTATACAAGATCTAGGCATCGACCCTTCATCATTCATTGATCATTAAAGAGTGATTAGTTTAACTTTTTGAAATTTTTTGTGTTTTAGTGATAGGGTCTCAGGTTCTGTCTCTGTCACTTAGGCTGGAATGCACTGGTGTGATCATAGCTCACTGCAGTCTCAAACTCCTGGCTCAAGTGATCCTCCTGTCCCAGCCTCCTGAGTAGCTAGGACTACAGGTGTGTGCCACCATGCCCGGCTAATTTGTTTTTATTTTTGGTGGAGATGAGGTCTTACTATGTTGCCCAGGCTGGTATTGAACTTCTGGGCTGAAGCAATCCTCCTGCCTAGGCCTCCCAAAGTGTTAGGATTACAGGCGTGAGCCAACCCACTGGGCCAGTTTAACTTTGTAATAGTAGGGGGAAGGCCTCCAGGTGATATTTCAGATTGCCACAAGGGCCTCAGAGTGCTGCAGGTTAAGATGGAGCCTGAATTTCTCACCATATTTGCAACAGATGAAAAGAGCTTGTGTGCAGAGGGGGGAAGCAAATTACATTGGCAGCCTGGCTCTGCCACAGATTTATTGTGCCTTGGGTTGGGTCTCTTTCCCTTTGTGGGCCTCAGTTCCCTGTCCTGCAAAGGGGAGTGGTTGGACAAAGAGAACTCTGAAGCAGCTTGCAGAGCTCTGATTCTCTGAGTTTGGCATGTCTTGCTGGCCACAGAGGATAATGCATTTGGCTATTAGTAGGATGTCTTGAGTACTTAAAAGAGCTGGCTGGGCATGGTGGCTTACATCTGTAATCCCAGCACTTTGGGAGGCTGAGGAGGGACAATCGCTTGAGCCCAGGAGTTTGAGACCAGCCTGGGCAAAAAGCAAGATCTTGTCTCTATAAAAAAAAAAATAAAAAATTAGCTGGGCATGGTGGCAAGCACCTGTTATCCCGGCTACTAGGGAGGCTGAGGCGAGAGGATTGCTTGAGCCTGGGAGGTTGAAGCTGCAGTGAGCTATAATTGCACCACTGTACTCCAGCCTGAGTGAGAGAGGGAGATCCTATCTCTATTTTAAAAAGTTGGCGGGGGGGGACACAAGGTCTCACTGTCCAAAGAATAAAAGGAACAAAAACAGGGTGAGGAGTAGATTAGGGTGCAGGAAAAAGTGAGGTGTGAACAAAGGGGCAGGACCAGGGTGAGGCTTTGATAACCTTATGCAAAAAGTTAGCTAAAATTGTCTGGTCAGTTTTGTTCTTTGTAGTCATGCCTCTCGCTTTGTTTCCCCTTATAAAAATTTTAGTGTCAGAAAATGCTGAAAATGGAAATATTAGGGAATTTAGATCCAGCTTGTTGCAATATTCAGTATAGACACATCAGCTGTTGGTGATTTCCCCCAAAGTTGAAGGTTATAATTTTTCTACTCTTCCTAAGAAATAATGGTCTCTTGAAACGTGAAAGTAAATTAGTCATACTGTGTCCTGAGAATTGGTCTCTGTAATACATCCTGGTCTCTGAAAAACAGCTGCAGTTGTATAATGGATTTTAGAAGTCTCCAAAGCTGGTTCAACTAACATATTTGTTAGTCTAATAAATGATATTGCTCTTGTCAAGATTTTTCCATATAGCACAATTTAATAGAGGAATCAATAGTTTCTCAGACATGACAAAAGGGCCTGGGTGTGCTTTGATGGGAGACACAAAGTCTCTTGTTGTTCTAATAAAGCCAAAATGGAAAAAAAAAGTTTGTTTTCCTCTTTCAAGTGTATTTTTATGAAGCTAAAAGATACACATCACTTTCTCTAGGAAAATATTTGTTTATCAATATTTTCTCCTATAGTGTCTTTTTACTCTGTTATTACACATGAATATGCATTTTGTTTTCATCTTACTCCTTCCCCTTATTTGATGAGCTGTCACTAGTACAAGCTGCTTCAGAGAGAAACTCAAGTTTTAAAGTATTTGGATCCACTGGTATCTATGAAATATTTCTTTAGAAATCTTTTAAGAAATGTTTTGGGCAAACATTGGCATCTATCCACATTTCTTCTCATCAAAACTTCTTTAAAGTCCTTGTAGTGGTTTTGTATAGTGAGAGGCCATCTCCTCAAGCAGCTCCTCCCTGAAAAGGTATATTAAGGGGGTGTAAGGTTGTGTGTCCTGTCCCCTTTCCCTGCCGTCATGTTGATACCTTTGCTCACTTAAGTTAATGGGTTAAACAAATCTCTTTTGGAGTTGTTGAAGTTGCTTGGAAGGAAACTGCACTCGTACTGAGAATATTAGAACATCTGTGTCTCTTCCTTAGCCAAAATATTTAGCTTTTGCCATGGAATGTGTTATTTGGAGGATGTCTGAGTTTCATGGCTATGGGTTTTACCTATTGGCAGAAACAATTTGCTGACGTCGTTCCTTAGCAGTTATCCCCAAATAACACTATCTTCACATATGAATCCAAGAATGGGATGGAAAATGACTGTGAAGGACAAGTCTTACCAAATTGATGAGCGGCTGCTCTTGGAAAAGGTTACTAAAACAGCTGATTATTGGCCATGGCTGTCTCTTAAGACAGAAATGGTCTCAGAACATTTCCAGAGAAGACAAACGATTACAGCAGTAAGTCAGGGGAGCTAATGTCAATGATAGAAATTAGTTATGTTGAGAGCAGTGGTTCTCAATTTGACTATACGTTAGAGGGGCACATTTAAAAATAATCAGTTATACCTGATGTAAATGACGAGTTGATGGGTGCAGCACACCAACATGGCACAAGTATACATATGTAACAAACCTGCACGTTATGCACATGTACCCTACAACTTAAAGTATAATAATAATAATAAATTAATTTAAAAAAAAAAAACAAAAAACAAACAAACAAAAAAAAACACCAGGGTTTTGGTCCTGTCCTTCAAGATTCCTGAATCAGTTGGTTTGGGGTGGGGCCTGGTCAACAGTCTCTCTTTCTCCCTCTTTCTTCTTTTTAGGTGATTCTAGTGGGCAGTCAGGGCTGAGAACCACTAGTGTAGAGGGAGCAGTGTCAGTCAAAGTGTGGTTCCTTGGCCAGCAGGAACCATACTACCTTGAAATTTGTTAGAAATGCACTCGAGAGTAGGCCCCAGAAATCTGTTTTTTTTTTTTTTTTTGTCTCCCCAGGAGGTTCTGAAACCCTACCCATGATTCTCAAATGTTAGCACATAGCAGAATCATCTAGAGGGCTTCCAGAAACACAAATTGCTGGCCTCTGGCCCCTGAGCTTTTGATTTAGTAGGCAAGGGATGGCACCTGAGACTTTGCACTCTAACAGGCTCCCAGGTGTTGCTGATGTTGGTCTGTAGTTCACACTTTGAGCAACACTAGTTTAGACTAGGCTTGGGGACTTGAACTGTTTTTGAATTTCTTGCAAAGGTAGCTGTTTTGAGACATTAAGATCTTAGCTCTCATATAGATGGACCTTTAGAACTAATTGCTTTGGGTAGAACTATTTTTTTTAAAGATTTTTCCATCAAAGAAAGTAGGGATTAAAACACCAAAGTCAAGCTTTATCACAGATGAAAACTATTGCTTTGACTATTTTGACTAAGATAATTTGTCAGTTTTATCAGGGTGTCAGTTTTATCAGAGTTTCTTGAAATATTTTGTTTTCTTTTTCTCTGTATTGATTGGATGATGGATAAATTAGGCAAATTGATGAAAGGTTTTGAGTGTCAGACACACTTCTATAGTAGAATCTGTTATTGCCTTAGCGATAGGTGTGGAACATTAACGTCTTCAGGAAAAGGTAATGTTGGTTTTCTTTCTTTCTTTCTTTCTTTCTTTCTTTCTTTCTTTCTTTCTTTCTTTCTTTCTTTCTTTCTTTCTTTCTTTCTTTCTTTCTTTCTTTCTTTCTTTCTTTCTTTCTTTCTTTCCTTCCTTCCTTCCTTCCTTCCTTCCTTCCTTCTCTCTCTCTCTCTTTCTTTCTTTCTTTCTTTCTTTCTTTCTTTCTTTCTTTCTTTCTTTCTTTCTTTCTTTCTTTCTTTCTTTCTTTCTTTCTTTCTTTCTTTCTTTCTTTCTTTCTTATTTCACCTGATGGGCTGGACGACATGTAAGGCAAGTGGTTCTTCATAGGCATTTGGGACATAAATGGGGTGGAAATTTCCCTTTAGGCAATTCTGATAAATTTCTCAGTTCAGAGCCATTGCTTTGAGCCGTCACTCCAAGAATTGGGGGGGGATGAGGCCAGGTGATGGGGACAGTGGGTCCGGGGTCCTCTGTCTGTCCACAGGAACAGCATTCCTCTCACTCTGGCTGATGCTGGCCGTGTGGAAATAGTGCACAGCATGGCCAGAGCTTCTGGTTTTAACAGAGAAGCCAGGGATTCTACTTTTCTTCTGAGAAATGTCCTGATATTTGAATGTTGGCAACACATTAAAAAAATGTAAAGCCTTGTGCTGGCCAAACAAAACATACCTTGGGCAACCAGTTTGTGACCTCAAGGTGCCTTCTGTAAGTCTAAGATTCTATTGAGAGTCTCTTAAAATGAATCCTATACACACTAACCTAAGGAATATACCTAACTTCCTGGGTTTGCCTTCTAGCATTGTGATTCTATGGGACATAAGGGAAACAGGGAAAATTATTATTGCACTATTTTTTAAAAGGATAATCTAAATATCTCAGGCTCTAGTTTTATGTGCATCCGGGTTTTAACATAATAATCAGTCTTGGTGTAATGTGTTTTCTGGAAATGGAAATTTGGATAAATTTCAGTTTTAAATTCATGGAATTAGCAAGGTAGGGATGGGAAAAATTTCAAATTCTGTAGAAGAGTGGTCATAAAAGAACATGCAAACCAATAACTAAAACCTCAGTGGTATATGGTTCAATTTTTAGATCTTGGGTATTCAGGGCTGGCTACATCTTCCTGCATATTGAATTATTGTAGCATTAAGTTCCTATAACATTTAGAAACTAGATGGCTGAGAAGCGACTGAAAAAAATTTAAGAAACAGGCATCACATTCCTTTTTATTATGTTTATCTGTCCTCTCAAGGACAGAAGAGATACTTTCCATCTGTTTAAATCCTGGACTGGCACATCCAGGCCTGAGGTGCTGGGGGGTTTGTGGGTCTCAGTTGCACACCTGACTTCATATTTAACCCCTCAGACCTCCCATTTCATTTGGGGAAATCTGCTTTTATGCCTGCTCGTTCTCATCGCATGGTAAGAGTTTGCCCTGCTCTTTGCTGACTTTGTTGACAGCTTTGTAGCTGTCGGTTGTCTGAAGCTGCTGCCAGGATGGAGTGGCCTAGAAGGACAGAGCATAATGGTAGCTCTGTGGTAACCACATCTCATTCCCATTATATGTTGAATTTCAGTTTTCGTGGTCTCTGAAGATATGATTTGGTATGTGTTGGCAGATCGACAAGAGGGAAAATTTCCAGGGATGGAATCCAAGGTTGTCACTATTACTCCTGGAACATAAATATAGGATAATGGCCAGTGGGATTTCCCTATGGTCCACAGTAGTGTAGGGGAAATAGGATTCATCTAAGATATTCCCATCTGGCTAACAAGAAAATGATATTTTGTTTCATTCCTACTATTACTCCTTGGGTGTTTTCTGTCTAGGGGCGCCTGTGGAGAGGATGGAATTTGTATATTCTTGCATCTCTAGCCAAATACCATCTAATTTCTCCTTAACCATGAATAAAGCTTTTACAGATACTGATATACTGGAGAAATCTAAAATTGGGAAAGGATGTTATGCAAGCACGTTGCAGTTTGGAGAACAAGCACATAAATTGTCTGATGTAATTTTTGTACTTTGGAAAGTAACTGAGAAAGGGATAGGAACAGGCGGATCTTTAATTAAGTGAACAATTTTAGAAAGGAGAAAAACATTATGGAAATTGAAAAGAAATATTTTAGATTCTGACTCAGGTCCTGGTATGAGTTTGGAATGGTCTAATCTGTTCAGCATGAGCCAGAAATAGTTTCCTAAGGAAAAAGACACAGACTCCTCAAAGCCGATCTTGGCCTCCTGTTTGCTACCTCTGCATTTGGTGCACAGGTAGACCCATTTCTTTTCTTTCCTTTTTTGAGACAGAGTTTCGCTCTTGTTGCTTAGGCTGGAGTGCAATGGCATGATCTCAGCTCACTGCAACCTGTGCCTCCCAGGTTCAAGTGATTCTCCTGCATCAGCCTCCCAAGTAGCTGGGATTACAGGTGTGCGACACCACATCTATCCTGACCTCAAATTATCCACCCGCCTCGGCCTTTCGAAGTGCTAAGCCACTGCACCAGGTCAGGTAGACCAATTTCTGATGGCTCTTCTACAGGTGTGGCTGATTGATGTAATGAAATTCTAAGCTTGGTCCATGTGGCATTTCAGGGTGTGCCAGAGTTAATGTTCCATCATTCCCAGCCACAGAATTGCTCACCTTTCACTAACCATGTGACCTTAGTCAGTTCTCACCTCTCTGGTCCTCAATTTCTTTCTTTTTTTGTTTTCTTTTTTTGCTAGGCTTCCTGGGGTTATATCAACTTCTTTATTTATAATACTGAGAGTGATAATATTTGCCCTGTAGCTTTATGAAGTTTTGACAGAAAGGGGTAATACAGCTAAAAGTGCTTTACAAATTGCTAAATGATACACAGATATAAGGAGTTATTAGTTAATCTGTACTACAAGCATGACAAAGGAACTTGGGAACATTCCAGTCTAAATCAAAAGGCTCAAAGTGGTTATCAGCTGTCCTTAGGCAAGTTAGTAGGAGCAAGGTTACACTGTAGTTGGCCTCAGTGGTCAGTCAGACTTGAGTTTAAATCTTCGCTTTACCAATGTACAACTCAATACTTTGAGCCTCAGTTTCATCATCTATAAAAATAGCTACAATAGCTACCTCACGGAGTAATTGTGAGGATTCAGTGAGGTATATGAAGGAGTAACTTATACAACTAGGTTCCTGTTACCTGCTTAGTGAATGTTGATTGTACTCCGCGATGTCAGTATTTATTCCAGAAGCATGTGCAGTACATGAAAGGGCATCCAAGACACTGTGAACCACTTTTTTTGGACCAGCCTGGCTCTTCTGACCACTCTGAAAAAGACAGAATTCAAGACCTGCTGTACAAGTAGGGGGCAGCTCCCTCCCCTCCCCCTGTACCCCTATAAATATTGCATCTCCAACAGGGTTATTCCTTCTGGAAAAAGCATCACTCCTCCAAATGTCCTCCTTTACAATGCAAATATCTCTTTAAGAAACACATTATTATTAACCATTGGCTCTTCAGCCTGAGTTAGAGGAGCATCTTAGAGACGGGGTCAGATTCTATTAATGCGTTGGGAGACTATTCAATGTAGTCAAAAATCACCATCAAATTGCCAGGAAATTTGACTACACATGGTTTTGTGTGTATGTAATGTCCAACACAGGTTTTCCTCATTGTTGGAATAGATTGCTGTTTTTGGGTGAGCACCAGATGAAGCATTTGACTTGCATTCAGGCTTCAGGTTATAAAAAAAAAATTTTTTTTATTCTGGAGGATACAATTTAACTTGAATTTTTTCAGATTAAATTTGTGTTTGATGTCACTCACTATACTTTACTGGGGTGAACTAGCTGGTACAGGGCCCTAGTGGGATGGGATGCCAAGCAGGTATGTTTTAAAAGAGAAACAAGGTGGAGGGATAGGTCTGAATCTTAGATCATTGTTTAAAGAGAATGGGTCTGGTTAGGCATTTAAGTCTGGTTAGGCTGCTGTAACAAAATATCATAAACTGGGTGGCCTAGAAACAACATTTGTTTCTCATAATTCTGCAGGCTGTGAAGTCCAAGATCAAGGCACCAGCAGATATGGTGTCTTGTGAGGCCCTTTCCTCACTGGTGGGAGGGTCTAACTACCTCTTCGTGGTCTCTTTCATAAGGGCACTAATCTCAATCAGGAGGGCTCTGTAATATTCAGATTGTAGCATCAGTGATGGGATGCTCTGGGAAGCCAGAGGGCAACAGGAGAACACTGGGGAGAAGGAGGTTGACCAAAAGGCGAGATGTTTCCAAAGACCTGTGCCTCCTAAATAGTAAATGCTCAACAAATAATTAAGTAAGTGAATTAATTTGGACTGTTTGCAGAAAGTTTGTTCTGGCATGTGCCCCCAACAGTGAATATAAGAGTGCCTGTCTTTCAGTACCCTTCCTTGCATTAAATATTTGCTATAGTCTGAGCATTTGTGTCCCCCTCAAAATTCATATGTTGAAATCCTAACACCCAAGCCTTCAGGAGGAGATGAAATCATGATCTCATGATTGGGATTAGTGCCCTTGTAAACAGACACAGAGGGCGAACTTTCTCTTTCCACCATGTGTGGGTGCAGGAAGATGACGCCCTCTATGAACCAAGAAATGGGCCCTCCCCAGACACCGATTCAGTGTCTTGATCTTGGACTTTCTAGCTTTCAGCACTGTGAGAAATAAATTTCTATTGTCCAGTTTATGGTATTTTGTAATTGCAGCCCCAATGGACCAAGATAATATTTTAAAAATAATTTATCCCTATCTGATAGAATATGTTATTTCAATTTTATTGTTAATGTGCATTTTAAAAGACAAGTGCCAGTCTCTTCTTTTTGCAGAGTAGAAAAACAAAAAATAAGCTACTTTTATACTTGTCCTGATCGCAGCCACCTCAACCTACACTGCTCTGATGCCCACAACATTCTGTGTCAGTCATTGCCCTAAGTTGAGATTGTTTGACCCTGGCTGCTCCTTCAAAGGACTTGTTATTTTGACCTAGTCTGGGCTAATGTTGACTATGCCCTAGGCCTGCTTCCAATTCTAACATGCCCTGTCCCAAGGAGGTTGCTAACATCTACCTCACACAGACTCTCTGCTGAAGACATGTGCTGTCCCCCACTTCCTTGTCTTCTTCTGACCCTCTGCCACTCTCTTTCCTTCTCTGCACATATTCAACTTCCACCCATCCCACAACTGCTAGCTCAAGTCCCTCTTCCTTTCAGGAGTGATTCTTTTCCCCGTTGAATACATCGCGCCTATTGACCAAGCTACTCATTTAACAAGACTGTCAAGTAAGTGGCACAGATAATAATTATCTTTTGTAATAAAAGATTTATGCATATAGTAGGTAAATGATAACAACAGTGGTCTCTGGAGTTCATGAGAAGTTTATCACAGTGCATTGTTTCTCAGATGGGAAGGAAGAATTACAACCCAGGTCCAATTCAATAAGCAGTACCTTTCTGGTATAACAGCTCTGAATTCCAGTCTTCCCAGTCAGAGACTCATCACCTGTGCTAAGGCATACAATTTATTTATTTATTTTTTTGAGATGGAGTCTCACTCCATCACCCAGGCTGGAGTACAGTTGTGCTATCTCAGCTTACTGCAATCCTCCATCCTCCCGGGTTCAAGCAATTCTCCTGCCTCACTTTCCCGAGTAGCTGGGATTACAGGCATGTACTACCACACCCAACTAATTTTTGTATTTTTTAGTAGAGATGGGGTTTCACCATATTGGCCAGGCTGGTCTCGAACTCCTGACCTCAAATGATCCACCCACGTCGGCCTCCCAAAGTGGTAGGATTATAGGCGTGAGCCACCATCCGGGCAATTTAATCTCAAAGTTTCTGTTGTCTCATCTGTGAGTCCAACACTCTGTATGGCACTGCTGAGAACCCTAAGGCCCCACCAAGTGGCTAAATTAAATAACTAATTTGAAAGAAGTTAAAAAGAAGATTAAAAAGGACATCACCAAAAGAGAGCCCATTACTCAACTCAAGCTGTTCTGTTCTGAAGAATTAGAAACCATGATCTATGATTTGAATGCAACTCAGGGAACAACTTTGGTCTGACAGTTTCAAATATATTTATAACAGCCTCTCCTGTATTTTAACTCTTATTTTTAGTCTATAAAGTTACTTCTCTATGTCTAAAGAAATTCTGCCTAAATTCCTTGAGGGTCTGACCCTTTCTGAGCCTTAGTTTATGTTCTTTTGTTCTTGTACTTGACATTATCTCAAAGTCTTGTAAAATCTTGCTTTTCTGTTCCCTTCAGAATTTTATATCCCTTATTGAGGCATTTTCCCTCCTTCCTTCAGAAAAATAGCTGCATTGTTTTGGTAATTTTTTCTTTTATTAATATAAAAATGGAAAACTCCTTAAATGATACAGATAACCTTTTTAGGCACTATTGCTATGTATAGAATAACCTAAAACAAAATTATTTGGGCAAGTTAACATTAGGCAACTCTGTATTAAGTCCAGGAAGAGCTGTTGAGATGCCTTAGCGAGGACTACTGAGAAGGAAGCTGTGTTCTGGTCTTGGGGAAACAAAGAGCCTCAAAAGGCCAGTGGGCTGGCCATTACTGTTCCTGATGTGCTTCATGCTTGAATGCATTTTGATTTGACAGCACTTTTTCATTTGTTCATTCAGTCGATACTTGTTCACAATGTCAAGTGTGAAAATGGGTATCATTTTCAGTAGAAGATGAAGTTTTCATAACTTCTTCAAATGGCAATTATTGATGTAAAACATTTTCTTCCTTCCTTTCTTCCTTCCTTCCTTCCTTTTCCTTCCTTCCTTCCTTCCTTCCTTCCTTCCTTCCTTCCTTCCTTCCTTCCTTCCTTCCTTCCTCCCTCTCTCTCTCTCTCTCTCTTTCTCTCTTTCTCTCTTTCTCTCTTTCTTTCTTTCTTTCTTTCTTGACAGAGTTTCACTGTTTTGCCCAGGCTGGAGTGAAGTGGCATGATCTCGGGTCACTGCAACCTCTGCCCTCCGGGTTCAAGCGATTCTCCTGCCTCAGCCTCCTGAGTAGCTGGGATTATAGGCACTCACCACCATGCCCAGCTAATTTTATGTATTTTTAGTAGGTTTAGAGGTTTCGCCATGTTGGCCAGGCTGGTCTCAAACTCCTGACCTCAGGTGATCCACCCTCCTCGGCTTCCCAAAGTGTTAGAATTACAGGCATGAACCACCATGCCCAGCCCATAAACAATATTTTTGAGGGTCTATGCTACACCAGACAGTGTGCTGAGATCAGGGTATACAAAATACAGAGATGTAGTTGTTGCCCTACAGAAGTTCACTGTCTGGTGGAGGAACTAGACAAACCAACAGGCAATGGTGATACAGTGTGATAAATGCTATGATGGAGGTCAGAACGGAGAGAGGCATCTCATTTCTTTTGGGGTCAGGGTGGAGCAGGAGTCAGAAAAGACGACTTCCTGGAAGAATTAATGCTTCAACCAGGGAAGGTTACACTGTGCGTGTAGAGGGAGGTGGAATGTGGAGTAGGAAGAATGGGGAACATCAATAGATTAGTTTCCTGATGCTGCTGTAATAAATTAGCACAAATTTCATGGCTTAAAACAACACACATTTATTATCTTACAGTTCTGGAGGTCGGAGTTCTGAAATGGGTTCCCTTGGGCTAAAATCAAGGTGTTGGCAGGGCTGTGTCCCTTCTGGATGCTCTAGGGGAAAATCTTTTTCCTTGCCTTTTTCATCTTCTAGAGATCTGCTGCATCCCTTGGCTTGGCTTCTTCAAAGCCAAAAATCGCATCGTGCTGACATCCATCATCACACTTCCGACTCTGATGTTCCTGCCTCCTTCTCTCACTTATAAAGACCCTTGGGATTACATTGGACCCATGTGGATAATCCAGGCTAATTTCCCCATCCTAAAATCCTTAACTTAATTGTACCTGCAAAGTCCCTTTTTCATGTAATATACATCCCAGGTTCTGAGGACTAGGATGTAGGTCTTTGGTAGGGCAGTATTCTGCCTACCACAGTGAAGCAAAAAAGGCATTTTACAAGGAAGGAGAAGGGATCTCAATCTAAAGGTATTTGAATATACTTTGTGCATAGTTTGAAAGATAGCAGTAGAACAACTCAGGTCTAAACCATTTATCTTCTAATACATTAATCTGAGGCTTGTGTTACACCTGTGAAACCTCATTAATGGCACCATTCAAGTAAAAGAATGAGCCACCATTTGACAGTTCTTCTTAGTGAAGAAAAATACAAATTATGACAGTGTTATTTTCTATAATGAAGCTGCATGAAATCATACTTCAAGAAAGAGCATGGATTCAGAGCTGGTTAAATCTTGAATTATCTTCATAGGAAAGCCCATTGCTATTCTCTTCAAGTTTGCGGTTCAGAGTCATAACCTGAACATGTGCCTCTGTATCACCTTTCCTGTTACTGGGCTCAAACTGGGGAGCCTTGAATCACCCCTAAATCAGCACTGGCTTCCCCAGCCCATGTCAGCTTAGCCAGACCCAGCTGCAGCAAATGACAAAGTATTTTGAGTCCCACTGAGCTGTCTGCAGTGGCGGCATCAATGCAGAAAGGGTGGTGGGTGCTTGCTCCGGTGAGGTGGGACATGGATAAAGGACGCTCCAGGTCTGCCATGCTGTCTGCTCTTAGTGGTTGAATAAGGAGAGTTACTGCTGCAGTGGAAGGGTGTAACTTCCTTATTTTTAGAATTACCTTGAGAAAGAGAGTTGATGATGAGGCTTTGACAGAAAAATGATTCACAAACTGATTTCATAGCTCTTGTGTTTTAAGTGTTTTAACACTTCTTACAAGATATTTAAATTCATATCACATTTGCAAACTGATTAAAAAAGAAACTCCAAAACAAATCAAAAGAAATTTCATACGTGGTGGATTTTTAATACAGTATTTTAAGACAAGTGAAACAAGGCTCCACCAGTCACATGTGTTTACCAGTGCCCCACATTTGTGTTCCCATCAGCCTTTCCCACACTCAATCAATTCACCCTTGAATGGCTGTACTCGATGCTAGAGAGCGCGGCAGCCTGCATGAGTGTGGGGCCAGTGCTTCTCTTTGTAAAATGTCTGCTTTGCAGGTGTTCTTTCTTTCTTGTTAGCATTCCACATTTCATCATAAACTGGCTTGCTTTTGAGTCTTGTGTGCTTTCTTTAGGTTCTAATTAGAAGCCTGGAGTTGGTACAATGGGGCAGGCAAGGCATGAGCTCTGAATTTGCCTGTCCTGGGTTTGGTCTATGACTTGCTCACTGTGCAAACATAAGTGGTCACATGGCTGCCATTTGCTCAGCGCTGGCTGTGTATGCAACCCCTCAGGCCTTCCGCACATCAGGCAGTCATCAGAACCAGCCTGTCCTGTGTAGACAGACAAACAGAAAGTAGAGGCTGGCTGAGTCCTCTCCACTTGGGGCAGTGAAGCCGGGAGTCACAGGCAGGTGTGTCTGGCTTTGAATCCAGGAGCTTCCAATTGTATTTCAAGGTCTCTTCAAGTGGAGGTAAGGGAGAGTTGGATGAGTACACAGTGGGGGTTCCTATGGGCCCCCCTTTTGCTTTAGGAAAAATTCTACTGTCATCTGTTTCATAACTTGGAATGTATTAGGACAAAGATTTAAAGCTAAAAAGGAGTTCAAAGTCCACTGTATTTTTACTCCATTATACCTTTCTAAGTTATTTAAGCTCCTGGAGACTCTCTGCTGCAAACTAAGGATAATAATACTACCAACTTTATAGAATGACAGGAAAAATGATACCAAGTAAAGTGAGCACACCACCAGGAATAGGATAAGCACTCCCACACAAATGAGTTCTCTTCCCGCTTAGCATACAAAGGCTGTACGTCTAAGGTACGGCTCAAATGTGCCCTGGATACAACAGAACCATTTATTTTGATTTTTAAACATTATTTATAAGGGCCAATTAATTAAACAAAGACTTAATTAGAACCAACTGTGTGCCTAGAACTGTGTTGGATCCGTGACCAGGGATAGCCTGATGGATAGGCTGGGGGGTGGGTAGCCATCCAATATGGCAGCTGTGACAGGTGTCTCCTCCTGCCCCATCCTCACCTGAAAAGAGCTTGACATCTAAAAGCTTTCACTGGAGGTTCTTATCTGTGGCTCTCTTTTCAAAATTTCTCACTAAATTTCAAAGCCGTTAAGAGAGGCAACTTCTTAGTTTCTGTTAATTTGTGCCCTGGGAGGGGTGATTATAGAGAAACCCAGGATAGGTTTAGATGAAGGCCCCTGGGATGAGGGAGATGGACCAATCTGGAAGCAGGAGCAGGAAAATGTATTTCCTTCCCAACTCAGCCAGGGTGGGCGTGTGCCAGTTGTTGAGGGGTGAACTGACATTCACATTATGCATTCTGGGTCTTGGACCTACAGTCGTGGTTTGGAGATGCCTGTGGGAGTCTGAACTCTAGTGCAGGCACAGTTTTGTCTAGGAAAGGGGAATTCAGGCCACTGAACTCTGGTGAGTCCAGCTGATGAGCTGACCAGACCCAGGATGGGAGAGGGGAATGGAGCAGCTGAAGAAGCAGTGAGTGAGAGAGCCTGGGTGAGAAACTGTGACTCCCACAGATCTTGAGTTTGGGGATGGGTAGGGTAAAAACACCAGTTTCAAATAGCAACCCTCAAATCCAGGAAAAGACTTGTTTAGTTGAAGAAGACCTTGAGTGTTTCCCCAATTTGGAAATAGTGAGGTATTATGCTAGCTCTGGGACTGCTAAAAAGAACCTATTGCACAAATAAAAAAGGTCGGGTAAGAAGATGAAGGCAAGAGAGAATTCAGGCTGAGAGATAAAGAGAGAGTTTAGCTTAAACCAAGAAGCTGGTCTTGTCACAGATGCCGAGAAACCTTCACAAGGGACTGGCAATAAGATGAATGATGTCCATTTTGAATTGTTGATTCTTTACCATACATACCAGACACTCGTCTAAACTCTTTCATGAATGAACTCACTTAGCCGTAATAACATCCTTATGAAACAGGCATTACTAACCCCAGTTTACAGATGAAAAAACTGAGTTACAGATAGGTTAAGGTGCTTGCTTAAAGTCAGTTGTGAAGCCACTGTGAATGGTGAGGTGGGAGTTCAGACTGAGAGCCTGACCCCAGAACCCACGCTCTCAAGCACTTGCTTCCTCCCTAAAAAGTGAACCAGGTATTTAGGAAAAGTCCTATAAGAAGCTAAGGCTGCGGCCGTAGTTTTTAACTGGGGTCAGACCTCCTGGGTTGGTGAGCAAAAGTTGCTGTGTCTGAGTATATGCTTTTTTTTCCTGAAGAGTGTGAGAACATAGTATTGACTCCTTTTCCAGAGAAATCAATAACCCAAAGTAGGTAAGAATCCCAGAGATTTAGAGGTAATTCCTGGCCTCACCACTGGCCTCCCAACTAGGGCTGGGCTTCTGGGCGACCTGTCCTGCCACAGGGTTGAGGCTGATTTGTGTTTCTTAGGGTGACTCCCTTGCTGCCTCAACTGGATCTCCCAGGAAGCACGTTTCCAGGGCCTCAGCTCTCTGTCCTCATGGGAACTTTGGCTGGGAGGGCTGAACCCCCGGTAAGCATTTCATTTGCCAGGCTTGGCTCAGTGTTTATTTACTAGAAGATGAGACCTGTTAAAACAGAAAAATGGCCACCACACTGGAACATTTTTCTCTAAGTGCCATTATCCATGACTCCTACTGAAGGAAAAAAGAGGTAAAATCCTTATATTCTGGGCAAACGATTTTGCAATTTTCTGGTGACATTGATTAGAGCTTATCTGACTTCATAACAGATCTATCTTATCCATAAGATAAAATGTAGCTTGAAAATCAGAAGAGATGCTGGGGGCTGGGGAAGGGGGCATCACTCTTATTGTCAGATAAGATTTTGTTTTATAAGTCACTTTTCTCAGACAACTTAGACTAACTAAGCAGAGGTTCTCTCTGTGAAGATCAATATTGCTACTGGTCCTGAGCAGGGAATAAATATATATATTTTTTCTGCCATCTACACCTAACAATGAAGAGGAGCAAGGAATCAGAACAACTGATACATTAGTCACCTGACTGGTGTCTGAAAAAATCATACCATTTAAATTTCTTTTTAGTGTTTGTGGGTATATAGTAGGTGTATATGTTATGAGGTGTATGAGATGTTTTGATACAGGCATACAATGCATGATAGTCACATTATAGAGAATGGGATATTTACCCCCTCAAGCATTTATCCTTTGTATTACAAACAACCCAATTTTACTCTTTTAGTTATTTTTAAATGTACAATTAAATTGTTATTGATTATAGTCACCCGGTTATGCTATCAAATAGTAGGTCCTATTCATTCTATTTTTTGTACACATTAACTAGCCCCGACTCCTCTCAACCCCCACAAACCATACCATTTTGCTATCAAAGACGTTATCATACCTTTCAACACTCTCAATAGTAGATTTGAGTGAGAGACATATGAAAATATGATCTCCACCAAAAAGATACATTCTACAACCAAAGTCTGATATCAGTGTTTTCTCTCTTCCTGTCCCTTCATTCTTTCAATTTCCACCATCTCTTCTAGAGGGAACAGTGGAAAGTGCTCTGGAGTAGAGTTAGATACCCTGGACTTGAATCTCCCCTTGGTCATAAGTTATAAACTCCATGAGCCTTAGTTTCACATCTTTAGAATCCTTCCTGATTTATTGGTCTCCTTGATTTATTGATTACATATTTGATTGTACTTCTTTGTGGTTCTGACAATTTTTATCTAATATTTTTGAGGCTTTGTTACAAGTGTATTCAAGTTCAGAATTGTTATATCTTTCTGGTGAACAAAACTTAATCATTCCGTAGTGACTGTTTAATCTCTAGTAATTCTATTTGTTTTAAAGCCTATTTTGTCTGCTCTTAGTGGAGCTCCCTAAGCTTTTGTTGTTATTGTTGATTGTTTGAGTATTTGCTTTGTATGCCTTTTCCCATCTTTGTACTTTTACCTTTTTGTATCCTTACCTTTTAGCATATCTCTTGTAATCAGTTTTTTTTTTAAATTGGTTTTAGTAAAGGCTAAAGTTAACCAACATTCTTACTCTAGTCCCAAACAATATAAGAACTTTAGAGCATTTCAACTCCTATCATCCTTCCTGACTTATATTCTGTTTTTTCACATATTTTATTTCTACCTTTTTCCTTTTAAGTGTTGTAGTGGATGCTGCGTGCACCGCCTCAGTTCCTCTTTTGGGATTGAGGCATTCCTTCTGCCAGATGCTGAGAGTGTTGGTAGCTGATGGTTCTCAGCTGAGTCTTTCACTGGAAACTGTTTTCAGCAGAAGATAATGGCCTTGCCCAAACTCCTGCCCCCTCTGCAGTGGCAGCTCTTATCTAAACCTGGTCAGTGTGTACGTGTGTATGTGGGAGGATTAAGTTTCCCTTCTCTAAAGATGGGACAACTCTGGTGGCCATTCCAGCTGCAGAGTTCTCTGTGGGATTGGGTGATGCCTTTGTTGTGACTACATACAATTCAACTCTTTTCTCTGTCAATTCTACTTTTGTTATTCCCCAACAGGTGTTTCCCTCTAGGGCTCTCAAAAACTTCACGCATGCAAATCTCAGACTCACAGTCATTTCCCAGAGAATCTCACTTAGGTTAAAGGTTCATGGCCAATGTTTGTTTGGACTTACCCACATATTTCCCATTTTATTTGCTAATAATTCTTTTTGTATCTGGGATCAATTTCCTTCTGCCTGAACTATATCCCTTAGAAATCCGTTAGACAGAGTTTGTTGAGTGAAATGCTTAATTTTGCTTGGTTCCGAGAGATAATTTTAAAAATATAGAATTTCAGGTTGACAATTATTTTCTTGAAGCTCATTAAAAATATTATTCTTTTATTTACAGATTTTCATTATTGCCTTTGCTAATTTAACTTCAAACGGACTGTCACTCCTTTGAAGGTAATCTGTCTTTTCTCTTTGGCCACTTTTCAAATCTTCTGTCTTTGATGTTTTTCAGGTTCAGGACAGTTACCCAAGTAAGTGTTAACTTACTTGGGATTTACTGAGCTTTCTGACTTTTTGTATTGTTGTCTTTCATCAATTTAAAAAATTCTCTTTAAATATTATCTTTTCTCCTCCTTCCAGAACTCTGATTAGATGTATATAAACTTCCTTCTAATCAAGTATCTTCTTAATCATGCTACCATATTTCTTATCTCATTCTCTCTGTGATACATGTAGTATAATTTCTTCATATCTGTCTTCCTATTGACTAATGCTCTATTCAGCTCCTTCTAATCTTCTGTAAGCCTATCCACTGAGTTTTTAATTTCACATATATTTTTTATTTCTTAAAGTCATATGTGCTTTTTTCAAATATGCTTAATGTTATAGTTTATTTATTTTCAACACTTAAAATTTCTTTAAATATATGAAACATATTACTTTGTTTCAGGCAATTTTAATATCTGAAGTTGCTGTGGGTCTGATTCTGCTGGTTCTTGTTTCTGTAAACTTACTGAGTTTTGATTTTTAAATTTTTAATAATGAACTCGTATTCTTGGAACTTTATTTGTGGCAATTGAGACTGGGTTAAGAATATGTTCCTTCAGAGAGAATTTGTGCTTGCTTCTGCCAGTGCCTACAGTGCCTGGGTCACTACCATCCTAGCAGTACTTCAAACCAATTTCAGGTGTGAAGTGGTTTTTTGGACCACCCAGTTTGTCTGAATCCTGACTGCAAATCTACGTGAAGGCTAGTTTGTGATTAAAGGCTATCAAGGGAGTTTTTTTCTTCTTTCGAATCACCACCAAGTTTCAAGACAGACAATAAGCCCCAGGTTTTGGATTTTCCCCCCACTTCACTCTGCTCCAATCCTGAAAACCAAAGGTTTTTCTGAAAACCAAAAGTCAAGTTTACCAGTTTTGGCAAACACTTGAAAAAGCTGGTGAAATTTGGCATGCTGGTGAAAACCAACTTCTCTTTACCTCTCAGATTTCTTGCTTTCGCTTAATTTTTGGCCTCTAAGTATTTCTTACTCACTTGCTAACTCATTGATGAATTTAAACAATGTGTTTTATATTTAGCTAGCATTTTAGCTGGTTCAGCAGAAGGGTTGGTCAGGATACCTGGTCCACCAGACTGCTGGAGACAGAAGTTTCCTAAACATCGGTTTTCACTTTTGTAAAACCATAATAATGATAATATATGTTTCACTGGGATTGTTGAAAGGAGCTAATGAGACGATTCATGTGTATTTCCTATAAAATAGAATTTTCCCAGTTATGTTTCATGGAATTAGATAGCTACCTGTTCAGCCTTCCTCAAAATATTCTGCAATCAAATAGATTTGGGAGGTGCTGGTTACTGCAGGTTATCGTGAAGAGTCACAAAACTCATCAGCATCCTCAAAGCCCTGAGGAATCCTGTGGTATTTTCCACACTCCTGTGTCCTTGGAATAGTCTTTGTCCTGAACTTCTCTTAACAGCTCATCTGTGGAACACAGTTTTCGGCACACTGATGTATAAAATATTAAGCGGCCGGGCACAGTAGTTCATGCCTGTAATCCCATCACTTTGGGAAGCCAAGGTGGGCAGATCACTTGAGCCCAGGAGTTTACGACCAGCCTGGGCAACATGGCAAAACCCTATCTCTAAAAAAAAAAGATACAAAAATTAGTCAGGTGTGGTGGTGTGTGCCTGTGATCCCAGCTACTTGGGAGACTGAGCTGGGAGGATCGCTTGAACCCAGGAGGTCAAGGTGGCGGAGAGCCAAGATCACACCACTGCACTCCAACCTGGGTGACAGAGTGAGACCCCGTCTCAAAAAATAAAATAAAATAAAACAGCAAATGAAATATTTAATGTGAAAGAAGTGTTACTCCCACAAACAGTCTAGGTTTTATATTGAGCAAAAGCAAGAAAAAGACAGATCATGGGAATCAGTGGCTCACAAATACCTTGTTCCAGACTGCTGGAATCCAACCCTGCTCTTAGGAGGGCATTCCCACTCCCCTAGTTGTGAGGATGCAAGCAGAGAAGTACACACTGAGTATATGAAGGCTTCCAGGTTGAATCTCTGCCACCTATGTGGTTATCTTTCTGGGTGAAGGGCACATCTTCTCCCTCAAAGAGTTGATTTTGGAGGCCTTCCCTCAGCAAAGAGCACTTTCACCAGAGAAACCTGGGTGGAGCAGAGCATCTATAATGTAGTAAGATTTACTGTGAGGCACAATTCATGATTGCAAAAATATGGAACCAACGTAAGTGCCCATCAACCAATGAGTAGATAAAGAAAATGTGAAAAGAGGGAATCCTCCCTAACTCATTTTATGAGGCCAACATCATCCTGATACCAAAGCCTGGCAGAGACACAACAAAAAAAGAGAATTTTAGACCAATATCCCTGATGAACATCGATGCAAAAATCCTCAATAAAATACTGGCAAACCGGATTCAGCAACACATCAAAAAGCTTATCCACCATGATCAAGTGGGCTTCATCCCTGGGATGCAAGGCTAGTTCAACATTCGCAAATCAATAAACATAATCCAGCATATAAACAGAACCAAAGACAAGAACCACATGATTATCTCAATTGATGCAGAAAAGGCTTTTGACAAAATTCAACAGCCCTTCATGCTAAAAACGCTCAATAAATTCGGTATTGATGGAACGTACCTCAAAATAATAAGAGCTATTTATGACAAACCCACAGCCAATATCATACTGAACGGGCAAAAACTGGAAAAATTCCCTTTGAAAACTGGCACAAGACAGGGATGCCCTCTCTCACCACTCCTATTCAACATAGTGTTGGAAGTTCTGGCTAGGGCAATCAGGCAAGAGAAAGAAATCAAGGGTATTCAGTTAGGAAAAGAAGAAGTCAAATTGTCCCTGTTTGCAGATGACATGATTGTATATTTAGAAAACCCCATTGTCTCAGCCCAAAATCTCCTTAAGCTGATAAGCAACTTCAGCAAAGTCTCAGGATACAAAATTAATGTGCAAAAATCACAAGCATTCTTATACACCAGTAACAGACAAACAGAGAGCCAAATCAGGAATGAACTTCCATTCACAATTGCTTCAAAGAGAATAAAATACCTAGGAATCCAACTTACAAGGGATGTAAAGGACCTCTTCAAGGAGAACTACAAACCACTGCTCAGTGAAATCAAAGAGGACACAAACAAATGGAAGAACATACCATGCTCATGGATAGGAAGAATCAATATTGTGAAAATGGCCATACTGCCCAAGGTAATTTATAGATTCAATGCCATCCCCATCAAGCTACCAATGAGTTTCTTCACAGAATTGGAAAAAACTGCTTTAAAGTTCATATGGAACCAAAAAAGAGCCCGCATCTCCAAGACAATCCTAAGCCAAAAGAACAAAGCTGGAGGCATCACGCTACCTGACTTCAAACTATACTACAAGGCTACAGTAACCAAAACAGCATGGTACTGGTACCAAAACAGAGATATAGACCAATGGAACAGAACAGAGTCCTCAGAAATAATACCACACATCTACAGCCATTTGATCTTTGACAAACCTGAGAGAAACAAGAAATGGGGAAAGGATTCCCTATTTAATAAATGGTGCTGGGAAAATTGGCTAGCCATAAGTAGAAAGCTGAAACTGGATCCTTTCCTTACTCCTTATACGAAAATTAATTCAAGATGGATTAGAGACTTAAATGTTAGACCTAATACCATAAAAATCCTAGAGGAAAACCTAGGTAGTACCATTCAGGACATAGGCATGGGCAAAGATTTCATGTCTAAAACACCAAAAGCAACAGCAGCAAAAGCCAAAATTGACAAATGGGATCTCATTAAACTAAAGAGCTTCTGCACAGCAAAAGACACTACCATCAGAGTGAACAGGCAACCTACAGAATGGGAGAAAATTTTTGCAATCTACTCATCTGACAAAGGGCTAATATCCAGAACCTACAAAGAACTCAAACAAATTTACAAGAAAAAAACAAACAACCCCATCAAAAAGTGGGCAAAGGACATGAACAGACATTTCTCAAAAGAAGACATTCATACAGCCAACAGACACATGAAAAAATGCTCATCATCATTGGCCATCAGAGAAATGCAAATCAAAACCACCATGAGATACCATCTCACACCAGTTAGAATGGCAATCATTAAAAAGTCAGGAAACAACAGGTGCTGGAGAGGATGTGGAGAAATAGGAACACTTTTACACTGTTGGTGGGATTGTAAACTAGTTCAACCATTATGGAAAACAGTATGGCGATTCCTCAAGGATCTAGAACTAGATGTACCATATGACCCAGCCATCCCATTACTGGGTACATACCCAAAGGATTACAAATTATGCTGCTATAAAGACACATGCACACGTATGTTTATTGCAGCACTATTCACAATAGCAAAGACTTGGAATCAACCCAAATGTCCATCAGTGACAGATTGGATTAAGAAAATGTGGCACATATACACCATGGAATACTATGCAGCCATAAAAAAGGATGAGTTTGAGTCCTTTGTAGGGACTTGGATGCAGCTGGAATCCATCATTCTTAGCAAACTATCACAAGAACAGAAAACCAAACACCGCATGTTCTCACTCATAGGTGGGAACTGAACAATGAGATCACTCGGACTCAGGAAGGGGAACATCACACACCGGGGCCTATCATGGGGAGGGGGGAGGGGGGAGGGATTGCATTGGGAGTTATACCTGATGTAAATGACGAGTTGATGGGTGCAGCACAGCAACATGGCACAAGTATACATATGTAACAAACCTGCACGTTATGCACATGTACCCTACAACTTAAAGTATAATAATAATAAATAAATTAAAAAAAAAAAAAAAAAAGAAAATGTGGTGTATATACACTGTGGAATACTACTCAGCCATAAAAAGGAATGAAATACTGTATTTTGTAGCAACTTGGATGGAGCTGGTGGTCATTATTCTAAGTGAAGCAACTCAGGAATGAAAAATCAAATATTAAATGTTCTCACTTATAAGTGGGAGCTAAGCTATGAGGGTGCAAAGGCATAAGAATGATATAATGGAACTTTGGAGACTCGGTTGGAAGGAAAGTGTAGAAGGGAGGTGAGGGATAAAAGACTATATATTGGGTACAGTGTACACTGCTCTGGGTACAGGTGCACCAAAATCTCAGAAATCACCACTAAAGAACTTACCCATGTAACCAGAAACCACCTGTACCCCCAAAACTATTGAAATAAAAAATTAAATTAAAAAAAAGATTTACCATGAAGCTGAGGCCTCAAAAACATTTTTGATGTTGCCACACAGCCTATGTCCAATGTCCATTTGTTTTAGAGAAATGAGAATTAGTCTTTTAGGGGCAGAAGGTTAATCTTAAGTGTTTGGGGAAATAAAGATACGGGATAATTTCCCTACAAGAGGAGGAGAAATATGTATGTCTACATGTTTGTGAAGTTGGTTTAGGTTCTTTAATTCCTTTTCCTGGGCCTTTAGTACTAGTATTTCTATTTCTTTGATCAGTGCCACAAAGGATATGGAGATTCCTTAAAGAACTAAAAGTAGAACTACCATTTGATCCAGCAATCCCACTACTGGGTATCCACCCAGAGGAAAAGAAGTCATACAAAAAAGAAACTTGCACATGCATGTATATAGCAGCACAATTTGCAATTGCAAAAACGTGGAACCAACCTGAATGTCCATCAATCAAGGAGTGGATAAAGAAACTGTGGTGTGTGTGTATATATATGTATGTGTATATATATATGGTGTATATGTGTATACATATGATATATATGTATATATGGTATATATGTATATATGGTGTATATATATGTGTATATATATGAGGTGTGTGTGTGTGTGTGTGTGTGTGTACATATATATAATGGAACACTACTCAGCCATAAAAAGGAATGAATTAATGGCATTTGGAGCGACCTGGATGAGATTGGAGACTATTATGCTGAGTGAGGTAACTCAGGAAGGGAAAACCAAACATCGTATGTTCTCACTTATAAGTGGGAGCTAAGCTATGAGGATACAAAGGCATAAGAATGACACAGTGGACTTTGGGGACTCAGGGGAAGTGGTGGGAAGGGGTGAGTGTTAAAAGATTACAAATAGGGTACAGTGTATACTGTTTGGGTGATGGGTGCATCAAAAATCTTACCAAATCACCACTAAAGAACTTACCCATGTAAGCAAACACCATCTGTTCACCAATAACCTATGGAGATAAAAAATTTTAAAAAATCATAAAACTAGAAAAAGAGAAAAATAAACTCCAGCAAATACGTTCAATCACATTAAGCATTAGGGAAGTGCAAATTAAAATAACAATGAGATATCTCTACACACCTGTGAGAATGGACTACTCCTATATTGTACTATGCCACTATCAGAATTAGGCTGAGTGAGAAAAGTAAATCTCAAGAGATCACATGGTATAAGATTTAATTTACATAACATTCTTGAAAGAACAAAACTATAGGAATGGAGAACAGATTACTGGTTGGTTGCCATGGGTTCAGACCTTGGGGCAGAGCAGATGAAGACGGAAGTGGGTTTGGTATAAAGGAGCAACACAGAGGATTGCATATCCTTGTGATGATGGCACTGATCTTTTCTTGATTGTGGTCACATGACTACACATTTGATAAAACTGCTTTGAATTAAATACCCACACATGTACACAAATAAGTGCATGTATAACTGGTAAAATCTGAATAAGGTGGGTGGAGTGTATCAATGTCAGTGTTCTGGTTGTGAACTGGGTGAAGGGTACATGGGATCTTGTATTGTTTCCTAAAACTGTACATGAATCTACAATTATCTCAAAATAAAAAGCTTTTAAAAGTTACAAAAAAGTGCCTTTCCCATGCAGTCTAGGAGCAAATAACTCCTTGAATCAAGCCTGTGTTACTGAAAACAAGGACTGAGGCATCACCATTCCTTGTTTCTCTTGACTCTTGAAAAGATGCCTCCTGGTCCAAATATGTTCCCAACCATGCTGCAGAATGAGAGAAGTGCATGCTGGGGCTGTGCACTACTCGCAGGAGTCAGAACTTGGGTCTCTCGTTTGGTAGTTGTGAACTACCTGCCTCAGAAAGACCAGAGCTGCTGATTAAGATGCAAATTTCTAGGCCCCACACCAGACCTATCCAGAATAACTACATTGTTAATTTCTCCATGTTATTATTGTGCATAAGGTTGGAGTTCTCTGTAGGAGTAGCCTCAGGTGTGGTCGTAAAAAGTGGCTATTTGTGGCTCAGGTATCTTTGCCTGACTTTTGATGTAAGAAAACATGATATTCCCTCATGCAGGCATCAATACTCTCAACTACTGACCCAGTCTTTAGTTCTCAAACTGAGGGTCTGGGTGATATGTTCCCTTCTACATACAGCCTTTGGAGCCTACCTGGCCACTTTGCTTGAAATAACTGGATTGAGATGGGCTAGTAGTGTGTCGAGAGGTTGTTCCTTCCGGTGGGTTCGTGGTCTCGCTGACTTCAAGATTGAAGCCACAGGACCTTTGCAGTGAGTGTTACAGGCCTTAAAGATGACATGGACCCAAAGAGTGAGCAGTAGCAAGGTTTCTTGTGAAGAGTGAAAGAACAAAACTTCCACAGTGTGGAAGGGGACATGAGTGGGTTGCCGCTGCTGGCTGGGGTGACCAGTTTTTATTCCCTTATTGGCCCCTCCCATGTTCTGTTTCTGTCCTATCAGAGTACCCTTTTTTCAATCCTCCCTGCGATTGGCTACTTTTAGGAGCCTGCTGATTGGTGCATTTTACAATCCTCTTGCTAGCTACAGAGCACTGATTGGTGCATTTTACAATCCTCTTACTCAACCTAGGAAGTTCAGCTGGCTTCACCTCTCAGTAAAAAACATAACAAACAAGCAAAATTATTAGAAATCTTACATTTCTATATGACTGTTTGTTTTCAAAGTGCTTTCAAAACTAAAGACACAAATATACTATTCATTGGCTCCTCTCTACAAATCTTCGAGACAAGTATGAATAACTCCCATTTACAAAAGTGTAAAGTGAGGCTCAGATAGATGAACTGATTTGTTCATGCTTCTGAATGCAGAAAGTGGTGGAGCCAGCTTTTGAATCCAAGGTTTTTTTTTACCAGCCCATCCTCCATTTTTCCTCTCCCACTTCCACCGAACTCTTTCTGCCCCTTTTTTCTCCCTTGCTTCCTTAAATTTTTACTTGCTCTTTCCATTAATCAGTGTCAACTAAGTGGCTTCTTTTGGCTGTTCTGCCTAGCCTTTGCAGAAATAGGTACATTTGCCACCGTGAAACACAAATAATTTACCACCTTGCTAACCTAAATGCTGGCAAGCCCTTACCAGCTGGGTGTACTCACTTGTCAGTGTCTTTACGGAGAAATGTGGTGGAAACTCTGAAAAACGTTTTGCTTAATTAGGCTGTTTTGTGAACATTTCTTTCACTCTACGAATCTTCCTAACTCTTAATTTTCTAAAGCTAAAAATTACTTCACCAATAATCATGCCACATGGATGTGGGGCATGCTTTTTCTTTTCTTTTTTCCCCTCCAAGGACACCTGTAACCACCCACAGAAAGAGGGCTGAGATCTCTGCTGTTTGGCAGAATGGTAAGGGAAGAGGCTTGTATAATTTGAAGCCTCAAACATATTTAACTGAAATAGTGTGAGACTGACTGTTTATCCAGCAGAGAGTTCTTTTCCATTTCTTTAGTTAATTTGATTCATGCAAATCACTTATTCTCCAAAATCCATCCAGCACTAAATGTGAAATAATTGTCTGAACTACAGAATCATCCAGATAACTATTTAACAAGCTCTTTCCTTCTAGAGCTTACACATATGCAGGAGGAAAAAAGTTTTTCCCTTATGTCATTCGTATAACTTTAAAAAGTCTTTGCAATGCTTTATCATCCACCCATATTTGGTCACCCACAGAGCTTTGGGCGTAGAGACTTAGCTACACAGAACACAGAGGTAGTGGATTTGTTGTGCTTTCAAAGAGATTCACAGCAATATTATATTTTTGTATGTATTCATTCTTCAAACCTACTGTTTTCTTCTTCCCCAGTAGTGGGCAAGAGGGCATTTCTTAGTTTCCCTTATTTAAGTGTCTGATCAGGAGGTCCTTAAGGTGAACGATGTACTCCCACCAGCCTGCCAGTAAATGAGAACAGTCCTGGCCAGCCAGCTGCCTGCTGAAGTGATTTAGCTGCTGTGTGCCTGGACCCAGAGCTCAGAACAGGAGCTGGGCAACAACTGAGTCTAAAAATAAGCTGGCAGCCACATTCCAAGTGCCAGGCTATGGCTGAGTCACCCCTTGCAGCATTTCAGCAGGAGGACGGCTGGGCATGTGTGACTGCATTTTGTACCTGCCAGCCTCTATGGGGAGTTCTTTTCTCCATGCCATGCTTCTCATACAAGTCACGGTGCACAGGGAAAACAGTGTTGGAATACGGGGGTTGGTTTGGTGAAGTTCTAACCTGAGATAATGTATCAGTCCTTTTGTGGGGGGTGGGGGAAGGAAGGTCAGTCTTTTCTTAGATTATCTTAATAGACATATTCCATGAAAGCTTCCAGGGCTAATTGTGGTGAAAATGTGCCAGGTAGACCCCTTTCATGCCAACCATAATTAATAGTGTTATAGTCTTCAAGGCCATAATGCTCATCAGTTATTAATTAGCAATTCATTTTGTTGAATAAATAATATTTATGATTGATGATAGAACTTGTAATTGGGCACTAGAAATGGCCCCGCTGGGACTGACTTACCAGCAAGTACTAACCATGACACGGTAATGACAAACACAGAGGATCATGCAGGAAAACCCAAGTTAAACAATTGTAACACAGCCAAGGTATTCCTTCTCAACAGGAGAAAAATCTGTCCTGATGTGTATTCTGGGCTCGAGTGTATTAATTGTTTCTGGCCACACAGTGTTTGGGTTTTCCATTTCCTCCTAAGTTTGTAATCAGCCACCCTATTTTTTTTTTTTCCAAAAAGCAAATTGTTCTCTGCAAGACAATTCTATTGACTTCAAATTACTCTTGCGATAGGTCCTTTCAAAGTATCGTCATGACATGTACACACAGACTTGAGAGAAGAAAGTGCTTTTCCGAAAAAGTAATGATTGAAATTTTTATTTTAAATGATTCCTTAGATTGAATTCACTTTAGATTAACAGATTTTCCTGCCCAATTGATTTTCTGGCATCCATGCAGTGATCCAGCAGAGATAAAATGGGGGTTCATTTAGTCCACGGCTCCAAGGAAAAGTGAGAGCCTGGCAAAGAGAGCCAGCAAAGCTTCTTTTTCGCCTGCTTGGTTGGAGCAGGACAACTGGAGCCGGTCAGCTGCTGACCAGATGCTGCCTTCAATTAATATTCCAACCCTCAAAGACATTTATCGCTTACTCTCGAAAGCAGAGCAGCTGAGTAATAAAGGGAACCACTAAAGCCATTTTTTTTTCAAGAGCATTTATAATGGCTAAATTGCTCGAAATAAATTAGCACGAAAAATAAACATAGTTTGTACAGTATCTGTAAAACAAATTCCTAATCTTGGGAAAATAGAGCGACAAAGTGGGGGCTTGCATTTAACAAGCACATGCAATATGCTTCATTAAGACAGCTTTGAAAAAAAAAACAATTTTAAAAGGGTTAATAAACTCCAAGATATCATTGCCAGTTAAACAGGTCCTGCACCATTTTAAGGGAAGTAAGAGGCTACAAAGGAGACAGTTAAAAAGAAACCAAGAGACTGTGTTGTAATGCTAACAGGCAATTAACAAACTCATGGGTGTTAATTATCTTCATACTGTATCATGTTCAATTAGCTTAGTCTCTGCAACAAAGGCAACGATGAACAATTGCTTTGATAGGCGTACAGTACTTCATTTGTAGTTAATCGGTTTAAGCCCTGCAGTTGCTAGGTTACCTTGGTCTCCAGAGGTAAAAAGCTGTACAGATGCACTATGTTTAAATGACTACAGAGAACTGTTTAAACTCAAACCATGTATAACTCTTTATTGATTTTTCACAGAAGATCTCAGCTCTGATGATAAGGTTTTGATATATTTTCCTGCTACAGCCAGTTCCTTAGAGTATTGCAGAAAAAAAATCTGTCAATATGCTTCTATTATGATCTCTTGATCTGTGCCTATAAAAACCTTTAGCCGCAACCCTTATTATAAATAATGGAAGAAGCAATATCTGATTTTTTTTTTCACACTGTACTACATGAAGATTTTTTTTCTCCATTGCCTTTGGATCCAAATTACAGGGCTTCTTTCTGTACTGGTGCTCTAAAATAATAAAGAAGAATTTCTAGCTCTAATTAATTTGATTGACTCTCAGCAGGACGGGATCAGCTGTAGCATCATGAACTTTAACAATAACTACCAACTGATGGGCAGTTCACATCAATAAGACCATCACTAGCCTCTCTCTCACCTGTCACCAGGCGGGGAGTGAGCAATAACCAGACCCCCACAGATGCTCCCCGCTTAGCGCTTTCTGCCCTATTAGCAATTTATAATGGTGATCAAGAAACAGTCAGCGGCAAATCAAGACAACTGTCTGGCTGCCTGTTTAATTGGCCTTGTTTGCTTTTTGATAAATGGCTCGTGACTACTGTAGGCCCCTGTATTTTGACTTTTAATAGGCCACAGTGATTAGACTACCAACAGATACTAGGTCAAAACTGAGGAAAGGTGCAAAAAATGTTAATTAATATCAATAATAGGCAATTATTAGTTAGACAGAAGGACCTACTAGCTGCGTGCTCTAATGGCTCAGAGCTAACTGGAAGAGAAGTGCTGCCAAATTAGCATAACTGTATGCAGACTGCATGGTGGAGCCTAGCAAACATCTGTTATGTTAGTAATTCAAATAGAATTCCTGCCTTTCGAGTGATATTCGCAGAGTCAGCAATCCCTCTTGGCCATTTCAAGGCACTAACAATACCCTAGTGACTGGTGTCTTTCCAAATGGGCTGTGTTTGAGGCTAAGAATTAAATTGCATCTTTGCTTTTGGGTTGTGCTGTTGAGGAGCTTAAGGGGGTCACTGTCCTCTGGTCAGGAGAGGGTGGAGGAGAAGGGTTTTGCATGAAGCCATACTGACCTTAGAGAGAAATGCAATGTGGACCCAGCTGACTCAGGGAGGGACACAAGCTTTCTATGTTTGTGGTTTCATAATTAGCACCGAGAACATGGCTATGCCTAACATGTCACACAAAATGCTATATATAATTCTCACAGCAGGATTCTTTGTTAGTCATTCCTTGAAGTGTGTGTTTGTGCATGTGTGTGTACGGGTGTGTGTGCACACACTCACATACACACTGATAAAGGGCTGACAGTGTGTTTTGAAACATAAAATGAGTTAAAGTGAAGTAGCACTTAAGACAATGAAATGATGGGTATTGTAAACACTATTCCCCATTCTTGTTATCAACATTAAGGTCACCTTGGGCAAAAATTTAAATTCTCGTCAAAGGATGTTAGAATTGAAAGGGACTTAGAGATCCTTAAGTCCTAATGGAGATGCGGAGATCCAGGGAGGTCAAGAGACTTGTTTAGGGCCAATGACCTGATTCTGGGAATGGCTAGAAGGAGACACAGATTTCCAGACTTCCTACCCAGTGCCCTTCACCTGACCTTGCTGCCTCCTGAAGAAGCTATGAGTTTCTGCATTTAGTGTCTGGTAGATATTTCCAAAAGGCACTTTTGAAATGTAAACGAGGAATGTGTGTAGAAAGTGCTCCCACCAAAAATGCATGACATTTATGAAATAGCATGTACCCAAACATACTTTATATTTAGGATTTTTAAAAACTGGGTTATAAAATTGTAAAATCCACAACCGTCTCTTGAGATATTTCACATTTTAATGTGAGACAGAGTTTTTTTCTTTTTTTCTTTTTTTTTTTTAAGAAGGGTGTATTATAAGTATGTTATCCTTTATTTCATTTCGAGCTCGTTTTCTTATACATCTGGCTTGGACCAAACAGGGGAAAGATCTGTGTGTGGTGCCCTTTTCCTTCCCCACCAGAGGACTGACATTTAAGACCTATTTGACTAAACATTTTCAAGATCTCTAAAAAACAAAAGGTGTGTGTGCACATGTGTAGGCGGAAAGAATCTGTTTCTTGAAGGATTGAGTTCAATTTTGGTTATAACAAACTGGAATTTTCTTCCCCCTTTTCCCCCACCCTCCGACCCCCACCCTCACCCCTCAACACTAAGGAAATCTCTCTAGCTGCATCATTTTGTTAACAGCACTTAACTATTAGCCTTTTCAGTACCACAGTGCCAAAGAAAATGGGATTACTTTTTCATCTCTATTCCTGCTTAAATAAAAAATCATCTGCTTTTGAGTCTATGAAGAAACTATTATGTAAGCTTAAAAATAACAGTTTTAGATAATTCATTGCTGGGAATAAAGTCTTTTAAAATGATGGAGATATGATGCTTTAGTTTTTTGTTTTTTACTATTTCACTCAAATATTTGTTGAGCACTAAGCCAAATGTAAAATAATCATAAAGATAATAAGAATAGTACAATTATGAATTATTTACCTCCTAATATGTGGATCTCTTTACTAAACATTTTATATGTGTCAACCATTCAGTTCTTGCAACAACACAATGACATATAGCTGCTTTAAATCTCCATTTTACAAATAAAAAACTGAGGCTTAGCAAGCTCAATGAAGTATAAAGAAGTGCAGTTTCTATTTAACTTAAGTTTAAATGTTTTACTCTTTGTATAATATAAATTGTTTTCCTTTTTTGAGAATTTTAAGAGTTTTCCCAACTCCTCTGTATTAAAAATATAAAGTTTGAGAAGCAACAAGCAAAATGGTTTACTTCATAATGTCTTTTTTGGGTGTGTTACCTTTTTCAAATACAGCATGCATTATATATAAAGGTTACTGTAACATTTTAAATATTGATGTTTCTAGAGTGAGAGGAAATTGTATTTATTTTCTCTTAATAATTAAAGTTTTGGTTATTTTATTTCTGCAAGCTCACTGCATTGCAGTGTATTTCTACTTAAGCTGTTTTCCACTGAATCTAAGATGTTATTGATTACAAGAAGGACCATTATTTTATTTACCACAATTAAGAAAAAGATGCTGCCAATTAAACTATGACAGAATGTTTTCTAATTTTAAATGATGACTTAGAATTTTTATTTTATAGTTCTTGAAACAGCTTTTCTAGACTGATTTCTAGACTGATTTAGATAATCCACAGGTTTAAAAAGAAAAAAACCAATGTAACTCCTATGTATTCCTAAATCCAACTCTTATGATTCAACTCAGAGCTGTCTAGAACCATGTTTTTCTACACAGTATTTTCTTTTGGGCCGTCAAGAGCATTGATAATACAACATTTCTTTAAAAAGTGCTCCAATGTTATCTCTGGGATTTTCTTCCTTGTCAATGAGATCCATTCTGCAAGTTTTGATGCTGGTGTGTTTTATGTTCTCACATGAGCAGACCATGACAACTCTGCCAGGACTTTCTGCTGGTTGATGGTGATAGTAAAGCACATCTGGATTGCAGAGATGTTAAAATGTGCAAAAAAACCCAAAAATTTACAACTGAGAATCTATGAAATGTGTTAGTACACTCATCAGTTATCTATCATTATCCAAATATCTGTAGGCTCATATAATTTTCAGAGAAGTAAACCCAGTGATTAATTCCAGCTTATTAAGATGACATGGAGCTGGGCACAGTGGTTCACGCCTGTAATCCCAGCACTTTGGGAGGCTGAGGAATGTGGATAACTTGAGGTCAGGAGTTTGAGACCAGCCTGGCCAACATGGCAAAACACAATCTACTAAAAATACAAAAAATGTAGCCAGGCATTATGGTACACACCTGTAATCCCAGTTACTCAGGAGACTGAGACTGGAGAATCGCTTGAATGTGGGAGGCGGAAGTTATAGTGAGCCAAGATTGTGCCATTGCACTCCAGCCTGGGCAACAGAGCCAGACTCCGTCTCAAAAAAAAAAAAAAAGAAAATGACATGTGGTCACAAATGTCGTTCTCATAACATTGTTCACAGACAAGCTCTCAGTGGTGCGTTCACTAAACAGTGAATATAGTGAAAAACCCTGAACATTCTCTCCTCTCTACATAGTGGGACAAGAAACTAGTAAATAGAACCTTCAGGGTTTCTTTTGTGTACTTGTTATTAAGATTGACTTATGCAGTTTTTAAGAGCCAAATTCCACATGTGGTGAATTATGCCTTTAGGCATAATGAGAATGATGGCTTTCCTGGTGATATGCCTTTAGGCTTATCAAGAGCACCCCCATTGCCTGTGAATGGAAGAAATTTTTTCTCTAGCTTGTTGGAGCCAGGACTGCCTGCAAAAATATCCCTAAGAATTCCGGAAAGCTGAAGCCTTGCATTAAGTGGGTACCAGAGCATCTGTCTGCAAGGGGGAAGACCCTAATTCTGATTGGCCCCTGTGACTTGCTGCTTTTGTTAATGTGCTGGAATGGGTAGGACCAGAAGAATTCCAAAAGAATTTTCTGCCTTATATTCTGCCTATGGCCAGTCTTAGACCACTATATTGTATGTTTTTTCCTTTGCAAATGTTAGTCCTTGGATAGATACTACATTTATTGAGCCCACTTCTGTTCATGCCAGAAGTATCCATCACTATGAATAATTAGCTATTAGGTTGGTGCAAAAGTAATTGCGGTTTTTGCCATTACTTTAATTTAACTGCAATTACTTATGCACCAGTCTAATAGTAATCCGTCTCATGGGAAGTAACATATTAGTCAAGAGCCAGAATTTGCCCTCACGAAGTCCTGGGTTTGAATCTCAGCTCTGCCGCTTTTTATTGGTGTGATCCTGGGCTCCAGTTTTCTCATCAGTAAAACGGGAACCATGATACCTACTCCACACCTATTCATAGGTATTTGAGAAAACGCACGTGATATACTTTGTCAAATACCTGGTTGTAGTAATTACGTACACAATTGGTGGTATTCATTGTCATTTTCATTACTTTTATTAATAGGCCCTGTCACACTGTGGGGACACCTAGCCCATCAGAGATCATTGCTTCTCCAGATTTATCTTCTACAAAAGGGTAACATTGTCAGAAAACATTCCTTTTTAAAAAATTTTTACTTTGGCCGGGCGCGGTGGCTCAAGCCTGTAATCCCAGCACTTTGGGAGGCCGAGGCGGGCGGATCACAAGGTCAGGAGATCGAGACCACAGTGAAACCCCGTCTCTACTAAAAATACAAAAAAAATTAGCCGGGCGCGGTGGCGGGCGCCTGTAGTCCTAGCTACTCAGGAGGCTGAGGCAGGAGAATGGCGTGAACCCAGGAGGCGGAGCTTGCAGTGAGCCGAGATCGCGCCACTGCACTCCAGCCTGGGCAACAGCGTGAGACTCCGTCTCAAAAAAAAAAAAAAAAAAAAAAAAAAAAATTTTTACTTTAAGTTCTGGGATACATGTGTAGAACATGCAGGTTTGTTACATAGGTATACATACGCCATGGTGGTTTGCTGCACCCATCAACCCGTCATCTAAGTTTTAAGCCCCGCATGCATTAGGTATTTGTCCTAATTCTATCCTTCCCCTTATCCCCCATTCTCTGACAGGCCCTGGTGTGTGATGTTCCCCTCCCCATGTCCATGTGTTCTCACTGTTCAACTCCCGCTTATGAGTGAGAATATGCAATGTTTGGTTTTCTCTTCCTGTGTTAGTTTGCTGAGAATGATCACTTCCAACTTCATCCATGTTCCTGCAAAGGACATGAACTCATTCTTTTTTATGGCTGCATACTATTCCATGGTGTACATGGGCCACATTTTCTTTATGCAGTCTGTCATTGATGGGCGTTTGGGTTGGTTCGAAGTCTTTGCTGTTGTGAATGGTGCTACAATAAACATACGTGTGCATATGTCTCTATAGTAGAATGATTTATAATCTTTTAGGTATATACCCAGTAATGGGATTGCTGAGTCAAATGGTATTTCTGGTTCTAGATCCTTAAGGAATCACCACACTGTCTTCCACAATGGTTGAGCTAATTTACACTCCCACCAACAGTATAAAAGCATTCCTATTTTTCCACAGCCTCACTAGATTCTGTTGCTGTCAGGAAACATTTCTAACTGATCAGAGGACATCCATTGCCTTCTCCATTCCCTCCCTTGTTTGGAGCTCTGCTCTCCAAATAAACACCTCTTTTCTGTCCCAGATCTACATTGCATTCATTCCTGATGTTCTGATTAGTTATGTGTTGATCTATTGTCGATTTATTGTTACAGGTGTGTCCTTTTGAACATAGCGTGGTCAGATGAGCAGCAGATTGGAAGCTGGTCAGCTTAGATCCTAGTCCCAGCCCTGTCACTAACTAGCCATGTGACTTCCCTCATCAATAAAATTCTTGCTCTCTGTGCTACCTTATGAGGATCTTGTGAGTTTCATCATCTATGACAGCCACCATTTAGTGAGCACCTCTAATCCTTGTGATGCTCTTGCAAAGTAGTTACTATTCTCCCCATTTTAGAAATGGAGAAACAAACTAGAGGTTAACGGCCTTAACTGTTCTCACTGCCTGTGTGATTTGGAGCAACTCCATTAACCCTACTAAGTCTCAGCCTCCTCGTTTGGAAATTAGAGGAGATAATGGCTCTGCCTTGTAAGTTTGTGAGGATTAAAGCACATGATGTGTGTAGGGCCTTGGACAGTCACACATAGGAGGGCATTCCAGAATGTTTGGTGATATGACTTGTCAAGAGTCACAGAACTGGAGAGGGCCAGACCTAGATTTCAGTCCAAGTCTGTCTAGCTCTTTGAGCATATGGGAGCAAGCACTTGTTAACACAAGTGCAAAGTGGTCTGTGAAGGCCCCTGTGCCCGGCATAATCCTGGGAGAGGGAGAAGCCTCATCTTCCTTCTCATTCTTGGGATATTCCTCTTTCTGCTCTTTCCTTCTAGACTGTTATCTGCTGTCCTATACCCCACTGGGAGCACAAAGGGAAGACCATAAGAACTGGAGCAAATTTTTTCTTCCTTAAGGGCTACACGCATGTCTTTTAAAAAAATGTGGTAAAATACACATAACAGAAAACTTACTATTAGTGACATTTTGCAAATTCCTAATGTTTCACAACCATTACTACTATCTAGTTTCAGCCCATTTTCATTACCCCCAAGGGAAATTCCTTACCTAATGAGCAGTCACCCCCCTATCCTGGCCCACCCTTATTCCCACTAATCTGCTTTCTGTTTCTATGGACTTGTCTATTCCAAATACTTCATATACATGGAATCATACAGTAAGTGGTTTTTGTGTCTGACTTCTTTCACTCAGCATAGCAAAGCTTGTCTGTATCTCTTTCCTTCTCCCCACCCGCTCCAGGTGGACTGTGAGGAAAGATCTCCCACTGTTTATTTTTGGCAAATCCTCTTGCGTGCTGACTCTCACCACCATGGTGGCCGATTAGCTTCATTATGAAAAATCTGGCTATTGCTCTGGAACCTTCCTAAAATGGTCTGTCAGTCCACCAAACATGGCAGAATCTGCTTGTGATAGAAAGACTCTTCAGTCTCAACAATTTGTGGTCTTTGCTTCTGCAGATTGATTCTCCCTTCCAGTGCTCGCTTCGGCAGCACATATACTAAAATTGGAATGATTCTCCCTTCCAGCAGCAGCTAGCTCTTCCTTTCAGAATATGAGATTCAAGATGGCATGTGTAAGGCAGAGTTTTTAACCCTGCCTCCCTCATGATCTATGTAGGAGTCCTGGCAAGCCCACATACCACCTAATAATTTTATGTGGAAATGAAGAACTTAGATGCATCGACTGTGCGGGGTCCTGGAGAAGGAAGACAATAATTCACAGGTCTTTCCAAGTCTAAAATGCTACCTAATGAGATGGATATTTTTCCAATAAGGAACAATGGATGCCAAATTGCCCCCTATAAAAATGTACACACAATTAAGAGTTCGGGGAGTTACACAGATAGAGTGGGTCAGTGATTGGAACTAAAAGTCTGGTTCCTTTGATATTTGTATTTCTCTTTACAAATGATTGCATTGGTATTTTGGTTGTGTTACATAAAACCAATAACAATAACAATGAAATATACCGAAAAGCAAGAGGAGTTTAAGTTGTGGGTAGAGGCAGAGGCAGGAGAATCTGAGCCATCTCCAGTCTTAAAAATCTGTGAGTCTGAGTCCTCTTTGAACTTCTTGGGGCTTTGTGGAAGATGAGAGAGGAGACCCCACATGACAGGAGGCAGGGCAGGGCAACTTGTCATCTCCTTACCCATCTTGGCTTATGCATATTTTGCATAGTGATTTCTGTTTGGAAATTGATTTACAGCAATTGCAGGTGGCCGAGAGAGCTTGTTTCAAGGCAGGATTTGAAGGGGAAAAGAAAGGACCTTGTCCGAAGCTTTCTCCAAGGCAGGTCATGCTGAGTGAAGGTTCCTTGTTGGAAAAGAAAGGAATTCCCCACGGGGTCCTGTCGTCTCACTCCAGCTGACGGTTCTATCGCAGGTATGGTGCCTCCATGGCTGTCAGTCATTTGAGGGGAACCTCTGACCCCCAAGACCTCTCTGGGTTATTAAGGGGGATGGCATACATGTGTCAGGCTGGTGATGGTGTATGTGACACAGAAACTGTCACAGAGCAAAGATGGGGGAAGCTGAGCACCTGCTTCCCCAAAGCAGCCACCAAGTCATGCCTGGTGTTAGTGCTCCATTAGAGGGCGTACTGCCTGAGCATCATATGTGGTGTGGTGTGGTGTGAGAGAGAGAGAGAGTGAGTATGAGGGGCCAAGAGAGAATATCTTAATGGGATTTCTAGTCTTCCTTGTTTATTTCACACACACAATTCTGAATTAACACCTCCATTCATGTACTTGATGTTGCCACTGAATAACTATATAGAAAGATTTGATGTCTGGAACTCCAGTCACTTATTTCTGCTGACTGTAAAACCATAGCAGTTGGTGAGCTGTTCATTAGCTAGCACTAAAGATGCCCAGATAACACCCCTACCGGATTGTTGCTCATCTATACTTTGTAAACATGCTTCTATATGTGGGTGCACACATGTATTAATCTCACTTGTTTCCTAAATATGAAACTGGATTTGGAATAAATCCATCAGGAATATAGGCCTAACAACACATTTAAATAGTCACCAGTTGGTACCGATAGCTCTGTAATAATTTGTTCTCATTTCAGTTTCCCAAACTGAAGAGCTCTTCCTCAGTCCTTTCTTATCTAGAACCCATAAGTTCAAGAGATTCAGAGAATTTTCTGCTAGTGCTGTGATCTTTGCCAGCTGTAGTTTAGTCTACAATTTGATCTCTTCTGGAGTGTAAGTACTTGTGAATGGGTTTTGAAGGCCAGAATAATAAATAATGCTTAGGAATCTTTTATAACAGGCCTGGAATAGATTTCTAAAGCAGGCTGAGGTAGATTCTCAACATGTGTATAAGGTACATATGTTCTGTCCTGGCAGAAACCAGACCAGTTCTGGTGGAATAGTTTCTTTGTTCATTCAATAAATAATTAGATATGCAAAATATGTGATGTTTAAACATGGTTACCCTAATGGGATAGTCTTTAGCCAAAGGGATGGATATTTTATTTTATTTATTTATTTTTTAACATAGAACACACGGATGATAAAAGTTTATTTTATTTATCTGCTAGAGGAATCCCAAGAGGCAAAAAAGTACTACCAATGTTGGACAAAACAGATAATTGACATTATCAATTTTTAGTAAGGTTCTAAGTTTTTTGTTTTTTACAATCTGACTGCATTAAGACACATATACTCTCCAATGTAAACAAACACACTATTGTATATTGAACTAAAGACCTCATTATTGGAACATTAGCCATGATTATTTTAATATTCTCCCAACTTTGCAATTTTGAGAATATACTGGCATTATGCAAGAAAAAGGAAGAGGAAAAGGAGGAAGAAGAGAGAAAGGAGGAGAAGGGGAGGGTGGTAAACAGAAGCTTCGTTAAGAATTCCTTGCCCCAGTAGTGAACAAGGACCAAACACAGACAATGGATGGAACAGACACTAATTCACATAACAGAGAGTGGGCAGCCATGCCAATGAACTGATGCAGACTCTGTATAGAATTCCTCTGCTATGACTCAGTTCTTATTTTCTCCTCTTTGTATGTAGTTTAAATTTCATCATGATGAATGGTACCTTAGATCTTTTTTTTAAGTTCTGAATGTTAAGTGTTTGACTTTGTTTATAATACAACATTTTAGTATCCAGAAGATAACCAATGCTCTAATGATAAAGATCTTTTGATACAAAGTGCTTTAACTTCTGCCAGTAAGTCCTACTTATTCAATTTTTCAGAAGGTATTTTATACGTTTCTCAAACAACATATACATTATGTAAAATATAAGAATTAATGTACGTTCTCAAGGCCAGATTCAGTGACAAAATGCACTACCTGAATCTATAACACATTTACTCTTTGCTGCATATAAGTTGCATATAAGAAATATAGGCTATATTGTTTTGTGATTCATGCAGTAAATGTTCACAAAAATCAAACAACTAGATGTTCTTCAGCTAACAAAATTAACTGTCCCAGTCACAAAAGACCTAACAAAAATGAAACCACTTACTGTTACATCAAAACCATGCTGGACTGAGTTAGTCCTGGAAGAGTTGGTTGTCAGGGCCATAAGGAAAGCACTGGCAGCTGCAAATTTTCCTCTTCATGTGTGACTGAGACTATTCTCTTCTTAATGGTGTTACCCCATACTACAGGCTTTTGCTAAAGAGGCATTTCAGTCTTCAAATGGAAACAATCAACCTTTCGTCAAAAAGCAGATAAATGCCTCTCTTGAGTTTCTGAACCTGAAAACAGCTTGCTATAGGTCCTTAAGGCAAATGCCAGGAGTCAAAGAAACTGTAGAACAGTCTCAAAATGTAAACAATAAAATCATTGACCAAGCAGTTATATCCCTGGATGAAAACTCTTCATAAGAAGACCTAACTGGACAGGACCAACTTCTTGCCTTTGAAGGTAATGTGAATTTTATATCCTAGAAGCACTGCACCTTTTTTTCTATTGTGGTGACTTCTGGAGTAGATAGAAGTTCATGATGTTGCTTAAAAAAATACATAGCATGGAAAAGCTACTCAAATACCAAGCAGTTTTCAGGTTTGTTTGTTTTACTTTCACATTTTTCTTTTGTAGTTGGCATATGGAAAACCATGTTGGAATATTTTAAGGGCATGCTATCATATATATTATATATTAACAAGCTTATTTATATACTAAGACCTCTGTAAAGCATGCTCAGATCGATGTCACATTCCAGAATAGCCACTGTTGGTTTCTTTTTCAAAATCGTCCATGTTTACAAGCTTCACAAATATCCCTGAAGTCTTCTCAATATGCTTGGAAATGATAAAATTCATGGCAATATCATCATAGTTTTGAGTATCTTCTATCAAAGCATGGACAACTGTGAGTTGCCTCTGAAAAAGTTTGAGATATTTGCTATTGAAGAATGAGCCTCCAGTCAGTACCATAGAGTACTGGTCACCATTTCCAGACCCTCGTGCTTGCATTTCAAAACTTCTGCATTGGATGTTTTAAACCTCATGAATGATGTGTGGATTTGGACCACATTAAACTTACTGACGTAATGTGTCAAAAGAGGAAGATGGGATCCCGCAGGGTTCTGGGAAATAATACGCTTTCTTCTTAGCAGGTCCTGGATACAGAGAGGATCTTTTCTGGGAAGTTTTGGATTTACACACTTTGAGAAAATAGAGTTCAAGAAATATCGGTTTTGATCAGGCGCAGTGGCTCACGCCTGTAATCCCAGCACTTTGGTCGAGGTGGGCGAGGCAGGTGGATCACTGGAGGTCAGGAGTTCAAGACCAGCCTGGCCAATGTGGTGAAACCTGTCTCTACTAAAAATACAAAAATTAGCTGGGCATGGTGGCGCACGCCTGCATTCCCAAATACTTGGGAGGCTGAGGCATGAGAATCGCTTCAACACCTGGGAGGCGGAGGTTGCAGTGAGCCTAGATTTTGCCACTGCACTCCAGCCTGGGCGACAGAGTGAGACTCTGTCTCAAAAAATATATATATATATATATATATATATATATATATATATATATATATATATATATAGGTTTCATTTTGCGATCTGTTCCAGGCCTGATTGTACTCAAGGACTGAGACATAATATTTATCCTGAAAAGATACACTAGGAGTGTGATTCTTCAAAAACCTTGAGTGTTTTCTGAGCTAAATTCCTTATTAATATGATGTGCCATTTTAATTTCTAATGCTTATGATAATGTTTATTGGGGAATTTCCTCTTTTCTTTATTTCTTTCTCTCTCTTTCTCTCTCCTTCATTCCCTCCTTCCCTCCTTCCTTCCTTCCCTTCTTTCCTCCCTCCCTCCCTCCCTTCCTTCCTTCAATTCTTTCCTTCATTTTTTGAGATGGAGTCTGGCTCTGTTGCCCAGGCTGTATGGAGTGCAGTGGCATGTATCAGAGAATTTCTGATTAACCTTTGCTAAAAGAAAATGTATACTCAGGTTAAATTAGGAATATGTCATCCAGTAATACTAACTAAAATTAAGTTTATTCCCGAAAGCTTCTAACCATCAATGGCTAGCTTGGGGATGGCTCAATATATTAGATATATTAACCCATTAAGTGGAAGAATTATTTCTGTTTGTCCCCTGATGCATCTGATTTTTTTTTTTTTTTTTTTTTTTTTTTTGAGACGGAGTCTCGCTCTGTCGCCCAGGCTGGAGTGCAGTGGCATGATCTCGGCTCACTGCAAGCTCCGCCTCTCGGGTTCCACGCCATTCTCCTGCCTCAGCCTCCTGAGTAGCTGGGACTACAGGTGCCTGCCATCATGCTGGCTAATTTTTGTATTTTTAGTAGAGACGGGGGATGCATCTGACTTTGAGACCCCTGTTACTGAACATCTGTATCAGTGAGGGTTTGATCAGGGAAGTGGACCCACTTGACATGGGATAAGGGATTTATTTTAGGGATTAAACTGTGAAAACTGGTGAAGAAAAAAGCAATTTATCCAATGAAGATAAATTCCTAGGTGGCAATATGTAGGCCAATTTATTTTTATGTGTTTTTTTCAATATTACTTATTAAGAAAAATATATATGACTTATTGAAGCTTTTTGGTTATTTGAAGAAATGAAGGTTTAGTTTTCCTGTTAATTTGTTAACATTTTTTGTTTATTTCCTATTTACTTTTACTAATTTGCAAGAAATTTGTAACATTTTCATATATCTGTTACAGATTAAACACCTGACAGTAATCTCCACAACATATTTATTAATTCCCCTTTGCTTATGATATGGTTTGGCTTTGTGTCCCCACCCAAATCTTATCTTATATCTCCCATAATTCCCATGTGTTGTGGGAGGGACCCAGTGGGAGATAATTGAATCATAGGGGCAGGTCTTTCCTGTGCTGTTCTCGTGATAGTGAATAAGTCTTATAAGACCTGTTGGTTTTATAAGAAGGAGTTTCTCCGCACGAGCTCTCTCTTTGACTGCTGCCATCCATGTAAGACATGACTTGCTCCCACTTGCCTTCTGCCATGATTGTGAGGCCTCCCCAGCTATGTGGAACTATAAGTCCATTAAACCTCTTTTTCTTCCCAGTCTTGGGTATGTCTTTGTCAGCAGCATGAAAATGGACTAATACAGTTTATATCTCTGTTATTAATATTAATGATTTCATTAATTGGGAATTTATTTCTTATTTCTTAATCAGGATGTGCTATACAAAGTAAAGGTCATTTTTATGTTTAAAATGAAAAACTTGTGAAATCTAGACATAATATTTATACACAAAAACCATAATTTACTCTGTCAAAAGCATAGTCTTTTCTTGAACAATGAAATAATATTAATAGAACCAAAAGATGTGCTATGATAATGCTATTATTTTCCCTACTATGAATCTCATCTTAGATTTTTTTTTAAACTGGGTCACCAGGACTGCCTGATGTAATTCACTAAAATATATTAGACATTTACTTCATGCAAGGCACTGCATTGAGAGCTGGTCATGGTAGTGAAATGTAACAGCTAAGATATATCCATACATTCTTGGCTATCATTAAAAAGACAAAAAAATAACAGATGTTAGTGAGGATGTGGAGAAAGGGGAACTCGTATTTACTGTTAGTGTGAATGTAAATTAGTACAGCCACCATGGAAAACAGCATGAAGATTTTTTAAAAACCTAAAAATAGAACTATCATACAATCCAGCAATCCCACTACTGGGTATTTATTCAAAGGAAAAAAAAATCAGTACACCAAAGGGATACCTGCATTGCATGTTTATTGCAGCAGTATTCACAACAGCAAAGATACGGAATCAACCTAAGTGTCCATCAACAGACAAATGGGTAAAGAAAATGTGGCATATATACACAATGAAATACCATTTGTCCATAAAAAAGAAGAAAATCATGTCATTTTTGGCAACATAGATGGAACTGGAGGTCACCATGTTCAGTGAAATAAGCCAGGCACAAAAAGACAAATAGTCATGTTCTCACTCACGTGTGGGAACTATAAAAGTTGATCTCATGGAGGAAGAGAGTAGAATGATAGATACCAGAAGCTGGGAAGGGGGTGTGGTTATTGCAGGTGTATGTGCAGGGATGAAGAGAGGTTGATTAATGTGTACAAACATACAGTTAGATAGAAGGAATAAGTTCTAATGTTCAATGGAAGGGCAGTGTGACTATAGTTCACAACAATGTATTGTATATTTCAAAATATCTAGAAGAGAGAAATTGAAATGCTCCCAACACATAGAAATGATAAGTACTAGGTGGTGGATACCTTAAATATCCTGACTTGATCATTACACGTTGTATGCATGTCACAAAATATCACATGTACCCCATAAATATGTACAAATATTATGTATCAATAAAAACTCAACCAAAAGAAGAGATATCCTTACATTCTCTAAGCTATCTTTGATTTTTCTTCTGTTATTAGGTTAGATTTTTTAAGATGAAGTGCAACAAAGACTTATTCATTCTGCATGCTGTGATAATTGACCTGCCCAAACTATATCAATAGATGTAGTGATTTTGTACTGTCATTTAGCTAAGGTGGAACTACATTTCCCAGAATTCCCTTCTGTGTATGGTTCCGGGTCAAGGTTGGCCACAAGGGAAATTTACTCCAGATCTGGGAGGCAGAAGTGAAGTAGCAGACATTAGCTCTGAAAATCTGCATAGGACTCCAGGCTCCCTTCTGGCCCTAGGCTCCCTGACAATATCACTGATCTATTATTTATACTGACTCACCTGGCTTGCAAAAGGCTGAGCTCACAGCTCCTGCAGCTGCTGCTAGACCTCTTCCTTCAGCTTCTGTGAGTCTTAGGTGAGGCACATGTGCAGCATCATGGTGAAGGGCAACAGCTTCTTTTCCAAGTCTCTTGCATCAGGTTAGAGATGATGAGAGACAAATGGAGGCTCTGGTTTGTCCTCATAGGTTCTAATTTGTCTTTTTCTTCGTTGCTTTCTGTCCAGGTTTCTTCCCAACTGCTGCCCGGCTCACCTATAGCAGTTGGCTTCAGGCTTACCACTAGATTTCCATAAACTTCTTCCCCAGCTACCTCCATTGCATAGTAAGTCCTGGTTCCAGATCACTTATAGTGGTCCTGCTTCCTTGCTTACATGGTCATTGATACTGACACTCTGTATTGGGGGTGTAAAAATGGAATGTACCAGGGGCCATGTAAAGTAACATAAATAAATACAGCAGGCCTAATGTAAGAAAAATCATGCAGCTTTCTCAGTCTTTCTTTTTCCCACTTTTGGTAGAGATATAGAATCAAAGAAATATACCTCTATTGTTAAAAAAATTAATAACAGCATGAGCATATTGATAAATGACAGTGGACTCCTGACTGGGTATCAGGGGGATCATAGGAAGAGATAGTTGCCAAACTGGAAAGGGTGAACTTACATCAACAGGGCAGCCCCAACTCAGCTCCAGCTTATGTTACCATGTTTCAACAGAAGCCCCAAATGGGGTGTTTTTTATGAATTTTAATGTGCTGATGTACTTATGTGTGCATACACACACACACACACACACACACACAGAGACACACAGATGCAACCATAAAGGCAATCCATGGGCCAAATACACATGTCCTCTACTCTGACTGGGGCAGACTGTTAGCCAAGGTCCTTGGATGAGGACAGATGGGTAAAAACAAACAAACAAACAAGAGGAATACTGGGGAGAAGAATGACCAAGGGAGATAGGAAGGACCCCCAGTGTTCTTGTGGGTGGACACTAAGGATGGCTAGAAAATTCCATTGAAAAATAAATAATTCCTTTGCTGTGTGTGTGTGTGTGTGTGTGTGTGTGTGTGTGTGTGTGAGAAAGAGAGAGAAACTATTTAATAAGACCTACAGCTTTCACAGTAATTTGCATTGTACACAGGGATTTCACATATGCTATTTCATTTATTCTCATTTACTATCTTATCTACTATTTTGGATGTGAGTGGGATCAAAGATGAATCACTTCTGGTTCCTGCCCTCAAGGGTTGCAATCCATGGAGGAGATTGATATGTTTAAATCCAACTATAAAACAAGAATGAATGTGATTAAATGTCATGGGGCTGGAGGAATTTTGACAAATACAAATGGGGAATGGAAAGGGTACCGGGTGATACAAAAAGTTCGAGCAGAGGCCCCCAGGAGAATTTGAAGTCAGCAGCAAAAGCTACTATAAAGAGCAAATCAGTAGCAAAGTTTTGCTAACACAATTAAAATTCATCTGTGAACTCCTGAAACTGGAAGGAGTCTACAACTACCCTTAATGTGGTCAAAATGTTGATCAATCAATGACTTGCATTCAAGCAGCCTCAGTTTGAGGGGAAAGGAAGTCAAGGAACACTGCTGTCTCTTGTAGGCAAAGGGGCACTGCATTGAGTGTGGAATTCAACATCCAGAAATGACAGCCAGATTTGTCTAGAGGGAGGAAAAAGTGCTCTTAGGTTTGGTGATGTCCCACGAAAGGTCAGACCACAGACAGAAGGCTGGAACCAAGGGCTGTCAATTGCCAGAAAAGACAGCAAATCTATTTAAAGGGTTTGTAATAGATCATTAAATGGACTCTATTTATGTAACCCAGAAAATTTAAGTCAAATCTGACTGTGTCTCCCTTCTGCTTAAAACTCTTTATGCCGTATTACAGTTCAGCCTCCTTTTTGGCATGACATAGTCAAGGCCGCTTATGACCTGACCCTGGCTTCCTTCTCTCCTGGTGTGTATCCTCTGCCTGCATCCGCTATTCTCCCCAGCTATGGTAGGCTGAGTTTTTTGGCCATGAGACACTATTGCAGTTGTGCTAATGTTTCACACTCTGTGCCTTTGCATATTCTGTTGCTTTTCCTCAGAATGTGAATTCCTCTTTTGATCACTCTTTAAAATTCTGTCAAAAGTTTTTGGTGGCTCCCAACTCCCCAGTAAAATCTTCCCTACCAACTCTGTATGGTATATAGTTGAATTTTTGACTTATGATGTTGTGACGTAATTACTTAGTCTGTTATTCCATGTGCACTATTTAATGTGTGGACACATTCACTCATCAGCCCTTTATTGAGTGCTTACTCTAATCCATGTAAGAGATTGTACAGTGTGCTGTGGACGCAGCAGTACATGGAATATAACAAGTTACTAGACTCATGGAGCTTCCTTATTAAAAAAGATGTGTTGGACTGAAATGGATTCACAAGACGATTTGAGCTTTAGGTTTAAATGTTATGTATTGACAAGACATTCAGTTTACAAAATCATAATTTCAATCTGTTTTAAGTTTACTATTTTGTAATTGTGTGTTCTCAATGTGTTGCTGAATTCCTGATTAATACAGTCACAGAGCTTATTTCTGCTGTGTTCTCTCTGGTGGTCTTCTCTCTCTGAAGTTGGACTTCTTGAAGTTTTGTGATTTTGTTGATCTTGGCTATATTTAGGCAATCTTTCCACAAAGGCTTGAATCCTCTTTGGAAGAGGAATCTGTTTTCAACCTTGGGTACAGGGGTTCCACTTTCCTAACTCTTAGTTGCCTTTTGAGGATGTTCTATTTAACACTTTATCTCCTGAAGTGCATCTGCTTTCGGTTATTTTTGATCTTACAGACATCCAGTGTAAGTTCCAGGGCCATATCCTCCCCACCAGACCATCTGTAACCTGTCTGGTCCAATCCTGGTGCTTCTTTCAGCCACTGGCCACTTACTCTATGGTTCATTCTGGAGAATGGAGACAAGTTTTTTTTTTTTTCTTTGATTCTGTTTCCCTGCAAAGCCCTGAAAAGTGCTAATTCTGTCAGAATCGGGCAATTTGGAGTAGAATCTTTTCTCATGTAACACTAATGTTTACATTCACACATTGCATTTCTTTTCTTTTCTTTTTTTTTCTGAGATGGAGTCTTGCTCTGTCGTCCAGGCTGGAGTGCAGTGGCGCGATCTCGGCTCACTGCAACCTCTGCCTCCTGGGTTCAAGTGATTCTCCTGCCTCAGCCTCCCGAGTAACTGGGATTACAGGTGCACATCACCACACCTGGCTAATTTTTGTATTTTTAGTAGACATGGCGTTTCACCATGTTGGCCAGGCAGGTCTTGAACTTCTGACCTCAGGTGATCTGACCACTTCGGCCTCACAATGTATTGGGATTACAGGCGTGAGCCAACACACCAGGCCTTGATGTGCTTTTAAATTATTTTATTTGCCTGTCTACATTAGTTAGACTGAGTAACTGAGTAGGTCATCACTTTCTTTTTCTATTGTGCACTCACCTCTAAACTTGACTCTTTTGAACTTTTAAAGAACATACTTAATAGAGTTATGTTTATTTTGGTAAGAAGTTTGAGTTATACTCCTTGTAACAGTCTGTCAGTTGCCTCCCATTTTTCTAAAAGTTCCTGTTCCTTTAGACTCTCTCTTAGCCAGTGGTCTTTTTCATTGTTAAATTTTAGGGGAAGATCTAGACAAACTTTAGCTATAATGAAATAAAACAAAACAAAAACGTATCCTTTACCCAACTTAATCTCTTCAATTAGTTGGCAGTCAAATTATTTTACACCACATCCAAAATTATGCAGCAGACAATGTAATTTAGTTGCTAATGATTTAAATGATATTTATTCAGAAGGGATTCTTATATGCATACTTTTGATGCAGACAAACTTGAATTAACTGCTTTGATGCTCTTTAGAATAAACAATAACTCTAAAAGGACAAACTATCCTAAAGCAAACACTTTAAGAAGGGCAGCTTAGTTTCTTATCACATTTTGATGCTATGGAAAATAAACTTGCCTCTTTAAAGGGAACTAACTAAACACAAGATTCCTGAAGAACTGAATGTAGTGCAGATTTCTGAATGAATCTCTTAGGATTTGTTTATAATCTGAATATTTAATAGCATGGCATTGCAAAATTTGAATTATACTACTCAATTTTAATGGTTAATCTGCTCTAAAAAATACACAAGCTTAATTGTGACATAAAAAAAGTCCTTATTTAGGGTAGATTTCTAATTTGAGTGCTGTTGGCCCTGCTGTGTAAAGAGTCTCCTGGGTGCAGATTTTTAAGAGTGTGTGCGCCTTTACTTCTCGCCGTGTAACAATTTCTCTTTGCCCAGTCTGCCTCAGCTTCTACGCAAGCCAGGAGCAGACAATAGATCCATCCTAATGGAGTTGTGTACTTGCCATCTGTAGGAGCAGCTGCTAGCCCGCATCTGCACAATATGCTGGGACTGAGAGCTCCGCTAATCTGCATAATAAGGAGGAGGCTCATCCCACTCCAGCTAATAATCACGAGCAATCGATGCACTTCATTCCCTTACTGCCAAGGGAAGCCGAGCTGGTTTCCTGCTCTGAGCAGACAGGGGTCAAGTGAGACGGGATGGCCTGGAGCTGAGAACCACTCGGTTTATAATCTAGGTTGTATCAGTCTGGTGGGACCAGGGTTTGGGCTTTCCCTTGAGTCATGCTGACACATAGTAACAAAATCCTGGGAATTGGGATGAAAAGGCGCTAGAACATGATTAAGATTGCTAATCAGAAGTGCTCTTGGAGCAATTAGACTATTGAACAATTTACATTTAAAAATGCCCCTTTTGTGGGAAAAAGGGCACAAGTGGGTTTTTGGTTTAATTGTGAGCTACTGTGAGGCATTTGGTTTTCATTGATTTTTTTTTAAATAACTGCGCAGTGCTAAGGTCTGACTTTTAAACTGTCTTAATATACATACACCCCTATTGTGAAATAGGCAGACTATGTGAATTAATCAAATATATGTTTATTTTCATTTGTGATGTCAGGGTGAAATGGCACTATCTTGAAGTCAGTAGTACTGGCAGTAGAAAGCTGACTATTGAAATGATGTATTTCTATAATGTCCTAAAATCACTTTCTTATTAAAGGAAATGCTAAAATGACTTAATTTCTTTGGAATAACCATGTACTTACAAATATAATTTGGTTTCAGATAATTGATTTAAAGGCTAAAACATCTGAACTTAGGCAACCTAGACTGAGAACATTTTAAATCAAATTGTTAACTTGCCATTCTTTATAACGACTTGTTATAAGAAGTCTTGAGACTACTTTATCTAATTTCTTACAAAAAAAAGTTTGCGTAATTCACCAGCCGTCAATGAAGCACAGAGAAAAGAGCATTAATTTATGGAGATGAAAGGCGAAGGCTGAATAAATAATTGTTTCCGCTAGTAAACAAAACAGCTCACTTAGCATTCACTTCAACCTTTTAATCAACACCATTTGGTTAAACGAGAGAGCGTCTTCCAGGGCGATTTAGAAGAAAATTTTCTTAAAAGTAATCAATATTGCTGTATTAGTCAGAGGTTGTGTGAAATCTTGGCGAGATGCTCTGGATAGCAGAAACAGTACATTGGTTCCCACCCATCTGGCTGACTGCTCTCGGTGCTGTGAGTGAATGGACAGCAACACACCGAGTGAGCTGATGGCATTCTTCCTTGGTTTCCTAATTATAAAACCTACACACCCCTGTATATGAAGAAACTACCTATATATTCTTGTTGAATTAGAAATGTCAGGCTGCTCCAGGATGCTTTCAGAATTTTTGGGAGTTATTTAATGATACCCATAAAGAAGAAAAAACAATAGTCTGAGATGGCTCCTTCATAAAAAATATTAGTAACTTGCCCAGAAATTAGAAAAACACATTAAGGAGAAAAAAAAGCACTGGTTACAGGCACAAGCTTGAGGATCAGTCAGGGAAGAAAATATGTTGCTAAATTAAATTTCTAGTTAGATTTCATTACCTTACTAGTGTCTACACGGTATGTTTTACTATCTGTAAGTATTTGGTTCATTTATTTATTTTTATTTATTTGCTAGTTGAATGTCTATTTCCGCATACTTGAATGGAAGCCCCAAGAGAGGAGAAGCATTTCCTGGTGTGTTTCCAGTATCTAATAACAAAATAAATCCTCAATAAATACTGTGTTGAATAACTGAAGTGAAAGTTGTTACAACTCCCTCCTTCAACCATAAGGGAAAACAATCTGTATCTATTTCAATTTATTCTTGTCTGGAGAGACCTGGGTGATCCTAGAATTGCCCTTGAATCAAGTACAGGATGGATTAAGTCAGTTATCATGAACTTTCTCTGGATCCAGAACTCTACATTTGCTTTGAACCCAAGTCAGATATAAGAGAGATGAGCATAGTTTGGGAAGTTGTTTAGAGATTCATTCATTTGTTTCATTCATCCAACCACCCACCCATCCATCCAATATTATTAGAATACTTATTATGTGTTAGGAACTTTTTTGGCTGCTGGATGCACGAATGAACGAACTTCCGCGTCTCTCTTCAAATGCTAGAAGCTTCCTGCAAGGCAATGAGGGAGTTATGAGCCTCCATATGTTTTTATAAGAATTCAAGATCCAGACTTGAACTAGGTTTGTAGGAAGACACGAAGATTCATCACTCTAGTCACCATCAATGTTCATTCTTAAAAAGAAATGTTCCCAAGAAAGATTTTAATTTTTTAGGCCGGGCGCGGTGGCTCAAGCCTGTAATCCTAGCACTTTGGGAGGCCAAGACGGTCGGATCACTGGGTCAGGAGATCGAGACTATCCTAGCTAACATGGTGAAACCCTGTCTCTACTAAAAAAATACAAAAAAACTAGCCGGGCGAGGTGGCAGGCGCCTATAGCCCCAGTTACTCGGGAGGCTGAGGCAGGAGAATGGCGTGAACCTGGGAGGCGGAGCTTGCAGTGAGCTGAGATCCGGCCACTGCACTCCAGCCTGGGCGACAGAGCGAGACTCCGTCTCAAAAAAAAAAAAAAAAAAAAAAAAGATTTTAATTTTTTTCATAGAGGGCTTATGATTTTTGGGGTGGAATTTAAAATTTTTCATTGTTTTTATGAATAGAATCTTCTTTTTTATTTGTAATTTATAATTAGTTGCTGATACCATACATGAAGTTGTTGAAATGTAATTAGTTTCAAATAGTCTCCCTCATTGGGCCCTATTATTCTAATACCTCTTAGTTATTTTGCTTTTCTTGGTTTTGTTTTGTTTTTAGTTACTAAACATATAATCACATCAACTAGAAATAATGGTAATTTATCTCCTCTATTCCAACAGCTTAGGCCTCTTATTTTTGTTTTTCTCGTGATATTTTGGATAGACTTTTCATGAAGCTGTTAAATAATCGTGGTATGATGGGCATTCCTGTCTTGAATCTTGTTTTGGGAATGTCAGAGATGGATGATAATGTTAATAATAATTATAATAGCTACAATATGCTGAATACTGACTGTATGCTATAATTGTGGACTTGTCTATTTTTTCTTCCATTTCAATCATTTTCTTTCATGTATTTTGAAGCCCTGTTATTAGGTGAATATACATTTAGGTTTGTTATGTGAACTTGATGTATTAACCTTCTCATCATTATAAAATGCCCCTGTTTATCTCTATGAGTATTCCTTGTTCTGAAGTCTACTTTGTCTGATATTAATGTGGCCACTTCTCTTTTTGATTAGTATTTGCTTGGTATGTCATTTCCATTCTTATATGTTTAATTTGTATTTGTACTTAAAATTGCTTTCTTTAGATAGCATAGAGTTGGGTCTTGCTTTTTATCCAATTTTTAGTTTGTAATTGGAGTGTTTATAGATTATTTACATTTAATGTAATTATTGAAATGTTGGATTCAAAGCTGCTGCTTACTATTTGTTTTATTCTTTTTTTCCTTTTCCTGCCTTCTTTTGGATTACTTTTTATTATATTCATTTTATCTTCATGATGGTCTTATCAGCTATATGCTTTTATTTTATTTTTGTATTGGTTGTTCTAAGGGGTACATTATATATCTTTAACTTATCACAATCTATCTTCAAATAATATTATACCACATCACATGTAGTATAGGGTTCCTACAACAATATACTTCCATTTCTCTTTTCCTGCCCTTGGTTCTATTGTTGTCATCCACTTTAATTCTATATACATTTTAAAACTCACAATACATTGTTATTTTTGTTTTGAAAGTTAATTACGTGTTAAAGAGATTACACATTAGAAAAAAAGTCTTTCATATTTGTCCACATATTTCCCACTCAAACATTCTTCAACACTTTGTAGATTCAAATTTCCATTTGTTGCTTTTTTAAAATTTATTTTGTATTGTTTTGCTTGATGAACACTTCTTGTTAAGGGAAGCTCTTTGGACCTTAGAAACCTGACGTCAATAAATTCTCTCAGATTTGTTTGTCTGAAAAAGTCTGTATTTCATCTTAGTTTTTGAAAGATATCTTTGCTGGTTACAGAATTCAAAGTTGATTCTTTTCCCCATCCCTTAAAAAATATTGTTTTTTTCTCTTCTGGCCATTTCTGACAAGAAGTATGCTATAATTCTTATGTTTGTTCCTTTGTGTGAACTGTGTCCTTTTTTTTTTTTTTTTTCGGTCTTTTTGACTGCTTTTAAGATCTTCTTTTTATCACTCTTTTTCAGTAGTTTGATTATGAGATGTTTGGTGTAGCACTGTATCATATAGATGTTTGGAATTATTTTCACACACCTTCTCTAAATCAATCTCTTCTCGTTTAAAGAAGAACAGGTAGAAAAAAGAGATCTGTGGGAGAAAATAGTACAAAGTGATGGAATATTCATGATGACAAGCTTTAGTATATTGACTAAATATCATGAGATAAGGAGTTAATCCTTATCATGAGATAGACACTATTTATCCCTTTGTATTAGGTTGGTGCAAAAGTAATTGCAGTTTTGGCCATTACTTTTTATGGTAAAATTTCAATTACTTTTGCACCAACCTGTATGTATGACGAATCGAAGGCACGGAAAGGGTAGATAACTTTTTCCCAAGTCACACAGCATAGTAAATGATGGAGCCAAGGATACAAGTAAGGCAGCCTCAGCCATTGCCTCACTATTGCATCTGGAGGGTATTGGTCATGTGCACCTCTCACATCTATCATGGATCTGACCTCTAAGACATGCACGGTTTCCAGAGACTAACCTGCTCATCTAGTACAGTTCTCCTAAAATAAGATGGGCTTCTCTCCTCATCTCTTTGTCTGATTCTCTGACACTGTGAACAGTGTCAAGGAACATCAAAATCCCCAGGTTGAACTTCTAGGTCCTTCCCACACCTGCCTCTGTCCTGATGACATATACCAGTCCTACTGGCTACCTCATTGCCAAGTAGTTAATTTTTGAAGGTTGTGGTATCTGACTGGCAATGATGAGACTGGAACAGCACTCTGGCTGTCAAGTAGTTCACTAATGCGGCAGATAAATAGCTTATCAGTTTTCTTGTTTGAGTAGATATGACCAGGAAATAATAGAACTGGATGAAAGATCTCCCCACTTATTTTGAGATGTACTTACACAGAGGGCCCCAAATTTCATTGCTCAACCCACTTCCCTTAGTCATAGGGAAAATCTTTTCAGGTTCTGCCACTGATGCTGGTCGTCCTTGTTCTCAGTGTTGTGGTGAGTTTTACCATTTTTCTCTGTTTTCTTATGTATTTTAAAGTGAATCTGGGACAGATTGTATCAGGAGCTGCTAGCCACATGCTTTTTAAACCTGGAACTCTTTAATTTCATACACGAAGTCGTCATGAGGTAGATCAGGCTGTGAAGTTTGTCTATGTAAATCCAGATACACCCATCTTTATTATTAAGTTTTTAATTTTAAAATTATACAGTAAAACTGACTTTTTTTTTTTTTTTTTTTTTTGGTGTATAGTTCTATGAATTAAATACATAAATAAATTTGTGTTACCACTACCCAGAATTACACAACAGTTCATCATACCAAAATCTTCCCTTGGGCTCTGGTCACACCCTCACCTCACGCCATCACTTGGCAATCATTGAGTTTTTCTCCATCACTGTAGTCTCCTCTATAGGCTACAGAATCACTATTGTCCTTTAATGAATGTCATGTAAATAAACTTGTACAGTATGTAACCTTTTGAAACTGTACTTTTTCATACAGCATAATGCCTTTGTGATTTATTCAAGTTGTTGCATGTATCCATAGTTTTATTTTATTTCTGAGGAATAATTTATCATTGGTATGTACTGCAGTTTGTTTAACTATTCCTCTGTAAAAGGACATTTGGGTTGTTTCTGATTTTTGGCAATTACGAATACAGCTGCTAGAAATATTTGTATATAGGTTTTTCTGTCAATATAAGTTTTATTTTCTCTAAGGTAAATAGGAGTAGTACTTCTAGGTTTTATGGTGGACGTATATTTAACTTTGTGAGAAGCTATCTAACTGTTTTCCAGATTGGCACTGTCAGTTTGGATTCCCACCAGCAATGTATGAGTGTTCCAGTTATTCCCTATCCTCACTAGCACTTGGTATTGTCAGTGTTTTAAATTTTAACCATTTTAATAGATGGTGGTATTGTCAGTATTTTTAATTTTAGCCATGACTTTCATTTGCATTTCCTAATGGCTGATAATGTTGAACTATTGTTTCATGTACTTATATCTTCTTTGGTGAAGTCTATTTTAAAATCCTTTGCCCAATTTTTAATTGGTTTGTTTTCATACTGTTGAATTTTTGAATCCTTTGCATATTCTGAATACAAGTTATTTGTCAGATATGTTATTTGCAAATATTTTCTACCAGTTAATCACTTGTCTTTTCATTTTAACAATGACTTGCAGTGAACAAGAGTTTTAAATCATAATGAAGTCTAATTTATCCGCTTTATAAATCATGTTTTTCTTAACATTTCTGAGAATTCTTCAACTAACCCCAAGCCACAAAGATTTTCTTTCTTTTCTTCGAATAGTTTTATATTTCACCTTCAGACCTATGGTACATTTTGAGTTAGTTGTATAAGGTGTGAGGCTGAGCTTCAGGTTTGTTCGTTTGCATATGGATGGATGACCAATTGTTCCAACACCACTTGCTGAAACGTGTCTTTATTGATCAGCTAATAAATATGTTTACATTTGTTAAAGTGATATTATTTAAAAGCAGAGTTTTGACCTTTCTGACAACATCAGTCAGTCAATAATCAGTCTGACAATCAATCAATTAGGCACTCCATCATTTAGTTACTCAACAAGCACATCTGGAAGGTCTGCCTTGTGTCTGGCATTTTGCAAGGTGCCAGAGTTTCAAAAGTGCCCGGAACATGGTTTGTTTTCCTTTAGGATTTTACGGTGTGTGCAGAAAAATAGAGTAGGATAAACTTCCTGTATGGATTTGTGTACAAAAGAAGACTCTTTCCTTTTATGTCATGACTTTAGAGATTACTTAATATCTGATCATCACTTGCATGAGTGCCCAACTCTTGAATTTTTGGCTTCTTTCCCTTAAGTCACTGATCTAATCTTTAAACACATAAATGTTTAAAGGAGTACACTCCGTGAGGGAAGCTGAAGGTGAATCCTTCAGCAAAGGGAAATAACTATGTGTTTGTTTTGTGTGTAAACACTCTTAATTTCCTAGATTTAAAGAGTGGACCTTTGTGCAGTGGATTTTCGTAAAAGAAGCACATCAGCACCAAATATACCACTCTTTTCCCATGCAGAGGCTAAAGCAGCAAGACATGTCTCCTAAATGCACTGTAGACAAAGACAGTGCTGGGGCCCATAGGTCATGTAATTCTGGTTATGTTTGATAAACTTTTGATCAGGATAATACTGAGAATTAAAAAGTTGATGATGTTCTTTGAAGGTTAGAGTCAATAAATAAAGATGGCTTTTGAGGGAGTAGCTGTAGGAGATCTAGATTTAGGTCATGAGGCATTAATTATCTCTTCTGTCTGAACCAGAAAGCCTCTTTCCTCCTCCCTACCTCCTTTCATTTTACCTGACACTCCGGAGTTGTTAGATTGGTAATGGGATAAGGTGGAGGAAGCTGGATTCCAGTTTGGGTGTATTTATGCCAGTGAGCTTGGGCTGGCATGCCTTGGTGACTTCCCCACACTGTTTATTTTTGTGTATGGAGAAAGCCAATAGGAAGCTAGAAGAGCATGACTTCTAGCACGTAACAATCAAATAGTAGGAAAAATAAATATCAAACAAACAATAGCCAGAGCTTACATTTATTGAGCATTTGCTATGTGTCAGGCACTCTTCTAATCTCTTTATATGAATAAACACATAATTTTACACATTTTATCAATAATTTGATAAAGTAGGGATCACTATTCCCATTTTACAGATGAGATAATTAGATTACAGAGATGTGGTAGACAGATTCTAAGATAACCCCCAGTTATCTCCATCTCCTGGTATTTATGTCCTGTGTAATTCCTCCCCTAGAATGTGGGCTGGCCTAGTGACATGCTCAAAATCAACAGAATATGGCAAAGGTGATAGGATATCACTTCTGTGGTTAGGCTACAAAGGATTGTGACTTCTACCTTGCTAGCTGATTCTCTCCCCTTGCCAGCACTGATGAAGCAAATTGCCATGTTGGGGAGGTTCATGTGTCAAGGAATACAATTATATTTTTTCATGCAGAAGAACATTTTAGAGACTTTTTAACCACTGCCACTCAAAAAGACAGTCTCAACAAGATCCCTGCAACCACAAGCCTATAGGTTTTAAGTTGTGAACATGTAGTTAGATACTGAGACATTTAGTCCAGCAGCCCTTAAAGAAGTGAAATTCTGCCAACAACTACAAAAGTGAGCTTGGAAGTGGATGCTTCCCCAGTTGAGCCTTCAGATGAGACCCTAGCTCTGGCTGATGCTTTGATTGCAGCCTTGAGAGACACCCTGAAACAAAAGACCCAGCTAAGCTGGACTGGATTCCTCACCCACAGAAACTGAATTAATAAGTGCTATTATTATTAAAATAATTTAAGCTTCTAAGTTTGTGATAATTTGTTTCACAACAACAGATAACAAATACAAGAGACATAAACTAATTTGCCCACTCACGTGTTAGTCTGGCTATAAGCTATGGATTCCCTTCTAGTGATCATCTCATGTAGAAATATCTCCAAAAAGTTTGCCACATGGTATTGGATTTCCCATTTAGAACACTAGAAGGGTTGCTTAACATTTCTTAAACAGTTCTTTGAAAGAGAAATTGTATTTTTTAAGCCTCAGGAATCTGAAGGGAAAAGAACCTAGGAAATCCTATTTGGAGTATGCAGTAAGCTATCGATCTTCACTTTTCCCTACTGTTTTTATTTTATTGTTCAGGGAACAATGATTCTTTGGGTTTAGCATCAGTCTGTTTTCACTCCATATTGATTCTAAAGAGAAGTAAGGCTGGCCAAAAAGGAGTTAATTCCGGAAGCTCCAGCTGGGGACCATTTTTACCATTCAAATACCTGCCAGTTTAAAAGAAAGATTAGTGTGGTGAATGAGGTTTTTTTTTTTTTTTTTTTTTTTTTCCGGAGCTGCCTGTAATAAAAAGTGGTTTGAATTTCATTCTAGTAGAAAAATATGTTTCTTTAAAAGAATTTACTTTTGAAAATAATTTTAAGACTTCATGTTTTTTATATATCCAGAAAAAAAAATCAAATGAACATGAAAAGCAGCAATGCCTTCGCATCCCAGGTGACACCTATGCTCTTTCCCTCTCCAGAGCTAGTATTGTTGTAATGGTGCTTTATGTGCTTAGAAGCTGTCAGAACCCTTGAGAGCTGCCCGCTCCCTGCTGTAATCACCACCTAAGTTGTTAATTGTTTACAAAACATACATCCAACCATATGCCTTCTCATTAAAAAGGTCAACCCAAATCAACCCTCTCAGGAGGCCTTCATCTCTGGAGACCCCCTTGTCATAGTAATAAAAACATTTAGAATTATTCTTCCACACAAAGGACATGTTAAATACATTGTTTTGTTTGTTTGTTTGATGATTGTTTGTTTGTTTTGAGATGGGATCTCACTCTGTCTCCCAGGCTGGCGAACAGTGGCCCGATCTCCGCTCACTGCTGCCTTGACCTCCCAGACTACAGGTGCATGCCACTATGCCTGGCTAATTTTTGTAATTTTTTTTGTAGAGATGGGGTTTTGCTATGTTGCCCAGGCTGGTCTCCAACTCCTGGACTCAAGCCATCCACCTGCCGCAGCCTCCCAAAGTGCTGGAATTACAGGTGTGAGCCACCGCACCTGGCCAAAGATATTTTAACTTTGGCCATCCACAGAGAGCACCTCACCAGAACTTCTGCAAACACGAAGCCCACAGATTTTACGTTGCTTTAGCCTTCTGGGATCACAATGGCTTTTTCAGGCTACTCAGTTGCTTGTGTTAAACTGAAAGGGCCTGATGTCCTGAGTGGAAAGCCTCAGGCCACCTGGATGCCCAGGAATATGACACATAAAGCAACTAGAGTGCACTGTCCTGAGGTGACTGGGGTGTTTGGAGGCCAACCATCACAACAGAGTTTGGTGGATTTTTCTTGATCTTAGCTCAACTTCTTAGCTCTTTATCTTCTAGTTCTGTGCTCCTACAGTAGTCACACCTATCTACTTTGTCTCTCTCAATACATGAGGCATGCATTCAACATACTTCAGGTTGGATGATGAAAAGCCTGACTGAAACCTCAGTTGATCATTACTCCTATATGCTGTGAAGAATTTGTGATAGCTACTTAGAGGGGAAAAAGAGCTCAAACATAATCTATACATGAAGGTTTTCAGACAAGTCCTTTCTGAGTTTGAACTCTAAAAGGGCTGATTCATTAGTTAAATTCTTCAAGCTCTTACACTTACAGCCTGGGAAGTCTCCCTTCTAGAGCTGAGAATGCCCTTTTTGGCCTCTTCAGACATTTTGGTTTCTAAGTTAAAAATTTTAAGACAATCTAGTTCCATTTACTCTTGGCATAACTTGAAGAAAGACAAAGTTAAAAGGCTCTTGGAAAGTTAAAAAGCCTTTTAGAAGCCGTATGCATTCAGACCAAGACTGGGATGACTTAAGTGTAAATGAATCAGAAACACGTGGATAACGTTTTCTTCAGTGAGCAACAGCACTTTTAATGTGGCACCAGGATGTAGTAAACCAGAGATCATTTCATTTTGTTTAAGTTCACATGGCTCCATTGCTGAATTTCAGGCTCAACTTCCTACTGCCCCTCTGCTTTCTAGAATGGAGTACCAGAGTGAACCCAGAATGCAAGATTCCTGTAGACAAGAGCTGTGTACTATTGACCTTACCCTGTGTATACAAGAACTTACCACACTGGCTGGGGATTAAAACTCTAGGATACTCAAAGCCCAGGTTCCATCTCCTTTAACCAATGCTATGGAGGTTATGTGTGTGATCTCTAAAGTCCAAATCCCTCCTTCACTGACTATGTGACCTTGAGTAAGAGTGATGACCTTGAATAAGAGATGATGAATGAGCCTCTCAACCCTTAATTTTTCATTCTGTAAAGTGGGGATAATAATAAAATAGAAACCACTTCCTAGTGTTGTTCTGAGAATTAATAGAGGTCAAACATGTAAAAGCACTTAGCTCAACTTCTGGCCTAAAGCAAGTGTTTAATAATTGTTGGATATTATTATTGCTGAGTTAAGCATTGCAACATTTTATACATGAGTAACAGACATTGTTATAGTTCTTGTAATCAATCTAGATGAATTACGTGGTAGTCATCAGAATGTTTTAATACATGATGTGGAAGTAGGTTGAGAGTCCTGGCCAACAGGATTATCATTTCAGTGTGGTACCATTGGCACACAAGCCCTGGCTGGACGGCCTTTAGACCGAATTTAAAGCTTGGCACCACCACCTGCCTCTGCCTGGCTTTAGAACATTGTGGAATAACCTCAACTCTGGAAATTTGAGTTAGAGTTGATGACACTGGGCTTCAGCTCCACTTGTAGTGAAAGCCCTATGACAAGGCTTCAGTCCACATCAGCGCTCTCCAGTGAGCTTCTTTCTCCTCAATGTGCACAGATGGGTGGTTCTTTTGTTAGTTGGCTATGACTCATGTGCTCTGTTTAAATGAGTGTTTTGTTGTGAGGCAGCCATTAGGGCTGTAAACTCATGGAGCGGTCCTCGTGCTGGGTGCTTGATCAATCTGTTATGCTTTGCAATATAGTATTCTCACCATTGGGGATTTTACAAGGCCAGAAAATGCTAGAAAATAGGAAAATTTGGTGATTCAGGAAAGCGTCAAGCCATTAAGGTAGTGTTCATCACCCTTTGCCGTTGTCACCCCCTTCCTGTCCCCCGACTCTGGCTTTCTCGTTCCCTGGGACTAGCTTCCAAATAGCCCCTAGGAACTGACACCCCAGTGTCCACACCACCCATCTCTCTATCAGTCAGCTTGTGTGGCAGATGAGGCAAAATGTCCAGAATGTGCTTTTTGAATCAGAGTTTTTTTTTTTTTTTTAATTCCCTGTTTCCATTTACTTGCTTTTAATCTTTCTCTTTCCTCCCACCCCTCTGTGTGCCTGTGTGTGTGTGTTGATGGCACACACCTGAAAGCACCAAGGCTGCTCTTCATTACGGCAACATCAGGGGCTTGGTAGCATCTATAGCTACTCTCTGTGAATGTCTTTAAAAAAAAAAAAAAAAAGAAAGATACTGCAGTTCCTGCTCTCTTTTTATGCTAATCAAACACGTTCACTGATTGGTTTTAAGAATCACAAAGCTGCTTTGCACATGGGCTGTAAGGAACTACTCATCCATATTCTACAAATTTTATTTAGCCTATTCAAAGTATTCCAAGCAGACTTCTTCTTTAGACAAAGAATTCTGAGTACAGCTTGTCTCAGATTCCTTCTATTGGGGAATGAGTATAGAGATATATCAGGATAAGTCCTTTTTGTCTATTTTTTTTCTTTCTTCCAGCTTCTCTAGAAGGACCAAATGACAAGTCCTTCTTGTTCCCATCCTCTAGCTGTGTGGAGTCTGACAAAGGGAATCAAATTGGTCAATTATAACTCTCCTTCATGTTTCCAGACTCTTCCATATTATTTATTCATAAATAAATCAATTATTTAACCCAGCAAACATTTGTTCATTTTATGGTAAGTGCAGTGCAGGACACAGGGTATCCAAGGGGGAAAAGGCAGAGTCTTCCTCTTGGGAGTAAAGTGTGTTGTAAATAAGGCAGGAACATAAACAAATTGGTCTAAGCCATTTGCTAGAAACTAATAGAGGTGAGCAATGGCCCTGCAGAAAAGCAGAACTGCTAATCCTGATGAGGACCTGGGAGCATTTGACAAAGAAAGTGAGGGTTGAGCTGAATTTTGAAGGATGAGATGGAGCTCTTGAGGGCACGTGAAAATTCAAGCAGGTGTACCTGTGACCTGTTAGGGAAATGATCAGGACCTTAATAAGAGTGAAGTCAAGGGCTTCCAGGACCCAGTCACAGACTCAGGGGCCATGCAGGCTAAGATGTTTCTGCAATGGAGCTGGAACTGTTGAAGATTTAGAACAAGGAAATGACCTGTTAGACTTTGAAAGATGAATCTGGTGTCAGAGTGGGAGATGGGACAGTGAGGGGGGCTCAGTGAAATGAAATGAGAGACAGGCAAGCCAGCCAAGTGGTGACATTAATGAGAGCCTGGACTCACTCAGGGGCTGGAAGAATCGAGAAAGACATGCAGAAAAAGAAAACAAAGAGATTACTTTAAAGAAGAAATGACTGCAGCAGTGTCTCTTTCTAGGGTTCTGGGGCACTTCATCAACTAGAAAGGGTAGACCCCTTCAGGAAACAGTCTAATTAAATTGTTCACACAATAAAATCACAAGAACGATTTCTTTTCTTCTGGCACTGAAAGATGAGTTTTGTGAAGACCCTAAAACACAGGGGAGCAGTGGGAGACTGGGCTGTGGTCAGTATAAAGAAGGGGATGGGGCCCTAAGAATGCTGTGTGTTGGCTGTGATGGAGTCAGAAGTTCCCTGGAGCAGGGGTAAGCTCACAGACAAATGGTGACTTGTATAATTTTGAGTTGTTTGCTGACCTGTGCTGAATGTGTCATCCATCCTTTCATTATTCCAAAGTCTTCAGTAACAATCTGTTATAAACATTGGCTGGTGTGAGTGGTGCTTTGGGGAACGAAATTATGGGCAATGTGTGGGCTTGGGATGAGAAGATGAGGCGGGTATTCAGGTTTTAGGCATCACCCCTCCACTGGGCCAGCATGTCTAGGAAAGTCACAAGTTCTGGAAACTCAGGAGTGACCAGCAGAATGTGAGCAGAGGCCCCAGGCAGGGACAGGAGCAAGTTAGGAGCCAGGCAATAGCTGAGAAACAGGCAGCAAGGTCGACTGACTCCAAAGTGATATGAAAGGAACCACCTTCCCTTAAATACCAAAGGAAAGCGACTTCTGGAGGATAGAAGCCAGGACCTGCTGTTACATGGCTAAGTGCCTCACGAGGCAATCATTTGGGGTTTAAGAGATTCGAAGGAGGTGAAGTCATCAGAACACTGTGCCAGATTGAAAATGGGATGAACAGAGGAGGGAGAGATCAGGATGGCAAAGCAATGCCAGTTACGCTGCTGCCCTAACAAGGGAGCTCAGGGAGGGTGCTGATAACCATAAATATGGGAGAAGGATGGAAGTTTGGGATGAAGCTATAGATTCTTAGTACAGAGGAGGCAACTGGAAAAGACCACCCAGAGAGGATCCAGGGGAGAGGGAAAGGGGCAATGGCAGAGACCCTTCTAGATCAGACATTTCTGGGCTGCCTTCTTTAAAACTCCACTCCATTTGCTTGAACATTGCTTCTTCACTCTCTGATTTCCACTAGTGTTCCCAGGCAAAGGAACTGGAGATAGGATATACACTGGTACTTAGGGGACTCTGCACTGCCTTTTATAGTGCCTATTGATTGTCTATGACAACAACTTTACATTAAGGGTCTATTGTGCTCAAGGCGCTAAGAACTTAGCAACATGCTTCAGATGTTAGTGCTACCTAAAAGTGGTGGCTTATAAAGTCTATTTCTTATACTGCTGCTCCTTGAGGAACCCTAACAGTTCACTTTTGATGCAAATACTGGAGTCATTTCCTATCCTATATTATCCTGTCCTAGCCTTGCCTATCCTAGCCCATCCTTCTTCATTCCGTTCCATGCCATTCCTTTCTATTCCATTTCTATACAGGCAGCAGACTGGGTTCCAGAAGTAAATTTAGAAGTCAATTATTTAAACCCTGGATCATTTTTCCCTCACAGAATTAATGTTATAAAAACATGGTTCAACCCCTAGACTTTCAGTACAGGCTGTGCGTGGGGCAGGGCCCCCAGTATGTGTCATGAAGAGAGTGGTGAATAAGAGAAGACTTTTTCCTATTCAGAGTTCTGAGGGAAGCTGCCACCTCTTCTGTACCCCCAAGCTCCCCAATGCTGCCATCTTCATAAACCAGCCATTTGGATGAACTCATTAATGAAGTATTTGACTGGAACTCAAGGAGCAAGTCAATGCCGAGTAAAGCAATCAAAGTAATCTCTGAGTCAGGCTACAAAATCTGCTCTTGATTTTTTGCACCCCTCCCCAGAAAAATCCATGACCAGAAAAAGTATTCTAATTTGGGGACATCTGTGAGATAAACCAGTTAATGGGTTTAGTGTTGAATAGGGCTAAAGGTCATGGAGAGAACAGTTCCAGAAGCACGGGGACACTAAACAACTTGATTGGAGGAGTTGGCAAAGCTCTCGCAGGTGAGGTGGTGGGGTGTGCTTTGTGAAAAGGACCAATATATTTTAAGTTAATGGGAGAGACATTTGTTAACTAATGTACTAACTGTTGAAAAGTCTTTGCAAGTGGCAGGAAGTTAAGGATGACAGAATTTGCTCTCTGGAGGGAATATAACACAAGAGATGGGTACATTCTTGGTTGGAGGAAGACAGAACCCTGTAGAAGGAGCCAATCCCACACAGGCAGAAGGTCAGGGTATGTGGGGAAGGCATCCTGAAAGAATGTGAATTAGCTAGATGAAGAAGGGTGGAAGAGAGGTCCATGCAGACGAAATAGGACTGTCAAATGGCTATGAGAGAGAACTGGAAAGAACTTCATTTTGCTGAGAGTGTAGAATGCAGAGAAATGTAGAGAGATCAATATCTGGCATTTGGCAGTTTCTGGAATTTAGTTTTCTTAAATGAACTAAAATTTACAACTTTCATGTAGAAAAATTTACTAAATTTCAGCAAGAATGGAAATTGCATAACCAAAAGAGAGTATAGAGTGTATCATAACTACTATTAACACTAGTTTAATGAAAAGAAACCTATTTACTTTCTGCTACCAATTGGATTTTTCCCTGTTGTGAAACTTGTACTAAATTTAGGGAGGTTTTTTTTTTTTGTCATTGTTGAAATTGTGTAATTTCAAATCTTTGATAAGCATTCTAAGAGGATTCCATTTTTAATCTAAGGGTTTCACAAGCAATCCTAAAACCAGGGGAAAATATTATGAGACACCTAAGAGGATATTTTTATGCTTTCTTATTCTTTGTTTAAATGTAGCAGAATAGTATGCTTTTTTACCACCCTTAAATGATCAGGCAAACATTTTCTCTAGGGAAATCTTGAACCAAACAGGATTGTTTCCATTTCTTTTACCTTCCTCTGAAACATACACCTGCTTTGGCATGATTCATAAAGAGTAGAGTCCTGGTGGGTATCAGACTCCGAAATGGACTGAGCCTTTAGGGAACAATTGGCTCATAAGTATAACAGGTAGGAAGTTAGCTTTGTCAACCTTCACATTTAATAGTAATCAAAATGCAACTCCTGTTAACATTTCAGAATATTATTACTTATCACTTACTTTTCTAGGTCAATGCTATATCTTGATTGGAAATTGACATATTTAGATACAACTTTAAGGTCTATTTTCACTCTACTGGAAGAGGTTGGAATGTTTCAGGAGGAGAGATAGAGGTGCCAAACAGTAGTTCACTAATCAAATTAATTTCATAGTTTACTGTTCGGGTATTTACTGTTCAGGTATTCCCCCAGATTTTTTCTTTCAAACTTGGTTCAATCCTTGAATCAAACAGTATTGTTTATTTCCTTTACCATCTGAAACATCCAATCACCTTTCTCTCCCGCTCACCTGCTTTGTGTGTGGGATCATGAAGCTATTTTTTTTTTTTTTTTTTTTTGAGACAGAGTCTCGCTCTGTCGCCCAGACTGGAGTGCAGTGGCATGATCTCGGCTCACTGCAATTTCCACCTCTTGGGTTCAAGCGATTCTCCTCCCTCAGTCATGAAGCTAATTTAATATTCATTTAAAAAATATGTTTAAAACAAAGTTTGAATATTTGAATGACAGACTGTTTAAGGAAAAGTCCAGAGACTAAGGTTCATTAATTAATATGACCCATAGTAAGTCAAATAATGTGTTTCTCTTCATTTTCTCTTGTAGCTGAATAGTCATTATGTCACCTATTCTTTGCTAAAGCTTAGATGGTCTGTGAAGTACTCTGAGTTCTTTATAATAATAATTAATAAATAGAATAATAAAAATAAGGATATAACCGTGTACCTAGCACCATGCTAAATGTAATATCTCGCTGAGACCACCTAGTAATCCTATAGGCACATCCATATTATATTCTCATTTTACACAGGAGGAAGCAGAGGCTTAGAGAGTTTGATTTTGTAGCCTAATGTCACATCATTGATGAGAAGCCCAGAGTTGACCAGGCAGCTAGATTTTCAGAGCCCATGCTGTTAACTTCTGCATTCTGCCTTTCTTAGTAAAAACTACCACGTAAAATTTCATCCACCATTCTTAAAACATGGTGTTTTGTGATTTAAAGACAGAATTTCCCTGAAAGGAACTCAATCAATCAACTAGGTAAAGAACCCACCTGATTAAATATTGATGAGGCAGTTCATTGACTTCCTCTTGGAGATTTCCTAGAGAAATGAATTCCTGAATGAAATCACTCATGTAGATGTACCAACTTGTCAGTCATGTGGGAGTGCAATGAGACTCATTTAATCATGACCCCACTTCACTCATGTTCTCATAAAATGGAAATCTCCCATTACAATAACCCTTTAGAGAAGTCTTTATGCAACATTTGGGTCACATTCCTAATAATTATTCAACATTAGATTGCCAAAGAAGCTGTGTTTTAAAGCTGATGAGTGGGAAATGAATCATTAACAACAAAAGGCAAGTTTTCTGTAATGAATGGGGTTTCCCAGACTTTATTTATTATTCAGTTTTTAAAAATTATCTCTGGTCCTAAGGTAATTATAAACTAAAAGGCCTTTTTTAAATGTAGCCAAAATTGACTCTTAAAAAAAAACCCCAAAACTTTGTTGAGGCATAATTTACATACAATAAAATGCATCCAATACCAATATAAGTGTTCTGTCAAATGAATCTTGAAAAACTTATATAATTACATAACCACCATGATAATTAAAACATTAACATTTCCATCATCTGCTTCCCAGTAAATACCCAACCCTGACCCCAATCAGAGATTTGCTTTCTGCCACTATTGATTGATTTTACCTTTTCTGGAATTTCATGTAAATAGGTCATACAATCAGTATTAATTTGTGTTTGACTTCATTCACTCACCTTAATGTTTTTGAAAGTCATCTGTGCTATTGTGTGTTTCAGAGGTTTGTTCCTTTATATTTTACATACTACAATCCATTCACCTGCAGATGAGTATTTGGATTATTTCTATATTAGTTATTATGCATAAAGTTGGTATGAACATTCACGTACAAGTCTTTATGTTTTCTTTTTCCTTAGTTAAATTCTTAGGAGTGAGACTGCTGGATCATTTATGTTTAACTTCCTTAAAAATTGCCAAACTGTTTCCCTCAGTGGCTACACCATTTTGTATTCCCATGAGAAATGTGAGTTCCAGGGGCTCCATATCCATGCCAACACTTGGTATTGTCAAAATCACTGTATTTTGAAAATATATGGTTTAAAATCTTCAAAGCTGGTAAAATAAAGTCTCTTTAGAAAGCTAACTTTAAAGGCAAGTATTGGCTACATCAGAAGGCCAACAAATTCATGCTAGCGGAGGAGAGGAAAATGCCTTGCATCTGCTTCTCTGGAACTAAATTAGCTGCATTAGCTGGAGTCCACTGGCTGAAACCATGTCAGAAGGCTCCTGGGAGTGGAGAGGTGATTTCTTCAGTCTCCCCAGAGGCATTATAGAGTCATAGCAATGACTTAAATGATGGCTGTTCCCTCATTTTCAGCACGTTACATGGTGTTCAGATGTTTCCTGTGCTTCAGGCCTTCACTGTAGATTAGTCCTGTCTTCCAAACTTAATACTTGCCTGGGAAAGACCAACTGTCTATTCTTCTGGATACAGATGATGCTAGCTCACAGCAGGTGTCCAAAAAGTTCTTCTGCTTGCTTGTGCACTTTTCATACGAGTCTGAGATGAATAAGGAATCAAATTCAGCCACCATGGCAGAATTTGGCCTGAGACCAATTCTGAGCCACCCAGTCTTGGGGGTACCATTTACCACACTTTGAGTCCAGTCCTATTAAGGATAATAATGCCAGCTTTTGGAATGGAAAGGCTTAAGTTTAGAGATGGCTTATGTTTGGCCTACTTCCTCTGATAGTTAAGCCGACTGTTATTGCTTAAGATGAGCACAGAATGAATCATAGTTTTTAAGAACTAACGTTGGGTTTGAAAAATTTACTTCATGTCTGTTGCCTGGGCAGCCAGTAGGGACACAAAGATGAAAGATACACTCTCCCCTCCGTGGAGGAAAACGACTAGTAAGGTGACTACACTGTTGTGTGTCTGCATGTGTGTGCATGTGCTGTAACAGTGCTAAGCACAGGTTTCCTGAGAATATAGAGGAGGGGCACCTATCACATACTTAACTTCACCCCATGACTAGTGTGCTTCTGCTATGGACTATGCACGGAGCTGGTTGGAGCCATTTGCCTTCACAGAACTTCTAGTCTAGTGGGAAGATGGACATAAAGCCAATGAAAACAAGTGAGCAAATGGAGGTTGTCAGAGAAGGGAGAGACCACAGGGCAAAGGGATTTGTCATGACTGAGAGGGGCAGGAAGGACTTGAAGAATGTGTGGGAATTAGGGGGAGGGCTCTGACAGAATGATGGGGAGGGAGCAAAGGCAACAGCACAGAGAAAGTATCAGAATCCTGTAGCCATGTGGGTTGTGCCAGGCATGGGAAGACAGTCCATAGGACCAGACTCAAAGGTGCTTGTCAGACAACTCATGAGCTGTTCTCTGGCATGGAGGAACAGAGGCAAAACCAATGGATGGAACAATTGTGGAGCAGGTTGTTAACTCAGGCTTTGAAAGAGGAAGAGCTGTGGGTATATTTAGGGCTGGAACTGTGTATGAACCAGTTTAAGATAATAAGCATCCTGATGCTTAAATACACCACATCTAAATATCCTAATACTCAAACATTTTAGCCAACAAACTTATTTTTTGACATATGCAGAAAGATTTATTTTAATGTCTTAAATAATCATATTGATAGTAGATTAGTATTTTTATTCCGAGTCTGTTGTGTGTGTACTATGAGATTAAAAAAATGACTAATTATGGGAAATTCTAATTATTTCATTCCCTGAATTCTTTTAAAAATTTTTTAAATTTAAATTTTAGATTCAGAGGGTACATGTGGGGGTTTGTTACAAGGGTATTTTGTGTGATGCTGAGGTTTGGGTTTCCACTGATTCTGTCCCCAGAGAGCGAGCATGGTACTCCATAGGAAGTTTTGTATGACTTACCCCTCCCTCCCTCCCACCTTTTGGAGTCCCCAGTGTCAGTTCCCATATTTATGCTTGTAATTATGCCTAGGGTTTAGCTCTCACTTATAAGTGAGAACATGGGATGTTTTGTTTCCATTTATGTGTTAATTTGCTTAGGATGATGGCCTCCAGCTGCATCGTGTTGCTGCAAAGGACATGATTTGGTTCTTTTTCATGTTAGCCAGTAAACTTAACATTTTGCTTGAAATGTTTAAGTATGGTCCCCTTTTCCCTATATCATGTAGGTCTCCATTTCTCCTAACACTATTTTCCATGAGCAGAACCAGCCGTAGCAACTTGTAATCTTTAAACACCAGCCTGGGAGGGTCATTGAGAAACTGTGAAGGTATGTGCCCCTCTTAGAGATAAGACCACAGAGACTGGTGACAGAGCTGTCTTTGAACCCAGAGCTCTGGCAATTATTCTTCCAGTCTCTCCTGCAAGTATATTTTCTCCAATAAATGGCCTTATACAATTGCCCAGAATCTGGAATTTTTTGACCTGACTATTTTGGATTAAGCTTTCATGTTCTTCACAACTGGACACATTTTCTAAACTCCCTCTATTTCAAAAACTCTAAGTGGTGTTTTCTTTTTCTTTTTTCTTTTTTCTTTTCTTTTTCTTGACTAGGATGTAGAGCGGTGCCTGGAACATAGTGTGCATTCAATGGTTATGTCTTAAATAAATGAGTGGAAACATTGGCAGTGAACAGTGTATACTAAGAGCTTTGGTCTGATTTTGCCTTCTTATGCAACATCACCTCTGCTTCCTACAAGCCCTTCCTCCCTATTTGAACTTCCAATGTTGGCAAAGCAATCCTCACAAATTTAGTTATTGATTCTGCTAACATAACCTAAATGTTAGTCCCCGGTACCCTCCATGACCATCCCTCCTTTTTGCATTTTGGAAACAATCAATGGAAGGAAATACTCCTTGCTTTTCAAACCTACAAATTTGATTGCTTTAAGGGCAGAATAAAATTTTTTCCTGTGTCTTCTCTCCTGATTTAAGCCCAAATGATGAAAAAGTGTTAGCTTTATTTATAATGTGCTACTAATCTTGTATCACTTTACATCCATCAATTCTTATCACCTTCTGCTGGAGGAGACAGTGTAGATTTATATAATCCACAGGTAGATAGGCAATACTTTCACATTTGCCTGAGCTATGAGATTTGCTCTCTGGAAAAGTGTTTGTTAATGAAAGGAAGGCAAATTACATTTTATATATCAAAAGTGTCATTGTCCTTATTCAAAGATGCTGCTGCAGCCACCAGGTAGAGAATGGAGATGGGAACAGTTCTGTCTCTAGAGTAGCTAGAGGGCAAAGAACACATGCTTTGAATGTTTCTTTAGCCCATTTGAAAGTCAAATTGGAGAGAGGACATCTCAGTGTTTACATCATTTTCCTTTAAGACTCAGAGGAAAGTCTCAAGTGGGCCCTTGAGAAGGTGACAGCAAGCTAGCTGGTTCTTCCAGACTTCTGACTAATATGATTACAAATACGGGGTGATACCAACCATCCAGAGTATGGCAGTGTGGGAAAAAGAACCTTGGACTGTGACCAGGATTGAGGCAGTTTGCATTCCAGGTTTAAACATTTCTGTGGCCTTGGGAAAGCCACTCGACTCCTCTGCATCCAGCTTCATCTTCTTCTTCTGCAAAATGGAAAGGTCAAGGTGCATCTTCCTGTCCTGCCTCATATAACTATTGTGAAGTTTCAAAGGAATGTGTGAAAGTGTTTGACAAGACAAGACACTATCTAAATGCAAACAAGCATTTTGGAATGTGTTGAACTTTTGAAGGGTGAGGCAAGGAGAATCCAAGGTGACAGTTCTCAGAGTAGAGCCGTCCCAGACCCCAGCACCCCACATGTGTCTGAATTGATCCCAAACTAATGACTAGGGACAAAAAACAAGTGTCTCATGCAGAAATGAGACAGTCTTCACTCTTCCTGGCCCCAACTACCAGGTTAAAAGGACTTTCTTCATTCTGACTGCACTCTGTACCTCTTTTAGGGTGACCACACACCGACCTTACACCTGTTATACCCCTTTCACTGTTAATGGTGTCCTGATTTAGATGATAAATCATATGGTCACTGCATTTGCTTGGTACCCGACCACACAGCTTTGAGGTAAATGCTGAGGAAACTTGAATGGCACAGGGTTTTCAAGACTCTGAGGCTCAGTAGACACCTACAGTCTGTGCCAGAAGCCCCCTGTTAGCACTTGTTCTTTCTCTGCTGTCTGATAAGTAGTCATTGTGAAGCAATCAATCTTCATTCTTTTGTTTAGAAGTCTTCCTGCTCATGGACGTGGGAAGGAAAGTCTATTTCCTGAGAGCCTATGTTCAAAGGCCAACATGTTGGCCATGTAATTTAATTGGTAAGTTTGAATGAACTTGAGGAAGACAGAATGATGACTGCCCTCCTCCAAGATGTCCATATCTTAATCCTTGGAACTGTTACCTAAATGGCAAAAGAAATTTAGGTTGCAGATGGCATTAAGATTGCTAATGCTCTGACTTTAAAATAGAGAAGGTATGTTGGCTTATCAGGGTAGGTCGAATGTAATCACAAATTTCCATATAATTAGAAGAGAAGGACAAAAGAGGAGATCTGAGTGCTGAGATGTAAGAGCCTGACCTGCTTTTGCTGGTTTTGAAGAAAGAGAAGGGACCACAAGTAGAGGAATGCAAGTTGCAAGACTCCAAAGACTGGAAAAGGTAAAGAAACAGATTATCCCTTATAGTCTCCAGAAAGGAACACACCTGGTCCGGTCCATGCACTGATTTCCAGCACTGTGAGACCTGTGCTGGGCTTCTAATTTATTAACTATAAGGTAATAAGTTCATGTTGTTTTAATCCACTAAATTGTGATTTAATAGCAATATTAGAAAATTAATAATACAAAACTAATTATAATAATAGCAAAACTAATACAGCCCTTACTAATCAACAAATATCTAGTGGATATTTGTCATGCGACCAGTCCTATAATGAATGCTGTGGGGAAATACCAGGGAATAGAATATGCAGAACCTGCCCTCAGGGAGCGTACTAAGACTAATGCATGCTGAACATTTAGAAAGCAATCAGTGAGAGTGCTAATTGAGTGCTAAGTATACTGGGCAGAAGAATATGAGAAAAGAGATTGTAGGGGGCTGTATTTGAACAAGTGGGTAACGGGTGAGAATGATGAATAGATGAAAAATTTCAGGAGTTCTTAATTGATAATGATCTCAGACTCGCAAAGAACTTTTATTTATTTTTATCTTTTATTATTTTAGTGATGGGATCTTGCTATGTTGCTCAGGCTAGTCTTAAACTCTTGGCCTTACACAATCCTCTGGCCTTGGCCTTCCAGATTGCTGGCATTACAAGCATGAGCCACCATGCATAGCTCTAAAGAAACTTTTTAGTCAATGGACTTTGCTGCTGTGCAGTGAAATTCTACATGGCACAATGAATAAACATTAGAATTCCTCCAGGCACAGTCTTAGGCCCTTTTCTTTTTCTGCTCTGTTGTCTCCTTGGGTGATCTCATTTATATAACATGTGCATGCTGTAGTGGGCTGAAACATATGTTTACATCCTAACCCCTAGAACCTATAAATGTGACCTTATTTGGGAAAAGGGTCTTTGCAGATATAATTTAATGTTAAGGATCTCAAGGTGAGACCATTCTGGATTTTATAGACGGGCCCTAAACACAATGAAGAGTGTCCTGTAAGAGACAAACAGAGAAACACAGAAGGGAAGGCACTCAAAAGAGGGGAAGGTGATGTGGAGACAGAGGCAGAGATTGGAGTGATACAGCTACAAGCCAAGGAAGGCCAAGGATTGCGGGCAGCCACCATGAGCTGGAAGAAGCAAGAGTCTTCCTGGAGCCTTTTAGCCTCAGAAATGATTAGACTATAAATTTCTGTTGTTTTAAGTCACCATATTTGTGGTAATTTATTATGTCAGCCCTAAGAAACTAATGCATATAGCCTCAGTGGCCATTCCCACATGGATGTCTCATGATTTATATTTCTAGCTCAGAGAGCCCTGAGAGCTCCAAGCCTGTTTATCCAATTCCTACCTAATATCTCTAGATATTCTGGAGCCACCTCAAATCTACCATGTCTCAAACTCTTTACTGTCCCCAAACCTGGTCCTTTGCAGTCTCCTCAAGGATACTAAATGACACTACCAGCCATTCAGTTATGCACAGAAGCATAGTAGTCATTCCTGACACCTCTCTTTCCTATCACCTTGGATGTCCACTCACTAAGTCCTATTGATTTTATCTCTAAATATTTCTCAAATCTGTCTACTTCTCCCTTAATTTCCAACATCACCACCTTTGTCCTTGCAATTCCCTCCTAATTCATCTCTCCAGAATGAGTCCTGGCTGCCCCAAATCTCTTTTCTACCCTGTAGCTATTGCAATCTTTTCCAAATGTAGCTATTGCTATCGTTTCCAAATGTAGCCTTGGGTATGTTATTCTGCTTAGAATCACATTCTGCTTAGAATGCTTCAGTGATTCCCACTGCACATAAGACAAATGCAAAACCCTTAATATGGACTGAGAAGTAAGGTCCAATCTCAAACTCACCATTTGCCTTTTTGAGGTCTCCTCTTCAGTCAGACTGGCCCCCTCTAAGTTCCCTCCTTCCACAGGGCCTTTGCACATGTTGTTCTCCCTGTTAGAAATGTTCTTTCCTCCCTTCTTTGTCTTGATAACTCTGATTTATGTTTCTGATTCCAGTATTATTTTCTCCAGTGAGCTTTTGTTTTGACTTTTTAAACTAGGTGGAGACTTCTTTTGCGGTATTCTGTATCTCTTCTTCATAGCTCTTATCCAAGTTGTGATTTCATATTTTTTTGTTATTATTTTGTTAATGGACGCACTCTCTTACTAGACTAGATGCTTTAATGAGAATAGGAAAATTTTGTTCCAGGGCCCAGCATTATGCATAATAGATGCTCAATAAATGGTTTTTTTGCATAAAATTCATGAATGAAATAAGTATTGTGTAATGTTATATTCCAAGAAGTTTCTAGTATCATATTCCTTGCCATATAGGGGTTATAGTGGGGGATAAAAATGTGGTCACCAGGAAAGAGGAACGGTACTATACCACCTTATTTCAAAAAAAAAAAAATTCAAGAACTCTCTAGCATCATCTGTCTTCTAATTTGTCTGAATGTTACGAACTGTCTCTCAGACCTGGTTTTGGAGGAATAAATGTATAAAGTCAATTTTCAGGAAGCATATGAGTCGCTTAAGCTTTTATTTCCCAAGTGCTATGCCAGCTTGTTGTGATTTTAGCAGAATGCAACAGGTGCACATATTTTTTAGCTTTTATGACAAGTATTGTATACTTATCCTCAGGAGTCCCCAGCTTGAATGCCCTTCATCAAAATGATGCCTAGTGGGGAACAGCTTATCTATAGTAGTGTGCTTGTTTGGAGAACAGTAAAACTACGAGCAAAACCCTCCAAAATTAAAAAAAAAACAAACCACAAAACATAAAGCTCTTTACCCTTAATGGGGCAAAGGCAAAAACATTAATCTTTGGCTTGTGAAAAGGGAACATGGTATTAGGAAAAATAGGCTGATTTTCAAAACCTAGACCATGGCGGCTGTAAAATTAGCATGGAAACAATTTATCATTGCCTGAAAACCAGAGAAGAGCCCCTGAAATGTGCTTTGCTTCTTCTCCAACTCTCTAGGGAACTTTTTCCATGTCAGGTGAAGGTTTTGAAGAGTACTTTAATTAACTTGTATCAAAGAGATGCGGTATATAAGAAAGAACCATGTAAAGATTTCTTTAATTAGTGAATTTCATCAGGGCTCTTCCACTGTCTATCAGTAAAGTAGTTGGTGGGCTGCTGGGGTCCTTGGTGGTACATTCAGTCAATAAGCTATTCATGACTTTAGCAAGTAGCTAGGTTTTTAAACCAATGGGAATTTGGTGGACAATTTCCCTTTGCTACCTTTAGCTACATGGCCAGAATCTATAAACTGTTCTCTTTCTTAGAAAGAAAATGCTGAGGTGAGCAAGTCGCCAGCAGCGTTTGCAGTGGACACATTAATTGCTCTGTGGCAGAAGCATGGGCACATATTTACTTTTGAATGTAACTAAAGAGAGGCTGTGGGGGCAGGGAGTGGGAATCCATTACCATTGTATGTGATGTGCACAGTGTTAATACAAAATCAGTTTTTTTTTTCATGTAATTTTGCAGAATCACATGCATTTCACTGTCTTTTCAGAGTGGCAATAAAGCCTAGAAAAAGAATTGTGTCCCTCAGTAAATCAAAAGTTAGCAGACAAAAGGTCAAAATAGCCAAAGCCACAAGAACATTAACACTTTGGATATAAAGATTTCCTGAAAAACAAATGCTCACTCTCACTTTGGAGAAGGCAGATGCCTTATCTTTGTGAGTTTACAAAATGGAGCCAAACTGTACCCCTAGCCACTTTAGCTAAACCAAGGCCTGGATCTTTTAGCAGCCCACAGTCATTAAAACTCTTAGAAAGCCTCCCAGGAGCCGATGTGCTTGCTTAAGTATATGCTGTAAAAGGTCCTAGAGATTTACAAGGGACTGCTCCACGCTAAACCAGGCACCATCTGATAAACAAGCAATTTTAGCTGCAGGCTAAATGATGCTCTTTGAGGCTTTGATTTACAATGCTGAAGATGATATATTTGTGGTTTGAGGATAGGTTCTGCTACGGGCTTGCTGTGATTACTCACCCATGAGCAGAATTCAGGGCTCAAGTCTTCAACTTGGAGGTCAGAAAATTGCCAGTGGAATGAAAGAGGGTTGATAAGGTTTATTGAGATGCTAAATAGATATAAAAAAACTTATTAAGCCTGTGGTTTCAAACTCTTCTTAAGCTTTCTGGGGACCACAGTTTTTGTTAGTTTGCTTAAATCCCAGAGATATAAAAATAATCTGCAAAATTGATCTGGTGGTCTAATTTTACTTTCATTATATTTAAAAAGCAAAAACAGACTTAGTTTATTATTGCTGACATTTAAAAATTAAAAAAAAGCTCAATTTAGCATTTATGTAATTGCTCGATAGCTAAGGAGTCTGAAGGCAACTTTGAAGCAAATCAAATCACCTTTAAGAACACTAAGGAATAGACTTACAATACTCGAACCTGAATTAAGAACTGTGGGAGTACTTTTAAAACTCATGGTTCCAAGAGATGATTTGGCAAACTCCTTTGCCCAGAAGTTTTGTATTTAATAAATATTTGAGTGTCCACTAATATTGGCACTGTACTAGTACAAAGATAAATAAAATATGGTCTCTCTCCTTTAGAAGTTTACAGTTCAGTGGACAAAACCATAGAAAATTTCAGTAAAATGTGAGATGTGTTAGAGCTCACTAGACTTAAGCTCACTAGAGCTTGGACTTAAAGGACAGGAGAGGCCTCCCTCTTACTCTTCTTCCTGTCCCAGGACTGGCCAGGCAGCCACACACACGAAACAATGGAAAGAGGCATTTCTGACAGCCCTGGTATTCCAGCCTGCAGCACCTCCAGAGCTGTGACCCAATGTTCCTTTACTGAAAAGACCTCAGACCACTGGAGTTCTGGTTCAGGTGACACTAGGCAGATTCAGAATTTGCAGACACAACTTACTAGTAAGGAATCAGTGGCTAACTATATATAGGCCAACAGGTACAACCCTGAGATCAGAGCTGGCTCTAGGCTAGGGTGTAGGCGCCAACCTTGGCTTTTTGGTCTACCCATTCTTTGCAGGGTCCGGGGAATGCCATCTCTCTCTATTCTCAGGAAAGGACCTGATGAAGTTAAATGCATTGTGGCATACATGTCAGACACTGGGAATGGTGCATTGCTTTTCCCAGGCAACTTGTATTTTTAGAGGATCTAAAGCTCTAAGCCCATGGGACTTTGGTGATGCAATAGAGTAAGATGGAACTGGTTTCTGCGGAGATCAGAAGTAAGGGATGTAGTTCTCTCTGCCAATCAACCTTTTCTGTGCACTATTTCCCTATAGATAACACAGCCCTGTCTGGCTTAAAGGTTAATGAGGATGACTCACATTTATTGAGTGCTTACTATGTGCCAGATACTATTCACAGAGGTTTATGTGCATTAAATTGTTTAATCTTCAGAACAACCCCACAAAATAGGTACTTTGTAATCTCTATTTTACATACTAGGAAACTGTTAAATTTGCTCATGGTCTCATGGCTAATGAGGTCACCAATCCAGGCCGTTAAATTGAGCTGCATCCCACGACAGTGAATGCAACAGCTAATTATGCAGACAAGGGCCTCTAGCTTGGAAATGGAGGGCATTGCTACCCTGGCTCTCCACCAGTTTAATCCTTTAGATTGGCATGTCAGGTAGACACCTGAATCCTTTGTTTTTAGTAGTCCCTCACTCTGGTCACCACGTGACTTCTCTAAGCCTCAGTTTCACAGTCTGGAAAAAAATGCCCTCCTCTTTCTCTCTCTAAAATAATTGGAACATCAGCTCTATAACACCAGTAAAGCATTTAAGTCTATGCAAATGAAGAATATTATAGAGACATTAGGTGATGGTATTTTATAGCAGCCCATTAAGACATATTATTGTAAACATAGACACTAAGTTGCATCCTTTGCCAGACCTTTCCCTAAATTTTAGCAAAGAATTACATGTGCCTTTAAAATCTACCCAAGCTAATTGTCTTTATGAACATAGACCTCTGCATAAGCTGGACTGGGCTCTAGTAAATTCCCCTGGCCAAAATATTTTTCAAGTATTATAGTGTAATTTACTATATCATGTCCAGTTGCAGCCTAATAATGCACAACTCCCATGAGCCAAGTATATTTCATGAAGCTTACAATTACTTTTATAAAAGTTGCAGTAAAGTATAATGATTTTTAATGGCATCAATGATACCATTGTATATATCGGTTTCAGTTTTGAAGTAGACTTAAGTTCAAAGACCCAAGGGGACCATTCTCCTCTTGATGCACTTGTGTTACTCCCATTAATGCTAATGGGACAGACAAATGCTGCTCTAGAGGAGAATATATCTGCCCTTAGGATGGTAACAGGTTTTAACTAGTAATGCTTTGAATCACACAAAAGCAGCTTGCCCTCTGTAAACAGCAAGTGTTCACTGAGATGAGAGTATGGATCACAGCCTGTGTTACTTGTGTGCAGTCTTCAAATCTGAGATTTGTAAATGGTGGAGACACAAGGCCCTCCTCACCTGAAAATGAGAAAGAGAGCTCAGTCTGGGAGCTTTGTTGAAACAAAATCACAGTACTCAGAACGAAAGCATTATTCCTTAAATTTCTGAGTTGCTTGAGTGCTAAGTAGATCTCTGGAGTAGGTTATTACAATGACTTTAACCTTGAAAGAGAATCACAGTGAACCTGCTACTGTGGAAGTGAAGGCCTGATAGAGTAGGGTCCACCTTTGTTCGAGTGCATGCTTTAAACATAAAAGGGGAAAGTCTAGAGAGGTTACCCAGCTGGAGGCTCAGTGGTGCTTAGTGATACAGCTTGGGCAACAAATGACTTTGTTAAGAAGTGGTTCTTGGCTAAAAGGGTAGCACTGGATGGAGAAATGGAATAGAAAGGAGCTAGTGGTTCAGCACACTTGCTGCTCTGTGTTACTATCTAGGGAGGTGGCTTCAACACGAGCTTCAGAGTGAGGGGGCAGAGGCCAGCTTCTGCCTTCTCTATGTGCATCTGCAGCTTGCTTTCAGAAAACCTGTCTGTGAACATACAGTTTTTAGGTGCAACTATTCACTCTGTATCATACACCACACATTTCAGTTAGAGTATTTAAGATAACATGTTCATCACATAATGTTTGGAAATAAATCTCTCACAAAGCGAGATAAATTTATATTTATCACCAAGTTTAAGATTTGTAAATCTAAGGCCAAATGATCATAGATTTTATGTTAACATTTAATGTATCAATCTGGCTTGATCTCTGAACAAATAGATTTGATTAGGATACCACTAATACAGAAGTATGTGTATGTTTTTATTGTTGTTGTTTTCAGCTTTTTAGATATAGGGAGGTTAAGAAAAACCGGTGTATCTTGTGCTTGGCTCTAATGACTGGAAGAAGAAACTTAGTGATGGAAAGACCAACTTAGTTTGGAGGAAACTCTGATTAGAATAACATTCTATCTGGTTATAAGCATATTTTTTTCCATATAAATATTTGGGAAAAACTTTGCTTTAAAAAGACTTTGAGGGAATTCAATTATGGAACAGGACACTTTATGCCATTTCACAAGAAAAATACAAATATGTAAGGTAAGCAGCTTGTTTCCACTTGCTCAGCTGCTCTGTCTTACTTCCCCTTCTGTGGCTCTGAAAACATCCCATTTATATAAGTATTATGTTTATAGTAGAAGAAATGTCATAGGTACATTCTCAAGCTCATGAATTGGTTATCACATATATTCAGTCTGGAGGTATAAGGTGTAATGTCCTTTTCTCCGAGGTAGCCCCAAAAGATACACTCCACTATCAGGATGATTTCATCTAGATCCAATTTCCCCAGATCTTTGAATGTTGCAGATGATTACTTCTGTTCTCTCCACATTTCCCCTTTTGACTTACTAGAGACTGTGAATATTATTAACTTTGAAGTGTTTATTTGCATCTCTCTACAAACTGTTCCCCCTCCTTCCTTCTTCAACAGAGGTTGGGACTTCTAAGTTTGTACATTGGAAACAGCCTGTTAAAGTATTTTCAAGCTTAAAAACAATGCCACTACACAACACATCAGGAGAGGCTGAATGCAAACATCAGTCTTCTTTCTGCCCAAACAGCAGCAAATTTCTTAATGCAGACTTCTTGGCTGCATTTCAGTATGGTTGCATCATTTACACTACCTCTGAGTTTCCCCCAACCCCTGGTTTTGCTGTCTTGAGGCTCTATGCTTTTCCACTTCAAATGCTCTTCATCAGCAGAAAAACAAGTTCTTAGAGAAAATTAGGAACACATCTATGAAAACACTCTGGGTTACACAATTTTGGGGAGAAGCACTGAGATAGGCTTGATTTTGGTTATTTAAATAAATTCAAAGCCCTCGATAATTTATTTACCTAAACACCATACTGACTCTTCAAGATTGCGGCACTCAAGTTATTTTGCTAGCACCATTGCTTTTCCATCACCATTTGCCATCACCATTTTCACACTTTGCTGTCATCATTGCCATCACCACATTAATGTATGAAATTGCAACAGCTTTCTTGGGTCTAGAAATTCAAGCCAGGTGTAGAGGACAACAGAACTACGCTACCAGCTTCTGGACCATTATTACATTAGAAATAGTTAAACTTCTAATTTAAGCGACTCCAATTTATGGGATTCTGATACAGCACCTTAGCCTGTACACTAACTGATAAAATTCATAAGAAAACAGGGGAGAAAAAAACTATCATGTGGATTGTGCAGTGTTTAATTGAAGGCATGTGGGTGCCTGTGGCAGGGGAGTGGGGTTCAGGACACCCACTTCAGGATTATAGACCAAGCTAGTGAGGATCTGTCCTCTAATACATTGCTAAACTTGGTTCTTATTGTCTCCCGGTTTAGAAAGGGTGAGCTGTTGGGAGGCCTTCAAAATCTGCAGCTGAGCAGTCAAAGATTGACACTGGGGCCAATTTGTACATTGTTTGGTGACATCATACAACTTCATGTCTTGGTCCTATCTTGCCAGCTAAATTGGGATTCCCTGAGTGGAGGTTCTGCGTCTGTCACCTTGGTATCACGTATGGTACCAAACATGTGTTTTCCATTTTGCAGTGGCTCAGTAAATCATGGCTTGTTGGCTTGTTAAATTACTGAAGTGGAAGACACACACATTAGAGCAAGAGTTAAAGAATTATAAATACTCAAGCACAACTAATATCTGTGCTGACAAGAAACAACTTTCAAGGTCTTCTGTTTTGAACTTAATTTTGTAGATGAGGAAGCTGAAGTCCAAAGAGGTGACGTGATTCATCCAAGGTCAGGCAGTTAGGGGCAAACCCAGCACTAATACCCAAACCTTCTGTTTTATAAGAATGACTGCTCTAACTGTGGTTCCATTAAGAATCTGTTTGCGGGCTAGTTAGTAGATATAGGACTAGCCTGTTCTGCCCTTCACCTTTAAAGCAGGGGTCTCCAACCCCTGGGCCACGGACCAGTACTGGTCCACAGCCTGTTAGGAACCGGGTCACACAGCAGGAGGGGAGTGGTGGGCAAGAGAGCATTGCCGCCTGAGCTCTACCTCCTGTCAGTTCAGTGGCCACATTAGATTCTCATAGGAGCGCCAACTCTACTGTAAACTGCGCATGTGAGGGATCTAGGTTGCATGCTCCTTATGAGAATTTAACTAATGTTTGATGATCTGAAGCGGAACAGTTTCATCCCAAAACATTCTCCACCCCCGACCCACCCTGACCCATAGAAAAATTGTCTTCCATGAAACCAGTCCCTGGTGCCAAATAGGTTGCAGATCACTGCTTTAAAGGGTCATAACAGATAATCTAAAAGGAATAGGTATCTAAAAGAAACTTCATTTTAAAGTTTAAGCAAAAGAAAGTATTTTTTCCAGAGTAGTTATAAGTTGGTAAAATCAGAAGTATTATTTGTAAAATACCTTTTAAAAATTTCTTTGAAAGATGTATTGGCTGATAGGTTCTTGCCTTATACTTAACTAGATGTTTAGGAAGAGACTTTATAACTCTAAGAAATATCCTAAGGCAAAAGGGACTTTCTGTAAATCTTAGTATTTCAATGCTGATGTTAAAGGATGTGAAGTATGTAGGTAATATTTAGTGATGGGAGAGTGTCAGTGGAACTAAAAATCAAAATATTCAAGATAAAGTTTACTAATAGACTAGTCATGGAATAGAGGGCTGGAATGTATCATTTCAAACACTCTGGGGAGTACTAGATGATATCAGTTCCAATTATACTGAAAGTCTCCCACTTAATGTGAAGCTATCATTTAGAACTATGCATTTTACAATCTATCCTGTTGTCTATTTAGTGAGTTTTGTCATCTGGAAAGTATCCCAGTGCATTAAGAAAATCTAATGATTTCTAATGACTGGCCAGGAGCAGTGGCTCACACCTGTAATCCCAGCACTTTGGGAGGCCAAGGCGGGTGGATCATGAGGTCAGGAGTTCAAGACCAGCCTGGCCAAGATGGTGAAACCCCTCTCTACTAAAAATACAAAAATTAGCTGGGTGCAGTGGGGGGCGCCTATAATCCCAGCTACTCAGGAGGCTGAGGCCAGAGAATCACTTGGACTCGGGAGGCAGAGGTTGCAGTGAGCGTGCCACTGCACTCTACCCTGAGCGACAGAGCAACGCTCCATTTCAAAAAACAAAAACAAAAGAAAAAATAATGAACTGTTCCTTGGATAAAATACCTTTGCAGGGATTCTTGAGAATAGCCTTTGGGCCTTTATTTCTCAGACCAACTTTACTTATATCAATATTGAAATGGGTCCCAAAGCTTGCCAGGGATGCAGTTTACAATGAAAGAAAATATTAAACACGGAATCTTTCTAGCTAAGAGGTCAGTGGAGTGGTGGCAAGTAGGGGCAGGGCTAAGGAAAGATTACTAGTGGGCACTGGAAGCTTTAAACTTCAACCACTTGGTAAGGAAAAGTGTATTCTGTCAGTCAAGTTTCAACAAAATTAGCTACCTTTTGATGATGGTTTTAATAGATATAAGCATTTCTAAATAAAATCTAATTATGTAAATGTTAAAGCTTCTTCTCATTTGCTCTCTCATTCCATCAATAAACCTTGGTCTAGTCTTTATTGCATTTGGTTAAAAGCTATTGCAAGACTTACTGAGTGAGCATTGAGCAAATCTAGTTTGATCTTCAGAATAAATTCATTTACAATTTAAAAAATTATAGTTGTATAATATATAGTCATGCATCACATAATGACGTTTTGGTCAATGTTAAACCACATATATGAGGGTGGTCTTGTAAGACTGTAATATTGTATTTGTACTGCACCTTTTCTGTTCATTGTGTTAGAGTTGTCTACAGTATTCAGTACAGTAACATGCTGTGCAGGTTTGCAGCCTGGGAGCAACTGGCTATGTCTTATAGTGTAGGTGTGTAGGAGGCTGTACCATCTAGATTCATGTAAGTACACTATATGAGGTTCACACAATGAAAAAATCACCTAACTACACATTTCTCAGAATGTGTCATTGTTAGGTAATGCAAGACTGTATTTCAAGAAGTACACCCACTAATGGGTTAAACAGGGTATGGGTTTTGGCTTTAACTAGTATTTGGTTTTAACTAGATTGGCCAAGGATCTTAGCAAACATGGGTTAACAAAGACTTGAGAACTCCCGATGGCAGAGGGATCATTTACAGCAGGGAGGAAGATTTGCTTTTCTTTCTCTTCCTGTGGACTGATCCCAGCCTGGCTGCCAGTGTATGTCAGCAAGTTCACAGCCCTTAATTCACTGTAAGCCCCAAGTTATTGCACACCAGCACACTTCCAAGACGAGAGATGTCATAGAAATCCAAGTTGCTTGGTAGTATACCGGTATTCATCAAACCTTGTAGCAATATTGCCCCATAGAAATTAGAATGATGCTACCAAGATGCTTGGCATTTCCGTAGTGACATTTCCTGGATCATCGGATATACTCTGCAGGACATCCTTTTTTGCAAAGGTTTATCTTATGGGTAAAATTAGAATAATGGTGTTAGTTTTGGAGTATCACTACAGCTGGATTTTCAAGGATACGCTGTATATGGTAAGGCAAGCCCCAAATTGGCTCAGAGGACCCAGGTCTACGGTTGTGAACCGGTGAAGCCTTTGGGGTTCTATCACCCAAGTTGAAGGTCATGCAGGAGATATCTCATTTGCCTTTTCAGGATGATCCCAACTGTTGACTTCTGGGTGATTGGGAGAACAGTGGATGTTTTTGCCTTGTCCTCTAACTCATTTTCCTCTTCCTTCATTCCTAGGGAGAGGTGTAACAAACCTCTTCAGAACGTAGTGGCATAGAATAACCATTTTATTGTGCTCATGGATTCTGTGAATCAAGAATTCAGAAAAAGAAAATGGCTCTTCTCTGTTTCATAACATCTGAGATGTCTCTCATAACTGGGTGTGTCTCAAATTATCGGGGCTGGAATAATTGGGGCTGAAGAATCAACTTCCGAGATGACTTTTTTTACTCATAAGTTTGGCATCTGATTGGGGTGACTGAAGAATGGGCTTAGCCAGGACTACTGACCTGAGCATCTCCATGTGACCACTTGTATTAATCTATTTTCATGCTGCTGATAAAGACATACCCAAGGCTGGGAAATTTACAAAAGAAAGAAGTTTAATGGACTCACAGTCCCACATGGTTGGGGAGGCCTCACAATCACAGTAGAAGGTGAAAGCCACATCTCACATGGTGGCAGACAAGAGAAGAGAGCTTGTACAGGGAAATTCCCCTTTTGAAAACCATCAGATCTTGTGAGACTTATTCACTATCGTGAGACAGCATGGGAGAGACCTGTCTCCATGATTCAATTATCTCCCACTGGGTCCCTCCCACAACACATGGGAATTCAAGATAAGACTTGGGTGCAGACATAGTCAAACCATGTCCTTCCATACCTCCCAAATCTCATGTCCTCACATTTCAAAACCAATCATGCCTTCTCAACAGTCCCCCAAAACCTTAACTCCTTTCAGCATTAACTCAAAAGTCCACAGTCTAAAGTCTCAGCTGAGACAAGGCAATTTCCTTTTACCTATAAGCCTGCAAAATCAAAAGCAAGTTAGTCACTTCCTAGATACAATGGGGATACAGGCATTGGGTAAATACAGTTATTCTAAATGGGAGAAATTAGCCAGAACAAAGGGGCTACAGGCCCCATGCAAGTCCAAAATCCAGCAGGGCAGTCAAATCTTAAAGCTCCAAAATGATCTCCTTTGACTCCATGTCTCATATCTAGGTCATGCCAATGCAAGAGGTGGCCTCCCATGGCCTTGGGCAGCTCTGCACCTATGGCTTTGTAGTGTATAGTACCCGTCCTGGCTGCTTTCATGGACTGGCATTGAGTGTCTGTGGTTTTTCCAGGCACACGGTTCAAGCCGTTGGTGGATCTACCATTCTGGGGTCTTGTGGGCAATGGCCCTCTTCTCACAGCTCCACTAGGCAGTGCCCCAGTAGGGACTCTGTGTGGGGGCTCCAACCTCACATTTCCCTTCCACACTGCCCGAGCAGAAGTTTTTATGAGGGCCCTGCCCCTCCATTTCCATGCATCCTCTGAAATCTAGGTGGAGGTTCCTAAACCTCAATTCTTGACTTGTGTGCACCACAGGCTCAATGCCACATGGAAGTTGCCAAGGCCTGGGGCTTCAACCCTCTGAAGCAATAGCCTGAGCTGTACCTTGGCCCCTTTTATTCATGGCTAGGACACAGGGCACCAAGTCCCTAGACTGCACACAGCAGAGGGACACTGGGTCTGGCCCACAAAACTATTATTTCCTCCTAAACCTCTGGGCCTGTGATGCAAAGTCCTGCTGAAAATGTCTCTGGCATGCCCTGGAGACATTTTCCCCATTGTCTTGGTGATTAACATTCAGCTCCTTGTTACTAATGCAACTTTCTCCAGCCAGCTTGAATTTCTCCTCAGAAAATGGGATTTTTTTTTTTCTATTGCATTGTCAGGCTGCAAATTTTCCCAACTTTTATGCTCTGTTTCCCTTTTAAAACTGAATGCCTTTAACAGTGCCCAAGTCACCTCTTGAATGCTTTGCTGCTTAGAAATTTCTTCTGCCAGATACCCTAAGTCATCTCTCTTAAGTTCAAAGTTTCACAAATCTCCAGGGCAGGAGCAAAATGCCACCAGTGTCTTTGCCAAAACGTAACAAGAGTCACTTTTGCTCCAGTTCCCAACAAGTTCCTCATCTCCATCTGAGATGACCTCAGCCTGGATTTCATTGTCCATATCACTATTAGCATTTTGGTCAAAGCCATACACTAAGTCTCTAGGAAGTTCCAAACTTTCCCACATTTTTCTCTCTTCTTCTGAGCCCTCCAAACTGTCCCAGTCTCTACCTGTTACCCAGTTCCAAATTTGCTTTCACGTTTTTGGGTATCTTTTAGTAGCACCCCACTCCCAGTACCAATTTACTGTATTAGTTCATTTTCAGGCTGCTGATAAAGACATACCTGAGACTGGGCAATTTACAAAAGAAATAGTTTTAATGGACTCACAGTTCCACATGACTGGGGAGGCCTCATAATCATGGTAGAGGGTGAAAAGCACATCTCACATGGTGGCCAACAAAAGAAGAGAGCTTGTGCAGGGAAACTCCCTTTTTTAAAACTGTCAGATCTTGTGAGACTTATTCACTATCAGGAGAACAGCATGGGAAAGACCTGCCCCCATGATTCAATTACCTCCCACCAGTCCCTCCCACAACACGTGGGAATTCAATATAAGACTTAAGTGGGGACACAATCAAACCATATCACCACTCCAGCATGGTGGGCCCAGGGCAGCTGGACTTCAAACATGGTAACTCAGGGTTCCATGTGTGAATGTTCTAGCTAACAGCATAAAAGCAGCATGGCCTTTTATGACCCAGCCTGTGAAGTAACTAACACTACTTCTGGCATACTTTATGTGTCAGAACAGACACAAGGCCAGGCACCATGGCTCACGCCTGTAATCTCAGCACTTTGGGAGGCTGAGGTGGACAGATCACGAGGTCAGAAGTCAGACCAGCCTAGCCAGCAAGGTGAAATCCTGTCTCTACTAAAAATACAAAAATGAGCTGGGTGTGGTGGCACATGCTTGTAGTCTCAGCTACTTGGGAGGCTGAGGTAGGAGAATTGCTTGACCCTGGAATGCAGAGGTTGCAGTGGGCTGAGGTCACCCCACTGCATTCCAGCCTGGGTGACAGAGCGAGACTCTGTCTAAAAAAAACCCAGACACAAGCCTGCCCTGACTCAAGGAGAAGGAACATAAATCCTACCTCTCAATGGGAGGAATGTCAAAGAATTTGCAGCCATGTTTTAAAATCTCCACAAGAGGTTTCATGGAGCTTTGGGAAAATTCCAAGCACCTATGATGGCTGTGGATTACAGCAGCCCATTGATGAACTATTTCCTCTCTAATCCTATCCTAAGATGGGGGACTGCTCCCCTGTACTAGTCAGTACTAGTATTGAGTTGCTGAAACAGAGAAACCCTAGAACACAGTGACTCAGATAACAAAAATTTATTCTCCTCTCATGTAACAGTCCAGAGGTAGGTAGTGGGATCCAGGGTAGTTAGGCAGCTCTACTCCATAAGAACATTCAGGGATTCAGATACTTTTCATCTTATTGTTTCACCATTCCCCAGGGGACTGTCCTCATTCATATTGCCAAAGGTGGCTTAACATCACCAGGTTTGCATTCTAGTGTGTACAAAGGGACCAGAAGAAATGGAAGGTAAGCAACTTCCTTTTAAGGAAGTGACAGAGTTGCACACATCACTTCTAGTCACAATCCACTGGCAAGAGCTTGGGAACATGGGTATACCTAGCTGCAAGGGAGGCTGACAAATGTAGTCTGTAGCTGTGTGTTCATGAGCCCTTATAAAACTTGTGTATGCATAGGGTCCTCTTACTAAAAGGAAGAAAAAGACAATATATCCTGGGGACAATTAGTAGTTTCTGCTGCCGGCTTTTGAAACATCCTTGGAATATTTGCCAGGGTTGGGGCTCAGAACATGATACCTCAATGTATAGAATTTTGGCATGCTGAATATTTTAAACTGAAGGACGTTGGAAGGTCTCAGAAGCAAGTTCTGACCTTCTCCTGCCTTCCTGTCTCCTGCCCCCTTTTCTCCCCTGGAAGTGATGAGTAAAAACCAGAATTCCTCTTTCCCAAGACAGGTCATAGAAATTAGAACCACTTTTCCCCAAAGCAAGCCATAAAACCTAGAAAGGTCACTCTTACCCTTTTCCCATTCCAGTGGGGTCCTGCCACAGGCCTGGGGGGAAGACATGCTACACAGAGAGGCCACAAAGAATCTAGAAGACAGACTTTTCTGGGTGTTCTTCTCCAGTTTATTACTATTAGGTCCTATCCTTTTGTCCAATTACATTTCTACACCCTGTCAAATTTTATTGAACCTAAGCAAAAAAATGGACAGTTTTCCTGCCTCTTTGGATCTTCATGTCTGAAGGCTCCCATGTCACATAAAACTTCGATTAAATAAACTTGTTAGGTTTTTCTCTTGTTAACCTCTCTTTTGTGATAGGAGTGGAGCCATTTCCACCCCTACACCAGGCATATTCAGGAACATGGGTTGGCACATTTTTCTTGTAAAGGGGTAAAGAATAAATATTTTAGGCTTCAGGGCCACATATTCTCCATCTTTGTTTGTTTTCTATTGCTGCTGTAACAAATTACCACACATTTAGTGACTTAAAACAACAGAAATTTATCTTACAGTTCTGTAGAACAGAGTCAACATGGGTCTCAGTGGGCTTAAATCAAGGCTGCTATCCTTCCTAGAGGCTCTAGGGAGGATGCATTTTCTTTCTTGAGTAGTTGGCAAAACTCCCAGTTTCTTGCACACAGTCTCCTACATCTTGGAACCAGCATTAGGACATCAAATCCTTCTCATTCTGCCATCTGTCTCATGGGCCAGAGCTGGAGAAAAATCATCCGCTTTTAAAGACTCATGTAATTAGTTTGGGTCATGTGAAATAACATATTCATGAGTTCCAGGTATTAGGGAGTAGGCAGTTTTGGGGGGATCATTGTTCTGTCTACCACACAGCTTCAGTACTCAACTCAGTCATTGCTGCTCAAAAGTAGCCATAGACAATATGTACATGATCGAGTGCGGCTGTGTTACAATAAAGTTTTATTTATGAAAACAAGAAGTGGCTTGGATTTGGCCTATGCATCATAGTTTGCCAACCCCTCTCAAGAGTGTGGAAACCAATTGCTGACTTAGGGCTCCCAGGCAGACAGAAGTCTCTCCTTTCCCCACCCGCCCTGGCAGTTAGGCACGGTCTCCTCTATGTTATCAGCACAACAGCCACTTGCTTCTGTTAAAGTCCCCTTTTCATAGAATCGTAATTACTTTCTTTAGTATTTGTTTTTTCCCCCAGATTATGGGCACATTGAATGCAGGCACCTTGTCTGATTCACCTTTATACCTTCTCTAGTGTTTAACAGCATCCAGTGCTTAGGAGGCGCTCAGTAAATGTTCATTTAGTAAAGGAAACCTTATGTAACCATCAAACTGAGGGAGGCATGAGTTGAAACCCACACATTTTTGTGTATGTTGGGGGAAGTATGTTTTCTGTAGGCAGACCTTCAATTTTGATAAGATTTGACTGTTTTGGTTTCCATCTGCAGGTTAAGCCTGACATCTGTGAGTTTCCCTAAGAATTTGTGAAGGCAGATCTTTAAGGAAGTTTAAAACCAATTCTTTGTTGCCCTAATAAAAATTAAAGGGCAAAGCCAGAATTATACATTAGCTGGCGAGGCCAGTAATATGCATTTGACAGACATTTAATTTCTGCCCGCTTGTGCCAAAATAACAATGTGACCATAAGGAAATTTGCAAATGGAAATAATATTTTCCTGAGTGTTTTCCCAGACATTGGAACTTCAGTGTGGGTTGAAAAGTGCACAGAAAGGTTTTTGACCTGCCAAGCCATGAGTTCAGCTGTTGTAGGATAAACACATAACTCTGATGACATTAACAACATCTGAGGCTCAAGTGGGCCAGGAATCCATCTCTACCTTATTTATGTGAAATGTTCTCACACTTACAGCCTCTAGTCAAAATAATAACTTTATAGGTGCATGGGTATTTGGAGTCTTTAACTAAAAGGTATTTTATGTATAAAGTATTATAAGAACAACCCCTTTTATCCCAGATGTTCAATGAAATTAAGATACACAGAGGGCATTTTATCCAACAACCAAGGACCAGTCTTAGGTTGGGACCCAGAATGGATGCTTATTAAGTTATACAACTATGTAAGACATGGCCATAAGGCTGCACCACCCAACTGAAATTGGCTCAAGTCTCTTAGGTAGATGGAAGAAAAAAAAGCTTCAACTCTTTTAAGTATGTCATGCATTTAAAGAGCACACTTACACTATATTTCCACTTAAAGGCGGTAGGTCTAGAAGTCCCCAAAGTCTCTCCCAGTCTAAGAGAACCTTTTGAATACACTACCTTCATACTTTTTGCTTTCCTGGCTTCTATCAAACAAATCTCTTTCTCTTAAAGTATTGTCAGCTGCATAGTCAGCATGTCCATTGAGTCATTGCACTTACTAATAAAAACGCTAAGATATCAGACCAAGGACTAGTGTTCTGGGAATGCCCTTATGCTGACATCAAGCCGCTAAAATTACTCTTTGGATCCCAGCCCTACAACTAACTATAGGGTCCTGCCCTTGTCATAAAAGCTGTTAAGCAAAAATTGTCAGCCCCACTGAAGTCTACGTATACTGTTTCTATTGCTCTCTCTGCTTTTCTTCCTAATCTGTTAGTATGACTTGTACAGAAAATGAAAGCCGATGCTCTTAAAAAAACAAAAAAACCAAAGCCCCATCTGATAGGATTTAACCTTCCCAACACTTTGTTAGCTACCAGCCAGCCCCTTTACTCTTTCTGGGAATTTGACATAGAATTGATGCTTTCTCTGGTGTAGCTCAGCCATATGATTTGCAGGACGTGCTATACACATGCCATACCATGCTCTCTCTCTTGTTCTCCCACTGTCTAGAAATTCTCATCTATCACTAGTTAGACCAGGATGTTATGGTCAGCAATATTTTGAAGCCCTATGTTAGGTATTGGTGGGCCATGTTGATTTTAAAAACACTTGGCTTTTCAAGGATATCTTCCAATCATTTCTTTACCAATTTTAGTTTGATGTTTCACTTTCCTGTGGCAAGCTTTGCCACTTTCTTTCTTTTCCTTTCTTTCTTCCTTTTTTTTTTTTTTTCCTTTTGAGACAGGGCCTCACTGTGTCACCCAGGCTGGAGTGCAGTGGCATGATTATAGCTCACTGCATCTTCAACCTCCCTGGCTCAAGCTATCCACCCACTGCAGCCTCCCAAGTAGCTGGGACTACAGGCACGTGCCACCATGTCTGGCTATTAAAAAAGTTTTTTTAGACATTGGGCCTCACTATATTGCCCAGGCTGGTCTCAAACTCCTGGGCTCAAGCGATCCTCCTGCCTCGGCCTCCCAAAGTGCTGGGATGACAAGTATGAACCACCACGCCCAGTCTACATTTTCTTATTTGTATAATCTTAGGTGATTTTTGTAAAATAAATGCAAGTAAAAAAAGAGATCTATTGGGTTCTGTCTTTGTAAGGTCATTTATTATTATGGGCTGAATTGCATTCTCCCAAAATTCATATTACAGTCCTAACTCCCAGTACCTCAGACCTTGACTGTATTTGTCAATAGACCTTTAAAGAGGTAATTAAAGTAAAATAACCCTAAAAGTTATTAGGGTGGGGTGTGTATCTGAGTGCTGTCTTTGAAGGAAGTGATTAGGATTAGGACACAGGCAACACAGACAACCATGTGAGGACACTGCCAGAAGGTGACCATCTGCAAGCCGAGGGATGAGGCCTCAGAAGAAACCAATCCTGCTGATGCCTTGATCGTAGACTACCGGCCCCTAGAACTACGAGGAAATAAAATTCTGTTGTTTAAGCCACTCAGTCTGTGGTATTTGTTAACACAGCCCTAACAAACTAATACATTCACTATCAATTTTGTTCTTTTCTCCTAGTCAACTTTGATTATGCTTTTTTTTTTTTTTAGATGGAGTGTTGCTCTGTCACCCAGGCTGGAGTGCAGTGGCGTGATCTTGGCTCACTGCAACGTCCGCCTCTCGGGCTCAAGCAATTCTCCTGTCTCAGCCTCCCAAGCAGCTGGGACCACAGGTGCGATCCACCACACCTGGCTAATTTTTTGTTTTTTTTAAGTAGGGATGGAGTTTCACTGTGTTAGCCAGGGTAGTCTTGATCTCCTGACCTCATGACCTCATGATCCACCCACCTCGGCCTCCCAAAGTGCTGGAGTTACAGGCATGAGTCACCGTGTCCGGCCTGACTGTGCTTTTAATATTCACGGGATACATTTACAGAGATCTGGGCAGCATGTTTTGATCTGTAGGCCGCAAGGAAGTGAGGCAATCCAATGTCGTTTCTGCATAACTTGGTTTTTAACAGTGGCCAGCAGAGTGACCAGACAACCTCTGTCATTACCAGTGGCCTTACACATACAATGACCTTGAGCAAAGTAAAGAAGATTTTATTTGGGTGTGGCTTTTCTGGACAGTAAGTTTTGCAGAATGGGTTTTGAAAGTGCTATCCTGGGACACCAGTCTAAATCAGGAGACTCAAGGTCCATATTTTGCAACAGACACATTTGGGCCACAGAGTTTTAAATACAAATTCAGCCATTTAAAAATCCAAATTTCCTTCTGCTCTTAAAAATTTGAAATGTCTATCCTGCTGCTTTTCTGTGACCAAAACTGAGTCAGAACTGCCCCTGTTAGTTGGATGCTACTCTTTGGTGTACTCCAACCCCACCCCCATGAACCCCTTCCTATTGTCATTTATGCCTGTCTACTTCGCTTATTACTCAAGTTGCCTGGCCCAGATAATGAAAATAAACAGGTTAGTGGTTCCTAAATTGCCATTTCTAAAAGATGCTCATTGAGAAAAGGGGATTGAGAGGTGAAAATACTCAGGAAACTCAGTGGCCTGTATACATACCTCCTTGGAGATTTTCCATGTGTATGAATGTATGAAAAGATCTGAGAAGTTCTGTAATTGAGAAATCCATTTAACTTTTTTTCCCAGGCTTTCTCCTTCCTATCTGACTAGGAAGTGCCATTTATTTGAGTAACATACATTTGACATTCTGTGGAAACAGTGTTGCAGGGAACACACTTTGGAAAATGAGAATCCATTTCAAGATTCTCGTAGTCATAGAAGAATGAATCAGAGAGTTAGAATTCTGTAAATACAAAATAATTTGCATATTCATAAAGAATGCTTGTAAAATAAATGTAAACAAAGTAAATGTAAAGTTATTTTGTTACAGATTAATATTACTTTTGTGATGTTATTTGATGTACCACAAAAGACAACAAGCCACTAGATGCATAACCAATGTTAACTACTATGGGAAAGTCTTTATAAAATTGAAATATTTTACTCATTGTGAAAGTGAAATAGATTTTAGCTTTGAGAGAACTGTATTCCAATTACTTTTGTTGTGCTCCAGTGTCTTTGTTATTGCACCACAATAACCGCATCACTCTCTTCATAGTTCAGGTTAATGATCTGATTGGACTGTAAACATTGTGTTAGACAAACTTACACCCATTATACTTGCAGTCATTTAAAATAGGGAATACGTGCAAACGAAGCCAGATATCCTCTTGTGTTAGCTATTTTATTAGAGTAATAATGTGCAAATCCTGATTTCCATGTTCAACTAAATGATTGCAAACAGTTTTTGACACGTAAATTCACGGCTCTTCTACTTGCTTCCACCGAGTTTGGCAAAAGTGAATTGGTCTATTTGAGTTATCCTCCTTTGATTTCTCCAAGAAAATCAATATAATAAAGTAATTCTTTCCTGCCATCCTCTTCTTTGCTAAGCTCTTCTGAGAACAGTCAGAAGGTGTTTTTCCTTCAATTATTTCAGGCTTGTTTGCATTAAATCCTTTCCAACAGGCGCCAGTAAATGTGTTCCCGTAATAAGGATGTCTCCCTTTGAAATAAGCTAAATAAAATTTTACATTTAAGGTGAGTAAGAACCAGTTATGGAGAAAATTGCTCAATATCTGTTCCATTCTAATTTCTTTTTCCATACAAAGCAGCTGCAGCTCTATATTGAGGAACAAGTGTGATGATGTGGCATGCATAATTCATGCTTCTGGCCTTCTCCACACCCTGATTTTTTCTATCAGAATTGTACATATTTAGATAAGGTCAAAGATTATTCTTTATTTCTATCAGTAAAACATTTTGAAGGAATATTACATAAAATATGTTGTTATTTTATTTTTCGTAAGAATGTTGGTGGTAATCTCATAATACAAGAGTTTTTCCTTTAGATACTTTTGATTTTGTTTATTTTATAAGTTTTTGTTTGTTTACTTTTGTTAGATGGTAGAATCTCAGTTATTTAAGTGGATGGCGTTCTTATTTGTAAAGGTGCCTAGAATGAAAGCTCACCTATTTATTAGGAATTAAGGCAAAATCATGCCACTTAGTCCCCAAAGAGTTCATCATTCTGGCACTTCTTACATTGTTCTCCTTGCCAAAACAGTATTTTAATTATTAGAAAAGTACATCAAGTCTTCAGCTATAAAAATCCATTTTCTGTTCTTTTTTCCCAGCTTCATTCTCTTATTTTTATTTTGGCTGTTCTTGTACCTTATTAGTACTGTTGGTCTTCCCCATCTTGATAGCCACAGGCATTTCACGCTCAGTATATTTATAACTAAATCCATCATTTTTCTCCCCAAACCTGTTTCTACCATGTAATGAGTTACAGAAGCCAGAAACAAACCCAGCTGCCATCTTTGATTCCTCACACTCCTCTACTTGGCACACCCAGACAATAGCCAAGTCCTGTCAATTCTGCTTTCTCAATGTCCTTTTAATCTGTCTTCTTTTGCTTACGTATTCCCTGTGGCCTCTTCCTGGTTCTAGATGCCATAATTCTTTCCTGGATTGCTGAAGCTTGTCACGCTGCACTCACACACATGTACACACGCAGCGAGCATTGTTCCCACTCACAAACACACACTCAGAATCTAAGCTGGAATTGTCAAAGTGGTCAGGACTGTAGCATGCCCCATCTCTGGCATGTTCCCTTGTCTGGCCTTCTCCATTAATCACATGTATTGTCTGAAACATGAAAGGGCCACTCTCTTAAGGGATAGGAAGATTGAGAAGTTGTGATTTCTGCCCACAGGTAATGTAAGTAATTCAGTAGACTTTGTGGTGGGTGTGTGGGGATTGGGAGGCAAGACTACTGGGCGTGTCTCAGCCACTGTGGCAGTATTTCTGCATTTACACTGTTACTGGAAGAAAGATCAAAAGTAATTCATAGCCTTAAAAATGTTCCTAATTTGCCACCTACCACACAGTAACATTCTCAAGCATAAATTTTAATCTATAAGATTAGGATTCCAGTAGTAAGTATCGCATTTGATTTCAAGAAATGGCCAAAGGTCAGTCATAATACTAAAATGGTTCCATCTCTGCTCTGACGTCTGGTGATTATAACTTCCTACCTCATTTCATTTCCTTCTCAAGGTTACACAGGCACCCACAGCGTAGTTGCATCAGGAGAGGAGGATTCTGGGGTTACATTGGGCAATTCACTCCTCGTTGAGATATCTTTCCAATAACAATGGATATTCTAAGGATCCTGGACACGTAACACGTGCCACCAGGTTTTACATAATATTTCTTCCAGATGGGTTCCAAGTTGTCGGGGAAAGTTTCATATCTACAGAGTTGTCAGCTTACCATGTCCTCCTCTGCACCCTGCCACCCCCATTCCCTGGCCCTCCCTGTCCATTCTGTGCTCAGGACTCTGGGAGTGAAACAGCAGTATTCCCATTAAATAGGAGAAGATAACTCAGATCAAATCTCCATGGTAAATCGGCTCTCAGCACCTGGTGCAGTTCCTTTAATGAAGCCTTTTTCTCTCCATGATATGAATCCATTAGACACTAAGAAGCTTGAGTATGTAAAATATTTTGTTTATCTGGCCCTTCTCAAAGGTACCGTCTGTCATCATAGATGTCTGCAGTAAATATAGCAACAGAATCACTGGATGTGTGAGGCGATTAGATTTATGAGGCACTTAAACTGCAAAGCTTCTAATAACCATAATTCCTAACTTCAATCATAATACCAGTATTAGTGTCATGTTTTCCAGAGGATTTCATGTTTCTAAAAATATCTTAATTGTGGTTACCATGTTTACCCTCTAATTCCTTTAATTTGAAAGTGAACAGGCTGCCAGAGACGTAGCTCGAGAAAACAGCCCACCCTTCTGTATTGTTTACATGAACAGTGGGACAAGATGGATTGCCCGTCTTGCATGTTTTGCAATTAAATTAGATAAATTTCCATCGAAAAAAGAGAGTCCACACTAATAAGGAACAACTGATGGCAAAATCAAATGTGGGGATGAGGAATAAAGGGTAGAATCTTTGTCCTCCCCCTCCATCCTCTGCCTCCTGTCCCCAGAGAGACTCTGTCTGAATGCCTCTAACATGATCTCGTTCTAATTATTTGGCATCACATGAAAAACTTTTGAAAAAATGCCAACCATCAGTCGATTCTCCTTTTGACCCAGACCTCAAATGTTAGTTCAGGTGCTTGGTATAACATTCTTGGCCTGTTAAGTCTCTCTTTGACTTTCAGGGATAAAAGCAAGACAAGCGCTCTTAAGTTTGCTTAGCATATATACACACACACACATTGTTTTCAACAATTGCTGAACTTAAACAGAACAAAATGTATTGGCATTATCCTCTGCAAAATTGATAGTTCTTTCAGCTCTTTCAGGTTCACTATAATAACTCTTTGGGTACAATGACTATTTTTGCATCTTTTAAGAATTTGGGAGATTTGAAGGACACCCCAGATTTAGCCATTGAAGGATGATTCCACATAGCTATCACTGAGTTCAAGACCCTGACAGATGACATGGTAGACTCTGGCCAGAGATGGAGAGCCAGGGGTACTTAATCAGTAAATATTTTTCAAAACTTTTTTTTTCTGAATAGACACAGAATATAAGCTTGTCTTATAACATTTAAATAACAGAGATGTATAAAGTAAATACATAATTTCTTCATCTCAAGATAACCACTGTTAACAGCTTCATGTATATCATTACAGGCTCTTTTCCATTCATGTTCAAATACATTCTTATTTTACAGAAATGGAAGAGTACTACACATACTGTTTTATGGCTAGTTTTTTCACTTAACAATATATCATGGACACTCTTCAGGAGCAGTAAATACACATTTATCTCTATCTTTTTAACTATTTTTTGGCATTCCGTAGTATGATTGGACCATAATTTATTTAACCGTTCTCCTACTGAAATGTGTTTAAATAGCCTTCAATTATTTGGTTTTACAAATAATGTTTCTGAGAACATCTTGGTCCATGTATCTTTAGATGCTAGTGAGAGTATTTCTGCAGGATAAACTCCTACAAGTGGAATTAAAATTTTTACACGTATTAGCAAACTGATAGATTGATGTGTGTTAGAAAATTGTTTTAAAATTTTTCAGCTCTTTCTGGTTTTACCAACAATATATGAAAGTGCTATTTACCCACACTGCAGTATGAATATCAGCCAAATATCAGCCATTTCATTTAAGTTTAAGCTGTTCCTTCAATATTTGTTAGAGCCTCAGATAAAATTAACTGTTTTAATTTGTTATTTCTTGGATTAATAATAAAATTGGTCATCTTTTCATGTAGTTATATATGTTCTTTTTAAATTCTTTTTTTATTTCCTTTTCTTATTTTCAGTTGGAGTTTTTACCCCTTCCTTACTAAGCCATACATACTTTTTATATATTGTTTATGCTAGAAGCTGATAATAATTTTCTAAAATTTTTTTACTCTGTGATATATGGTATCATACAGAAATTCTATATTTTTTGGTAAAATCTATTAATCTTATCCTTTATGGTTTTTTTACCTCTGTGTGCTGATAAGAAAAATATCTTCCACTCTAAAATGATAAGCATACTCTTCTATATTTATTTCTAGCAACTATCAGATTTTTAAAAATGCTGAGCTCTTTAATAAATCATCATTTTGTCTTGGGGTCTCATATGAGATAAGAGTAACTTATTCCTCTTCAAATGGTTCTCAATGGCCTCCACATCATTTAATGAGTCAGCCCTCCTTGCTTTACTAATTTTAAGTCACTAACTACCCATGTATTCATGAATCTGTTTCTGTACTTTCTGTTTTATTAATCTATTTATAACAATACTGTGTTGTTTTAGTTATAATTGCTTTAAAACATATTTGAATCTGGTAATACAAATTCCTCTCTCAAATTTATTTTACAAAAATTTCTCAGGCATCCTAAGCATTTACTCTTCCAAATTAACTTTATTATCAATTTGTATGGGTTGATGAAAATTGGAAATTTTTGAGTTTCATTAATGTATACTTTGAGAATTGTCATTTTCTTCTAAGGGCATTTGTCTGTTTTAGTGAGTTTGTAGAGAGCACTAACTGCTCTCCCTAAACGTATGCATAAAAAGAATAGCAGAAATAATGTAGGCTAAGAATGTGGGTTTCAAGAAAGATGATGTTATGATTGGCTAGAAATTGACAGATAAGTCAATGCAATAGTAACACAGCAAGGTGGAAAGGGTATAGATGGGGGGAGGTATGCAGTGAGTGTATGATGCATGAGTGAAAGTAGAATGAGAGTGTAGAGGGAGGGAAGTGAGAAATAAGATGAGGGAAAGATTATTTGGAGGGTGAAATAAAACCATTGACCTATGGCCAGCTGGGCCATACTGCACACTGGAGGTGCTGGAGTGGATTCCACAATCTCATTCATGAGTGGCACTGCGGAGAGCCTGTTGTTGAGCAATGACCAAGTGGCCTTGGGATACAAAGCCAGTGGAGGAGGGTAGGTTTGAGAATATGGAGTCCTTATGGTTATGGTCTGCGTGCTTGGCCAGAAGGAAAATTGAATTCAGTCAGCATAGGGAAAAACAAGATTAGTGGGGCAGGATGGAGAAAATGTGATATGGGCAGGCAAGAGGGCCCAGATTGGAACCCAGGGTAAGAATTCGAATGGAGCTTTACACGGGGGTGAAACCTGGTATAGGCTCACCCTGAGCACAAAGGGCAGGGGCTTAGTTAGGTACATTTCTGGCCATGGGGACCTTGTCAAGACCCGCTTCCAACCTTCACTCCCTGCTGCTTCTCAGTTTTGGGGGCCTACCATGCAGTGTCCATACACGTGGCCCTCTGTTACTACAGGTACTGTATCTGTAGATTAAACCAATTATGGATCAAAAATATTTGGGAGAGAAAAACAGTAAGATATAACAATACAACAGGGGAGAAAAAACAGTAAAATATAACAATACAATAATAAAAAAATGCAAATAAAAACAATGCAGTGTAACAACTATTTACATAGCATTTACATTGTGTTAGGTATTATAAGTAATGTAGAGGTTGTTCAAAATATGCAGGAGGAGGCCTGGTGCGGTGACTCACACCTGTAATCCCAGCACTTTGGGAGGCCAGGGCAGGAGGATCACAAGGTCAAGAGATTGAGACCATTCTGGCCAATATGGTGAAACACTGTCTCTACTAAAATTGCAAAAATAACTGGGCCTGGTGGCACACTCCTGTAGTCCCAGCTACTTGGGAAGATGAGGCAAGAGAATTGCTTGAACCAGGGAGGCAGAGGTTGCAGTGAGCCGAGATCACACCACTGCACTTCAGCCTTGTGACAGAGCCATTTTACATAAAGGACTGGAACATCCAAGGATTTTGGGGTCCTTGGGGGTTCCAGAACAAATCCCCCTCAGGTACCAGGAGGAACAACTGTATATGTATGATGTAACTTTGCCCATCCTAGCTATACCAGATTTGTTCAGTGATAGACGCTTGACCAAAGCTGGGCCACTTACTCACTTCTCAGGGAGAGTTAGAGTTGGGACAGATGGAAACAGATGGATCATTTTGAAACAACTGCATTTCAGTACATAAATCTCTGAAGGCCGTGATGACTATTTCACCGTGAAGATTGAGAGGTAGAGGAAAACAATTTACTAAGAGAGAATAAAACATATGCACAGAAATGCAGAGACCAATTCTTCCTTCCAGCTTATTTTTGAGCCCCAGCTGCATTCTATATGTTGAGCTCAGTGAAATACTCATCATCCCCCCTGTTTTGTTAAACAACAACAACAACAACAAAAAAAACTGGATCAAGCTGGGATTTTTGTTACACAGAGTTACAGAGGTCTTAAATAATATAAGAGCCAAGGAAGATAAGGAGGTGAAGTCATGAATTGACGTCTTAATAAAAATCCAAGATCTAAATTAAAAGACTGAAATATAATTGGTAGAATTTCAGAGAACAAAGATTCAACATACTAGATCTAAAATAGAATCAGAGTTCTGCATTCAACTAGTCCAAACTTGGCAGCGAGGGATAATGGAAGGAGCATTGGATGGAGAAGGAGAAATCCAGGCCTAATGCCATAGAACTCTGTAGCCTTGAATAAGAATGAACTTCTCCAAAGCTGTCTTCAGAGAGGATAAAATAGGGCAACCGTGTCTGCTTTACCATGGTTGCCACAGAGGAATTTTTTAAGGCGTGTGGCAGTGACCAGGTGCACTCAAAGAAATGTAAAATACTATTTCCATGGAAATTGTTGTTACAGCTGCCTCGTAGAACCTGTATTATGGCACTGACTCTCTGGGGTGAAGCGCTTTTATGTTCAGCAGCTGACTGAGCGGCATAATATAGCAGGGGCCATGGTAAGAGATGTAGGGTAAGGCTGGCGTCCTTGCAGGGCCTCTGGGTAGCATGACTTCAGGGGGTGCCATGGCTCCAGGGGGTGCCATTCTTACTCTGGTTTGTAGGAATGCGTTCTCTGGGATGCAACATAGAATTCCATGTGCATGAGGCCCTCCAGAGTTGTGCAGGGTGGCAGTCTTGATCCCAGGGTCATATCTAAAGAGAATGCCTTCTCATGCTCTAGTGCTGGCAGTGGACGGGAACATTGGTGAAAGCAAAAAACAACCTTCAACTTGAGGAATTCCCCTGGCAGCTTTGTCCAGCTGTGTTGTCCAAACCTTTGGGAAAAGGCTGAAAATGTTAGGAAAAGCATGGGTCTGGCTGGTACCTGAAGGCACACACCCCATAAACTGTGTCAGCACCCCATAAACATGCCACTTTTAATGACAAGTGCATGTCCCTATTCACCACCATCATTTATTCTACCACAAAATCTCCTGGAACTTTGTTTCCAGAATTCCTTTTATCTTAACCATTAAACCAGCCTTGGAGAGATATTGAGGTCAGTTGTCGTGGACCTGAGTCATATCTCCCCCTGACCTCACCTGAGCAGTAATCCAAATAGCCACAAAGACTGTTGAATAATGAGAACAGCCTTGTGGCAGGTTTCCTGATCGGCTGGCATATATGGAAACCTGGACCCATCAATCATCCTGTAATGGTTTGTAAATGTTCACTCTGGAATAAGGGTACCTTGAAACATCTGCTTTGGTGAGATAATGAACATAGGTAGGTGCCTAGAAGTTAGAGATCTATTAAAAAGACAGGCACACAAAATGAGAAGAGGGTTGCACAGCCAAAGGTACACTTAAAAATGTGATGATGCTATGGGAATTGTGTCAGGATGACTAAAGTTGGGAGTGGATCTGGGGTTTGCAAAACCAACACAAAACAAAGAAAAACCCAACTAAATCAATAATACCTCAGTGCAGTCCTTAAGGGGAAAAAAGAAACCCAAAACAGAAAGAACAATGAAAAGGGATTTTTTGGGGGGAGGGGGTGGGGGTGGAGGGGGAACAAAAAGTATGGTTCCCTGACTGAGTGGGAAGACCTGCTCCAGAGCAAACAGAGTCTTGTCCTATGAGGCTTCCAAGTTCTTGATAAGGAGAATGGTCTTCAGACAGGCAAGCCCAGCATGCTGCTAAATGTTGTGAGAGCCAAGTAAGTCAGCTCTCAGATAAACTGCACTGGCTCAGTCAGAGCACCCAGCACTGAGCGGGAATAATTTGCAACTGTGAGATGGAGGTAATAGAAGCAGTCAGCCATTTTTGAGAAATGGTGGAGAATGGCAGATGGTCCAAACATTGTAGGACCATTCTGTCTTGATTTCAAAAAAGAGAATTCTGACAAATATAGAAGACTAAGATTGATGATCTTCTGCTTAATTTTGGAGTGGATTCTAACATGGTGTATGAACCCTAGAAGTAGACAAAGTCTTGTTGATTTTGGAACCACATGGACTCATAATAATAATTCATTTCAGTGCAACCAACTCTTCACCTTTCACTCTCTCTCTTTCTTTCTCAAGTTAGACAGATAAGGGAATTCTAGAGATAAAGTACGCCAACTTCCTTTAAAGGCTTTTAGTATCTCTCGTTTTGTGACTGAGATGAAAATTATGAGAAATAAATTTACATGTAATCATTAAATCAATGTATCCATGTAATATATTAATATATGGTTATATTTATAATAAATAATATATTAGAACATATTGATGATAATTTAATACCACATATTTATATAAAACAATGAAAAATATTTGAATTAGATGGAAAAATATATATATAGTTAAGTGGCTAAAGAGCTGTTTAGTGGATTAACCTCAACCAGAGGAGGTGGAAGGGTAGAGTGCAGCATTTAAGGGAACCATCAAATTTGAGCTAATTAGAAGTGCAACCCCACCCTCCCCAGAATTACTGAAAAGAATCCTCAGGGGTGGAGGCTGAGAATCACCATTTTTAACAACTCTCCAAGTGATGCTTAAGCACACTCACAAGTCTGTATGTTTAGACCTGATTTCTCCCCTGAATTCTAGACTTGTATACACAACACTTTTCAATATCTCTATGGACATCTAATAAGAATCTTCAACTTAACTTGACCCCAGTGGAATTTTTTTAACCTCTCAAAACCTCCTCTTCCTTCAGTAAATGGCATCACCATCCATCCAGATGCTTGGCCTAAACCTAGGAGTTACTCCTCTTTCCTTCAAATCCTCTGTTGGCTTTACCTATGAAAGATATCATGATTCTGCCACTTCTCACCATTGCCACTGCCACCAATCCTAGTCTAAGTCAGTGCTATCTCTTCTTTGAGCTACTGCAATGGCGTTCATTGGTCTCCCTGCTTCTACTTTTGCCCCTTGTTCCTTCTTCTTAAGGCAGCCAATCTGATTTTCGATACCCTTGAATAGCATCTTTCTGCAAAGACAGTTGATCTCCAATTTCTTACCTTGGCCTACAAGAGCTTCATCTGGTTCCCAGCTATCTCAGCTCACAGGTCACTCTCTCACTCCCATGTGCTAGCTACCCTGGCTTTCTGTTTGTTTTTTGAGTGCACCAAACTTGTTTCTGTCTCAGGGCCTTTGCACTTGCTAAACTCCTTTGCACTTGACATGATGGCCTCTGTTTCATCATTCAGGCTTCCCCTGAGGATCGCTTCCTCAGAAAAACCTTTCTCAATGACCCAATTCACTCTCTACCTCATTACTCTGTTTTATTTTACTACCTAAAATTCTTATTGATCTATTTTCAGGTTCATTATCTGACTTCTTGACAGAATATAAACTCCATGTGAACAGGAAATTCATGCCTAGAACACTGCTTAGCACATCACAGGTACTCAACAAATATTTATTGAATGAAAGAACCACTGGTATAACAGAAGGAACCTGGACTTTGCAATCAGACTTGGGTTGAAATCTTTATGCCATCTTGGCTCACACTTCCATCCTAGTACCCCTGTGCTTTATATAACAACTTGACCCTTTTGAGGTTTCTGCTACCCTTTTTCCATCATGATTTTCATGTAACTTATTTACTGAAGACTTTATCTGCCTCATAATCTTCTTCCTGTCTCCAAGGATTGACATGGCCCTGGGGGACTTCATTGTCTCACATAGTTGAAACAGCCAGCATCATAGCACAATAGTTCTCAGCAGTGGCTGCATGTTAGACTCATCAAGGAAGATTTCAAACAATATCAGGTTTGAGGTACCTAGAATCAGGTTCCTACAATAGTCAAATTCATAGAGACAGAAAGTAGTATGATGGTTTCCAGGGGCTGGGAGGCGGGGAGGAATGGGAAGTCACTGTTTAACGGGTATAGAGTTTCATTTGGGGAAGACAAAAAAGTTCTGGAGACAGCTGATGGTGATAGTTGTACAACAATGTGAATTGTCTGAATGCCACAGAACTGTACATTTAACAATGGTTAAAATGTAATATCTTATGTTACACATATTTTACAACTAAAAAAAGCAAGAAACAAAATATACCTCATTGTCCAGACCCATGGGCATTGCTGGGTATAGAACTTGGGTGTTAGTATTTTTTTAAAACTCCCCAGGTGAGAATGAGGCTTCATATCCACTGTCCTCTCCTCTTGTTCCCTACCTTCATGACTCGAATGTCCTGCACCTGTCCTCCACTCCAGCCACTCGCATCCATGGCTACACCAGGAGTCATCTCTCTGGGGCATTTAAATCCAGCTTTGTCTTGTGATATAGTTTGGCTCTGTGTCCCCACTCAAATCTCATCTTATCCCTCCCATAATTCCCATGTGTTGTGGGAGGGACCCAGTGAACTGAATCATGGGCGTGGGTCTTTCCTGTGCTGTTCTCATGACAGTGAATAAGTCTCATGACATCTGAAGGCTTTAAAAACAGGAGTTTGCCTGCATAAGCTCTCTCTTTGCCTGCTGCCATCCATGTAAGATGTGACTTGCTCCTCCTCACCTTCCACCACGATTGTGAGGCTTCCCCAGTCATGTGGAACTGTGAGTTCTCTATTAAACCTCTTTCCTTTGTAAATTGTGCAGTCTCAGGTATGTCTTTATCAGCAGTGTGAAAACGAGCTGATACATTCTGTGACTATACTTTCTCTCCTTTCAGCTCTTCTTGTACCCTCATAGTCTTAGTTCATCCATTCTCCCAGTACTGAATGTTTCTCCACATCCTCACCAGCACTTTTGTTTTCTGTTTTATTTTTTATAGTAGCCACCCAAGTGGGTGTGAATACACATTATTTTTAAGCCCTAGTTAGTGTGGAAGAAAATGAATTTGTGGTAAGCCTCTGTGAAGTTGTACTGCTTTCTCAAGATAGGCTCAGGGGTCCAGTTGTAGGAGCAAGGAGCTTACCTTAGTTTGTGGGACCATTGGCTCAATCAGTGAATAAAGTGGGATCATTAAGAAGCAGTCATTCTGGAAAGGACTAAAATAGATATTTCTCATAGCAACTGCTAAATAAAGGATTCACCCATTTTGTAATGAGGCAGGATAAAAACACACTGTTGTTTCATTTATGCATTATCTGTGTCTGGTGCTACATGAATTTATGGTTAAGTTTACCCCAGGATCTATAAAATAGCACATTGACTCTATTAATGAGTCAGTCTTGTAAGAGAGCTCAGTTTTTCACAAGCTTCTTTTTTGCTGTCTTCAAGAACTTTTGACCAGTGACTCCCCTTGGCTGTTGTTCAAGAGAAGTGCTGGAGTTGGATGGAACCAATGAGCATGGGTGCCAGACCAGAGCTGGTTTCTTCCAGAGAACCTGGTGGTCTTGCTCCCTATCCTCCAGAGGCTGCTGCTCTTTCCCAGCACGTGACGGGGCCTTGGTGTGTGGTAGGTCGGATAAACATCACACAGGGCCCGTGGGCTACATCTGGTACAGCATCCAGATCAGAGAAGAGTCACTGCGACCACTCTGTGCTGGTCATATTACACGTGGGCTATTGGGGTTTGTGCTGAAAAGACTGTTTCAATGGGAATTTACAAAAGGAAGTGTTCCCAAAAGGGACAAATAGAAGGTCAGGGTCTAAAACATTGAAGGACAAATGATATTTCGTTTAGAGAGGGTGAGGCTGGTGGGATGGGTAGGAAGGGAATGAGCTGTAAGAAAGGCCTTCAGCCCTTTAGGGGACCATGAAGTATAAGAAAACATGACAATGACATGATGCTTCAGAAAACAGTATTGGAACAAAGGACTAAAAGTTACAGGAAAACACTTTGAGTCTGTAAGGAAGATCTTTCTGGAGCTAAAAGCAAGACGGTGAGCTGCTTCAAGAACTTTCTGCCTCTGGAACTATTGAAGATAAGGCTAACTGACCAGCAGGCAGGAAGGTAATGTAGGGCTGTATTAGTCCATTTCGCATTGCTATAAAGGAATACCTGAGGCCGGATAATTTATAAAGGAAAGAGGTTTATTTGGCTCAGTTCTGCAGACTGTACCAGCATAGTGCCAGCATACTCTTCTTGTGAGGCCTCAGGAAGCCTCCACTGATGATGGAAGGCAAAGGGGTAACAGGTGCATCACAGGGCAAAAGAGGGAGCAAGAGAGATGTCAGGTTCTTTTAAACAACAGCACTTGCATGAACTCACAGACTGAGAACCCACTCATTACCATGGGGAGTGCACCAAGCCATTTGTGAGGGATTCACCCCCACAAACCAGTCACTTCCCACTAGCCCTACCTCCAACATTGGAGGTCACATTTCAATATGACATTTGAAATGTTATCAAGGGCTCAACATTCCTAAGACCAGCAAAATCTGTGACAATCATAATCTAGTTCATGTTGAGGGGGACGTGACTAAACAGTAGGATCCTTAACTTCTGCGGCTAAGGAAAGCAATGTGTTCAGTGATATTGCACCCAGCTTCCTGGTATATAATGAAAGGAACGCATGAAGGTTTCCACATAATGTTTCTACATAATGAAGAGAACCCATTTTCATCCTTTATTGCAAACAAAGATGTGACTTTTCTCACAAAAGGGACCAACGCATAGTTTATTGACAGGGCAGACAGAGAATGTTACAGCTAGAGCCAGAAATGGCTGACCCACAAGGAAGAAGCAGAGGTCGAAAATACAGCCTCAGTCCTAAATTAGAAGCAGGCAAGCTGGAGAGCCTGGTGGCTCCATCCTAGAACATTCCATGGAAATCATCTGAAATGGCCTTGATACCTAAAGATAGTGCTTGAACAGAGTGCATGGGTTTAGCTAAAGACTTAGTAACAGTCCTCCCTGAAGCAAAACGCGAATGTCCCTTGGTAGAGGGTGTAAGGTTGAAGCCCTGTTGATGCGGAGGAGGACAAGTAAAATATGGAGTCTCCCTGGAATCCTGCAGAGCTCTATTTGAGGATGCACTGAAAAATTTCTTCATATTTGTGGTTGAAACATTAACGCCAAAACTTGAGTTAAACAAAAGCACAGAGTGTGTTTTAGAATCTTTGGGGGAAGGTGGTAGGACTTATGGTAGTTTCTGACACTAGTTTTAATTTTCCTATAAAACAGAATTTGAATTCAGTTTAGTAATCCTCTGTTTTACCTGTTATCAATTCTAAGATTTGCTGGACCCAGTTCAAGCAGAGAGTTGTGCTACTTACTTTTTCCCCCCGCTTTCTGGACAAGATTTTCTCTGAAACATTTGAGTGCTTTGTTAAGGGATGATATCGCCGAGGGAGTGGGGCTGTAACTAATTACCTGTGGTCTGCTTAGATGAGCAGCGACACTTCAATTTTTCTCACCCCTTCCTACGTGCCAAAAATCACTAATGAAGCTGTACAAAGAGATATGACATGCCAGTGACTCCTTTTTCAATGGTATATGGAAAGAGAAAAAAACAAAACCCTTTGTTGTTGTGAGCTCTTGCTGGATATTTTGTCACTGCTGATTGTTAATTTCTGTCAGACAGCACTTTGGATGATTAATTGACCTTTCTTAGCACGAACAATACAGGCCAGTTAACGAATACAGCAGAAAGCAGAGAGCATGTTTTGTTGCACTCTGTTTCTACCAGGGGTGATTCAACACCTTTCCAGCCGCCCCCTTTTCTGATCACACCTACCTGGGAAATCATCCTCCAAATACTTCTTCCGCTTCAACATGGATCCCCACTAGAAGGCTTCAACTCTGTTTGCAAGTACTATTTTTGGAGTCATTAAGATAGATTATTTTACTCAGAAGATGTGTTATTAAGTGAAAGAAAGGAACAAAGCTCCAGCAGGAGGCTTTATTCATGTTTTCATTTCTAAGTCCATTCTGGGCAGCAGTCGCTGCTACTTCAGCTTGGGCGTGGTGGAGCCCAGTTACATGAGAAACTGAACCTATTTTCCTGGTGCTGCTAGTATCTCATGTTATATCTACAGTTGGAACATTTTCTATATACAAAATGGTGTAAGATGAAAAATGAATGATTTGATCCTTCAGGAACTTGCCATGTAGTTATGAAGACAGCTATATACGCAGGGTATTTTTTTTTTGGATTGTCCAGAATCCTGGCTCAGGTAGCTCACGCTCTGCCTTGCTTCCCTTGAAGCAGGTAACTCTCAATATAGAGCTCCTGCCCCAGCCTTTCTCCTGAGCTCGTGGCTCATAGATTCATCTGCCTCCTGACTGTCCTGTAGGCACCTCCAACAAACCATGCCTAACAGAACTCACCATGTTCCCTTCAAATTCACTCTTTTCTTTTTTCAGAGATAGGTTCTCCCTCTGTTGCCTAGGCTAGAGTGCAGTGGCAGTGCAATCGTAGCTCACTGAAGCCTCCAACTCCTGGGTTCAAGCCATTCTTCCACTTCAGCCTCCTGAGTAGCCATGTAGCCATGACTACAGATGTGTGCCACCATGCCTGGCTAATTTATTTTTTATTTTCATATTGTAGAGATGAAGTCTTGCTATGTTGTCCAGGCTTGTTTTGAACTCCTGGGCTCAAGCGATCCTCCTATCTCAGCCTCCTGAAGTTCTGGGATTCCAGGTTTTAGCCACCGTGCCTGGCTCAAACCCACTCTCTTCAACCAAATTTCTTACCTCAGCAAATGGTGCATCATGTCACCTAGAGTCACTGGGCATCTGAGAATACCTTCTGCTTCAGTACACAATTGGACTTATCCTTGGTCCTGTCAATTATGCTCCTCAACAACTATCCTTTCTTCTTCTCCATCCCCACACTGTGGCCTTATTTCATTTCCCTCTCCATCATTTCTTGCCTAGGCTTTTGCAACAATCTCCTAACAGATTTCTTAGTCTCTGACTCCTCCAATCTACTCTTCACCTTGCCTATAAGACTAATGTCTCTAAAGAGAAAATCTGATTCAGTTACTCTGTGGGTCTTTAAAATCCTTCAGTGATGGCAGATAAAGCAAAAACTCCTTTGTGGAGTATACAAATTCCACCAGATCTGGCCTGTGCCTGCCACTAGTGTGGGACTTGGCTGCATTCTGTGTTCTGCCTCTGTGCCTGGACCTCAGTGCCCCAGCCCCCTTGGTCCTTCCCACCTCCTCCCTTTCTGCCATCTGCACTCTTCTTCTGGATACCTGTCTCCTTTAATATTTACTTACCTTTGGTCTCCCCAGTGAGTGTTTTCTGAATCCCTGGGTAGATTTGGCCTCCTCCTGTGCCCCCGCTCCACCCTAGACTTGCTTCCAGCATAACACCCTAACATCACATGAATCTTACCTGCCAAAGGTCTGTCTTATTGTCTGTAAAGTCCATTTTGGCCAGCTTTTATTCCAGGTTATCCCCAGCACTCAGCACTGTACCTGCACCTATGAATTCAATTACTACAGAGAAAATGAATGAATTAATAACATCTCATAACAGCCAGTCTTAGGGTAATTCTTAAATAGTTCATTTTTCTTTTTCTTTTTGCCTTCTCCTTTATTGTTTCCAAGCCTGGATATTTTATATATTTTTTCTGGTTACATATTGTTTCTCCACTCCTACCCCCTCATGCTATGATAAAGCTGACAGATATAAGGAATAAACCCAACTCTATAAAAATAGGTATTAGAGAATTAGAATGTTTTGTTTAAAAAGATACTTATGGATATAGTTTCTTAGTTCAAAAATATTATGGACTGAATGTTTGTGTTCTCCACTCCCAACTAATATGTTGAGCCTTAACCCCCAATATAATGGTGTATGGAGAACCTTTTGGAAGGTAATTAGGATTAGATGAGTTCCTAAGGGGATCCTCATGATGGAATTAGTGTCCTTAAAAAAGAGACACCAGCAAGTTCACTTTCTCTTTCCATGCACACACAAAGAGGAGGTCATAGGAGCACACAGCAAGATGGTGGCCACCTACAAGTCAAGAGAAGAGGCCTTGGAATGAAATCTACCTTGTTGGCAACTTCATCTTGGACCTCTCAACCTCCACAGCTATAAGAAACAAATTTCTTTTGTTTAATTAAGCCATCCAGCCTATGGTATTTTGTTATGGCAACCCAACAGACTGTGATAAAGGGGAATATTTTAATAATAGAATTGCGTATATTACGATAGACTGATGGGGAAACATTTTGCAGTAGCTCATCTCTGTTCACTTCCTCATATCACACCACCTAGGGAGTTACCTTGGATTACTACAAAAATCTAATGTATCTGATACAATATCTATTAGAATTACTAAATCTGGCTCAGTCCAAGAAAAAAAATAAGTTCATTCTTAAAATTCTGAACACATTTCCAGGATGGATATTTTTGCTGAAGTATACATTGAAACATGCTTTAGGAAATGCTGCTTGGCTCTTCCTACCTCTTATTCAGCTACGGGGCTGACAGTCACTTTATTTGTCCTCTACATTGACCACCCCACCCTTCTCCTGCCAACAAAACTGCTTGGGAACAGGTGATGGGCAGGGAGTGGGGCTGGGGCAGTGATCTGAGATGTCCTTTCGTGCTTCAGTGCGAGCCAAGATGGTATGCCTGACCCAGCCAGAGGCCACAGGGATCAACCAGGCTTCCTTGGGGGCACTGACGAAGAAATATTCAGTGCCAAATAACAATTGTATTCTCAAGTTCTATCTTGAAAGAGCAAATATTTATGTTATTTCAGTGGCAGAGACATTCATTCCTTTTATCATATTTAATCTTCCTTAGACTTGGAAAAGAACTCACTTCCCTGTAGTGTATTTGTTGACTGTAGTTTGTTCCATGTTTTCAGTATTGCTAGGTAATGAGTACACAAATGTTGGCAATACATTGCATACAAACAAATATACTTGTGTTTAAATAGGTGTTTACAATTTATTTTTAAAATAAACCTCTAAGCTAAAAATCATCAGGAATTACGTACCATAGCTCTATCAAATATCACTGCAAGTAATTTATTTTCACCTCTAGTTCTTTTAAACCAGTGCTAATCAAGCTATCTGTGGTGAAAAACCACAAAGGAATCCTCCCAATACTTTGTAGATCCATACTTTTATAAAATACGATAAAAATGAATTATCAGAAAAAATGAATAAAAGACAAAATACGAACACCAAGTTTTTATTCTTAGACTCAGAAGACATTGTCAGGTTGCTATAACAATTTTTTAATGCTTGCTCTCTATTTCTGTTCTTACCTGTCTTTGACCTGTAACATATGGGTAAATGGCCACACATTGAGTAGGGTAGACCAATTATTGGGTAAACAAACAGGCCCAAAAGCCTTCTCTTTGGCCCTTCCTTCAGGGCCATTATCTAAGGATTGCCTGGAAGGTTCCAGTCTATCAAAACATGGCAACTTTCCTCTGAGTTCATAATCTCTGGGATCCCTCTTCCTATGGGAGGACAGTACCTTGAGACATTGCTCCAGATGAATTGACTTTCAATTGTACTTCACGCCAGATACTGATTTAACCAGAAAGGCAAGCTTGTAATGTCTTTTGAGCAGTGCCCTAAGGAAAATGGGACATCGATGGTGAAATGTTGGGTGGCTTTTGCTCCAAAAGATCTCTTTCGTTTATTGGAGGCTTTTCAGAATTAAGCCAAAACATACAGAAAGGGTAAAAACAGCAAGAGTTAGTAGCTAAAGGTTAGGAGGAGGCCTTGTGGGAATGGGACCCGGGTCACAGCTTGCTGGGAGACAGGGTTACCAGCAGCAGAGAAGTCAGAGAGAAAGAGTGGCGGAAAGGTCTCCGAGGAACACTTTTGTCTGGGGTTGGTTTTATTAATAAAGATTTTAAAGCCACTTCTTAATAGTTTACCTCAGTGGTATGGAAGAGACAGAGCCCATGAACCAGGCCTTTACTCATTGCCCCAACAGAAGTCCAGGGCTTAACATGACAGATGTCACTTCCCGATTGTGGAAAATAAAAAGATTTATATTAGTGTAATTTCTTTAAAATAAAAACAAAGAATTATTTATAAGAGTCATAGTATTCTTTGCTGTCCATCATTTAGTTGAGAAACTATGCATCAGTACTTTCCATGACACAGCACATTTTCTTCTTAGGAATTCCAAACATTTTCACTCATCATAGTTTATCCTCACATCATTGTTGAGACATTATTACTTATTGGCATATTCAGTCAGCAATTCTTTATATAAGCTTTCTGTCTAGCGGTTAGTAATCTATAAAGTGAGTAGGAGTCATAACAATGTCTTCTAGATTTGTGAGAATATACTTCAAGAAAGAAAATATACTCGACGTTTTATATATTTTTGAGACCTAAAAATCATTATGAGCCTTGGCATGTATTCTAAAGTGAAAACAATGAGAGAACCTGTGCTCTTTCCTTATATTAAAAGGTACTTGTAATTACATCATAAGCAAGTCTCACAAGTAAATTGAAAGGTAAAAGCTGTTTTTTACAATTTTTCTATTTTTCTATTTTTTATTTTTGAGACACAGTCTGGTTCTGCCACCCAGGCTGGAGTACAGTGGCACGATCTCAGCTCACTGCAACCCCTGCCTCCCGGGTTCAAGCGATTCTCCTGCCTCAGCCTCCCAAGTAGCTGGGATTAAAGGCGCCGGCCATGTGCCCAGCTAATTTTTGTATTTTTAGTAGAGATGGGGTTTTGCCATGTTGGCCAGGCTGGTCTCAAACTCCTGACCTCAGGTGATCTGCCTGCCTCGGCCTCCCAAAGTGCTGGGATTACAGGCGTGAGCCGCCGCGCCCAGCCTGGGTGTCTCTGAAGCAGTTTGCGAAATATGTGTTCATGATTTCCTTGCATTTGTTATTGATGGGGATCCTAGCAGCATAAGATCTGTCAGAATTAAGGAATTGGCTGAAACTTGTTTTCCCATTTAAGAATTAGGATTCTGTGTATGTATAAACTTGCCCTGATTCAGTACTTTTCAGCTGAGTTCTGTGAGACCCTCATCTCTATGAAATGCTGCATGTATTGGGTTCTTACCTGAAATTAGGGAGCTGAGAGCATTTATATTTAATGTGGGATCTTCCAATGAAGAGTTTAATGAAGTTGAAATAAATGAACAAACTTTTCTATTCAATACACACTACTTTGTTTCCCATACACAACAGATGTTCAAGATGTATGTATTTATAATCATGGAATGAATATTTTTATTCTTTGACTTTCCAAGTCTAAATCCCATTCTGTATTTGAGAAATCCCTCGCCTTAGGAATCAGGGTGGGAAGCCAAGCCTACCTCCCACTGAGATGCTGAAAACACTGGCTACTCTTTTTCTCCGTCTCCCTAGGGTTTAGCCAATCAGATACTCTTGCCAGAGATTTTGCATTCGGAGGTAGTGGTGCAAGGAAGCAGGAGTAGTGGAGAAATCCTTGTAGGGCAGGTGGTGGCAATTGCTGGGGAAGTAAAGTATTCAATGGTTGTGGGAGAGGTCTCTTCACTGGGCTGACTCTATGTGTCATTTTGGTTCTGAACCTGGTTGTTACTGAACCCGCGTCTTTTCTGCCTGTTTTCCACATGTGGTTTTCTAGTTTTCTTGTGAGCTACCCAATACATATCTTTATGCTTAATCTCTTGAAGTTGGACTCTGGTACTTGCAGTTAATAAGCCTGACTAGTATACTTTTAAATATGGAAATTATGGGAACACCATCATTGATATAATATGTATTTTTCTAATTCCAAGTCAACTGAAGGTACATTTGCCTTTAGAGTCTTTTGTGGAAGAATTATAAGAGTTCCTGATTCTTAGTTCTGGCCATTTTAAGATGGAGCTAGGTGAGTCCTGCCAAATGTTGAACAGAGCAGGCAGTCTGTATTATTCTGGGATGCTAACATAGCCCATTGCTGGGACCAACCAGTAATGCTGCTGTCTAGGGCATCCAATAGCCCATTCAATGGCTTGGAGAATTAGAAACAGACTTCTCTTCCTCCAGATGAGCATAGCCCTGTGCCAAGGCCACTCTTGGTAAAGGGGACCTGGTGCTAGATTTTTATCCCACTTGTCCTCTCAGTGGGGACCTTGTGCAGGGTGTAATCTGCCAAACTACATGTGGTAACCACACTGCTCTCCACAGTCAAGTCCCCAGTAACTCCTTAAAAGAGACACAGATGTTGAATACCTCCTAATCTCAGATCTCAGGAAGCTTACAATCTAGTTTGAAAGGCCGGCTGTAAACATGTAGAAAGGCTAAGCTAGATTGAAATACTGTAATAGCAGTTTAAGACAAGAGAACAGGGCTGTATTAGTCAGGATTCTCCAGCGAAGTGACTCATGCGATTATGAAGACTAGTAAGTCCCAAGATCTTTAGAGTTAGTCAGCAAGTTGGAACCAGGAGAGTGAATTGTTTAGTTTCAGTCTGAGTCTAAGGGCCTGAGAACCAGGAGAACTGACAGTGTAGTTCCAATCCAAAGGTTGGCAAGCTCGAAACATAGGAAGAGCCAATGTTTATTGTTCAAGTCTGAAAGCGGGACAAAAGCTGATGTCCAGTTCGAAGATCATTAGACCTTCTTTCTTTGGGGAGAATTAGCATTTTGTTTTAATTAGGCCTTCAACTGATTGGATAAGCCCTACCCACATTGGAGAGGGCAATTGCTTTACTTAGTCTACCTACACACATGTTTATCTCATCCAAATACATTCTTGCAGAAACACCCAGAATGGCCAAATATCTGGGTACCCCATAGCCCAGTGAAGCTGACACATTAAAATGAACTATCATAAGGCTATATTAAAAATTACAGGTGATTAATTACCCAATGAATTAAACAGATGAGAAATACTGAGAGATGCCTGAGGAAGGTGAGATAGCTTCAGTCTGCAGTAGTCTTAGAAGGCAGATAGTTGAAGACCAATAACACTTATGAGTGGGAAAGTGAAGGATAAGGTATCCATGATACCCTAACAGGGAGTGCAAGCCTTGAATTTGGGACAATCAACATTCCCTTTGTTGAAAGATAAAGTCCAAGTTCCACATCTAGGATATAAAAGTCCTCACAGGTGGAGGTAAATCCCATCATTTTGGTCTCATTTCTAAGAGGGCTTTCTTTCTGAGCCATCCTATTACTCCATTCATTTCTTCAGCTAATGTCTAGTAAGTTCTACTGTGTGCTAGGCATTGCATAAGATTTCCTAGCCTTAATACAAACTCTTCCTCTTCCAAACAAAAATACAATTATTTTCTGTGCAATTCTTTTTGAAATAGCGGCAGATTAACTATTTTATCTTGATCTGTTATCTAAATATTTTGTTCTTTAGCTTTTTGATTTTTAATATGTTTTATGTTCTTTTCATTTCTCTAACTGGATTATAATATATGAGACCATGTTTTCTAGTATCATGGTAACCCTCATGAGTGCTTTCAAAATAAGCATGTGATGTTTGCTGCTTACACTTGAAGTCTTAGCTAATGATAACGTAAGAAAAGAACAACTTTTCCCTTGTCACAGTGTCAATTATACAGATTTGGGATTGAGATATCCTTCTAGTTGAGGAGGGACTGCTTGAGCAATATCTTCTTCTAAGAACGTAAACTAATTGCTCAGGTGGTCATAAAGGTGAATTGTAATTTAAATGCAACCTCACAAATGTGGGATAAGTGAAAGAGAGGAGCTAGGAGGGCAAATCCCAGCAAATAAAGTCTAATTGAAGTTCATTCTGCAGTCCCTTTTAGAAGTAGCAGTTCTTAATTGTAATAAATATATAAATTGGTTTCCAAAGGGACTTGAGTGCCTAGTAAAAGCTCAAGTATTGAACAGAATGAAGAAAAGGAAGCATGTTATCCTACTTTTTCATGTACAAGCAAACCACCAAGTTATTTGACATCTTTACAATTTCACTTAGAGCTCACCAATGATAACTCATTTCCTAATGCTGGTCACTTAAGTAGAAGCAGATTACTGTGCAAGAGTAGCATCAACAGTATTAGTAATAAAGTCAAGCATCAATTTTTTTTTTATTTCCAGCCTGATCACTAAACTTTTAGCTGAAACTGTACGTGATACATTGCAGGTGTCCTTATATATCAATAAAATTGATTGGAACAAATTGAATCAAACCCACTATTACAGTAAAATTGGCAGCACTAATATGTGTTAATGATAGTTGGGCCATCTAATTTGGGGAAATAGTAGCAATGAGAATGCAAGCCTGGGCCACATAACAAGACCCTGTCTCTAAAACCACAATAACAAAAAATTAGCTAGGCCTGGGGTCACATGCCTGTAATTTCAATACTTGGGGTGCTAAGGTGGGAAGATCTCTTGAGTTGAGAGGTAGAGGCTGCAATGAACCATGATCGTACCACTGCAGTCCAGCCTGTGTGTCAGAGTAAGACTCTATGTATAAAAAAAGTGAAGTGACTCAGAAATGGAAAACCAAACATTGTATGTTCTTACTCATAAGTGGGAGCTAAGCTGTGAGGATGCAAAGCCATAAGAGTGATACAATAGACTTTGGGGACTTGGAGGAAAGGGTGGGAGCAGGGTGAGGGATAAAGGACTACACATTGGGTACAGTGTATACTGTTTTGGTGATGGGTGCACCAAAATCTCAGAAATCACCACTGAAGAACTTATTCATGTAATCAAATACTACCTGTTCCCTAAAAACCTATGGAAATGAAATATTAAAAAAAGAAAACCAAAACACCAAAACAACCAAACCAACCAACCAAACAAAATAATTAGAATACAGGCTTTGGTGCTTCTGTTGGGCTTATTGGTGAACAACCTCACTTCTGGTTTTGGCTAAGATAGCATATGCTTAGTAAAAGAGGCTCCTTTGTTGTTGTTGTTATAAACTGGAAGTTGTATTACTGCTTGAAACCGAATCTACTCAACAGATTTCTACTAGCCACAACAAGGATGGACTGCCACTCGTAATGTTGCTAGTTGAATTTTCTTTACATAATCACTTCTGCCTACATTTTATTGGCCAAAGCAAGTCATGTGACTGCTGTGGAGGCCAATGATGATCGAGATACATAATTCTTCCATGAGGTGGAGTTTTACAAGTTACATGGCCAACTCTAACATTTGTAGGCCGAGGGTGCATAGTCTTTTCACCAAGAGGGGCAGGACATGTTTTGAATAGCATAAAATCTACCATGAAACATGATCTCTACTTTCCCCATCAACCTCTCATATGCACTTCAAGAAAGATTTTTCTCAAGGCTAAAAATCCTCCATTTCTTTTATTGTTGCTCTAAGACATAGTTTTAAGTTCCTCTTCATTCTCTGAGTACATTTTACTTTACCTGCATTTTCTGGGCTGTTAAGCTTTGTGATAATAGAGACTGTGTCTTTTTTTGTTCTCCACCAGCTCTCCAAGGCCTAACACAGTACCTAGTAACTTAGAAGGCACTCAATAAATATTTATTGAAGGCATAAAATGCTTCTTTTAGATCATTGCTTGATCAGTGCAGGTCAAAGTAGAAATATTACCACGCTTATTGTAGATGTTCTACATCTTTTAATATGGCTTAGAATTATGTGTCTGTGACCACATGACCCTATGAATTGTTTCTGACTCTATTGTTGCCTGAAAAATGTCTGTAGACATTGCTCTTAAACTTGGTTTCTCTCGTGTATTATTGTACAATTGGCTTTTTGAACCTATATGCAGACCTTGACACTTACCTCATTGTAACATCCTGTTCCATTCAGTCCATTACTCCAGCTTGTCCGTATTTTCTCCAATCCCGATTTAGTTACCTAATATACCTAGTGTCCATCTCATATAAAGCTGTGAGGATGCAAAGCCATAAGAGTGATACAATAGACTTTGGGGACTTGGAGGAAAGGGTGGGAGCAGGGTGAGGGATAAAGGACTACACATTTGCAATCATATGCACATCAGGTGGATTTGTTCCAGCCAATGATAAAGGTGAGGCAGGAAATATCTTCTAAGAAATGCTTCGTGGCACACCACCTGAAATGTTTTTCCAGCTTGCCATTGATCTGTTATTGGAAACCAAGTGTTCACGGGATTGCCCAGACAAGCAACACTGCATGACCCCATGGTGCCACAGGAGCCTGAGTTCAGGCTCTGTCACATACTAACATGTTACTTTCCACATCTTTGAGCCCTGCTTTCCTCTCTATAAAATATAGGGTTGGAAACAGAGATGAAGTTGGGATTAATTACATGCAGTATGTAAACTGCTTAGCTCTGTGTCTGGTACCTGCTAGGTGCTAGAAACATGTTTCCTTCCTTTTCTGCTACCTCAAGTGTCCTGTTTGCTGCTCCCCTTGGATCTCTTTTTATTGGGTTCAGAATTAGAAGGCAAATTTGCTAAGTCCTTTGATTCAAATGCAGTCTCCACACCCAGAATACTCACTCAGGATGCTGAAACATAAATATAACCCCCACTCTCTGAAGTGGCAGCCAGGAACCTTGGAAAGGTGTAAAATTCAGAGATACAAAAGCATATGTACTACATATTCCCAGGAATATCTTTGGAAACAGCCTTGAATATTTACCTCGGAAACCAACTTATAGTTTCCCTAGATAAATATGCAAACTAATTCTAATGACACACTTGAGCCACACTTGTTTTTAGTTTTTGTTTTGTTTTTTAAAACAGATTTCTCTACCTAATTGTATTTTTGCTCAGGCACATCCAGATCCGTTTGAGCTGGGTAACAGAGAGAAACACAAGAGGAATTTGTCTCTGAAAATTCACAATGTGGAAAATTTACTTGCAGCTCATAAAGAGGAGCTTAAGTGAGAAAAAAATGCTTTGGGGATTTCAGATAGTTCCCTCCTCTTCATCTTCAGGAAGTTCCGTTAACCTCGACTTTTGGTACACTTTTACTAATGAAATACCCACATATGTGCTCAGGACTGACCTGGAGTGTTAAATTTATGGTCTAACCATTATTCTTTACGTTAGCTGAGTATGGAAGAATGCCTATTTTAGTGCATCAAGGACATTTGTACTTCGCCTCATTTTAAATACAGTCAGCCCTCTCTATCTGTGGGTTCACATCCGTGGTTTCAAGTAAGCTGTGTTCACAAATATTCAGAAAAGAGTCTGTAGTGAACATGTACGATATGAGAGTATATGCTTAGGTTACATGCAAATTCTACACCATTTCATTTCAGGGACTTGTGCATCCTCGGATTTTGGTATCTGAGGAGACTCCTGGAGCCAATCCCTCATTGACACTGAGAGATTACTGTACTGTTTTATTTGTACCAGGTTAGTTATAGCTTAGTTAAGGTCCTTGTTCTGACTGGGTTCAAAGCCCACAGCTCTGGCCAAGGACTCAGACCTACCCTGGGTCCCAGTGATAAAGACTCTTTAAACTACTTTGGTGGTGATAGTTGGTGATAGGCATTAAGCACAGTGTGAATGTGCTTAATGCCACTGAAATGAACACTTCAAAATAGTTAAAATAGTAAATTTATGTTATGTGTATTTTGCCATAATAAAAATATGCTAAAAATGTGCAATATGTGATCCTCCATTGAATCGTGAACCAAGGAAAAAAAAAGTTATAAAGGACATTTTTAGGATAGTTGATAAAACTTGCCTGTGAACTATAGATTAAATAATAGTAACGAATCAATATTAAAGTTTAGTGATTTTGACAATTGTAAAAAACAAACCATTCTCCTGCCTTAGCCTCCCGAGTAGCTGGGACTACAGGCGCCCCCCTACCATGCCCGGCTAATTGTCTTTTGTAGTTTTAGTAGAGACGGGGTTTCAAGACTCCGTCTCAAAAAAAAAAAAAAAAAAAAAAAAAAAAAAAAAAGCAAAAATGCTTTGGCAGAAAGGCAAGACAAAAGCTGAAATATTTCTAGCTGAAAGGAAAGTGCAGGAAGTAAGTGGCTGGGCCTGAGATCACCCAGCATGAAGGCTGAAGTTTGCAGGAGTCATGTGGATGAGAAGGAAAGGAGAAGGGGACCGGTCCCCAGAAAACCTGAGATAAGGGTATGTGGAGGGAGGTGAACCCACCTGGCCCAATGTATGTTTATCCCAGCTGCTGTGTATCAACCGTGTGCTATCATGTTCTTTGTGCCTAGTTTTAGTGAATTCAGAATTTTTCTTTTCTACATTTTGCAATTACCATCTGCATCAATGCTGGATTACTTTGTGAACATTACCATCTCGCTTATGTGTAGGAAACAGTATGAAGAGCTGTAGATTGCTTGAGAAGAGTCTAAGCCAGGTTACAATTGTTTAAAAACCCTTGATTTATTGAATGATACCATTTGGTAGTTGAATTTCATGAATTTAGACTCCACTAACTCAAAATTTATAAAAATTGAGGCAGAGATCTTCCTGTTTTGTCTTATATTTAAAGAAAGAAAAAGTATCTGTGAAGCAGATAAATAGTGGAAGTGGGTTTGCAGATCAACCTCATTAGAAGGCATGCTATTCCCAGTACTTGAGAAGCAAAAATTTACTCACAAATTTATTAGTATGCTAATTAAAAAACATTATTCTCTATTCATCAAAATAAATCTGCAAGAATTCCTACTTCCAGTCATTCGTAAGCCTCTGTCCTCTACTGAGTGTAATAGTTTTTTATTTGATAGGATATTTCTTTTTAAATATTCCATAATTTATACTAAGCTATCCTTCATTTGTCTAAATCATTAAGTATTTTGTCTTACACTGAAATGTTTAGTGAGTGGTTTATGAACAGATTATTTTCAAAGAGTTCTAGGATGTGGACTTTCTTTTCTACTGGAATAAATTCATTTGATATAGAGATTAATCCAGATAATGTAAGAGATTATGTTAAGGAAAAGGCAGCAAAACTGAGAGAGGTAAAACAGGATGGGAAGGAAGTAACCCATGTTGAGGTGATGAAATAAACATGCTAGAGAGTTAGTGAAAACCATAGATTGCACATATTTTGGTAATTTAAGAACGTACCAGTGAAAAGGAAATAAACTGCCAGGCAAGAATGAGAAGAACACTGTCTGTAATAGTACTGTCAGCCAGAGTGATAATTTTAGGGGAAAGTATTTGGTCACACACCTAGCGGATCCCTGAGATATCACATTGCAGACTCCATTTTCATCCTGAGTAATGGAGCACAGACGAGTGTTTTGGATGGTGGCAAGGGATAGAGAGGATTACATAAAGTGGTGTTATTGCAAATCTCAGTGCAGAGGAGATGTGTTCCAGTCACCCAGCTCCCATTCTGGAGGTCAGAAAAAGCTAAAATACTTCATAACCGAATGCTTAAGTCAATGCAAATGTTGGATAGGCTGACAGATGTCAAAGCCCTCTTTTTCTCACTGAGTGAAAAGCGAACCACATGTGATAAAATCAGGACCAGATGGTTCCGAAATGAGTGTCTCCACTTCTCAGGAATATGTGTGTGAGTGTGTGTGTGTGTGTGTGTGTGTGTGTATGTGTGTGTGTGTATGCAGTCGAACTTTGAATAACATGGAGATTAAGGATGTTGACCCTGATACGGTTTGGCTCTGTGTCCCCACCCAAATCTCAACTCAAATTGTAATTCCCTTGTGTCAGGGGACAGACCTGGTGGGAGGTGATTGGATCATGGCAGTTTTCCCTGTGCTGTTCTCTTGATAATGAGTGAGTTCTCATGAAAGCTGATGGTTTTCAAATGTGACACTTCTTCACTCGCTCTCTCTCTCTCTCCTGCTGCCTTGTGAAGAAGGTACTTGCTTCTCCTTCATCTTCCACCATGAATGTAATTTTCCTGAGGCCTCCCCAGTCATGCAAAACTGTGAGTCAATTAAAACTTTTTTTTGAATAAATTACCCAGTCTTCAGTAGTTCTTTATAGCAGTGTGGAAACTAATACAAACTCCTGTGCAGTAAAAAATCTTCATGTAACTTGAGACTTCCCCAGAACTTGACTACTAATTGCCTACTGTTGACTGGAAGCCTTACCAATAATATAAATAGTCAATTAACACATATTTTGTATGTTATATGTATTATATAGTTTATTCTTATAATAAAGTAAGCTGGAGGAAAGAAAATATTTTAGGAAAATCATAAGGAATAGAAAATATATTACTGTCTATTAGGTGGAAATGGTTTATCATAAAGGTCTTCATCTTTGTCAACTTCATGTTGAGTAGCCTGAAGATGAAAAAGAAGAAGAAGGGCCGGTCTTGCTGTCTCAGGGGTGGCATAGGTGGAAAACATGGAGGAAGTGGCAGGGGAGGCATGAGAGGTAGACCCACGCAGTTCAAATCCATGTTGTTCAAGGAGCAACTGTATATGTATGAATGTATATGAATAGATATGATTATATAGAAATGAACATACAGATATTCATGGCTGTGATATAGTACATAGGAATCACCATTTCAACTTTTGTTATGTAAAATTTAAAACATACACAAAGTAAACAGAAGAGTAAAATGAATTTCTATGTACCAATCACTCAGTTTCAATAATTATTATTCTTGCTTTATATTTATCTACACCCATTCCCTACCCCCTACTCAATCATTTTTAAGTTTTTGAGAGAAATTTAATGTACATTAAAAAATCTTAATAATTTGGACAAATAGATCTACCCAGGTAACCCACATCATCATTTCATTTTATCCCCCATGAGTTTCTACAGGTGTCTAAACCAAGACTGAAGTGCGTGGATCCCATTTTACTGTCAAGACAGGCAACCCAGTGCCAATAGCTTAGATTCCACGGTTTCTTAGTAGTGGTGACGCTGAAGGGATGGCAGTGGGAAGTAGAGGAAAGAATAGAAAGATCTAAGGAGCAGAGAAGAAAATGTACCCTGAAAGTAAAGGATTTGGACTTGGAATGGCCTATGAAAGAAAATGGGCAAGCTGTAGAGAGAGAAAAGAAGTTTCATAACTTCATGTAGTCCATGAGAAAGAAGAGAATTCCTACCTTTTGACTTTTAGATGGCAATTAGAGGAATCTCAAAACAATGCTCAAGAAGTTATCTTGACTGTCAGTGCATTAAAGCTTCTCCCCAGCCTATTGAAAAAGCCTGGAATGAAATTCTGCTCATGCTTCACACAGAGCTTTCAGTGCATGTATCCCCTTCATCCTGCACTCCCAGCCCCTTCATCCTGGGCACGCTGCCTATTCTCAGGGTGACTTCCTGTCCTGGTCATGTTGTTAATCATTATTGACATTCTCATTGCCTCTTGAATCTCACAGCATCTTGGGGAAATGAGGCACTAGCAAAAGAATAGCCCAGAAGCCCCCATGCCCACTCTAAGTGTGCCCTCTCCTTATGACTCTTCTCAAAGTTTCCTCCTGCACCAGTTCTATTTTTTGGGCAGTTTTCTAACCTGCAAGACCTACTACTTTTTCCTACATAGTGCAGCTGAAACAAACCCCCAGAGGGAATGCATAAATATGGTACGTTATTTCCTAGTGAATCAATTCCACCACCCTTGGTTTTTCCTCTGGATCCCACCTACACTTGCCAGGTGGTTTCTTCGTCTTAGCCCAAGACTATTCTGGCAGTTGGTCCTCAGTGCTGTGGCTTGGAAATATCTTCAGAACTCTATTCCAGATGGCCCTTCATCTGCTAATCTCTAGCTCTTCCTGATTCCCATGTGGTCTGGATTGGTGGTATGGACCAAAAAACAGACTCAAAGATAGCTTATTGCTTGATAATGGACAAGAGCAAGAATGTTTGAGCAAATGATTCTGAAATAGAAAAGCAGGCTTAAGGGAAGGAGACAGGGCCATTTTTCTGCTGATAGAATCATTTTAGAGTTTTGTTTTGTTTTTTGAAGGCATCTGGTTTCCATGTCTGTTGGTCTTCCTAATAGAAACATGATAAAGCTTTAATATAATGCCCACTATTTTCGTTTTATGCACTGAATGTAAATCATATCAAGTTCAAACACTGTATATTGTTTCCCTCAATGGTAGCTTTCTTTGTAGCTTGAGGAAAAATAAGCTTTAATATATTTCTTTGTGGGCGAAAGACCAATATTGATCGATGAGGTGTTATTCATTCTTTCACTACTTTTTATAAGCTCACATATTAGGTTACGAATATTAAGTTTGTTCTATCAAATCTAATCATAGCACCTAAGCAGCATTTTGGAGGTTAGCCACAACCAATAGTAGTATGCTTAGAACAACTAAGTAGTATGTTAGAACGACTAACTACTATCTAAGTAGTATGCTTAGAACAACTCTGGTTTTCTCAAATAAACTCTCACTTAGCAACTTAAATCTTAAATTCTAAAAATGAATTTAGGGAATATATATTTATACATACATTATTGTATTAGGCCATTTTTGCCTTGCTATAAAGAAATACCTGAGACTGGGTAATTTATAAAGAAAAGAGGTTTAATTGGCTCATGATTCTTCAGGCCGTACAGGAAGCATGGTGCTGGCATCTATCTAGTTCTAGGGAGCCCTCAGGAAGCTTACAACCATGGCAGAAGGTGAAGGGGGAGTAGGCACATCACATGGTGAAAGCAGGAGCAAGTGCCAGAGAGAGAGACAAAGAGAGAGAAAAGGGGGAGGTGCCACATACTTTTAAATGACCAGATCTTGCAAGAACTCACTGTCATGAAGATGGTACCAAACGATGAGGGATCTGCCCCCATGATCCAAACACCTCCCACCAGCCCCCACCTCCAGCACTGGAGACTACAATTCTTCTTGAGATTTGGGCAAGGACAAACATCCAAACTATAGCATATGTAATGCACAGACACAATTGTTCTCAGAAAAATGAGTTCCTTTATTTTCTTTGTCTTTTTCCAAAAAGTTCCAAGAATTGCTAGGATTTGGTAAAACAGTATTCACACTGTCTATGTTTTTGATTTTTAGTCTTTGGTTTTGTTTTTTCTCCTCACTTCTATCCCAGTCTTTGACTTTCTATATAAGGAAACCTAACTTTTTTTTGTTGTAATCACACAGAAACTCCTCTAGCTCCTTGGCTACTGTAACAAAAAATATAAATACCAATTGCATGTTTCTTTACTCCGTTGTCCTTTGTTACTCTCGTTGAGCAATCCTGAGGTTTTATTTGCTCTTTCCCTCCTTTCCTGTTCTCAGTACTTCAAAAGTACAATCAGACCTTTGCTCAACTTAAAATACATCTTCCCTCCTACCCGAGCGGTACTTCTTATCTTATATTTTTGCACCGCTTACATGTTTGTTTTTTTCTCTAAGGACTTTGAGATTCATATGCTTCTTTAATCTTCATGATATATCTTTGTCTCCTTAAAAAAATTTAGTGCTCTCTCCCTCTAATTTTTGGTGGCTTGATTTTGATGGTGCTACTTTAAAAAAAATCTATTACTAAAGAACTTTAGAATTATGTATGAAATGCATGTCCAAATTTAAAAATAATAATAAATTTGCCATCATCATGTCTTTACTGATCTGCTTTGTTTATTCCTTCCTGCAGCTGAGGACCATTGCTCATTTGGTTTGGATTCATGGATCCAAATGAGCTTTTGAGCGTAAAATTATATGTCATTTGGAACTGAAATGCTTTCACACACTTCAGGTGCAAAAAATATGAAATGAAGAAAGTCTGGTATTGGTGTAATTACTGGAGGTAGGATTGCTGGGCTAGCTGAAGACTGGGGCTCCAAATATGCCATGACCAAACTAATCCCCTCGTTGGTTTCTACCTGTGTTACTTTTGTACTCCTGGTCCCTAAAGCTATTTTAATAATGTATAATGACATTTGTAACCTGTATATTTATATATTGAATCAGAATCTATCCAGGTAGTTGGTAACAACAACGAAGACATATACTGGTGGGTAAAATAAGTTTCAGGTGATCAAATATTTGGCCAACTTCAACAGTAGCAAAACATAATTGCTTTGGGAGTCCAAGGTGGGCAGAACACCGAGGTCAGGAGATCGAGACCATCCCGGCCAACATGGTGAAACCCCATCTCTACTAAAAATACAAAAATTAGCTGCGCATGGTGGCACATGCCTGTAATCCCAGCTACTTGGGAGGCTGAGGCAGGAGAATTGTTTGAACCAGGGAGTCAGAGGTTACAGTGAGCCAAGATCATGCCACTGCACTCCAGCCTGGTGACAGAACAAGACACTGTCTCAGAAAAAAATAAAAAATAAAAAATAAACCATAATTCCTATGCTTCTAGTTTAGTGAAAGTGAATGCTAAGTGAATCTGTGAAAGTGAATGCTAAGGCATGATTAAAGTCTTGAATTTCTCCATTTTTGGAGGAATTTCTCTTGAATACATTCTGTAGGCCTGTTTAACAAGAAGAATCTCTGAATGCAGCCATATTATATTCAGAAAAAGGTGCCCTCCTCCTGCAAGACTCCTCACTTGCTCTAGGAAAAAAATTTGGGGGAGGGTTTGGAAGATCTTGATATTGTTGTAGTAGGAATAGGTGTTCATGTCCTCAAAAGAAAAGAGCCTTGTTGTTCAGGCTGTTGTTCAAGGCTGGAATGGCTACAAGGCTACAAGTCTATTTCATGGCATGGATGATGAAGATAGCTGTTCTTAGAGGCATGCCATTACTGAAGAATTGGCTGCTGCCACATCTTGGAGAAAAGAGAAACATCATGCTCAAAAATCCATCTCTTTAAAGAAAATTAGTCGGGCAAGGTAGCTTATGCCTGTAATCCCAGCACTTTGGGAGGCTGAGGCAGGAGAATTGCTTGAAGCCATCAGTTCTAGACCAGCCTGTGTAACATAGGGAGACCCCTGCCTCTACAAAAAATTAAAAAATTACCTGGCCATGGTGATGCACACCTGTAGTCCCATCTACAGGGAGGCTGAGGTGGGAGAATTGCTTGAGCCCTGGAGGCAGAGGTTGCAGTGAACTATGATGGTGCCACTGCACTCCAACCTGTGTGACACAGTGAGATCTTGTCTCATAAAATAAGGAAAACAAGGTATGGTTTAGTTAGCACCAAGTCCACTATTTTTATTTCTTCTGAATAAAGAAGCTGGAAGGTATGGAAACTGCCATTCCATTTTGCTTTTCTTTAAATATTATATGACAGAGAAATTGTTAAAAAACCATTTATCTTTAACCTTTCACCCTCAGATACTGCCAGCTGCAAGGTCAGGTGTAGCTTAGTTTGTTATTAATAGTATAAATGCTATTCGGGCATGTCAAAACCACAAGAAGCAGTTCCAGCTATTGCACTCAAGTTCTTTCTTGAGCTCATTCAGCTCAAGTTCCCATTAGGAGTATGGGGCCCAGGTTGGAACAATAGATGAGGCAGTTGTTTGCTTTCATTCATATTTCATTAACTTTTCTCGGGTGTGTCCAGCATCTTTTACTACATTTTGTGTCACTTGTTATTACCCTCCAAGGTATAAACTTAATACAAACTTTGATTATGTTTATGGGACTAAGCCACTCAGAACTACAGTATTCAAAACTACCTGGCCTTCCTCCAGAAATTTGCTGTATAACCTCTACAATGATAGGAAACAAGCTCCCAAAAAACCAAATCCTTCATATCAAACAACTGTGTCAGGTCTTTTGTTAGTATTAGCTTTTCTATTGCAGCAGATACCAGCGGATGGCAAATTAACTCAGTTGGGGGCGGGTTGGGGGTTGGTGGTGGTCCAAGGAAAACTCCATGTGATTGACAGAGGCCCACGTAGGGTTACTCAGGTCAGACTTGACATATGATCAGGTGAAAATGCAACTCCAAAAACTTGGAGAAGACCGCAGCTCCGGAAACCATTTTTAAAGAAAATTAAACTTTCTAAATGGTTTAAACACATGTTTTTAATTCTTGTTAAATGTCTTTTCTTTCTGGAAAAGACATGTTTCAAGAAAATGAAGAAATGGATAAATATTTGGCAAAACAATCTTTTCTCCAAATGCCCTTGGGTAAAAGCAAATGAAAATTGTACTCACTACCAGGCTGTTCTACACCTGTGTTTTGTTTTTTCTATTTTCCCTCTTTATTGTATATATAACAGTTTGCTTCATATGACCCCTTAATTAAATATTTAACAGCATATAATGGTGGAGGTTGGGCGATGTTAGACTGTGTTTTACTGTGTAGCTTAGTGTGCTTATTTGTACTTTGTGGAGGTGTTTTAAACCACACAGAGGGCTCCCTTTCATGCAGGGAACTGAAGTACATCTCACAGAGAGGCCTTTGAGCTCAGTTACTGCATAGAATGAACCTCTGGTAGTGCCAACATGGCAATCTCTAATGCGTCCCAGCTCAGCTGCCTCCCTCTGGGCAGAGCTCCCATTTGCTTAGTGGGGAAATGATGCTTGTTGCTTTGTCATTCCTTTTAGAAAGCCTGATTTGTCTGTATGTGGAGCGGAAGAGGGAGATAGAGATGGAGGAGCAATCTAGCAACAGGTAGAGCAAAAAGAGAGTTGATTAGTGGCAGCAGATAAATAGTCATTGGCCGAGCATGAATCATGGAGTAGCCATCTGGGCTTGAGAAGGACTCTGCAGCTTGATATGTATGTGTTAAGATAAGTTGAGGTTGTGAGGGTGTCAAAAGCCTTTAACTGGCCCAGGAAATTGAGAAGCAGATAGAGAGTTGGTTTGTTCAAAGATGAGTTGTTGTTTGGACAGGGATTTTCCTTTCTGTAAGGTGAGCTCAGTGGTAGAACTAGGGGTATGTGAAGAGAGGAGATTGTGTGGCTTGCCTAGGGTGCAGGTGAAAGAGCCAGGCATGAAGTGAGAAGCTTAAGTGGAGCCTTCTGTGGCCTTTGGCCAAAGTCTAGAGCTGGGGATCCTGAATTTATTTAGGCCATGGACCCTTTGAGAATGTGAATAATGCTTGCTATGGACTCTCACCCTAGAATAGAGTTTCTCAACCTTGAGCTATTGACATTTTGGACTGGTAATTCTTTGTTATGGGGGCTGTCCTGTGCATTGTAGGATGTTTAGCAGTGTTGCTGGCCTCTGCCCAAGAGATGTCAGTGGCAACTCACCCAACACCCAGTTGTGAGAACCACAAATGTCTTTAGCCACCGTCAAATGTCCCCTGGGGGTGTTGGGGAGAGGGTGGCAAAATTGACCCTCGTTTGAGACCTGCTTCTCTAAAAATATACAAAGGTATTCAAAATTTCCAGTGTTGGAAAGTGTACTGACTCTTGAAAACTACTCACAAACCTCTCTAGAGTTAGCGTTATTAAAATTTGTCCAGCACCTCCTATCTGACTTCTCAGAAAAGCTGGGGCCTACTTACTGCACCAACTTTCTGAAAGGTATGGAGAATTTTTCCCCATTGAGAAAGGGGATAACAGAAGTTCATAACATTTAAATTACTGACTTCTGGTCACACTTAAACTGCTTACCTATGATGTCATAGGATATAAGAACACAGATTCCTTGTCTCCTGGGAAAGCAACATATTTGTCCAGTGGTTCTAGGCTACTAGCCTATGAAACTTAGAGGAAGTCAGCATGGTTGATAAATACATTCTTACACTGCACTGCCTCTATCTTCCATCTTTCTCTTCTCTCTTGCAGACCTGAGAAGCATTTGTCTTGCCACTATTTGGAAAGCTCACCTAGTCTTCTGGATGGCAGATATATCAGCCATTTTAGGGTGGTCGCTGTCATTCTACTTTTGCAGAAAATCTACTCCTCCCATTGCCTCTGCTGAGTGGGCAGTGGACCAGGTGTCCCTACTCTTAATTCTGTCCATGATGGTGAACACTGAGGTGAGGGAAAGGGTCTATCCCAAAGTTAACGGATGAGCCGTAACTTGAAGCCTGAATGAGGAGGATAAGCCAGGCCAATAACATTTCTCCCTTGGAATTTGAACTTAGTGCCACAGGGAGACGTGGCCTGTTGGTAGCAGAGTGGAGTTGGTAGCAGAGTGGAGTTGCAGTGGAGTCACAATCATGACAGAACTCTTTTTATGGAGGCCTCCAGCACTTCCCAGAATCCAGGATAAGCCTCCAGATTCAGCCTCGGGAACGATCAGGGTCATTGGAGTTCCTGTACTCAGTGTAACAAGAACTATCCCTCATGGCTTCCTTTAATAAACACTCATTATACTCCACCTAGCTTGAGCAGAGCCCAGATAGGACCAGCGGGTCCTCAGGGCTGGCTACCTTTCTGTCAGATACTCCACACATACAGGTGAACGGAATTTTGGAGAAATTATAAGGATGGCCCTGTTTGTGGTCTTCCAAGGCAGCATTTCTCATAGGAAAGTAGACATCATTGCCAAGGTATTGTCTGTGGGACATGTAGGTGAGCAGATGGATGTCCAGGTCTGTTAATCAGGAGTAGAATGATTTAGCTACATGCTGCCGGCAGCCTTGTCATGGGTGGTCAGATGTGGCCAAGGGGCGGTGTGTATACGTCTCTCTAGGTGTAGATGCTCTAGGGTCATTCAGTGCCTCTTTGAGTACGTAACACTTGTTGCTCTGTGAGGAGCACCACAGTAAATGCGTATGCTTATGTTTTGTGCTATGGAGATATTTCCTTAAAATAGTGTATTCATTCACCTAGGGTATTGCTGGCTCCCTTCAAGAGCATGGACATGATATAGCAGTGCTTCTCAACAATGGCTGTGCTGCTTCTGGGGCCAGGGGCAGGGAAATTTTAGAGATGGGGCCCAATTTTAATTGATACAATAATCAAGGAGCACTACTGACATTTAGGAACAGAGACCAGGGATGCTAGATATTGAAGATTTGTGCCACAACCCACAAAAATTTTGACCGTCTCACAAGATCTATTTACAATTATCTGAACTTTGAATCTAATTCCATTTAACATATATGCACAAATAGTTTTGCTTGATTTTAATGGTCCCTGAAATTTCCAGGAATGCAGCTGCCATTTAATGAAGGAGAGATTGTCCTTTTTGTCTGGAAATTTGCCAAGAATTATTTTTTTCAGAAAATCATGTTGCTGATGACAGTTGTTGATTTGAGTTGCCAGGATGCAATATATTTGTGTTAGTTTGCATGTGGAGTAGTTACATTCATGATAATTGTGTGTGTGTGTGTGTGTGTCTGAGTATAAATATATAAATGTGTGTGTCAGAGTTTGTGACTATAATGGAAGGAACATCATCTCAACGTACTTCTCTAACTCTCATAACTATCTTGAATCACAAAGAAGCACTAAGGTTTGCATCACAGAGTAATATTTTGTGGTGAGATGTTATCAACTTCAGCTGTGTGTTCTGCTGTGAATTTACTTTTCTTTCTAGGGAATGTGAACATTTGCATCCTTCTTTCCATGAAGCCAGACCTTCAACTTTAACTACATTGGATAGCACAGCAGGACATTCTGATGCTAAATGAGGGGAACAAGGGTTTCTCCAGCTCAGTAGGAGGAAGTTTCTCTCTGACTTCCCTAACAAATGATTCCCTCTGTCTTTCTCTCTCCTCTTGGCTCTCTCTCCTTTGATTCATGCTGGATATGTTACATGTCTCCCTCTTTCCCAATACTTCTCCAATTCTTCATCTCCAATTTAAAGCAGATGGCCTGCTCATGTGAATTATCAAGATTATAAGAAGCAGGTTCTCACAATTCTCATATTCCTCAGAATGATCCTCCCATTAAATGTGACTTAAGTTATTTTCTCCCACTTAAAATTACTTAAATTCATGATTATCCTCCTTATTGGTCTCAGAGGAGCATAAATTCTTTCACTCTAGAGCATGAAGACCTCTATATTTGCCTTAACCCTTTATTTATATCAGATTTTCTTCCTACTTTCAGTGACTCTTTTACTGGCATCATTAACTTCTCCTGGATTGAGTATTATGTATAATTTATAAGAAGAAATGTTCAAATAGGATTACTTTTAGCTGACAATTAAAACGACCTTATTTCTTAGTATTTCTCTAGCAAGAATAAGAACAGCCCACTTTATTAAGTAGTTACTATATGTCAGGTCCTATTCCAAATTCTTTATAGGCATTGTTTCATTTAATCCTCATAAATAACTGTGTGAGGTAGATACTATTATTATCCCCATTTCATAGATGAGGAAGCTTGGAAAGATTAAATAACTTGCCCGAGATTTCACAATTAGTAAGTGTCCTTCTCTATCCATGAAATGTAAGTCATTTAATACCCTAAATAGAAAAGCATCCCAGAGAAAAATAAATTGAGAAAATATAAGACTAAATCCATCACCAAGACATTCCATCAGAGTAGCAGTCGTGATGAGCCTAGCTTTTCCCTAAATATTGGCTTGCAATCACATTCTCATTACTCATATCTAAACTATATATAGCAACAATATGTCATCTAGAGAAGAATGACTGTAACAGTTGATGCTAACAGATTTCAGTGTATGTCTCTGTTTCTACTTGGGCTGCTGTCCTATTTAATTGGTAAATTATTCCTCATGAAAGAATTAAAAAGAATAAATTTCAAAAGCAAGTTACTTAGCTTCTCTGAGCCTAGATATTCATATATCTAGTATATGACCCTTGCTTTGCTGGTATTTAGGGGCTGGAGGATGGAGAATAGAAGATGAGTATTGTTTGATATTAGCAAGGCCAATGCTATTGTTTTAGATTTGTTCATGTAAATTGTCTTTTTTCCATGTGTTTACCAGAGATTATGCCCTTAATCTCGATCCTGAGCCATTGATCTTGAGAGGAACCAGGTGAGTCCATTGCTTCGACTGAAAAGTGTATCTAAGTGTTGACCTCCAGATAGATGAGCTGCGGATAGATAGATTGTTGGTTGATACTCTGCTCCTTACTGCCTTTCAATTCTCTCCCATTTCTGGGATTGGAAACCTGCTTCGTACATGACTCAGACCCCCTTGCTTGCTAAGTTTTGTTGGTTGTACCAGTAAGAGGCACTCAGGTGAGATTAGAAGATGGAGGGACGCTGATGTGGTTGTGCTTTAGGCAGCAACATCAGTGGGAATGTGCTTTCTCATGGGTTTTCACTTAGCAGCCATGGCATTCCGTGGCGTGAATGAGCTCATGGGCTCTGAGTAACATGACTTTCCCCTTTCACTTTTCCAGTCTTAGCATTTTCTTGCAGTTATAAAGTTTTGGCTAAACTTTTTTTTTTTTTTTAATTTGCACTTGCAGGTCATTTGATTTTTTTTGTAATCAATTCTCTATATTAAATCCTTACCTCCCATTTGAAATGAAATGGTTTCTATTTCCTAATGTAGACACCAACTTATAGATAGGGTGGGATTTATAAAAATCAATCACATCATTTTCACAGATAAAAGGCAAATTAGATCGATTGAATTATTCTATTAATTATAAAGTAGAAATAAATTATAGCTTAAAAATTGCTTATGTAAAATAGAGCAAATGGTAAACTAGGTGTGCATAAACCAGCCCTATCTACCCTCTCTAGTCCTATCTAGCCCTAGTGGTTTATGTCCTCAGAACACAAAGGACTGCACTAAAACATAACAAAGCAAAAACAAGGAAAAAAAGCACCTTGCACTGTTTTCAGTAATACTATTGTAGGCAGAAGTGTTAGTATTGTTTTCAGAGACTCTTCTAGAGTATTCTAAGGTCAAGTAAGTGAATAATGATGTTAGTGTCGCTGTGTATCATGTTTTACAGAGTAAGAAATAGAAAATACAGATGTAAGATTAATGGGCTTAAGTTTAAAACTCCATAGAACTGACCTGGAATTGGAATGAACAGTTTAAACTCATGAAATATTTTCTTTAAAAATATATTTCCTAGCTCTCTCTACCAAAGAGGCCTGGAAACAATGACCAATCTATTAGCAATAAGCATCTTTAGCATACAGATTGTCATCTCTAAGTATAACTTCCCAAGACCTCTGGCTTCTTGTGGGAAATGGTTGATTCCAGGCTGGGGGCAGGAGATATACAAGATGATACTGGATCATTTTACCATACTACAGAGCAAGAAACCTATGAAAGACCATTCATGTTGCATCAGAAAATCATAGGACCTAACTTGAAGAAGTTTCCACTGGCTAAATATAGGTCAATTTGAATATTAGTAAGAGTAATAACTGTATTGGTTTGAAGCACATAAAATATGTTTGAATATATGAGATAATTCTGCAATTACGTTTGCATCAATCTTTTCATTATTATAAAAACACAGGCAACATTATCAGCCACCTTTGAAGGATGCCCAGGAGCCAACACATTATAATTTCCTTCCTTCCTTCCTTCCTTCCTTCCTTCCTTCCTTCCTTCCTTCCTTCCTTCCTTCCTTCCTTCCTTCCTTCTTCTCCCTCTCTCTCTTTCTCTCTCTCTCTATCTCTTTCTCTCTTCTCTTTTTCTTTCTTTATTTTCCTTCTTTCTTTCTTGAGGTGGTCTCACTCTGTTGCCCAGGCTGGAGTGCAATAGTGCAATCATAGCTCACTGCAGCCTTGAATCCCTGGGCTCAAGCAATCCTCCTGCCTTGGCCTCCCAAGTTGCTGGGATTATAAGTACAAGCCACCACACTGACCAAACTAATTATTTTGGAAACTGTTAAATACAGTGGATGAATCATTCTTTTATTCTTTCTTTCTTACATGAACTGTATCTCACAGTAACCAAATAATCGATTAGGGAAAATTACTGTTTGTAAAAGGATTCTAGATAATAAAGAAGGGAAAATAGAATTTGAATCTCATCATTCCAGGAGGCTGGGCATGGTGGTCCATGCCTGTAATCCCAGTGCTTTGGCAGACTGAGGTGAGAAGATGACTTGAGGCAAGGGTTTTGAGATCAGCCTGGGCAATATAGCAAGACCCTATTTCTACAAAAAATAATCTCATTATTCTGTAATCCCTAATAAATTAGTAGATGTAGGCAGTGTTCATTAATGGTTGCTAACATGACAAAAAGAGAGTGAACCAGAAAGTGTGGTGAAATACACAACACCACTTATGACATATTCTTGCCAAAAGAATTGAACCTGAGCCTAATAAATCCACTAGAACTAACTACCAAATTATACAGAACAGTGAACATGTTAAACATCATGGAATGAAGTCATAAAACTCAGACTGTGGATTTTAACATATAATATATAATGTGGATTTTGACATATAAGTTGTAAGAAGAAGTGGTGGAGGGAAGCCTATAGATTAAAAGACATTTGAGAAACATATTAAATAATTTCAATGGAGGGTCCTTTTTGGATCCCAATGCAAACAAAATCGTGAGACAATTAGGGAAATTTCAACACTGGCTGTATACTTAATTATGTGAGAAATTAATATCAATTTTCTTTTGGTTCAACAATAGTTTTGTGGTCATATTTTAAAAAGAACCATTATCTTTTATCTTTTATAGATAAATACTGAAGTATTTGTGGAGAAATGATATCTGGAATTTGCTTCAAAATAACCCAGGGAAGGGGGAATTATAGGGATACAGAGGATTCATGATTGCCCATGAGTTCATAGTCATTGAAGCTAAGATGGTGGGTATATAGGGGATTGTGATGCTACTCTCTCTACTTTTGTATATATTAGAAAATTTCTATAATGGAAAGAAACAAAAATCTAGAGAAGGCTAAGTAGAAGATGTTCACATCCAGGTTTCTGGAAATTGAATGCCTTCCATTCTCAGTGATTGCTGCCTTCTGAGCTCTTTAGATATTTTCAAGTGTGCAGACTACATCAGAACTTAAGTTTTGGAATGAAACTTACACTCGTTAGCTTGGAAGAGATAAAGAGCTAGACACCTCAAAGACTATGTTTCTGATTGCTGCTGTAACAAATTACCACAAACTATATGACTTGAAACAACATAAATGTGTTGTCCTACCATTTCAGAGGTCAGAAATTCAAAACCACTTTCACTGAGCTAAAATCACAGTGTTGGGAGGCTACACTCCTGGAGGCCCCAGGGGAGAATCTGTACCTTGCCTTTCCTGTCTCCTAGAGGTGCCTACATTTCTTGGGCCCCTGTCTACACCCCTCTCCTCTCTGCATCTGCCTTCACCTCTCCTCCAATTCTACTGCATCTCTCTCTCACTTATAAGGACCCTTGTGATAACTGTGGTCCCACCTGAATAATTCAGGATAGTCTTCGTATCTCCAGATCCTTAGCTTAATCACATCTGCCAAGCTCTTTTGCCACGTAAGGTAACATATTAAAAAATTCTGGGGATTAGGATGTGGACTTCCTTGGGGAAAGGCATGATTCTGCCTCCCACAAAGAGAATTGAAGAATTCACTGGAGTTCTTTGGCTAAATCAGTTGCAAGGAAGTCTGGGAAACAAGGTTAGCAGGAAAAGGATGGAGAAACATTTGGTTACAAAGAGATGGTGGACAACACAAAAGACTTAAAGGACTAAGATTTGGTGGTGAAAGAACCAATGAAAAAGGCATTCAAGGGACCTACTGATTGTCTGTAGATTTACAGAAGTTATTGTAAAGAAAATGACGACAGGCTGGTTTTCATGTCCATAGAACCAGCATCAGTTGATTTAAATGAAGTAGAGGCTATGGATGGGAGATTTATGAAAATTTTTTTACCTATAAGGATTGAAATCTGAAAATACTTTAGAAAGGCTAAATGAGGAATTCCCTTCCTTAGAAATTTTGGAGGACCAGACACCTATTTATTTGCAGCTGTCGGTGGCTGTCCTATCTGGAGGTAGATGCATGTTCTATGGGGTCGGAGCTGGTCCTCCTTATAGTTCTGTTTATGGTTAATGTAGCCTTGACTCTGGAGAGTAGAAAATGCCACTTCAGCTGCCTGTCTTGGATCTCAGAAAGAAAGAAGGAAAAACCTATTGTGGCGTAAGGGTGGTGAATAGAAAACAAATCAACAAAAAGATCATTTTAGCATAGGGGTTGGTGGCTTACATGAGTAAGTGATTTATGACACAATGTTTTTATTTGATCTGGCATTGCAGGGATAAATTATTAAGTGCTAATTGTATGTTGATAAGCTGTTCCTGCTTAAATTTATTCCTTCCTCAGTTTGTGTTAATTGGGGCATATTGGAACAGAAGGGAATTGCCCACTTGCTGCCTGGTTTGGTTTATGCTGTTGCTAAAATGTGGAGTTGTGATTGTGTCTTCACTGTTATTCACGCTGAATGAATAAGGGAACTCCTGCCAGTGGACTTCCCCCACCGTTATGCATATTTTTTTTCTCATAAACGAATTGTTAAAACATAATATTACTTCTATTTACTAGTTCAAGTTTACTCAAGTTGCAGCAGAAGGTAGGGTCAGAGGTGGACTGATGGAAGGCTGGGGAAATTTAAATGCATATTTTACCATTTGAAATTTAAATCTTCTTTAGATAAAGCCATCATGGGGTGGGGTGGGGGGTACTGAATGTTTCCTGTGTAGGTGGCTTTATGTTTGACTAATATTTCTCTCTCTCTCCCCTCTCTCTCTGGCATGAAGGGACATGTGTGACAATGGCGTGAGTGAGGCCAGCAGTGTGCATCCACATGGAGATGTGGGTGTGGATGTGGGGGTGGGGGAGCAGTAACTGCCAGATATTGAGGATCTTGTCTCTCAAGTGTCTCTATAATAAGTACCCTAATTCCAGGGAATCGAGTGAGTCCAGCTTTCAAGAACTCAATACAGACACAAAACAGCAAATGGCCAGCAGGATTACAACTAGAAATGCTGGGTTGAGATTAAAGGAAATTTGCAAGGGCAGAGGAAATAGTAACATTCCACATAGGCATGCCAGATTCAGGGGACCCTAGGGCAGGCCACAGGAGTTACTACGCATGGCCCGAGGGGAGGCTTGTAAACACCAAGCCCAGACACAGATGCTCGCTCTCTGCCTTGGTTTTATGAATTCCACTGAATGTGGGCAGGTGTGTACCTGGCTGTAAACCAGAGAGGGGTGGGCTCTGCAGGTGTGTGGAACTCCTGCATAAGGCAGAGAGTGGGTGCCGCTCCCCAGGCCTCTTCCTGGGACTCAGATTCCCCTTTAGCTTCTCTCTGCTGCCCTGTAACTCTCCTCCCTCTCTGTTTTTTTCTCAGATGTTAGGTATAATCTCTTCCCATTGATGTCCCTCAAATAAAATAGGAAAGAGTTCAGTTTAACCATTGTTCATGCAGCTTTCCTAGTCAAAGAAGAAAGAACCGTGCTGGCCTCTGTGTAGAAAGCAGAGGTGAGGATTAGGTGAATGTGGTTTGGCCCATACTGAAGATACCTCACTCTGTAGGTGCTGAAGGAACCATGTAAGTTGGGTCTAGAGGTATGGATTGTGAGGGCAGAATCAGGCTGAAATTTCCGAAAGTAGCCCTAGTTCACTTATGAAGCCATTCTGGCTCTTGGCTAGTTAATTAAAACAGGAGTCATAAATGTGTATAGGAAGATTAGCTAGAATGTCACTGTTACTATGATCTCTTTCCTTAAGGAAGGCAGGCTAGGGTCCTCGCCCGCCTTCTTACAGATAATGGGAAGTAATGGAAAGAAAGCAGGAGAGGAGATAGAGTCCCACTATTGACAAGGCTCCTTCTCCCCTTTGTTTCTGGAATTTACAGGCCTCCCCAGTTCTGGCATCCAGGAATCTAGGGCCTCTCAACAGCAGGACCACCTGGAGTGCTGAGACCTGGAGGGGAAGCCCAGCCAGCGTTCAGAGGAAAAACAGGGGCTCAAATCCCAGAGTCAGGAGGCCAAGGGGAGGGTAAAAAGACTGTAAGTTCAAAGCTGATGGGAGACACTGGAAACAGCTCAGTGTGCACATTGTCAGTCTTCGGGGCCCAGCCACAGAGATTAACTTTAGATAAAGCTAGAGGGTAAATTGAAGCACATCAGTAACTCAGAGAGGTAAAGCAACTTGTCCAAGACCACACAGCTGCAGGTGGCAGACCTAGGACTAGATCCAGTTCTGTAAGCACCCAGGAATGCTTTTTCTGTGATAACCTTAGGCCTACCTACCACGTCAGGTCCATTTTGACCTTGGGTGAAAAGGATGCAGAAAATCATCCCTGACCAACCACACAGGGAGACAGGAAACTACAATGGGGTTCCAGAGCTACTTGAACTCCGTAGTAAACTGTTTTCCTAGTTTTAAATTTGGTCAGATAAGAATTATAGGTGATACTGTTAAAATCCTTGAGGAAAAAAATGAGTAATGATTAGTAGATCCAGAGAGAAGGTGGTAGGTACTTCCTGCTCCAGAGAGCTTAAGGTTGACATCAGTACAAACACCTTTGGTTTTCTTGACAATTCTTAACCTTCTCCATTTGTTTTCCAACTCCCGATCTGTTAGGATTAAGATCTGGCATGTGTAAGTTTGCCCTAGACCTTGATTTTCGGAGAGTGGTTTCCAGAGCAGCAGTAGCAGCTTCACCAGGAAACTACTAAGAAATGCACATTCATGGGCTCCACTGCAGTCCTCTGGAATCAGAATCTTTGGGTAAGGGTCTAGGAATCTGTCTCAATAAAGACTTGATTCTGAAATGGTTGGGCCTGCCTCATGAGGTTGTTGGGAAGATCAAATGAGATAAGCAAGGAAAAGCCTGTGTGTAGCACCTTGCCTGCTGTTCAGTGGGTGCTGAGTATACTTTACTTGTTATTCCTATAATTATTACAACTCCAGCTGTCTCTAGCCCTGGCAGTTCACAGTGTGAGTTCTAGACCCTTCCTTGTGCACACTCTCTCTGTCTCTTTCTCTTAGCTTCCACAGCTCCATCCAAATCTTGTAGGTACTTTGGTGTGAACACTGGAGGACCGGTAGCGGGTAACCTCCTGAGCACCCTTGAGAACTGACCTCCCACCCCTCCCAGGTTCCTGAGCCTCGTCGCGATGACATCAAGATAGAACTAAAGCATACTTAAACCTACTTCATGCTATGGGAAACAGGCCATGGGAACCTCATATTCTGAGCCAAAAGTCACATCACATTCACAAGAAAAAGCTTCCTTAGCCAGAGAGGAAGTCCCAGACCTCGACCATTGGAACTGTCTTCAGAAATCCAAAGTGTCCGGGCATGCTGGCTTAGACCATCTTGCCTTGGCTGTTCCTGTGGCTACTGCTAGCAGCTTCCATGTGGGCCTTTTAAAGCAAGAGCTCAGCCACCACTTCCCAGCAGCTTGTGGGGCCCCCGGCATGGCCTCTGTCTCCGCAGAATACAGAGACGAGTGGCAGGCTGCAGCAGCAGCTGCGCTGCCTCCCTCAGGGCCACTATAATGTCTCCCAGGGGGGCAGCCCAAGCTTGGATGAGCCTTGAAAATTAGTGAGCAATTCTGACTTGTTTAATTTTTCTCTCCTAAGAACTTGAGAGATCATGTCCTCTTAATCATCTTTTGAGAGGAAAGACATGAGAAAAGAAAGACATTTGAGAAAACAGAGCAATTAATCTGTTCATTCATGTTCAGTAAATGACTGTGCTCTGAGTATATTCACTCTTTATTCTACAAACATTTGTTGGGTACCCAGTCTGCATGGAGCATTGGAAACACCAGGGTGAATTAAGAACATGTCGGCTTTCAAGAATTCTGCAAGTGCATGGAGAAGGGGGCAAAGTGAACCCCCATTTTGTGAGTATTTATAATTCAATTTGCCAGGCACTGGGCTAGATGCTGAATTCTCCTGAGAACCCCATGAGGTTCATGCTTTTATTCCCATTCTACAGATTAGAATATTGAGAGTTAGAAAGATGGAGTGACTGGCTTAGAGTCTCCTATTTGGAAAGTGGCTGGGCTCTGTGAACACAAAAGCCCTTCTTTTCTTTACTATTCTGCCTCTGCAGGGGCATGGTTACTCATCTTTAGTGCAATGAACAGGACGGTTAAGTGCCATGAGAAGGTGTAAATTCAGAGGACCCTGGCAGCACAGAAGGCAGAAAGATGGCTTCCGGTTGCCCCATGGGTTTGGAAGGATAGCCTAAGGGTGGGTAGAGGCTTTACAAGGTGGCTGGAGGAAATCCCTGAGCAATGCTGTAGGGAGGGATGAGTGATAGGGTAGGAGGGATAGATGGGTCCCACTGTGTGGTTCTGTTTGCCCTGAGTGTGGTCCTGCAGGAGTCCACCATGGGAAGCAGAGGGATCTGGATATCTTGGGTCTGGCTCTGTTCTCAGCATGATCCTGGCCAGTACTTGGTCATCAAGAAGGGCTGGAAGAGCCAGGACAAAACTTGGAATATGCTTTGCACTCCCATGTATTACACTTGGTTTCCTTGGCATCACCATCACCTCACCACCTCCACACACTTACAAAGTGCCCGTGTGCACAAAGCACTTGGCATAGGCTCATAACATTATCTGAGGGTACTCATTGCCTCTCCTTATCCAGCCCCTCTCCCTTGTCCATGTCAGTTCACAGCAGCCGACGCCTCCTGCCAACATCACATAGGAGAGTCAAGAAGAAACTGGCACTTGCCAAGAAATGAGGTCCCAGGTGCTCTGACATGCATTATTTCATGTATCCTCACAAGGCAGTGAGATGATTCCCATTTTATGGATGAGGTTACTGAGGCTCAGGGAGGCCAAGGTGTGCAAGGACCCATCTGGTGAGAGTAAAGTGGAGTACTCTCTTTCTAAAGCTGGTGACTTAGGAGTGAAGAGGGCAGTCAACAGGTTTTTTCTGGGAACCAAATGATAATCTGTGGTAGATTTAGTTGATTTAAGTTAACCAATTAAAAGGTAAACAACTTGTATTGCCAAAGTTGAGGCAGTATGATGAAGACAAAAAGTGGGCTGAACACTGCAGTAGGACAGTCTTAGGTTCAAATCTTGACCCAATTTAGTCTTTCCGGGTCAACTCACTCACCTCCACTGAGCCTCCCTTTCTTCATATGTAAAGTCAGAATAACAACACATATTTTTTAGGGTCATCAAGGCTAAGTGATAAAATGTGTGTATGATATGTAACTCTGTTCCTGGCAGATATGCAGGAACATGTCTCCTCCTCTGATTTGTCTTTTTCTCCAGCAGGTTCTTGCTTCCAGATTAACTGGTTTAGATACATGATTATTGACCATTTTGACATGCTTAGCTCAAGACTGTTTTTGTTTTTTAATTCAGCTGAGATTGCATGGATACTAAAACACCCTGTTTTATGGAGAGGCACAATAAAGGACAATTAGCATGGTGGCACAGTTCTCCAAGAATGGCAAGTGACCTAAGCCTGCATGGCTGGCCTTTTGAAATTGCCTTGGCTTCACGATTTCAGGGTCCATGGAAAGCTCATGTGGCAGGGACTCGTTCAATAAACTTTATACTTTTTCCTCTCAGCTAGACTATATTTCCCATTGTCCCTCATAGTAAGGTGATTATACGACTCAGTTCTGTCCAATGAAATGTGGGTGGAAATAAAGGGGATGTGGAATGTGCATGAAAAACTTACCTTCTAAGAAATTCCCACAGATCCTATGCTCTTCCCTCATCTGCTTGCCAAATAGAAGATCCACTAGATGAAAGAACCCTGGGTCCCTGAACGGCTGCCTGGAGCACAGTAACCATTCCACCACACAATCTGCATTAGATTGTCAGTTAGACATAAATACTTACTGAGTTAAGCCACTGGGAGTGGAGGTTACTTATCATAGCAATTGGCTTGCCCTCAAGAATACAGTTTACTTATGACTTATAGCAAGGTATTTATAGCCATCATTAATACTCTCTCTAAATGACTCTATAAAATCAAATACCCTGTAAGGGGTAATATATTGCTTTACATTGGCATAAATTAATTTATAAGCTTAGCCTGCCAAACCCAAGCAGGGCCCTAAGGGTGTATGGCACTGTTTTTGGTTGCAGGTATGGCTGAGGGTAGGGATTGCTGGCAACCTGGTATATGATACAGTGGTTCTCAAAGCATCAGTATCATTTGCACTATTTTGGAAGTGTAAATATGTGAGCCCCATCTCAGACCTATTGGATCAGAAACTCTGGGAGTGGGGCCCAATACTCTGTTTTCACAAGCTCTCCCGTGATTCTGATATACCACTGAGAAGGATTGAGGGAGAAAAACAGCTGGACCCTAGAGATCACATCTGGGAAGAGCAGAAGAGGATGGAGTTTCAGCAACTGCTCCATGTAGCCTAAGAGGTCTGGGTGAGTGGACAAAGGGAGAAGGACCAAAGAGGAGTACTTAATTTTCCTTATGATGATCTCTTGGAACATGGCACAAAGTTTAGGAATTTGGTTTCCTACTTCATAGAGTATTCTGAATTATTTCCTACTCCATAGAGTATTTTGAATTCACACCTGAATTCTTAGACTATTTTATTAATTTGCTACAGCTGCCATAACAACATTTTGGGTTGTTATGAGTGACTTAAACAACAGAAATTTATCATCTCACAGTTCTGGAGGCTGGAAGTCAAAGATCAAGGTGACAGCAGGGTTGGTTTTCTCTGAGGCCTTGCTCCTTGGCTTGCAGATGACCACCCTCTTTCTGCCTCTTCACGTGGTCTTTCCTCTGTGCCTGCATGTCCTTGGTGTCTCTTTTTGTATTCTAATTTCCTTTTCTTATAAGGACATCATTCAGATTATATTAGGACCCGTCCTAATGGCATAGTTTTAACTTAATTACCTCTCTAAGGCTATATCTTCAAAGACAGTCACATTCTGAGTTACTGGGGGTTAGGGCTTCAACAAATGAGTTTGGGAGAAAAACAATTCAGTCCAAAACCACTATGGAACTTGTAATATTACTACTTTATTATATTCTTGTTCCTCTTGGAACCCCCTTGTATAATCCTGGAGCTAAAGATAATTAAATGCTAAGTTTAACCTTTAGTTTGGAGTAGAATGCATGCTCCATTTTATTCTAACAGTGAAGTTAGAATGTAGTTAATACTTTTGACAGTGGGTTGGCTGATTGAAACTAGAATCATATAAAAGTAATGCAAAAGTAAAAGATGTCTGTTTTAAATAGAGCTTCGGATACACTTTGGGCAGACTGAAGTTAATTTGTGAAAAAGTGTCAAGTCTTTGGTAAATTGGGTCTGTAAAATGACCACAGAATCTGAGTGAAACTTCAATTTTGTCACGCACTGATGACCAGTTAATTCCATGATATATGGAGAAATGGTTCTTTTGATATATTGGTTTTGGTGTAAACTGGAAAACACTTTTGTTATGATAGAAAAGTGAGTTCCTCTTCTGAGATGCTTTTGAGTGCAGTTTGGCTTGTTAGCAAGCTGTGGTAATAATCTTAAATGATGACTGAATAATGCTGCAGAAATTATATATACAAAAAAATGAATGGAGAAAAGTAGACAGGCAACTCTTCTTAAAGCTCATGTTTCACAAGCTGGTATGTTTTTCCCGAGAGAATCCTCAGAAAGTCAGAGGACCACTTGCTATTTCATTTCACATTCTCTCTTCATGCGAGTCTCCTCTTCCCTCGGCCCCCTCCCCACTTCATATTAACTAGCAGAGGTCATGGATTTGGTGCCCCAGCTGCCAGGGTGAGCTTTGCTGTAACAGCTTCAGGTAGTCTAAACTTGGGGCAATTTAGCTGCCTGTAAAATCCCACTGAATGAACTTTCTTATCATTTGTTAACTGCCAGGGCAAAGTTCACTGAAAAACATTCTTACTTCTAGTTTGTGAAACGGGAGCTGTTGAAGTCCTATGCATACAAACACGTTAGCCTATGCTCGAAATATGCTTATGGAGCAAATTCTGATATGATTAATGTTGGCATCAGCGAGCATACATTAGGGGGATTTGCATATATATAAATTTGAATAATGTTCAAGGACATCAAATGATTTCAGATTTAATAATTATAATAATGGCTAACATTTCTTGAAGTATCATGTGCCCAACACCACTTTAACCATTTTATATAATAATTTAATCCCCCCAACAGCTCCATCGTTATACCCGTTTTTCAGATGAGAAAACCAAGGCTCAGAAAAATTTAGTAATTTGTACAAGATCACACAGTGAGCTCCTGAGCAGCGAGCGAGGCTGTGAGTCCAGACAATCTGACTCCAGAGGCTGTGTTCTTATCCTTTGTGTTACACAGTGGTGGTTGTTAAACACACCAGGCAGGAAAATGACTGACTTTCCTGGGTAGGCTGGGAGGTGTACAGGAAACTGAAAACACATTAAAGCTTCCACTCTCAGATGGGGCTTCAGGAGACTGATACTCATTCCAAAGTGTCAGTTTGGGGAATTTGAGAACAAAGTGTGAGTCTGTAAGACTGGGATCCTTGGTCCTCCCTTGGTCACTTTGGAGACACTAAGTACATTCAAAAAGTGTTTATTGAGGGCTGCTTGCTGGGCCCCTGAGAGCTACAGTCATGAAAGAGACATGGTCCCTGCTCTCCAGGAGCACAACAGTGCTGGGAGAGCCCGGACAGGAAGACATCATGACAACATGATCTGGCAGCACTGAGAGTAGAGGTCAGAGTGAGGGAGCTTGGAGAGGAGACTAAGGAAGGATTGGCAGAACAGGTGCTCACTGAGGCACGTATAAAGATGAATGAATAGAATTTTACCACTGAGTAAGGTGGGGAAGTGTGTGCCAGGCCACGGACTGTGGGTGAGCCAGGCCACAGAGGAAAAGGCACCAGATGCTCCTTCCTAGCAGCACAAGTGGGCGCCATGATGGGAGCTAAGGGTTGGGGCTTAGGTTTTGTCCCAGTGGGATGCAGAGTCAACTATGGGGTTAAGCAAGATAGTGCCACAGTGACTTTTTTTAAATTTTATTTTTTAGCAAGGAAAGGATTGATTTGACCAAGGGTAATGTGGAGATTCATGAAAGAGTGTTTCTCATTCTAGGAATGGCTTTATGCTAATGCAGAAGAAGTGGCTGTCTTGATGCCACAGCCACCACTCACGCCTCTCCTGTTTGCTCATGTTTAGAGTTCCACAGTTCTCAACTGTGGCACTGAAACATTTACTATTGTGTATGTTATTATTTATATATTATAACATTATTTATATTTATATGTTATAGTATTAAATGTTATATTTGTAACTGTGAAACTCTAAACATTTATTATTATTGTTATTATTATTTATTCCTTTGTTTAGATGCCATCTCGCACCACTTATAGGATATTAAGTCTCATGAGCTGCCTAAACTTGGCCACACGAGATAGAATACGTGGGCAGTTTTCCCCAAGAGTACATTTTGGTAAGATATGAAGAGGGGAGAATTGAAAGTTTGGGCACATGGAGGAAATGTAGCACTAATGTGGAGCTGATTCAAAAGTCAATTACATTGAAAGCTAATGTGATATCAAGGTGAAATTGAAAATGGTGCAGACAAAGGCCCACTAGAAGGAGTACCTTTAGCACATGCTTCTGACACTGCCCAAAAGTTACGCAAGACAATAGGGAACTTCTTAAAGCGCTGCAGTAACAATGCTACTAAATATTTGAAACGCCGGTCCTTTAAGTTCGTCCTCATCTGCTAGTCAAAAACCCACACAGTTATGTTAAAATAAGGAAAACAAATTGCTTCGTTTTAAAACAAGGTTTATGCTTTAGCTTTGGACTTAAGAATTTTTCCCTTTCGTCTTTGTCTTTTTAAAAATGCCATTTCTGCCATATACTCCAAACCTAGTTGGAAATAACAGAAGCAAAAAATATATGATGTAGCAAATAGTTTTAAGGATATGTCTGTTTATATGTCTAAAAATGAAGCTGTAGTTATGGCAATACATTTTGACTTGATTGGCTCAGTCAGAGGGTCATGTGACCATGATGACAGGTGTTCATTCATGATTTGATGACTTCTCCACCTAGAATCTGGCAGCCTGACGGCCTAGCACCTGCTCAGCCCAAGCAGCGAGCAAGGAGTCCCTCAGCAGCAAGCGAAGGGATGTGGGTGTAAAGAGATGTTTTATCATTCAGTATTCTTTTTGTCTCATTGTTCAGGTGTGTAAAATTCAGGCTAAAACCTTCAGATTGACCATAAAAAAAAATCTGAATGAGGACCTCATCATTCTCCACAAGGCTCAAAGAGTTGCTGGGAAAAACAATGTATTTTCTGCAACTTTGCAGAGGTATAAAAATGAATAGGTGTAAAGAACATTAATAATTTAGCGTTACAGTGTGTCTAAAATTTTTAATGTGTATGCCTACTTTGGGGGACTCTATCCTACAAAAATGAAAGTATTGGTACATAAGGATATATTCACAAAGATGTGTTTATTTCAGCATTGTTTGTTGTAGAGGGGGAAAAAAAAACCTGAATGTTTGCTAGTAGAGGAATGGTGGAATGATTCTGATACATTCAGAATGTTTAAATGAGGATTTATCTCTGTACGTACTGACCTGAAAGGATGTCTGTATATGTGGCTATATTTTAAAAGTTGTTAACAAAGAATGTGTATAGTATAAACTAATTTATATATACATATATTTGTACATTTATATTTGCTGTGTAAGCATTGAGAAGTATGAGGAAGAATATAAACCACATTACTACTTTTGCGGAGGGTTATGATTGTAGGGAAAATTTGACTTGTTGCAACAAGCATATATTAGTTTCGTAATTAAAATGCAACACAGAGAAAGAAATCCTACTTAACCATTTAGGATTTGGTGAGGATTAACTGAGACAATATTTATAAAATGCTTATTATAATCCCTCGTGTACAGTAGGTATCCAAGACATGGAAGATAGGATTACTTGATTTTTTTCTCCCAGGGCTGATGCAGCCTATAGCAGCCCAGCCTTTGCCTATGCCCACATTGTCATTTCATGCATTCTGCATTCCAGATGGCTTGTAGTCTCTGGGTACACCGTGCTATCTCTATATGACCCTTAGGCCTTTGCACATGCAGTTCCCTGTTTTACAATTCCTATACCCCCTCTTTCACCTACTTAGCTGCTTTGTATCCTTCCAGTGTCAGTTGAAGTGCCTTTGTTGACCAAGGCAAGATATCTGTCCTCTCTGGGCTGTCCATCGTATAGCATAACACTCATCACCCTATTTGAACAGTCTGTCTTTGGGGCTGTGTCCATCCATCTTTGCACCCTAAGCACCTAATCCAGGACCATGGAATGGGTACTTGACAAAGGCTAACAAAGTAGCTGAGTGAGGACTGACAGTGGATGCATGACTGTATGGGACGAGAAAGAGGGAAGACCCGTTTTCTCATTAAAGCTTGGGAAGCCTGACAGGTACTGACTGTGTCATTGCTTGTTTTCCAGGGTCCTGCTTGGCTTATCTAAGTGCAGCATTCTTCTTTCTCAGGTTTTTGCAATTTGGAAGTGGATGAAGGTGCTGATGTTTTAAAATGATTAATTTGCTCAGGTTATTATATATTGCTCCTTCAATTTAGAAGTTATTAACTTGCTAGAACAGTTCATAACTATACTTTATTAACTTTCTGCATATGTACAAGAACCTCAGTTGAACCAGTGTCAGATAAAAGCAATTGAGAAAATACATTACAAATTGGAAACTGAGACGCGATTTGCTGATAGTGATTGCAGCTGCAATATAAACAAATTGTACAGTCCTCAATGGCAGATGAGTCATTTCTTAGTCACGTTAAAAGACAATCTTAAAAATTACGAAAATCATGACTCTCACACTCTTTTGAGTGCCTCATGACTCTTAAAAGAGAATCTAAAGAATACACATGTTGTAGACAGCATTGAAATGAATGTGAAAGGGAAGGCAAAACTGGTTTTTTCATGAGGAGTTGGTGATAGGCAATTGAACATTTTTGAACAAGACAGAATTTGCAAATCTGTAGATAAGAATTATTGCACGTTGTTATCAGTTATTCACAATTTACAGAGTTGTAAATAGATCAAAGATAAGTTCAGGCTAGAATCAAACTGGAAAGGTATCCTCTAGGATCTAGACCATGGGTGTCCAATCTTCTGGCTTCCCTGGGCTACACTGGAAGACGACGAATTGTTTTGGGCTACACATAAAATATATTAACACTAACAATAGATGATGACCTAAAAAAATCACAAAAAAAATCATAATGTTTTAAGAAAGTTTACAAATTTATGTTGGGCTGCATTCAAAGCTGTCCTGGGCTGCATGTGGCCCATGGGCCACGGGTTGGACAAGCTTGATAGTCAATGCCTAGTTTTCTACTGAAGCAGAAATTTTCCTACAGTTCCCTCTATTCTCAGAAATTTGAGGCTCTATAAGCCCTACGGATGCCTCATATCAACCTAATATACTTTATATATGCTTTACTTATGATATCTCATTTAACATACTTAGTCATCACAACATGAATATGAGGTAGGTATTTTTATGGAAGAGGCAGCATGGAAAGCTTAAGTCATTCGACAGTCATTAGTTAACAAGTTAAGATGCAAACATAAGTCTCTGAACTCAGAAGTCATGTTTTTCCCACCCCATTCTGCTGCCTCTTTGTTGACCCTTCCTAGAGTTTACTTTCCTCTTCCCTCCACTTTACTTCCACTGCAGTTTTCTGCCATCTCCCATTGGAGGAAGTCCATGCTTCCCATCCTCCATTCCCTGAACCATTCTGGGCTGCTTTGCCCAGTGTTCCCAGCTCCACCCTTATGCTCCCAATATCTGCTCTGGGGAGGGGAACACTGTCTCTGTGTGTGTGCTTACCACCCTGTCCCCTGTGGTTTTCTTGATTTTAAGTACAGGGAGGGAAGGGACTCTGTCTACCAACAGAGAAATTTCATATTGGAATAGTAAAGATTGGCTTCTGGTTGGTACCACCTGGAAGACAGCATGGTCCTCCCCCTAAAAAAACAAATCTCTGTCTCTCTCTAGTCCTTCCTGTTTCTTCTTTTTGTTTGTAGACAGTTCCCTCAGGCTTTTCCTGTTTAAATTTTGCTTCACTGTTGCTAAGTGTGGATATAAGGTAACCATACAGTTGCTGTTGTCTCAATACTTTAAAACATCTTTATCATTCAAGAATCTTAAGATGTGGTAAATCCAGGTAGAAGCCTAATTTACACATTTGATTGAACTGTTGGGTATTTTGGTCTCACGCTCTCTTCATACTGAAGAGTGAAAAATTACCCAGCTCCTGGCTGCCCTAACAAGAGGCAAGATCTTCAGTAAGGAAGAACAGGAATATTTACACTGAATCTGACCTTCTGTTTTAAGATTTTAAAACGTGGGTCATCTAAAACAATACCTACCTAGATGAGATTAAGCTATTGATATTCCTGGGTGAAGCCTTACTTTGTCATGATGTTTTGTCTTTTTATATTGTTGTTTGATTCAATTTGCTAAAATGTATCTAGAATTTTTGCATCAGTGTTCATGGGGGATATTGGTCTGTAGTTTTCTTATAAAGTGACTATCAAGTTTTGGTATCAGGGTAATGCCAGCCTCACAGATGAGTTGGAAATTGTTCTGTCCTCTTTAATTTTCTGGAAGAGTTTGGAAAGAATTGGTCTTATTTCTGGCTTAAACATTTGGTAGAATTCAGTAGTGAAGCCATCAGGGCCTGCAGATTTTTTTGTGGCAAGATTTTTAACCACAAATTCAATTTCTATAACAGTTATAAGGTTAATCAGGTAATCTATTTCTCTTTGAGTGAGCTTTGGTACCTGTATGTTTCAAAGAATTCATTCATTTCGTCTAAATTATTATATTTATTGTCAAAAAGCTATTAATAATATTCCTTTATTATTCATTTAATATCTATAAATTCTGATACTCCCTCTCTCATTCCTGATAGTAGAAATTTGTGTCTTGTATCTTTTTTGTTCTCCTTATCAACATGATTAAAAGTTTATTCATTTTACTGATCTCTTTGAAGAACCAGCTTTTGGTTTCATTAGTTTTCTCTATTTTCCTTTTTCCGTTTCATTGATCTCTTATCTGATCTTTGTTATTTCCATTCCTCTGCTTACTCTCTGTTGCACTTGCTTCTCTTTTTCCAGTTTCTGAAAATAGAATCTGAGGTCATTGATCTGCAACATTTCTTTATAAATTGATAAATTTCTGTTATAAATTTTGATGTGCTGTGTTTTTAATTTCACAAGTCTTTCTTAAATAATCAAATTTACAATTTTATTTCTTCCTTGACCAGAGAGTTATTTAAAACTGTATTATCTAAGTTCTAAATTTTGGGGGACTTCTCAAAGATCTTTCTGTTATTGATTTCTAATTTAATTTCATTGTGGTCATAGAATACGTTTTGTATGACTTGAATCCTTTTAAAATTATTGAGACTTATTTTATGACCAAAATTTGATTTATCTTGAGAAATGATCTGTACACACATGAAAATAATGTGTATTCTGTTACTAGGTGGAGCGGTGGGGTGTTCTATAAATGTCAGTTAGGTCAGTTTGCTTAATAGGTCAATAGTGTTGTTCAAGTCCATTATATCCTTCCTGACTTTCAGTCCGCTTAAAAATAATTACTGAAAGAAGGAGTGGTGAAATTTTTCAGCTCTGCATCATAAAATTGCCCTTTTAATCTCTGGTAATATTCTTTGTTCTTAAATGCTTCGATATAAAGCTAAATAATAAGAAAAAAATCTCATATACTTACACATATAGTTACCATTTTTGATACTTTTCATTCCTTTGATTCGTATCTCTATCTTAAATCATTTTCCTTGTTCCCAAAGGAATTCCTTTAACATGTCTTTTAGTGTGGGTCTGCTATTGATTAATTCTTTCAGGTTTTATATGTCTAAACATGTCCTTATTTTATACCTTAACTTTGAAAAGATACTGTTGCTGGGTATAGAATCATAGGTCATCAGGGTTTTTTTTGTTTGTTTGTTTTGTTTTTTTTTTAATACCTTCAACATATTACTTCACTGGCTTCTTTGCACTTACATTTTTTTTCTGACAAGAAATATGTTGTCATTCTTAGCTTAATTTATTTGTATATAATGTTTCATTTTTCCCTTGTTTGGCTACTTTTACTATTTTCTCTTTATCACAACTCTCAGCAATTTGATTATGATGCGCCTTGGTGTAGTTTTCTTCACGGTTTTTGTGGTTGTAGTTCATTGAACTTCTTGAATCTATGGTTTTATACTTTTCATCAAATTTGGAGATTTTTCAGTCATTACTTCTTAAAATATTTTTTAATCTCCCACCTTCTCCCCTTATAGGATTCTCTTGTCATTTTAAAATTTTTATTTTTCTCTCTATGTTTTATTTGTGGATTATTGCTATTGGCTATGTTTTTAAGTCACCAACAGTTTCTTTTGCAATATGTAATCTGCCACTAGTCTCATTCAGAATTTTTTTTTATTTCAGACATTGTATTTTTCTTCTGTGGAAGCTCAATTTGGGTTTTTAAAAAATATATCTTCCAGCCGGGTGCAGTGGCTTATGCCTGTAATCCCAGCACTTTGGGAGGCCGAGGCACGTGGATCATGAGGTCAGGAGATCGAGACCATCCTGGCTAACACGGTGAAACTCCGTCTCTACTAAAAATACAAACAATTAGGCTGGGCGTGGTGGTGGGCACCTGTAGTCCCAGCTACTCGGGAGGCTGAGCCAGGAGAATGGTGTGAACCCAGGAGGCAGAGCTTGCAGTAAGCCGGGATCGCATCACTGCACTCCAGCCTGGGCAATAGAATGAGACTCTGTCTCAAAAAAAAAAAAAAAAAAAAATATATATATATATATATATATATATGTATTATATAATATATTCCATATCTCTACTTAACTTTTTGAACATAAGGAATCTAGTTATAATTTATATTCCTAAAGGTAATTCACAAGCATAATCTTTTATTTTCTGATTTTTCTGTTAAATTTTATAAATTTGAGACTACTGCTTCTCCCCAAGATGGAGTAACAGTTACCAAACTTACCCTACCACTTGAAACAATAACAACAACAACAACAACAAAACAGTAAAATATAAGATATATATTGGTTTCAGTATCTGGACATCAGGTAATAAAGGACAGTCTTTCCTGAAAGTAGATGAGATGGTGAGGAATTCTAGCGATCAGTAACAATGAATAAAGTAACCAGTGGGGTAGGGGCAGCAGTAGACAAGAGTAATTTCATACCAAGCATATTTAAATGGCCTGAGTCACACATTGACTGGTAGAGCAAATGGTGTTGAATTGGCGAGCAGAGTGCAGACGGAAGGATTGTAAGATGAGCAGAGAAAAGGCAGAGCACAGACAAGTAACAGGAATGACAGTAAACAATCTCCCTTTGGGGAATTATTTGGAGTTCTTGCCATGTATTGGTTAGGCAAGTTATTGATCTAGTGTATTTAGAGATAAGCTGTTATAATGGTGTTCAAACTGGGATAAAGTGTGCCATGATGTCTGATATCATTCAATTAAGGTTAAATGAGCAAGTTGCACAGGTTGGCTCGGACCTCACAGACACTACATTGGAGACCAAATGACATTCACATTTTTATATTTGAATATTCAGTTTCCTTAAAGCCTCTATTACAACATAAATAGTTAATTAAATGCTTATTACCTACCTTTATATTTCACATTTAGAAAGATTGGCATTTGGAGCATGATGTAAAGAAATGTGACATGTGGGCACCATTTGATGCCTTCTCTTCAAGCTTCAAGCCAAAACTTGCATCTATAGGTTTTATCTTTGTGTATCGGAATCTAAAAGAGAAAAGATCATCCTTCTCTTCTCTCTTCTTGATGACCTAACCTCGGTGCTTCCCTTTTCCCACTGGCTCCAGCTGCCTAAATGAGTTTAGTACTCACTGGGAGCACCCAGTGGCTCTGATCTGTGAGTCATTGTCTTACCTCTCATTTCTTTTCTGATTAATAGCTTTACCCTAAAAATTTCTCAGACCAGCCCTGGCACTCTCAGAATTCTGCATACATTGTCTTAAGAGGCTAAATCTTTCCCTTTCCTTGGTGAGTATAGTAAACAAAGCAACTTAAACACTTACAGTGTTTTTGTTTGTTTGTTTGTTTGGCTTTAGGTTTTTAATTAAATGATTTTAATAATGCCATTTTTTATATTATAGTTTAAGTTCTGGGATACATGTGCAGAACATACAGTTTTGTTACATGGATATATATGTGCCATGGTGTTTTGCTGCACCCATCAACACATCATCTACATTAGGTATTTCTCCTAATGCTATCCATCCCCTTCCCCCGCTCCCCAGGACAGGCCCCAGTGTGTGATGTTCCCCTCCTGGTGCCCGTATGTCCTCATTGTTCAACTCCCTCTTGTGAGTGAGAACATGTAGTGTTTGGTTTTGTGTTCGTTTGCTGAGCATGATGATTTCAAGCTTCATCCATGTCCCTGCAAAGGACACGTACTCATCCTTTTTAATGACTGCATAGTATTCCATGGTGTATATGTGCCACATTTTCTTTATCCAGTCTAACATTGACGGGCATTTGGGTTGGTTCCAAATCTTTGGTATTATGAATAGTGTTGCAGTAAACAAATGTGTGCATGTGTCTTTAGAGTAGAATGATTTGTAATCCTTTGGGTATGTACCTGGTAATGGGATTGCAGTGTCAAATGGTATTTCTGGTTCTAGATCCTTGATCCTTTGTGTATGTATCCAGGAATGGGATTTCTGGGTCAAATGGTATTTCTGGTTCTAGATTCTTGATCCTGAATCGCCACATTGTCTTCCACAATGGTTGAGCTAATTTACACTCCCACCAGCAGTGTAAAAGCATTCCTATTTCTCCACGTCCTCTCCAGCATCTGTTGTTTTCTGACTTTTTAATGATTGCCATTCTAACTGGCGTGAGATGGTATCTCATTGTGGTTTTGATTTGCATTTCTCTAATGACCAGTGATGAAGAGATTTTTATCATGTTTGTTGACTGCATAAATGTCTTCTTTTGAGAAGTGTCTGTTCATATCCTTTGCCCACTTTTTGATGGGGTTATTTTTTTCTTGTAAATTGTTTAAGTTCGTTGTAGATTCTGGATATTTGCCCTTTGTCAGATGCATAGATTGCAAAAATTTTCTCCTATTCTGTAGGTTGCCTGTTCACTCTGGTGATAGTTTCTTTTGCTATGCAGAAGATCTTTAGTTTAATTAGATCCAATTTGTCAATTTTGGCTTTTATTGCCATTGCTTCTTGTGTTTTAGTCATGAAGTCCTTGCTCATGCTTATGTCCTGAATGGTATTGCCTAGGTTTTCTTCTAGGGTTTTTATCATTTTAGGTCTTACATTTAAATCTTTAATTCATATTGAGTTAATTTTTGTATAAGGTATAAGGAAGGGGACCAATTTCAGTTTTCTGCATATGGCTAGCCAGTTTTCCCAACACCATTTATTAAATAGGAAATCCTTTCTGCAATGCTTGTTTTTATCAGGTTTGTCAAAGATCAGATGGTTGTAAAATGTGTGGTGTTATTTCTGAGGACTCTGTTCTGTTCCATTAGTCTATATATCTGTTTTGGTACCAGTACCATGCTGTTTTGGTTACTATAGCCTTGTAGGATAGTTTGAAGTCAGGTAGCGTGAACCCTCCAGCTTTGTTCTTTTTGCTTAGGATTGCCTTGGCTATATGGGCTCTTTTTTGGTTCCATTTGAAATTTAAAATAGCTTTTTTGAATTCTATGAATAAAGTCAATGGTAGCTTGATGGGGATAGCATTGAATCTATAAATTACTTTGGGCAGTATGGCCATTTTCACAATATTGATTCTTCCTATCAATGAGCATAGAATGTTTTTCCATTTGTTTGTGTCCTCTCTTATTTCCTTCAGCAGTGGTTTGCTGTTCCCCTTGAAGAGGTCCTTCACATCCCTTGTAAGTTGTATTCCTAGGTATTTTATTACCTTTGTAGCAATTGTGAATGGGAGTTCACTCATGATTTGCATCTCTGTTTGTCTATTATTGGTATACAGGAATGCTTGTGATTTTTGCACATTGATTTTGTATCCTGAGACTTTGCTGAAGTTGCTTATCAGCTTAAGGAATTTTTGGGCTAAGATGATGAGATTTCCTAAATAGACAATCATGTCATCTGCAAACAGAGATAATTTGACTTCCTCTTTTCCTATTTGAATACCCTTTATTTCTTTTCTTGCCAGATTGCCCTGACCAGAACTTCCAATACTATGTTGAATGGGAGTGGTAAGAAAGGGCATCCTTTTCTTATGCTATTTTTCACAGGGAATTCTTCCAACTTTTTCCCATTCAGTATGATATTGGCTGTGGGTTTGTCATAAATAGCTCTTATTATTTTGAGATATGTTCCATCAATATCTCATTTATTGATTATTTTTAGCATGGAGGAGTGTTGAATTTTATTGAAGGCCGTTTCGGTATCTATTCAGATAATCATGTGGTTTTGTCATTGGTTCAGTTTATGTGACAGATTACGTTTATTGATTTGCATATGTTGAACCGGCCTTGCACCCCAGGGATGAAGCTGACTTGATCATGGTGGATAAGCTTTTTGATGTGCTGCTGAATTCGGTTTGCCATTATTTTATTGAGGATTTTTGCATTGATGTTCATCAGGGATATTGGCCTGAAATTTTGTTTTTCCATTGGGTCTCTGCTAGGTTTTGGTATCAGGATGATGGTGGCCTCATAAAATGAGTTAGGGAGGAGTCTGTCTTTTTCTATTGTTTGGAATAGTTTCAGAAGGAATGGTACCAGCTCCTCTTTATACCTTTGGTAGAAGTCAGCTGTGAATCTGCCTGGTCCTGGGCTTCTTTTTATTGGCAGGCTAATAATTACCACCTCAATTTCAGAACTTCTTATTGGTCTATTCAGGGATTCGATTTCTTCCTGATTTAGTCTTGGGAGGGTTTATGTGTCCAGAAATTTATCAGTTTCTTCTAGATTTTCTAGTTTATTTGCAGAAAGGTATTAATAATATTCTCTGACAGTAGCTGTGTCCCAGAGATTCTGGTGCATTGTAATTTTGTTCTCGTTGGTTTCAAAGAACTTATTTATTTCTGCCTTAATTTTATTATTTAACCGGTAGTCATTCTGGAGCAGGTTGTTCAGTTTCCATGTAGTTGTGCAGTTTTGAGTGAGTTTCTTAATTCTGAGTTCTAATTTGATTGCACTGTGGTCTGAGAGATTATTTGTTATGATTTCCATTCTTTTGCATTTGCTGAGGAGTGTTTTACTTCCAATTATGTGGATGATTTTAGAATAAGTGCGATGTGGTGCTGAGAAGAATGTATATTATGTTGATTAGGAGTGGAGGGTTCTGCAGATTAGGTCTGCAGATTAGGTTCCAGTCTATTAGGTCTGGTTGGTCCAGAACTGAGTTCGAGTCCTGAATATCCTTGTTAATTTTCTGTCTCATTGATCTGTTTAGTACTGACAGTTGGGTGTTAAAGTTTCCCACTATTATTGTGTGGGAGTCTAAGTCTCTTTGTAGGTCTCTAAGGATTTGCTTTATGAATCTGGGTGCTCCTGTATTGTGTGCATATATATTTAGGATAGTTAGCTCTTACTGTTGCATTGATCCCTTTACCATTATGTAAGGCCCTTTGTTGTCCTTTTTGTTCTTTGTTGGTTTAAAGTCTGATTCATCAGAGGCTAGGATTGCAACTCCTACTATTTTCTTTTTGCTTTCCATTTGCATGGTAAATCTTCCTCCATCCCTTTATTTTGAGCCTATGTGTGTCTTTGCACATGAGATGGGTCTCCTTAATATGGCACACTGATGGGTCTTGACTCTTTATGGAATTCACCAGTCTATACCTTTTAATTGGGGCATTTAGCCCATTTGCACATAAGGTTAATATTGTTATGTGTGAATTTGATCCTGTCATTATGATGCTAGCTGGTTATTTGCCTGTTAGTTGATGCAGTTTCTTCATAGTGTCAATGGTCTTTACAATTTGGTTTGTTTTGCAGTGGCTAGTACCAGTTCTTCCTATATTTAGTGCTTCCTTCAGGAGTTCTTGTAAGGTAGGCCTGGTGGTGACAAAAATCCCTCAGCATTTGCTTGTGTGTAAAGGATTTTATTTCTCCTTTGCTTATGAAGCTTAGTTTGGCTGGATATGAAATTCTGGGTTGAAAATTCTTTTTTTAAGAATGTTGAATATTGGCCCCCACTCTCTTCTGGCTTGTAGGGTTTCTGCAGAGAAATCTGCTGTTACTTTGATGGGTTTCCCTTTGTGAGTAACCTGACCTTTCTCTCTCACTGCCCTTAACTTTTTTCCTCTCTCACTGCCCTTAACTTTTTTCCTTCATTTCAATCTTGGTGAATCTGATGATTATGTGTCTTGGGGTTGCTATTCTTGAGAAATATCTTTGTGGTGTTCTCCGTATTTCCTGAAATTGAGTTTTGGCCTGTCTTGCTATGTTGGGGAAGTTCTACGGGATAATATCCTGAAGTATGTTTTCCAACTTGGTTCCTTTCTCCCCATCACTTTCAGGTACATTAATCAATTATAGGTTTGGTCTTTTCACAAAATCCCATATTTCTTGGAGGCTTTTTTGGTTCCTTTTTATTCTTTTTTCTCTAATCTTGTCTTCACACTGTATTTCATTAAGTTGATCTTAAATCTCTGATATCCTTTCTTCCACCTGATAGATTCGGCTACTGATACTTGTGTATGCTTCAAGAAATTCTCGTGCTGTGTTTTTCAGCTCCATCAGGTCATTTATGTTTTTCTCTAAACTGGTTATTCAGTTAGAAATTCCTCTAACCTTTTTTCAAGGTTCTTAGCTTCCTTACATTGGGTTAGAACATGCCCCTTTAGCTCAGAGAGGTTTGTTATTACTCACTTTCTGAAGCCTACTTCTGTCAATTCATCAAATTCATTCTCCATCCAGTTTTGTTCCCTTGCTGGCAAGGAGTTGTGATACTTTGGAGGGGAAAAGACATTCTGGTTTTTGGAATTTTCAGCCTTTTTGTGCTGGTTTTTCCTCATCTTCATGTATTTATTTACCTTTGCTCTTTTCTGTTGGTGACCTTTGGATGGAGTTTTTGCTTCGTCTTCCTTTTTGTTGATATTGGTGCTGTTGTATTTTGTTTGTTAGCTTTCCTTCTAACAGCCAGGCCCCTGTGCTGCAGGTCTGCTGGAGTTCACTGGGGGTCCACTCCAGACCCTGTTTGACTGAGTCTTACCAGCAGAGGCTACAGAACAGCAAAGATTGCTGTCTGCTCCTTCCTCTGGAAGCTTCGTCCCAGAAGGCCACCTGCTAGATGCCAGCCAGAGCTCTCCTATATGAGGTGTCTGTCGACCCCTGCTGGGAGGTGTCTCCCTGTCAGGAGGCATGGGGATCAGGGAACCACTCGAGTAGGGTCTGTCCATTAGCAGAGCTCAAGCTCTGTGCTGGGTTATCAGCTGCTCTCTTCAGAGCCATTAGGCAGGAACGTTTAAGTCTGCTGAAGCTGTGCCCACAGCTGTCCCTTCCCCCAGGTTATCTGTCCCAAGGAGATGGGGGTTTTATCTGACTGGGGCTGCTGCCTTTCTTTTAGAGATGCCCTGCCCAGAGAGGAGGAATCTAGAGAGGTAGTCTGGCTACAGCTGCTTTGTGGCACTGTGATGGGCTCCGCCCAGTCCGAACTTCCTGGCGGCTTTGTTTACACTGTGAGGGTAAAACAACCTACTCAAGCCCCAGAAATGGCGGAAGTCCCTCCACCCATCAAGTTTGAGCATCCCAGGTTGACTTCAGACTGCTGTGCTGGCAGCAAGAACTTCAAGCCAGTGGATCTTAGCTTGCTGGGCTCCATGGGGGTTGGATCCACTGAGCAAAACTACTTGACTCCCTGGATTCAGCCCTGTTTCCAGGGGAGTGAACAGTTCCATCTCGCTGGTGTTTCAGGTGCCACTGGGGTATGGAAAAAACTCCTGCAGCTAGCTCGGTGTCTGCCCAGTTTGTGCTTGAAACTGAGGGCCCTGGTGGTGTAGGCACCGGAGGGAATCTGCTGGTCTGTGGATTGTGAAGACCATGGGAAAAGTGTAGTATCTGGACTGGAATGCACCATCCCTCACGGCAGGGTCCTTCACGGCTTCCCTTGGCTAAGGGAGGGAACTCCTCAACTCCTTACTCTTTCTGGGTGAGGCAACATCCTACCCAGCTTTGGCTCACCCTCCGTGGGTGGCACCCACTGTCTAACCAGCCTCAATGAGATGAACCTGGTACCTTAGTTGCACATGCAGAAATCACCTGCCTTCTGCATTGGTCTCACTGGGAACTGCAGACCAGAGCTGTTTTTATATAGCCAAATAAAAACTGGGAATAATCACAGTGCTTTTGTTGTTGTTGTTGTTGTTATTGTTGTTGTTGTTTTGTCTAGGCTTCTAGGAAAAATACCCAAAGCCAGGGAAGGCTTGACTACATTACAGTTTTGGTTAGGGCTAAGTAAATATAGCAGTGACTCCTGTGGTTTTCTAGTATGAGTAGTTGGCATAGGGGCTATTAAATAATCATGAACTTGAAATGATGCTGTTTTGGAATTTTAGCCTCATCAAGGTAGGTGTTGTTATTGCCACTTTGCAGATATATTCAGTCTTATAAAGGTTAATTGACTTGCCTAAGGTCACAGAGCAAGAGAGTGGTAAAATTAAGAATTAAATTTGAGGTCTCTGTGGCTCCAAGGGCTATGTTCTCTATATCAGTCAATAGATTTGGTAGGAATGACTGACAAACAGTGTCTGTGGAAGGCTGAGAGCTGAGAGTAAATTTGTTATAGCTAATCTTCCTTGATCCTTTAGTGACCTAGGTACAATGTAATCTGGGCAGATCTTGTTGCTATTTCAGGTTTAGATTTAGTGTGTAGCAAAAAAACAGAAGCACCAAGGGGGTCAGAAAGAAAAACAATGAGGAATCCAGAGAGGAGTTTCAGATGCGGGACATAGCAAAGGAACTAACTAGGTGAATGATGTAAAGAGCAGAAAAAAATGTGCCCATGCATGATTTCTATTGATTTAGCGAGAATCCACCTTAGAGTTATTTGCGAAAATCTGTGAGCCACCCTGTGGGTGGGATGCTCATGGACACAAAGAAAGAAACAACAGACACTGGGGCCTACTTGAGAGTGGAGGGTGGGAGGAGGGAGAGAAGAAGAAAAGGTAACTACTAGGTTTAGTTCCTGGGTGATGAAACAATCTGTGCAACAAGCCCCATGACACGAGTTTACCTATATAACAAACCTGCACATGTACCCCGAACCTAAAGCAAAAGCTTTTTTAAAAAGGAAAAAGGTAAAAAACTTAAAAATCGGAATTTGTAGCATTTTAGACTTTTACTTACAAAGAACCAAAGTATATAATTCAATGATATTCAAACAAAAAAATGTGGAATTCTTGTCTTTACACAAATGTAAGCAGAATTCCTGTATATAAAGTGGGTAATTGTGGAGCCACTTGGAGCCTTCCCACGTGGATTCTCCATTCCCTCGTACTGCTAATCTCTGAAGCACCTCCTCAGGCTTCTGGGCTCTCAGAAACAAGTTGCAAAAGCTGGCTGGAAAGAACTAGAAGGTGATTAGACTTCAAAAGGCCTGTGTCTCTTATCTGCTCTACACACCCTGGCTGTATGGCCTTGGGCAAGTCTGCATCTAAGCCCCTTGCTCTGGAAATGGAGATGAAGGTAACTCATGACCTGCCCACCTCAGAGGGCTATTGAGATCAAGGACACTGGAGGTCCCATGTAAATATCTAATGGTATTATTTTGTGATAGCGCTCTCCATCTTGGAATGTTTTATTCCTTTTGAAAAACTTTATGCCTAATAAATTCTTTCTGATACTCAATAATTTTATACCTTGTGCCCAGCTTTCCACGATGGTTAAGATAGTTCCATTTCTCTTAGTTTGCCATGAGCTATTTCTACTTCAAATCCTATTTGATAAGAGTGTAAGGGGTCCCCAAGACTGCCTCTAGGTTTGGCGATCCACTAGGAAGACTCACAGGACTCAATATAAGATTTATTACATTGAAAAAATACAAAACAAAATTAGCACGGGGAAAAGGTTCATGGGGCAAAATTCAAAAGAAACCAAGTTCAAGCTTCCAAGAGTCCTCTCCCTGTAATTCCTCCAACATCAACTTGTGATGCCATGTGTGAAATGTCTACCAGGAAAGCCTAGTAAAGACTCAATGCCCAAGGATTTTACTGGGGGCTGGCCGATAGGCACCCTCTGCATAGCATATATTAAGATTCCAGACTCCCGGATGGAAAGCAGATATTAGCATAAACCACATTATTTTATAAGTAGTTTAGGCACAGTGAGACAATCATTAGTTAGGACTCATGAGAAGTCTCCTGAAATTCTATTTGCCAGGTAAGAGCTAAGGACCCAACTTGTAAACAGGTCTTCTAAGAATAACAATCTCAGGCTTACTATGTAAACTCTTTTTCTTTTTTTTTTTTTTTCTCAGTAAGCTTCATTTTTTTCTAGATACCTGTTAAAACAATTTGTATATAAAAATAACTCAGGAAAATGCAGGAAATTTTTCCATGTTGATGACAGCATTCCTGTGATGAGAATTCTCATTCAAATCCTCAGAACTCAGATAATTTACTCTGCTTTTATAAAAGCTCACAGTCATATGATTAAATGAAATGAACATAATAGGAATAAAACAAAATCTAAAATGAATCTAGTTAACGTTTAGAGTTATCATAGAAACATAACATTTTATAAGTTCTTTTTCAATGCCAGTAAATTTCATAAAAATATTTAAACCAAGTCTCTCCCCAAAGCCCAACATTTTTGTATGCATGAAAATAATGAAAATAATTCTGAAAACTTGTGGGTTAATTAGGTAAATTTCTTTTGGAAAAGTTTAAGTTTTCCAAAATGCTAAGCTGCTATAGCAAGAGACCCAATACTAAGATAGCTTAAAAAAACAAAAATGTTTATTTCTCTCATACATGATAGTTTCAAGGTGAGAGATTCAGGTGGATGGGGCAGATCTGTCCACTTCATCAGGGACTTAGCTGACGGTAACCCTGCCACTTGCATCAGGTAGTTCTGCACAGAGTTTCCCAATTCTGGTCACTGGAAGGAAGGGTTAGGAGCTTGGAAGAAGGGTGAAGAGCAGAAGTCCAAAGCCAAGAATGCCCTCTTAAGCATGTGATGTGAAAATTGCTCTCATCAGTTCTGCTCATTGGCGACAGTCTGGTCACATGGCCACATCTAGTTGCAAGAGAAGCTGAGAAATGTAACCTATCTCCATGCCCAGGAAGAAAAGAAGGGAAACTGTTGGTAGACTGCTAGCCATTTCCCCCGCAGCCCCCAAAAGCTTCCCATTGTAGGTGTAAACTAGGGTATTTAGCCCTTTGTTCTAAATATTTGTAACTTTCCAAGTAATTGCAGAGGAAATACAAAATATTTCTAGAATAATGTTCAAGCTATCTTTAAAAATCGGTGTAATCTGCAGTATGAAAAGCTTTCAAGATTAAAAACTCCCATTTTAATTGAGGTTTTGTCAGTTTAATTAATTCCTTCAATATGTTTTGTTATTCTTGATATTTTTACCCCAACTCTAGTTAACATATTATTTCTCCTTAGTTTGCCTTTTGAGCTATATGTAAGGCTTTCCCCCCAAGCCAATTCTTAGCTAAAGAATTGAATACTTTTTAACTTCTATATTACAGTTATGATTTCAAGGTTTGTACTTCCTTAATGTAAATCTAGGGAAATTGAAAAATAAAGCACCCCACTTCCAATTTCTACATTTATACCACATCTGTTGTCTTACTTATAGATATAATATCCAACTCCTTGAGGTTATTATATTTATAATGAACTGGTTTATGTTTTCATTCCAGATGTGCAAATGGTAGTATTTGATTGGTTAAGTTGAAAATTGCATTTTAAAATTGTTTAGAAGACTCTTGTGTTGTTTTATGTATAATAGCCTATGATTTCTATAGCTTTATTTCTAGTTGGTGAGTAAAAAAGGTATATGCTAGATATTGATGACCGGTAATAAAGGTTCATACATTTCATTGTCTGGGAATGCATTAAAAACTGAGTAATTGGCCTTGGTATCTATTTTTTTTTATTTCTACATCTTGAGATTTTTGTATGACACACACATGTGTATGTATATGTATATATTTTTCATTTTAATATATTTCATCTAAATGTTAAATCTCCCCACTTGCAGAAAAGTTTTCCATTATTAAAAGAGCAGTTCTTTATGTACTGAGATGATGCCACTATGCACAGTGATTAAAAATTTCATTTTGACCTGTTTCTTGTTGGTGGAGACAGTTTTGTACTGAGTTCTTCTCACTCTTTCCCACAGTCCCTGGCACAGAACAGCCATTCACCACATGCGAAGTTTGACTTGGGCACAGAGCATGTGGTCAGAGGACAGGATGTAATTAACCCATTCATATGGAACAAACCCATGACCTAGGAGTCACACAGGACATGCAGCCAAACTGCTGCAAACAAAAAATCCTTCAACAGTGTGAATTTACAGAATACTTCAAATGTCTATTTCTCTTCCTCAAAAGTCTTACTAATATATTATCTCATTGTGGTCTCACAAAAGTCTTGAGAAGTATGAAGAGAGAAACATGACCAGATTTATTTTTCTTATATTCTCCCTCCCTCCCTCCCTCCCTCCCTCCCTCCCTTCCTTTCCCCCTTCCTTCTTCCTTCTATCCATCTTTTCAAATTCCTCCCCTTTTTCTTATTCACAGAAAGAGAAATTAAGGAGGCAGAGATGTTTAAGTAAAATGTTAGTAAGAATTCAGATCTATTAGCTGTAAACCCAGTACAATTGCTACCATATAGGGATACAGATGGAGACAGAGGAAAGTTTGTGTGTGTGTGTGTTGAGTGGAGGGAGTGAAGTAGTTCACAAAGACAGTCTTTCTACTTCAAGCTTTTCCTTGATTATCGAAACCTTTGCATCTCAGAAGGCACTCTAGGAGCTGTGTGGTTGCCCCCAGTGCTGCTTGGCACTGTTCCTTGATCTGGCTTCCTTTTGATAATTTCCACAGATGAGATGCTCACTATCTCACAAGGCAGCACATACTAGTTGAGATCATTTGTGTGGTGAGAACATATATTGGGTTAAATTTTGCCTCCCTGTGACTTCCATGCCCTATGGGAATACATAAAGAAGTGGAACCTTTTCCTTGACAAGTTCTAGTCTAGATATCTGATAACACCTCTCACGACTTCCCCAAGCTTTTCCCCTCCAGGCAAGCATCTCTGTTTCCTACAACTTTGCCTCTTGATGTTTATGGTGTCTTTTTTCCCTGTCCATCTTAAAAAGTACAGGGAACAGAGAACCAGACTCCAGCTCAGAGAACGGTGGGCAGGAACTCCCCTGGAGCTGAAAGGCCTGTGTAAGCAGAAATTCCAAATGTGGGCTCTGGGGACAGACACTGCCTTCGTCATCCTGACTCTCGGGAGAAGTTACCTACCCTTTCTCTACATCAGTTTATTAATCTATAAAACAGTGATAACAGGAATAAATAAAACCATGCTCATGAGTAATTCAGAAGAATACCTGACACATGAATCCATGTGTTAGCTGCCATTGTGTTTATATTTTTGGCAGTCATGCTACACTGGTAGTTCATTCAGAACTTTTAGTCAGATAAGACCAGGGCCAGAACTGCTAAAAACCAATGTCCCTTCTTTCTTATATATGTATGTGCGGTGTGTATGTTGTATGTATTTGAACATAAATGATAGGACTCTATCCCTGTTAAAATTCATCTGATTTATTTTAGCATATCTTCCATCCTGTTAAGTTCCTTGAATCTTGATGATGTCATCCAACATAGCAAGTATCCCTTACAGTCTTTTTTTGTTCTCTAAAGGTTTGATAGGTACATCTTTTATGACTTCAACCTTACCACAGAGAAAATAAAAAGCCAAACAAGACTGGAACAATTACAGAGCACTTTCGGTTTACATTATCATCCTGCCTGCATTTATTTATCTAGTCCATAATAGTACAAGCTATTGAATTTTGTGTTTGAAATTAAGATATCCATTTGGCAAGGATTCTGTATTGACAACACTGATTATCCATATATTAACACAAAGAAAGGAGACTGGTTTGGTGTGACTTGTTTATAAAGCAAATTTTTGGTTTGCTCCTTCCTTCCTCCATTGTCTTAGCTATTAATGAATTACAGGAATAGGTGTGGCATTGGCTGTAATATGCACAGTTACCACCATGATTTTGCTTGCAAACCTGGCCAGAACTTATAATTTCACTATTTGAGAACCAAGTGAAAATGTGTTTCTAGCTTAGCATAAACTAATCCAATGATGGGTTTTACTTTATATGTATAAACCACAAAAATACCCTTTTTGGTCCAAAAAGTCAAAAGAAAATTATGTATCACAGCGATGTCACAGAAAATTACTTAATTCACATTACAGATAAGCAACCCCCCAACAAATAAACAAAAAAAGAAAAGAAATCCAACTAGAAGAGTGAGTCCAGGGACTCTGTTATTTGCTTGGGATAATCTAGGAAGTAGATAACAGAACCAGTAAAAATCAGACTTACTCTCTGCCCAATATTTTTCCCCATCCAACGCTGTGTTGCTTTCAGCCCTTATGCTTCTCATGGGAGCACCTTATCAGGTGAAATTTTGACCACAGACTTCAAGGAGGTTCATGTGAGGCTTCATGTCTTTGACGTAACCAACCTCTGAATCTTTTGAGGTTCATCCATCATTAATTTGCAGGAATTGTTTTGACATTGCTGATCTCTCAAAACATAAAAAGTATTCCCTAACAATAAAGAGGCTGTGATTTCATTAAGGATTTCTTACATTTCAAGGGGGAATACAATTATTTTATGAAAAACAAAAGGAACCTTGTCATAGTCTATTAAAGCAATCTCCTAACCCCCACTGAAATTGCCTGAGGACTTACACAGTCCCTAATTACACACAGCCTACCTTGGATTTTCATGTAATTTAAATGAATGAGTCTTGTACTGAATGTCTCCTTTTTAAATTACTCAATGTCTCTTATTTAAATTGATCACACTCAATATTTTGACCTCCTTCCTCAAAGAGTCACCTAAAAGAATACAAGATTTTGGAAAAAAGCGAGCCTGTGTCTTAGAACATTTTCAAATTACTCATTATTTTTTTTTAGACACTGACTAGTTCACATTTCTTTACTAAAAATACTGTAGAGTGTTTGCCATAGGAGGAGAAAATAAGTTGAAGAATAGGCTTTTATTTTCCTAAATATTTCTTAGTGAGATTAGAAAATGCTTCTTACTGTTAACCTTAAAATCCGATGTGCAAGGTTTGCCCACTGCTAGCTACATATGAAGGAAGTAAACTGCCAGATTGTAAACACAGCTTGAGTCGCCTCCTTTCTGATGGTTTGAACTAAACTTAGGCCCCCTTGGGATCTAAATTTAGTTTTGACAAAATGCAGCTATCTGTTTCAAGGAAGGATAACAAGAAATCACCTTATAATGCCTCCTTCTAGAACTAATTGTCCTGGAAGTGGTCATTTTAATGACCTACAGTATAGATTTTTAAAAAATCAAAATTGATGAGAATTTTTGAGTCCTTGGTTTGAGGTGAGTTCTCAATGTTTGGAAACTGATTTCAGAGATCAGTTGGCCTGAGATGTGAGGAAGCATGGGGATGGGAGAGCATCCTCACCTCTCAGGTCAACTAGAAGGAGGTATAGGAATGTTAATTATTTCCTGACTATCCCTGAAACTGTGTGGAAAAAAAAGAGAGAGAGAAAAGAAAATCAAGCTTTTGGTCAATTTAAAACATACATTTTCCATGTTATACTTCATTTTTGAGAGGTTGCTGGATATTCTATTATGCAAACCTTTCTTTGCATGACCAAGTTCAGTTACTGTCACAATGATTCTCATGACATACACAAATAGGGGTGAACAAAAATTGTTTTGGAAAGTGTTATGTGTTTTGTAAAGTGTTTTGCATGGGTCAGTAGTAAATAATAACAACATTAAAACACATATAACTCTATAAAGTAGGCTCTGTGTTTTTCTGATTTCAGATGAGGAAACTACAGCATGGGCAGGTAAATATGTTGACCAAGTTGACTTAGCTTTTAGGCCAATACTACTCAAATAGTTTGCTCTTTCTGTAGCATGAACTTAGATTTTTAGAAACAACTGTGGCCAGTAACACAATGGAAAGGCATCATCTACATTCCAAATCGACCAGACTGGAGTTGTGTCCTGCTGTGTTGTGTTAGTGGTGCCATGTCAATTCCCAATGACAGTGATTAACAGTAATGTTTGGAGAAAGGACAGTGGTGGAGACTAAGAATGTAGCTTTATCATTGTGAAGACCTGAGTCAGTAGCAAAAAGTTCCAGGATAGACTATCTGAGAAATGGGTGGGACTTGGATTTTGGCCACTCATTGGTTCATCCAGAAAATATTTAATGAACATTTACTGTGTGCCTGGCACACAGTTCTCAACTGTGGGGATCATGGTGAACACAACAGATGAAGCCCTTCCTGTAATGCAGATAACATGGCCTCCAAAGGTACTTCACATTAATAATTTTTACTCCCATTGTCTGAATTTTAAGTTGTTCACAATTCTCTGCTTTTGAGAATGTTCTTTCTGTGTTTCAGTTACTTCTCTAGGATTTTCTTCCTATAAACTAGTTTAACTTCTGAGACACAGAAAGGGACTATATTCGTGTGGTCTGTAAGATCAGGGGAGGAAATAGCTCTTGCAGGTTATTTAAAACCTGCAGGAAGATATACAGGCACGGCTTACACAGCCCTGGGCTTCAGCCCAAGAATGTGCTGATCATGTCCACAACTACAACTGCATAAAGACCCACATTAAAACAGTAATAACAGAGAAATGAAGGGGAAAAAGTCACAGAGACAAAGCAGAAAGGGTTCTTGAATTAAATCACTTTTATCTGAGCTCATTCACTTAAGGATGCAATCAACTCAGTATTTCAGCAGCTTGGGGCCTTAGAAATGTATTTCAAGATTAATTATAAAATGGATTCTTTAAAATGGAAAAATACACTACTTTCCTATTACTCTTAACAAGAGTCTAAAGTTAATGCTTTGAAGCAGTTTAGTGGTTTGACTGCCACCTACTGTTCACTTTTTGCCATAACTCACATGTAGCTTGGGCAAGAAGTAAGAAAAATGCCTTGGGCATTTTGTAAAAAAGTATTTTAACATACGTGCTGTAATGTAACTGTTTAAACATTTTAAGGGATTGAGAGAATGTGATTGTTTCTATTTCAAATTACTGTATTTGTCGTGGTAGTTTATCAGAGCCTGTTGATTAAAAATGCAAATTATAAGGCATTCTAAAAATGTGTGTGTGTGTGTGTGTGTGTGTGTGTGTGTGTGTGTGTGTGTGTGTGTGTGTATGCGCACAGGGCATTTCATTTAGTCCTGACAAAGCATTATACTTGAAATTTATAACAATATGCCACAAACACAAATGCATCAACCTGAAAATATCATCTTATGAAACTGGCATCTGATCTTTAAAACGAAAAAGAGATCTCCATCATCACACTTGTGTGCTTACACGGCTTGTGAAGACTTCAAGAATATCAGCACTTATTCTGTCAAAATAAGGAGATCAAGTACTAGCCATCTCCAGCTAATTCAGAATGCCCCAGACTTTTGATAGAAATCTGTTCAGTTAACACTGCAGCAGTCATGATATTCTGTTAAATGCTTAAAGTTCAGAAGGCAGAATGGTTGTGCATTTTTTTCTCTCTAATATCTAAATTTCTCAATTCAGAGTAATAACTCATTTTCCAGATGTGACAATGCTATTTACTGTTTAAATATAGAATCTTGGTGGAAACTTTATAAACATGTTATCCCTGAGGCACATTTTAAAAATGTCTACCTGAGTCTATGTGAGTTATTTTATTTTTAAAATTGGACCTTTTTAAGCCTTTGTACTAAATTATGCATATAAAAATTGCAAACTGTTTGTGTGTTATTACTGATGTATATATTTATATGCTTTTGTATTTTCAAATGTGTTTGTAGATTGTTTCATTCATACTAAAATCTGGTTATATTTATTATATTTTTTTAAAGCACAAAGAAAAAGTCACCTAGAATATTCTGACATTATTAAAATGTGCCTCCTGCTAAAACTATGTTGCAGTTTTCAGTATAAAATGGTGTCAGTAAATTCCAACATTCTAGAATATTTTCAATTAACATTTCTTTTCTCTGCTAGGGACAGTTATAGAATAGTGGCAGCTTCATTTAAGACAAACTTGATGAAAGAAAACGTCAATATCCTAGTTCATTTTTTGCCATCATAATATTTTTTTCTGATATATAAAATAGCCATCTTGGATTTCAGAATCACTGTTATTAGGCCTCTCTCTATATGTAGTTTTCAGATAAATGCACATTGTTTAAAAATGTGTTCTTACTGATGCCAATAATATAGATACAAAACAAAAGCTTTTCATGTGGCTTTATTTACAGTGATACTGATAAAATTTATAAAAATGATATGATATTAAGCAACATGAGCAAATTTGATCAAATATTCATTTTATAGCTTTCCCCCCAAGTGATTCCATCCAATAACAATGACACTAATCCAAAGCCAAAGAATAATAGTTTTACCTAAAATGTTGGCAAAGGAGCTGAAACAAATAAAATTAAGCTGACCTTTTAATAAATGTCTGTTTATTGATTTAAATTCACTTTTTTTCTTTTTCTGAGCAATGCTGACGAGGCCTGTTAGAATACAAGCATGTATAATAACTTGGACACAACCATTTTTACTTCTTTTGTGTGTCATTACTGAAAGATTGAAGCAAGCTTCACCTAAGTGTAGTGATGCAAAAATAATAGTATCCCAGTCTGGCTGCGCAAGAGCGGAGGCAAACAAGAGCTTCATATTAAAGTGCCTTCTAGGTAGCTGACATGACGCATCTAGTCAGACGTAAATAATGACAGACGGAAACCATCATGAGGTCTGTGAAGCATCAACATACTGCTATCATTTTCTCTCTAACCTTGCCTTGCTAGCAGCTCTCAGCCTTACAGGCTGAGAGATCATTTAAAAAGCAAATCCTAATGACTCTGCCCACTGTAACAACAGTCAGCAAGATTGGCATCAATTTAGCTCAGTTTAGAAACTCAGAATAGCAGCCATTGTTGACGTGCAACACCCTAAACTCCAGTTGTTCTCCACAAATCAACTCCGTCCCCAGCGCTACCCCTTCCCCATGGCTATTTCCATGCCTTGGAAAAAGATTCTCCTTGCTGGCAGGAAAATGGTTCATCTCAGTTACTCACTTGGCACTCTGTATGTAATTTCTGAGGCTGCATCTATTTTTCTGGATGAGCCCATTTGGTACCAAATGCTTTAAACTTTCCCTCCCCGTTTTCATGCGACACACATTATTTTGTGTATATTATGTATGCACAGGGTAACAGTGGGTAAATAACATCCCAGTGTCCCTGTAGCGTAAGCCTAACATGGTTATGGTTCAGATAAACACGTCTGTACATAGCTGCCATAATCAATGTGGAATGGCAGAACAATTTTGCAGATGCAGTCCCAGGAAGAAAAAAAAAGAAAGCTGTCTTGTCCAGATTCAATAGAATCTATTCACCAAGAAAACCTGCAATAAAGCCGTCGCACGTTTTATTTGTTAAGACAGTGATGACTTTGCAAGCCAGAGGAAACTGAAGCTGATGTACAATAGGATAATAGCATTATCACTTTGCAGATCAGCATGTGGCTTTGCTTGGGTGCCAGCAGAAGGGCATAGGGGTTCTAAGAGCTCTAGCTGGCAAGTAGGAAAGGCAAGATCAAACTGCCTGGTTGTGAGTGAAAATGTATGAGGATAAATTGCCATGAGTCTCCTTCTGCTTGGTTAAAAACAGATTGCATATGTCTGTTTTCACTGTTTTATAAGGGACTAGGAGGTGAATGGATGGGCTTGAGTTTGTGTGTGAGTATGTGTTTGTTGGGGGCGGGGTGGTTAGGAAGCAGAATAATGGGGATGCTCACAATAGCCCATCTTAATGGAGAGCTATTGATCTCATTTCATAACACTTTAATTTCCACCTAAACATCTTACTTACCTTGTGTAAAAGAGATGCCAAGTTGAACTAAATAATAAACACACAATATTTTAAGTACTTTTGAATTTTGCATGGTAATAAATATTAACGCAGTTTGTGACTCCCAAAGAAAATAGAAAACATTTAATTCTGTTGTTGAAATCAGGTACTGTGCAGGTTGATTTCCCGAGGTGAAAGTGAAAAATGCATTATTTGGACTAAAATTTAAATTTAATAAATAACTAATTTAGGATCTTGTTCTATATGCAAGGATATAATCACAAGGCATTTGTTTTTAAAAGGTTTCATTTATTCTTGTGAGCTTAATTATTGCAAGGAAACTGTGAGCAATTTGTTTTTTACCAGTGTCTGATTTCTGAGAATGGTTATTAAATATTAAATGGATGCATAATTCAGGCAATTAAGAAAGTAATCACACAAAGTAATGTAATGGAAGTTAATTATTACTGCATAAGCAAATAGTTCATTAATGCTAGTAGTTGCTATGGCTGCATTCTTAATACATGCAGAACTGAAGCATGAATCCTCTGTGTATTCAAGGAGCTGGTAGGAAGTGTGATGCTACACAGAGAGAGTGCCACTAATGAAAAACAGAAGCAAATAAGGCCATATTGACCCCTGACTTGTCTAAATAAGGTGGGATCATCATTACTTAAGAGAGTTTTATCGAAACCACGACTGCACTAGCTGCTTATAATATTTTTGGTTGGTAACACAAACCATGACTTAAGCCAGGAGAAGCCAGGAGGAATTCAGCTTGTTAAAACAAAAATCACCAATTGTATCTCCCCTGTTTTGTTTTGTTGTTTAAAACCAACCCTTTTGTTAAACAGTTAAAGTCATCATTTGTAACTTGAAAGGACTCCATAGATTTTTTATACATATAAAAGCATTCGAGCTGGTAACATATCTTATTTTGCTCTGCTGTTCAACCCCCAGTGAACATTTTGACATTTCTTTGCTAACACTAAAGCACTATGGTTTATAAAGGTTATTTTATATTAATTCAACACATACGAGTTCCGGTGCTTTCCAGACCTGGTGTTGCTGTGAGGCATCAAAGTGGCCAGAGCAGGCCAGGCAAGGCAGAAAGGGAGGAAATGGAGCAGTGGTGAGAATTCAGCCCAGAGCCTCCAGGGCTGCACCAGGCCTCCCTCCAGAGGAGATCACCCCATTTACAGGTTTACTTTTTAGCGACCCAGAACTACCCAGGGCTCATGCTTTCCTGCAGCATTGCCATTGCCTGCCCCATCTGGTAATAGAATTTCACATAGAGAAAGATAACTCCATTAGGCAAGGTGCTTTTCTACCATCCTAATGTAGGCATTAGTTCACCACACTCCTGAGTTATTTGCTTGTCTACTTGCAATGCCATTATGAAGCTCTGCCAACCACCTCTCAGGCTTGATGCTGTGCTAGATAGGGCATGGTGGAAGTCAAGAGACTTTGGTCTCATCAAGGGATGCTTCAGTCATTTAAAGAGAGTCCAGCACTTGGCTAGCTACTGAGGGAAGTAGAAAAGATGTCCAAGACATACTCCATCTCTCCTCTAGGAAAGGAGCTTATGGGACAGTGGTTCTTTTAACTGTTTTGAGCCATGGAGATTTGGACACTCTAGTGCACCTGAGCATTAAAAAAAAATGCATTTAGTTTTAAAGAGTTCATGGTCTCTCTCATCCTATCCATGGAACTCAGAATTAAGATTCTGTTTTGGAGGAGCTAGACCAGTGTTCTGCAGATAGTAAACATTTAGGAGAGCACCTGTCTGGATGCTTGGCATATAGACTATAAATACAGCAGAGGGATTGGTGGGGTCTGAAGCAGTTTGAAGAAAGGCTTATGGAACAAATAAGCCTTGAGCTCAACTTTAAAGGATGGCTGGTATTTTGAGGCCAACGGCAAACCATTTAATGTAGAACAGCATGAGCAAAGGAAGAAAGGTAAGACTTCATTTATTCATTAACACATCCATCCACTTAGCAAACATTGAACAGCTACTGAATTAGATAATTATAGGAAATAAAGGTAAGGCTTAGTTCCCTGACCTAAAAGAATTTACAATCTGGAAGATGGAATACAGCAAGTGTAGAAATAACCGTGTTGCAAGGGAAAAATGTAACTGTTCTGAGAAAAATCTAAAGAACCACAGGAGAAGGATGAATGCCACTAGGGGGTTTCAAAATGCTTAATGTAGGAGACATATTTCAGCAGAACACTGTTGCAAGGAAACTGTGCAATAATATGGGCAGGTATAAGGCACCCTCAAGACCACACTTTTGGTTTCGTTGTCATACCTCAGAAAGAGGAGGGAAGCAGTATAGGCAAAGTCAGGGAGATCGGGACGTATGCTGTATGTTTGGAAAACATGTTTACCTTGAATGAAGCATTCATTGAATTGGGAAAACTTTGAAAGGTGAATGAGGGCCACCATAGATGCCCTTAACTGGCAATTAAAGGAGTATAAGTAAATCATGGAGAATCATGGATTTTCCTTAATGTGGTATTTTAGAATAGGAAAGCATTCAAGGGAGCGTCTCTAGCAATGAGGAGACTTTACAGGCTGCTGCAATAACGCAGGAGAGAGCCACTGAAAGACTCTTGTTGGTATGTAGCTCAAGGAATTCACATGGTCAGCCAGAGGGGGTGGGTAGTGAAGAAGGAACCATGGGAATTTCTAACGCATGCCCACCTGCTGGAGCCAGAGGTGGGACACGACCCATGGATCACTTTCTAAAGGAGACACCATTTTTATACACCAGGAGGAAGTGGATATATCGTTATGATGATGGATTTCTATGTTGCCCCTGCTACTCTTCCTCTAAAGAAATATTCTGAACCTGCACCTTACTTCAGAAGGACAGGCCATGTATACCAGCAGTACCATTTATTTCCCCATAACACATTTTAGTATCTCCTCACTCAGACTAGTGTTTGCCACACAACACCTGGTGTATAAAGTCAGATCATTTCTATAAATCTTTGGCCTTTAAAACACACTCTTATTCTGCCAAGGGTCAAGGCCATTTCTGTGAGTAGGGCTTAAAGCTATTACTATGTGGGCTCCTCTCCTCTCTCTGACTTAGGAAAGGGCTGTTCTTTCCCTTTTTTAAATGGAATCTCCTACATTGCCTTATGTAATCTCCACATTTGAGAAGTAAATTGAGAGGATATTATTTCTGTTTTCCAGGTGAGACTCAGAGGAGATAAATGCCTGGCTAAAGATAGCTAGTAAAAGATGACTCCAATATTAAAACCAGTTTTTCCACCTCAAGAGGGTGTCAATGTTCAAGTGAGCCTGGAGTGAAAGGTAGCAGGAGCCTTTACTTTCCAAGGAATTTCTACCAGGATTCTCAGTTCGGTTTTATCCTTTAGAGGCCAAACTCAAGTCAGGTTCAGGTAGAATACTGAAACCTTGAATTTTGCCTTCGTTTTGAGAAATATAGTACTTCAATTTCCCATTCAACATTAAATCTGTTCTTTACTCTTACAGAGATTTCTAATGGGGCCAGATTATATTCCATTTCACATTCTCTGCTGGGATGCTTTTCTCTCTAGGCAAGTCATATATCATTTCTGCATAATTCCTCTACTTTGGAGCAGTTCTCTCATTACATTCTAAGTCACTGAAGATTTTAAATGTCAGAACTCATCCCAGCAGTAAAAACTAGGCACTTGGCTTGCTCATCGGTATACACAAGTTCTATTTAAGGCCGCAAGGCCATTGATTTACTAAGCTAACTCTAGAAGTTTCCAAAGAATCCCAATGGACTTCCAAAATTCAGCAGCTGCTTCTTCAATGATAAGGTGAAATTGTTATCAGATTATAGAATTTTACTGTTGTTTGACATTGTTACGCCTAGTGCCACAAAACTCTTCTTTAACCCATGCCAAGTTACCTGCTGATCAGTTTCTTTCATTCACATTTTGAAGTCTTTAAACCTTGGAAAAGCAAACAGACCCAAACTAGGCAGAAGATATGTGTGCTGAACACCTAGCTGTTTGAATGGGCCTTTACATCATGTTAGGGCTGTGTTCGGATTCTCCTTTGGCAACCTTCCCTGTGATGGGGGTGGCAGGTGAGGGACGGGTTGAAAAGACAATCCCCATCTCATGTGAGCTCAGAGCTAGTCTGCATTGCTCTCATTAGGCAGCGTCTAAGCTGCCAGAGAAAGACTCAGCTCACACTGGAGCTCTCGTGTTAAATCCTCTACAGTGGGAAAAAAACACGCCTTATGGGGACTAATGACTAATTCTCTACATCATGTCTAATGTATCCCAGGGTGCTAACTTCAGCACACCTGCCTTCACCGCTGGTAAGGTAATGAGACTGCTTGTGAGTTACTGGTCACTGGCAACATTTATAATATTCTTCAACCTAATGTTATTGCATAGGTCAGTGTGCAGTGTTCACTAAGAGTGGGTGAATTCTGTCACCTTGGGAGCCCCAGTTTTATGGGTAGTTGGTTGTGGAAGTGGTTCAAAACCCTTTATAAATGAGGTGGATGCATTTGGAAAGGTTCTAGGTGTCCCATGATACCCCGTTAAATTTTGTTACTAATTACATCATCAAGAGGTAATTACAGCACTCTGAGGCCAGAGATTTTTAAATTATAACCATCCAGGAAATTTAGCCAATAAAAAAGGTATGCATTGGCCTGGATAACTAGGATGGTTGACAGAAAGCGTGGGGGTGGCATGGGGCAAGAGCTGGAAAATCCAGATTGCTTGAGTTTAGTTAGCACCTAAGTCCATTGGTGTGTGTCACCTTCCAGTCTGTGCTACAGGCTTTGAGTGTAGCTGCATTAGGGGCACACTTCTCAATTTTAGAGAATAAAAAACTACTTAATTCACTCAGGAATATGCATAGAATAAGTATTTTATTTTATTTTCTCAAATCATGCCATTTTTGGTGGTTTTTCAGAAATCTGAGCTGACGTTCTATTTAAAGAGTGAAAAGAAATGTTAACTTCCTGTGAGCAGCATTTCAAGGTAATGTAGAAGTTTTTTGACACAAAATGGCCAAAGATAAATACAATGCAGTGAGACACTCTCCTCAAAAGAACACTTCAGACTTGGTCTCTTAGTTCCAGCTCTATCTCTCTGCACTTCTGCCGTGAAGGAACTGGAGTGAAGCGCTTACTGCCTCCTTTGCTGAGAGGCACTTGAGCAGAGTGGTTGCAAATGTGGACCCTGGAGCTTGAATCCCTTGGTTTGATTTCTGGCTCCTCCAGGGTATGCTTATGTACTAGTTAGGGTAATAATGCTGGTTGCTGTAAGAAATATACCCCAAATTATGTGTATTTTGACACAATAGAAGTTTATTTCTCACTCATATAACAATCCAGTGCTGGTGTTCCTGATGAGCAGTCTTCTATGTTGTGATTCAGAGATGAGGATTCTTCTTCTTGTGGCTCTTCTGCCTTCTACAACCTCAATATCTTCTGCATTCAATCAGCAGCTAAGTAGGGAGTGTGGAGAAGGCACAGCCAGTAATTGACTGGCTTGGGAGATACAGACATCCCTCCCACTGCTTTCTATTGGCAAGGACTAATCACACGCCTTCACCAGGAAGAACAGGAAGCTGGGAAATGTATCCCCTTGCTGGGCAGCTGCTTCTCATAGACAGCTTGATTTTATGGACAATGGTGCAAAAATGTTGGTGAAAAGTTAGCTGTCCTTGCCTCACTTAGGCAAGATACTTCAACTCTCTGCACCTCAGTTCAATTCCCTTGTCTATAATATAGAGATAATAAAAATACCTACTTCTAGAGTTGTATGAATTAAATTAGACAATGTATGGAAAATGTTTGGCATACAGAAAGCACTCAAAAAAAGTTAACTATTAGTTCAACTATTTGTGTTGTTATTAATTTTTCCTTGAGTTACTTTATCTCTACCCAACAGTCATAATTAATGTCTCACATTACTCTAATTAAAATAACTGACCAAACAATATGTGAAAAGGCCCATGTTTATTTTCGGAACAAAGAAAATCTATTTGATGGGATGTAAAACTATGCGGTGTGACAGTCAGGCGGTCCCTGAAGGGTGTGAAGCCTGCCGGTAAAATCATGGCCCCTGCTCCACACCTGCTGCATGTTCTATGCACAGAAGGAGGAAAAAGTTTGAATTTTTTCAGAGGAGATGACAGAACAGTTCATCATTTCATTACCTGCATGTTATTTTTCAGCATCTATTTCCATACCATATCCATTAGGAATTACAAGGATTTGTCTTTGAATCTATCTATATATGTGCGTACTTAAAGGACTTGAAAAGGGCATTTTCAACCCTCGATATGATTCGGTTCTATTTCAATAAAACTGCTTCATGAATAGCAACCAATTTAGTAAGGTCAATTTTCCTTCCTGCTAAATTTCTCTTTCAGAGTGCAGAAAAATTCTGCGGTCACCAAAAAGAATCCTGGCAATGTAAAAAGAAATTAATGACGATAGTCAAGTTCCCTCAGTTTTATACATGGGGCCATGCTGCTGGTTAGAGAGCTACACTCTCTAAAGGGCTATTTACTTTTATAATAATTTCATAAACTGAGCTCAAGCTAGGTCAAATCACACTGCACCTGACCTAACCCAGGTTGGTTGGAAAGCTTGATGTCAGGGCTGTATAGCAGAGTTCTTAAGAAAATGGACTCTGTTCACAGAATGCCTGAGTTAGAATCTACCTGCACAGCCTAAGGCAGGTTACTGAACCTTTCTAAGCCTTGGTTGCCTCATTTCTAAAGAGGATTTTTAAAAATGCCTCTGTTATAGGTTAAATTGAGATAATTGATATGACATGCTTAGCACAGTGCTTGACGCATAATAACAAGAAGCACTTATCATGTGCTCTAAGAGCCTTTCTTGCATTTACTAATTTAATCCTCACAACCACCATATGACAAAAGATACTATAATTATTCCCATTTTACAGGTAAGGAAACTGAGGCCCAGAGGGGTTGAGTAGTTTCCCTAAGATCACATAGCTAGTTACATGGCAAAGTTAAAATTTAAGCCCATGTACGCTGGCTCCAGAGTCCATGCTCTTAACATCTGTATTATGCTGCTTCTCCCTAAGAACTTATAAGTGTCATCCATTATTTACATTTTTATTAAAAGATAGAGGTTCAGAATTCAATGCAGAAACGTTTGATAAAATAGTTCTTAAATTGGGAATATTATGGAATAAGGGCCTTGGGAAACTTTGCTCATCAATACTTGAGTTAGTGAATGAATGAATGAGTACATGAGTGAATAAATGAAAGTAACTCTTGCATGATTAAGGCCAGAAATGTGTCTTAGAACCATACTCAGGAAATCAGCATTGGTTAGAAGACATGGACATTATACCATTATAATGTCACACTAAGCGTAAAATGACAATTCTGTTGTATGTACTAGTGGTGTTTTTGAGACATAGGCATCTCCCTGCTGAGTCTCAGACTTCAGGTGGAGGAAGCTTACCACCCCTTGGGAAGCACCCAATGTGATGATCCTATGTCAGCAATGTGTGTGTAAAGGTGGTTTGCCAAAATCTAGCACTGGCCCTTGTAAAACACATTTTTATCTGACTTTTAAAAGCCACATTTGGTGTTCCATTAGCACTGTGTAGGAGGCCCGAGTGTCCTCTGCATTACGCTAATTGTTTAAGCATGACAGGTTATTACTTCAGTCAGAGGGGTAATGTAGGTTGGGGAAAAAAAGTAGGGCACAAACACAACTTTCTAGTTTTTGAGAAGCAATTATAAATAGATGAGAAACCATAAAAATATGACACGTGGGATGGCTCATCAGTAGGATTGAAAAGGCGACTAGAGCCCACGCAGCCAAGAGAAGGAGTGGTTCAAAGCTGACAAGTCTACGGCAGTGATTTAAAAATAGCCATGATAATTCTGCAGCAAAACAGAACAATGAAACCGAGAGTCACAGTGCTCAAAAAAGACATTGGCCCAACACAGTGCTTTCTCATTGGACAAGCTATTTTCATAGCAAACCCAAATTACAAAATGTCAGCCTGATAAATAGGGGAGATTTGAAAGGATACAGTCAAGGTGTTTTGTTTTAATACTTAAAGAAGAAAAAGAAGCTTACTCTTGTTTCTAACAATCTTTTAGAGCTTTAAGGAAAGAGGATATTGTGTTTTGAAAAGAGACCTAGTTGTATCTTGTCTAGAAGCTGTTTTAATATATACAACCATTAAGTAGGTTCAGATCATATTATGAAGCTCATTTCTTTCTCTATAATAGAGTGAATATTAGTTAGAATTCAATAACTACAAAGAGCTATAAAAGTTTAAAACATAATGTCTTACTTTTATTCCCATTTTCTTCTGAGTATAGGTACCATCTTAGTATGGTAAGATAAGATAGCATCTACTAGAATCTGGTATAATATAGAGCCTGGCAGGGTGGCTATGCACATAGACTTTAGAGTTATCTGATGACTCTGAAAACTATCTTTACTGGTTTTCAAAACCATCGGCTGGCAGATTTTGGACAATATTTAATATCTGCAAGATTTCCCTTTCTCATTTCTAAAATGAAGATAAATAGCACTGGCTACATAGGGTTATTCTGAGACCTAAATCAATGAATGTAAAGCACTTAGTACAAACTAAATTAATACTGGCTGTCATTGTGATTCCTTTTACTGCTGTTGCCTGCAATCTTGGGCAAGAAGTGTGATATTTGGCAACTCATTTGGCCTTTTTGGCGCTTGACTTTTTCGAAGGAAGGTGTTGAGCTAGGTAGTTCCAGCTCTGAGGTCTCTTGAAGTCTTGGGATCTGAAGTGTGTGTGTGTGTGTGTGTGTGTGTGTGTGTGTGTGTGTGGTCATACTTCATAGAAATCTCTGTGTGGATCAGAGATCCATGCAAAGTTTTCCAAGAGCAGTGTATTTCATAGGAATCAGGGATTTTCATCTCAATTGTTCCTTCTGTTAGGCAAAGATCCTCTTAAAACCAAACTTCATATTTGAGATTAAAAATGAGATACTAACAGATTTCTAGGATTAAGCAAATTGGCACAGTAGGCAAAAGCAGTTGGACTTTATATACCTCCTCTGTCTTAGGGTACATTCTTACTTACTAATCATTTAAAAATAAAGGAAAGATATTTCAGGCACTGTCTTGTTCTGCTGTAAATCCCCAGCTGAAAACACACCTAGAATTAAATAGTACACAGAGAGGAGCACAGTGCAGTCCTGTCTCGACCTCCTCAGCATTGTTATTTGCTCTGTGATGGGAAAGAGAAAAGCCATCCATAAAGTTCCAAGTGAATTAGAAAGTGGCGCAGCTGCAGGAGTCCAGGGCTGATTTCAGACTGTATTTTGACCTTATTATCCCTGCCTTTGCTATTGAGTGTCTTTCTAGTCAGTGGGATTACAATGGGGAGTTTAAGGGAGAACAGAGTGAAAATGAAACACAGATGCACAAATAAAGTAGCAAAAGGAAATACTCATGAAAGGCTCAATTAGTTTGGGCACTCAGATTGAAGGGCCAGAGTAGGACTTCTGCCAAGGAGAGTAACAGGAGTGCCAGGCCATTCTGCTGGCCGAGTCTTGCAGTTATCACAGAAAACCCAGGATCAATTTTCTATTTGCTATCTTATCATTCTCCACTTACGTTGAGGTAAAATTAATTACATTTGGAAATTGTCTTGTTTTAAAGATCTTGGGAAAAAGGACACTTATGAAGAAGTGGAAGACAGAAAATTCAGCACTCAATAATAAAAACGTATTCATTTTACATGCTACTTAACATTTTACAGTGCATTTCTATGTATTTCATCTCCTTAAGCCCTTACAATTATGCTTTGAAGGTATTGCTAACTCCACCCTATCAGTTGGATGTATTAGGCTGCAAGTAACAGAAAACTCAACTCAAAGAGTCTTTAACAACAAGTACATTAGTCTCTCTTTATCTGCTTTTTTGCTTTCTGAAAGAGTGGTTCCAAAATAGGTGAGTACAGTACGACAAGATATTTGGAGAGAGACAGAGACCACATTCACAGAACTTTTATTACAGTATATTGTTTTAATTGCTCTACTTTGTTATCCATTGTTGTTCATCTCTTTTTGTGCCTTATTTATAAATTAAACTTTATCATAGGTATGTATATATAGGGGACAACATAGGATATTTAGAGTTTGGTACTATCGGTGGTTTCAGACATCCACTGGAGGGTCTTGGAACATGTTCCTTGCCATTAAGAAGGGACTACTGTGAATGCATTCTTTTAATTCAGAGCTGTGGGAAGATCAGTCTTGATCGATTTAGTGGCTCACCATTATCATCAAGACCCCCAGTGTTCCATCACAAGTGTTTCCTACATCCTCAGGCTGATAGGAAGATGGCTATGGTGGTTCCAGCCATCACAACAAAGCCCAAATATTTCTAGAAGAAAATGAAAGATTATTTTCCCCTCTCGAGTTCTGTGTTAGGAGTGAGATTTTTTTTTTCCATATGCCCCCCTCAAGCATCCCTTCATGTCTCCTTGGCCAGAATTGCATCTCATTCATGAACTGATCATCGGCAAGAGGAATGGGACTACTTTTCAACCAGTCAGGCCCGTTTCTGGGGCTGGGAGCAGGGTCAGATTTCCCTGAGGCAGGTGACTGCATGGGACACAGGCGAAGGGTATCAGAACAGAATGAGGCTCATGTTTAAAAGGAAGACATGGGAATGGATAGGGGTTGGGCCATTCAGTGTCACTCACTCCATGTGCACTAAAGTAAACAGACTCAGAATGGCAAAGAGATTGCCTAAGGTGTGGCAGAGCCATGGTTGCTAAAAGCTGCATTTTAAAATAAACGGAGTATAGAATATTTACAGAACATAGAACATTCCGGCTGGAAGGGACTTTAAAGGTCATCAAGCCCAACCCCTTCATCTAACCCAGTACTTTGAGAGCATGGTGCTTGGTATCTCTAGCTCTCCAGCCGAAAGAGCTTACTAATGTGTGCCTCTGTTTAAGCTTACCCTCTGAATCTGTTAGTCTTCCCTTTGAAGGGTAATCCACGCATACCACAAAAAAATTTTACATGTAGGAGAGTAATGTATACATTCAATGGATAGACTGGTTCCAGATTGCAGGAGTTCAGGGGGGCTTCCAATCTCTGAGGTCTTTCCTACTCCTGAGGGTGGTGCGTAGAGCAGGGAGAGGCAGGAGCATGTCTCTAGCTAAGTAGCAGCCGAGAAAACGGGGGATGTGAATGGGCAGTCTCCCCATTCACCCATGTCTGCTTGACTGCCTTGGTAGACCCTGTGGCCCCCTTATCTCTTCTCTCTATTTCCTACAGTCCCCTCTGTCTTTTACAGCAGCCCTCCCTTCCCCAAATTTTGCTTCTCTGTCTGTTATTGCTAGGCCCAGGCAGTGAGTTCCATCTAGTTTTCCTTGGTAAACATAGAGTAGGAGTTGGAATCAGTTCTACAGGAAAGAGATCAAAAACAGTGACACTGCCTATTTTGCCTGAGGGTGAAATATCTTCAAGATAAGCAAACTTTTCTCCTGCAAAAATGGACTAACCACATACAGTATAATTCTGGTGTGTTAGTATGCTAGCTGAATCTTTGTCACTTTGCTGAACCTTATCAAATATTCCTAAGATTGTCCACCTTTTAGCATAATTGGAGAACATCTTAATATTGAAAAAAAAAAGCCCACTTTTCCCCCACCTTATCAAAGACATTTTTATCCAACTTGGCAGGGGCAAGGGTGGGTGTGCTCCTTATCGCCCAGAGTGCTGCACACTGTCAAGCTGTTGGTCACAGCATTGTGGCTGGGCCACCACCACTGCCCCAGCCATCTCATCTATCCTTTTGTCCATGGGTCTATCTCCCCCAATTCAAAGTCTGGGTAGGAGTGTCTGTTTGGCTGCACTGGGTCAAATGTTCTTGCCCTGGTGTGTGTGCACACATGTGAAGGGGTTAGGAGTGGGGAAGGTGAAAAAGGAGGACATTCCTGCTTCAGTTTTTGGAGTGGGAAAAGGTGTCCTATATCTCACCAAGACTAATCCAATGTAGAATTTGGATGTTGGACATTCAAATGTTGGACAGCCAATAAATGACAAACGCCCATGGCATAAATTATCTGAATTTCTAGAGCAGAGAAAAGGCTCATGTGTGACAAAAAGAGAAAAAATAATTTAAAGAAAAGCCACTAATTAGCAGAGTAAATCATATAATCAAACAGGACTTAGCAAACAATCAAATATTTCTCAGAACCATTATGGCAGTGGTTCTCAAACATGGGGTGCGTCGGAATTAATGAACACTTACTTAAAACAAGGTTGTAAACCTCACCTCAGACTTACTGAATGGGACTCCACTGGAAATAGGGACCAGGAATTCACATTAGTTGTAGACTTTGTGAATAATTCTGACATGTGAATAATTCTGTCTGTAGACCTCCTCTGAGAAACACTGCTATGTGGGTATTGGAAGAGATGATCAGTGTAACAATAAAAATGGCTGAATTTAAATAGGGCTTTCAATCTTAAGGATTTTTTAAATTATACTTCAAGTTCTGGGGTACATGTGCCGAAGGTACAAGTTTGTTACATAGGTATACACGTACCATGGTGGTTTGCTGCACCCATTAACCTGTCATCTACATTAGGTATTTCTCCTAATGCTATCCCTCCCCTTGCCCCCAACTCCCCAACAGGCCTCGGTGGGTGATATTCCCCTCCCTGTGTCCATGTATTCTCATTGTTTAACTCCCACTTACGACTGAGAATATGCAGTGTTTGGCTTTCTGTTCCTGTATTAAAGTTTGCTGAGAATGTTGGTTTCCATCTTCATCTATGTCCCTGCAAAGGACACGTACTCATTTTTTTTATGGCTGCATAGTATTCCACAGTGTATATATGCCACATTTTCTTTATCCAGTCTGTCACTGATGGGCATTTGGGATGGTTCCAACTCTTTGCTATTGTGAATAGTGCTGCAATAAACATACGTGTGAATGTGTCTTTATAGTGGAACAATTTATAATCCTTTGTGTATGTACCCAGTAATGGGATTGCTGGGTCAAATGGTATTTCTAGTTCTAAATCCTTGAGGAATCTCCACACTGTCTTCCACAATGGTTGAACTCATTTATACTCCCACCAACAATGTAAAAGCATTCCTATTTCTCCACATCCTCTCCAGCATCTGTTGTTTCCAGACTTTTTAATGGTTGCCATTTAAACTGGCGTGAGATGGTATCTCACTGTGGTTTTGATTTACATTTCTCTAATGACCAGTGATGATGAGCTTTTTTTCATATGCTTGTTGGTCACATAAATGTCTTCTTTTGAGAAGTGTCTGTTCATATCCTTTGCCCACTTTTTGATGGAGTTGTTTGTATTTTTCTTGTAAATTTGTTTAAGTTCTTTGTAGATTCTGGATATTAGCCCTTTGTCAGATGGATTGATTGCAAACATTTTCTCCCATTCTGTAGGTTGCCTATTCACTCTGATGATAGTTTCTTTTGCTCTTTAGTTTAGTTAGATCCCATTTGTCAAATTTTGCTTTTGTTTTCATTGCTTTTGGTGTTTTAGTCATGAAGTCTTTGCCCATGCCTATGTCCTGAATGATATTGCCTAGGTTTTCATCTAGGCTTTTTATGGTTTTAGGTCTTATGTATAAGTCTTTAATCTATCTTGAGTTAATTTTTGTAGAAGGTGTAAGGAAGGGGTCCAGTTTCAGTTTCTGCATATGGCTAGCCAGTTTTCCCAACACCATTTATTAAATACGAAATCCTTTCCCCATTGCTTGTGTTTGTCAGGTTTGTCAAAGATCAGATGGTTGTAGATGTGTGGCATTATTTCTGAGGCCTCTGTTCTGTTCCATTGGTCTATATATGTGTTTTGGTATCAGTACCATGCTTTTTTTGTTACTGTAGCCTTGTAGGATAGTTTGAAGTCAGGTAGCGTGATCCCTCCAGCTTTGTTCTTTTTGGTTAGGATTGTCTTGGCTATACAGGCTCTTTTTTGCTTCCATAAGAAATTTAAAGTAGTTTTATCTAATACTGTGAAGAAAGTCAATGGTAGCTTGATGGGGATAGCATTAAATCTATAAATTACTTTGTTCAGTATGGCCATTTTCACAGTATTGATTCTTCCTATCCATGAGCATAGAATGTTTTTCCATGTGTTTGTGTCCTCTCTGATTTCCTTGAGCAATGGTTTGTAGTTCTCCTTAAAGAGGTCATTTATATCCCTTGTAAGTTGTATTCCTTGGTATTTTATTGTCTTTGTAGCAATTGTGAATGGGAGTTTGCTTATGATTTGGCTCTCTGTTTGTCTGTTACTGGTATACACAAATGCTTGTGATTTTTGCACATTTATTTTGTATCCTGAGACTTTGCTGAAGTTGCTTATCAGTTTAAGGAGTCTTTGAGCTGAGATGATGGGGTTTTCTAAATACACCATCATGTCATCTGCAAACAGAGACAATTTGACTTCCTCTCTTCATATTTGAATACTCTTTATTTCTTTATCTTGCCTGATTGCCCTGGCCAGAACTTCCAATACTATGTTCAATAGGAGTGGTGAGAGAGGGCATCCCTGTCTCGTGCTGGTTTTCAAAGGGAATGCTTCTGACTTTCGCTCATTCAGTATGATATTGGCTGTGGATCTGTCATAAATAACTCATTATTTTGAGATACATTCTATCAATATCTAGTTTATTGAGAGTTTTTAACCTGAACCGGTGTTGAATTTTATCAAAGGCCTTTTCTGCATCTATTGAGATAATTATGTGGTTTTTGTAATTGGTTCTGTTTATGTGATGGATTAGGTTTATTGATTTGGGTATATTGAACCAGCCTTGCATCCCAGGGATGAAGCCGAGTTGATCGTGGTGGATAAGCTTTTTAATGTGCTGCTGGATTCAGTTTGCTATTATTTGATTGAAGATTTTCACATCGATGTTCATCAGGGATATTGGCCTGAAATTTTATTTTTTCCATTGGGTCTCTGCCAGGTTTTGGTATCAGGATGAGGCTGGCCTCATAAAATGAGTTAGGGAGGAGTCCCTCTTTTTCTATTGTTTGGAATAGTTTCAGAAAGAATGGAACCAGCTCCTCTTTGTACCTCTGGTAGAATTTGTCTGTGAATTAGTCTGGTCCTGGGGTTTTTTTTAGTTGGTAGGCTATTAATTACTGCCTCAACTTCAGAACTTGTTATTGGTCTATTCAGGGATCTGACTTCTTCCTGGTTTAGTCTTGGGAGGGTGTATGTGCCCAGGAATTTATACATTTCTTTTAGATTTTCTAATTTCTTTGTGTAGAGTGTTTATGGTATTCTCTGATGGTAGTTCATAGTTCTGTGAGATCAGTGGTGATAACACCTTTATCATTTTCTATTGTGTCTATTTGATTCATCTGTTTTTTCTTCTTTATTAGTCTGGCTAGTGGTCTATTTTGTTAATCTTTTCAAAAAAACAGCTCCTGGATTAATTGTGTTTTTCAAGGGTTTTTCGTGTCTGTCTCCTTCAGTTGTGCTCTGATCTTAGTTATTTTTTGTCTTCTGCTAGCTTTTGAATTTGTTTGCTCTTGCTTCTCTAGTTCCTTTAATTGTGATATTAGGGAGTCCATTTTAAATCGTTCCTGCTTTCTCCTGTGGGCATTTAGTTCTATAAATTTCCCTCTAAACACTGCGTTAGCTGTATCCCAGAGATTCTGGTACATTGCGTCTTCATTCTCATTGGTTTCAAAGAACTTATTTATTTCTGCCTTAATTTTCTTATTTGTCCAGTAGTCATTCAGGTGCAGATTGTTCAGTTTCCAGGTAGTTGTGGGGTTTTGAGTGAGTTTCTTTCTTTTTCTTTTCTTTCTTTCTTTCTTTTTTTCTTTTCTTTTTTTTTTTTTCTTTTTTTTTTTTTTTTTTTTTTTTTTTTTGAGACAGAGTCTAGCTCTGTGGCCCAGGCTGGAGTGCAGTGGCACAATCTTGGCTCACTGCAAGCTCCTCCTCCAGGGTTGATGCCATTCTCCTGCCTCAGCCTCCTGAGTAGCTGGGACTACAGGTGCCCACCACCATGCCTGGCTAATTTTTTTGTATTTTTAGTAGAGGCGGAGTTTCACTGTGTGTTAGCCAGGATGGTCTCGATCTCCTGACCTCATGATCCGCCCGCCTTGGCCTCCCAAAGTGCTGGGATTATAGGCGTGAGCCACCACGCCTGGCCTTGAGTGAGTTTCTTAATCCTGAGTTCTAATTTGATTGCACTGTGGTCTGAGAGACTGTTTGCTATGACTGTCCGTTCTTTTGCATTTGCTAAGGAGTATTTTATTTCCAATTATGTGGTCGATTTTAGAATAAGTGTGATGTGGTGCTGAGAAGAATGTATATTCTGTTGATTTGGGGTGGAGAGTTCTGTAGATGTCTATTATGTCTGCTTGGTCGACAGCTGAGTTCAAGTCCTGAATATCCTTATTAATTTTCTGTCTCATTGATCTGTCTAATATTAACAGTTGGGTGTTAAAGTCTCCCACTATTATTGTGTGGGAGTCTAAGTCTCTTTGTAGGTCTCTGAGAATTTGCTTTATGAATGTGGGTGCTCCTGTATTGGGTGCATATATATTTAGGTTAGTTAGCTCTTATTGTTGCAGTGATCCCTTTACCATTATGTAATGCCCTTCTTCGTTTGTTACTGCCCACCCTCTGAAGACTACTTATGTCAATTTATCAAACTTATTCTCGGTCCAGTTTTGTTCCTTTGCTGGCAAGGAGTTGTGATCCTTTGGAGGAGAAGAGGCATTCTGGTTTTTGGATTTTTCAGCCTTTTTGTGCTGATTTTTCCTCATCTTCGTGGATTTGTCTACCTTTGGTTTTTGATGTTGGTAACCTTCATGTGGAGTTTTTGTGTGGATGTCGTTTTTGTTGATGTTGATGCTATTCCTTTCTGTTTGTTAGTTTTCCTTCTAACAGTCAGGCCCCTCTGCTGCAGGTCTGCTGGAATTTGCTGGAGGTCCACTCCAGACCCTGTTTGCCTGGGTATCACCAGTGGAGGCTGTAGAACAGCAAAGATTGCTGCCTGTTCCTTCCTCTGGATGCTTTGTCCCAGAGGGGCACTGGTCAGATGCCAGCAGAGTTCTCCTGTATGAGGTGTCTGTCGACCCCTGCTGGGAGGTGTCTCCCTGTCAGGAGGCACGGGGGTCAGGGGCCCACTTGAGGAGGCAGTCTGTCCCTTAGCAGACCTTGAGCACTGTGCTGGGTCACCTGCTGCTCTCTTCAGAGCTGGCAGGCAGAAACGTTTAAGTCTGCTGAAGCTACACCGACAGCCGCCCCTTTCCCCAGGTGCTCTGTCTCTGGGAGATGGGAGTTTTATCTATAAGCCCCTGACTGCCTTTCTTTCGGAGATGCCCTGCCTAGAGAGGAGGAATCTAGAGAGGCAATCTGACTACAGGGGCTTTGTAGAGCTGCAGTGGGTTCACCCAGTTTGAACTTCCCAGTGGCTTCATTTACACTGTGATGGGGAAAACCACCTACTCAAGCCTCAGTAATGTTGGATGCCCCTCCCTCCACCACGCTTGAGCATCCCAGGTTGACTTCAACTGCTGTGCTGGCAGCGAGAATTTCAAGCCAGTGGATCTTAGCTTACTGAACTCTGTGGGCATGGGATCTGCTGAGCTAGATCACTTGGTTCCCTCACTTCAGCTCCCATTCCAGGGGCAGGGGAGTGAATGATTCTGTCTCACTGGTGCTCCAGGTGCCACTGGGGTATGAAAAAAACTCCTGCAGCTAGCTCAGTGTCTGCCCAAATGGCCACCCAGTTTTGTGCTTGAAATCCAGGGTGCTGGTGATATAGGTACCGGAGGGAATCTCTGCAGGTTACAAAGACCATGGGAAAAGTATGCTATCTGGGCTGGGCTGCACCATTCCTCATGTCACAGTCCCTCATGGCTTCTCTTGTCTAAAGGAGTGAGTTCCCTGACCCCTTGGACTTTCTGGACGAGGTGATGCCCCATTCTGCTTCAGCTTGCTCTGCATGAGCTGTATCCACTGTCTAATCAGTCTCAATGAGATGAGCCAGCTACCTCAATTGGAAATGCAGAAATCACCCGCTTTCTGCATTGATCTCACTGGGAGCTGCAGACCAGAGCGGTTCCTATTTGGCCATTTTGCCAGCCACCTATTCAGCATTTTACCCAGATTATCTCATTTCAACCTCACAATAGCCCTAGCAGGTAGCTGTCTTTTGACCATTTTACAAGTAGGCTAACTGCTGCACAGAAATGTTAAGTAATTTGCCTAAGATCACAGAGCAAGTAAGAAGTAGGCACAGGATTTGCATTTCACACTGATCCCAAGCCCACATTTTTATGCCTAAGCAGAGGGTTTCCTGGTAAGGACTAAGAATTTAAACACTGATGTTTGCAGACCTGGGTCTTACTGAACTCTGTGGATCCTAGGGATTGGTCCTATGGAGAACGCAGAGACAGAAAAATGATAATCACGTCCAAAGAGGATGGGAAACTTGAAGATGAAAACACTAATGTGATCTCAATGGCTACTATGTTGTAGCTTAATGTCTATTAACAGTCTAAAATTTGGTTCAATAATCTTGAAATCAGAAAAGAGGGGATAAATTTTATATGGCATTAGCAAATTGTATTGTCTTGATTTCCTTATTTTTATGGGAGTAAAATTAGCTAAGATCTAGAATTTATCCCAGATTCAACTAATAGCAATCTTCAGACAACCAGATTTATTCTCTCTGCTTTTTTCTGGGGGTGGGGGGTGTGTTGGGGGACAAGGAGAGAGGACAAATGATAAAATAATAGCCAAAGAGTACGGTTTTTTAAAATTACCTTCTAGGGCATGTTCTCAGATTAGTGCTCACTGAGCCCAATATCCTATATGTTCTTTATTTGTGTTGAAATACCACCCAGTAGGACCTGACATTTTGAAAAGATGATCGTATGGCCCTGCAAATCACAAGTCACATGAAAAGTGTGTATGCACTGCACTGAACTTGTTAAGGAATGAAGACAGCTTGAAACACAAAGGTCTAATCTTAGTTGACCAGAAAATTCAATTAACCAGGGAATCCTTTTTGTTGAAAATTCAACATTTTCCCTAAATATAGTGGTTTATGTATCAGTGTAGGAGGAGGCTGGGGGGAGTTTTAGGGAACAGAGATGGGAGAAGGTCAGTCTCTAAGGCACACACTATTGAAAGGAAAGGTGTAATCAAGTATTCTATATATAACAAAAGGTATCAGTCACCTGAATGAGTTTGGATTCAACATAATGAAAAACAGAAGCGTTTCAGAAAAAGAAGAGTAGCTTCCTGCCAGTCTGAGTGGTGGGTCCCATCAGGAGGCAGAGAGATACACAAAAGTCTGCTTGTATCCATGATCCTTTGATCCTTTATTTTTATAGGGGATAAAACAGTAACTTTTCTACTGACCCACAGAAAGATTTCTAAGAGAAGTCCAGAAACAGCCCTGGATTATGGTGAATTTATAAAGTTGGCAGAAAGCATATATAAAGATGATTTCTTTCATTTTGCTTTATATATCACTTTCCACAAAAAACTTTATGAAAGCAAATATTATCTTTTCTTTTTCATCCTACATCCTTACAGAAGAGATAGTGTAAATATTGCATATTAGGTGGAGAGTCAGGGGAATCTACTTGGCCTTCTCAGCTAGGACCATAAAGAGAGATCAGAGGCACAATTGAAGGGTCCTTTGCTGCCCTCCCATCCATATCTTCTTTATTAAATAACTCTACCTTTTGTTAATCGTCCATCATTAGCAATGTGGCCTGAAACTCTTTTCTGCTTGAAGTCCCACCCCATCCCATCCCCATCATCATTGTAAATAGTATCTTAGTCAATAAAAATGATTTTGAAAATTTCATCTCTTTTAATGGAAGTGTAGAAACAAGTAATTTCACTGTAGAAGTAAAAGTTTCTGTTTGAAGGGAGGAAAAAAAATAAAGAAAAACAGGACAGACATGTTTCATGTGGCATGTGCTGTGTGCTTGTCCTCCATTTGCAAGGCCTGTTGTGTGTGTCTCAGAGCCTCCACTGGATTTTCCCATCTGTCTCAATGGGAGTTTTTGAGATGTGAGAGAGAAAGAGACTTGCTGACCTTTAAAAAGCAGCTGATCCATTTGTAGCATCTACTGTCGACTTTGCGGTGACTTCAATATTTCAGTGGAGGTTTTTAATAGAAAAGAGGTTCATGAGCCACATGTTTTATTTCTCCTTGGCCATTGGGAATTACCATATTTCACCATTTTGGAGGTGTTATAAATGTTCTTCAGTGTCACTTTACTACATGGTAGTCAAATAACAGAACTTTTTCTGAGTAGGGCAGAAAATGGTAGTGGTGTAGGAACTAGCTGATATGGAACAAAAGAGCTACTAAAAAACTAGTTTTTCTATGGAGTTAAAACAGACAAGTGAGTCTATGAATTCACGGCCTTTTACAATCTACAAATGGCTGGCTTTCACTTGAGAAGGGACAGTGAAGGGCAACAGTGGAATAAAGGGTGTTCATGCAGTCTTGGCTAGGATAAAAGCTGCTCCATTCCTATATTAGAAAATTTGGAACATTTCCCTTAAGGTTTACTTTTAGTGTTCTTGTTTCAATTAAAGAACATGGAGAATTTTTGTGGTGTTCCAAGAAGCGCAAATGGGATAGTAAAATGCAACTGTTGGGGCCTTCATGCCCCTTCCAACTAGCCAAAGTAGGGTCCCTTGATGATTATAGATGGAATATCCAGAGCTTTTGAAAGGTTGCAAAGATAATGTCAGAAAAAGCCTTTAGCTAGAACTAGGATGGTGGAATGTTGTAATTATCCAAGGGAGATAAGATCAGAGCCTAGCCCAAGGAATAAAGAAAAGGAAAATATCAGAAAGATAGCATGGAGGTGCCATTGGCAGTGTTCTCAAAGAGAACACAATGCTGAGTGGAGGAGGTGGAAGAGGTAGCAATAATTCTGATATTTTAATTTTTTTACTTGAGAGTCTACAATTCGGCAACATTGCCTAGTACAGTGGGCAAAACAAGATGAATATGCTGTTTGTTAGCAATTATGATTTACTTTGAGCCAGTCTTGAAAGCAAACTGGTACGTGCACATAAACCAATGAGGACAAAAAGAGACCAGGCAGATCCATGTGTCATCTGTATCTGTTTCTAGAGCGACTTGTGGCTCCTACAGAGTGGATAATTTATGAAATGACTGGAATGGGATTGAAAAACATACCTAGCCACAGATAGAGTTAAGTAGTACAGTATATTTTGGAAAATGTTTCCCAAATGTTTTAGCAAACCCACATAAAAAGTAGTGAAAAAGGACTAAGCAATATATGTTGATTGACCAAAACATGATTGAATGTATTGAGCCAGTGCATAATTATGTTATGAGCAAGGTAAGAAAGATCTCAGTGCGTAAATGTCTTCTGAAAATTGTATTATTTTGAATTCAGGTTATTTTTTTTTTTAAATCCCAACAACTTTTACTACACTGCCAGGGGAAAAAGTATTCTTCAACTTTGTTCACCCACTATAAAGGATACCAGCTTTACATAATAAAAAATTAGATATGTGAAAGTTCCAGTGTATTTCTTAGCATAAAGTTAGTACTTTATAAATGTGAATGTGTTGAATCCACAATTAAGTGATATTTCCACACAGTTTGAGTTTTATTGCTAAGCTACTTTATCCTTTCAGTTGAATTTGTATATATTCCCCTGTAATGACCTTCATCCCCCTTCTACACTTCTTAAAAGAATTGTCTAGCTTTGTCATATCTGTTTTCTCACTTTCTTCAAATTACTTGGCTTTGCCCCCACAAACCCTCGGCTCAAACTAACCTGGAAGAAGTTACTAATTGTCTAATTCAATAGCTTTTTCAATTCTCATTTTACCACATCTCACTGGAATATTCGACACCACTTTTTCTTTCTTTCTTGCATCTCTATCCACCTTTGATTTCCTGAACCTATCCCTTTCCCAATTTCCCTCCAATCTTTTAGACTGACTCTTTCTTAGTTTCCTCTGAAGATTGTACTTCCTTTCTCTAGCCCTATAAATGCTGTAGTTTCTTATGACTCTATCCTCCCACCCTCTGTCCTGTTCTCTTTACATTCATTGCACTCTATTTTAGTACAGAAATACATGCATGGCTTCTACTACCACCTAGCCAGTGATTCCAGATCTGCATGTGCAAATGAGGCCTCTCTCTGGAGCTAGCGGAGTGATGCAAACTCCCTGTGAACACTCCACTGGGATGCCCTGGGCAGCACAACATTATCACATCCAGAATTGAGCTCATTTTGATCTACTCCTATGACTTAACACTAATACATAAGTCTTATCAAGGCCTTTACAATGTGAACCTTTTTTACCTCTCTGAAGTTATCTTACTCCCCGCGTAAGTACTAGAGTCCCCCAAATTTTCTCTCTCTCTCTCTCACACACACACACACACACACACACACACACACACACACCCTTGCTGCTCCCTCTGCCTGGAACTCTCTCTCCCTTTACCTTTACCACTTTCTTAGTCTAATTCTACTGATTTGGCCCAGGCATCATTTCCTCAGGAAGGCTCCTTCATTACTCTTCCCAGCCTGTTTTAGGTGTCCCTCTTAAGTGCTTCTGGTATGCTCTATGCTTAAGGTCTTTACTTGTCCCACACCTAAAATGTTTCTTGTTTTGTTTATCTGGGTTCTCCACTAGACTGTGAACTCCTCCAGGGCAGGGGCCTGTTTAAATGAATAGTTTGCCTTCTAATTCCTCCCTACCCTATTGCCAATTTCATGTCTAGTCAATGGAAGCAAAAGCTTGAACAGGATTTAATGGTTTCACTGAGGTTGATCTTAGAATTAATTTGCCTATTTTCCCTTTTTCTTTCTCCTCCTATGTGTACGTGTGTGTGGAGGGTTGGTTGCATAAAGCTTTTTGGAAGCTGGGAGTGACTTCATTTGAAATGGGAGAAACCTGCTTAAGGGTAACCCTCCCCTCGAAGAGGAGAAGGAAGAGAATACAGCAGTGTTCTAGGTACTCTTATAAGTCTTCTTCTGTACAATGTGCTAAAAATCTAGCAACATGCTCCGCACTTTGTAAGTGTCCTTTGGAAAATCCTTCTCATACCCAAAGGCTCAACTGAGCCATTTAATGTTCAGATCTTCACACCATCACTTAAAATACTTCCATGAGGCTGGAGGTGCCCAGCCTCTTTAATGGGCCACAGAGAACTCTCTTCTACTTCTTTGACTTCATCTCTTATAGACCATTTTGCCTTTTCCTTGGCATGCTTGTTCTTCTCACTAGCCCAAATTGTGTCTCACCTCCAAACCTCTGCTCCAGCTATTTTCTCTGCGTGGATTGTCCTCCCTTTCTTCCTGAAAATGCGAACTCCAAGCATTGCTTCAGGCCTTTGAAACTTGACTGGAGTCTTCCTTCTCCCAGAACTCTCCTTTCAGAACCTCACTGGTGGTGCTGACTGTGGCTCCTCCACATTTCCCTAATACCCTGTGCTTGGCTCTCTTGTCACACTTGCTTCAGCATTAAATAACTCATCTCCCCCTGGGTCAGCTCCTTCAAAAGTAGGGACTGATCTTGTTCATCTTTGAATGCTCATAATGCCTGGCATATGGAAGGTGCTCAAAAATATTTTACTGAATTAATGAATAAGTGAAATATTGAATGGTAATGCACTCAAAAGTGTACAGATTACTACACAAATTTTGCTTGACTCACTGTGAGAAAGTCTGCCACATTCTGAATGGGACAGATGTTCTTGACTCAGGTAAGAGTTTGAAGTTGCATCTCAGGAACCAGCCCAATGTTGGAGGAGGAGGTAAGACAGATAATCTCTTTATTTAAGCAGAAAGTTGTGTTTAATAACTGTTAATATCTCCCAGTTTTTAGCATAGCCAGAGTTTCCTGTCATGCCATATCACTTCACAGAGAGACTTGGGGTGCTCACTTTGGCTCCAGAGAGTTATCATGTGCCTGGAGAATAACCTGACATCCCAGGAGCTCCTCTACCTGGAGAAACTCAACCAGCTCATTCATCAACCTAAAGGCTCTTTGGTTGAGGTGCTACTATCTATTTGTGTCTGAGACACTTGGTTGTCATCCTTCCAGATTGGGCCTCCTGCTTTCTAGGTGGAAAAGTTGTTAGAGTTTCATGCATGTAGTTGGGGTCCCAGTTGGTGCTGAAAAAAAAAAGACACTTAGAACCTGTGTGGTCTTGGATAATTTCCCTAACCTTTCTGTGCCTTAGACTCTCTGTAAAAGGTGTGACAATGTGTATGTTGTAGGATTAATGGAATGATTAAATTAGATAAATTATGTAAAGAGTTTAGCTGAGGGCAAGGTCCACAGTAAGTGTTTCATAAATGTCTGCTATGGTTATTATTATGGTTAAGTGCCTTCTGACCTATGGTGTCTCTAGAGAACAAGCCTTGAGAAGAGAGCTTGGAGAGAAAACATCCTGAAGGGAAACTGAAATGAAAATGTAAAGCATAGTCTCCATGTTGAAACTCAGAGTCCTTTCATGAAAAAAAGAGTATGTCTCATGTCATTTAGTTATCTGAAATGAACAAAAAATTCCATAGTTTGCATGAAAATTTTGAATCTGTTTTCATGTTGTATGATTATTACTACTTTTTTCTATTTCTCCCCTCTTGTGCTATCACTAAATTTCCTGTGCAAAAGTCGCCTCTTGGGTCTCTCACACCGATTTGGCTCAATTATCTTTCAGAGCCACTCTGACCTACCTATTTATGGGAAGTGACAGTAGCTTTCTTCCTCCTCCAGGGATTTCACTCCTCTTTTCACAGAGGAGGTTCTGACAGAAAGGAGTCCTATTTCTTTTAAACCCTGAGCTCTCTTGCCTACCTTAGAATTTGTGGCTGGCATCATCCTTCTGATCAAGGGGCTGTGTTTTCTACTAAGGAAGCTTGAGACAAAGGAAAGGACAGGTAAAAGGCACAGCTGGAGAACACTCTAGGTCTAAAGGAACCTCAACAGGAGGGAGCACTGGGGTCCAGGGTGCAGATAAGTAACTATTGCACCAACTTTGCTTTGCATGTTTGTGGCATGCTCATTTTCTTCCTACCTCTCTGCCTGCTGCTTTTCCATCTTCTTCCATGGCTTCTCTGCCTCTACTGCTCTTCCAGTGCTGATGTTTCTCAGGGTTCTGTTCAAGGGCCTGGGTTCTAGCTTCTTTCCTTCTGTTGTTTTTTTTGTTTTTTTTTTTTTTTTTTTTTTTTTTTGAGACGGAGTCTCACGCTGTTGCCCAGGCTGGAGTGCAGTGGCGCGATCTCGGCTCACTGCAAGCTCCGCCTCCCGGGTTCCCGCCATTCTCCTGCCTCAGCCTCCTGAGTAGCTGGGACTACAGGCGCCCGCCACCGCGCCCGGCTAATTTTTTGTATTTTTAGTAGAGACGGGGTTTCACTGTGGTCTCGATCTCCTGACCTTTGTGATCCGCCCGCCTCGGCCTCCCAAAGTGCTGGGATTACAGGCTTGAGCCACCGCGCCCGGCCTGTTTTGGTTTTTTGAGACAGGGTCTCACTCTCATCACCAAAAGCCAAGGTTGGAGCACAGTGGTGTGATCATTGCTCACTGCAACCTTAACTTCCCAGGCTCAGATGATCCTCCCACCTTAGCCTCCTGAGTAGCTGAGACTATAGTTGCACGACACTTGGCTAATTTTTGTATTTTTTTGTAGAGTCGAGGCCTTGCCATGTTTCCCAGGCTGGTCTTGACCTCCTGGGCTCAAGTGATCTGCCCACCTTGGCCTCCCAAAGTGCTGGGATTACAGGTGTAAGCCACCATGCCTGGCCTAACTCTTTGCTTTTCCTGGACAACCTCAACCTTCCCAGGGCAATAGGAACCAGATCTGTCTCCCAAGCTCCAGACAAGTCCATCCTACTGCCTTCTGGATGGTTGCTACATGGATATCCCACAGTTTACTAATACTCAATATGACTAAAATCATACCTATAATCTTTCTGTCTCTATCAGAGTTGCTTCTTTTCCAGTATTCCTTATCTTGAAAAATAGTACTACTCCCTAAGCCGTTGCCCAAGGTGAAACCTGAAAGTTGATCTAGACTTTTGATTTTCCCTTTCCTTGCCCATTCATTCAATTACTTATTCCTATCAACTCATAGTGATGCACCCTTCCCCTCCCCAATGAGGTGGTATCAGAGGAACTCTAGTTCGGGAGTTGGGATTTTCACTATCACCCAGTAGTAACAAGGCCAACTTGATATCCAATTCAGTGTCACTAGAGTCCATGTGGGAAGGCAGAACTGCCATTCTTACCCAGTACTAAAAAGGAGCTTTCCCAACTCCTCAGATGGCAATGGAGGCTGAATGGGGAACCTAGACTTCTATCTCCACCTAATGAGTGGACAGTAATGAGGCAGCCCCCTGCCAGAGTGAAGTCTGAAAAAGCCAGCTTAAACAGAAAGCTCAAATAAACCCCAGAGCCTCATCACTTATAAAAATGTTCAGGTTCCAACTGAAAATCATGAAGAACCAAGAACCAAGAAGATCTCAAATTGAGTGAAAAAAAGACAATAGTTGCTGTGTTAGCTTCCTATGGCTACTATAGCAAACTACTGTAAATTTGATGTACAATAACAGAAGTGTAATCTCTCACAGCTCTGGAGGCCAGAAATCCAAAATCAAGGTGTCAGCAGGACCATACTTCCTTCAAAGTCTTCACAGGAGATTTTGTTACTTGCCTCTTCCAGCTTCTGGTGGCTCCAAGTGTTCCATGGCTTATAGCTGCATCATTCTAATCTCTGACTCCATAGGTGCATGCTACCTCCTCTGTATTTCTCTTACAAGAATACCTATCACTAGATCTAGACCTACCAGATAATCCAGGATGATTTCATCATCTCATAATCCTTAATTTCCAGAATATGGAAATACAACTCTCAGTGATGGGCTCAACAGCAGAATGGAGGGTACAGACCAAACAACTAAACAGAGCCTCAGCGACCTGTGGGATTATAACAAAAGATCTAACATTCATGTCATTGCAGTTCCATAAAAAGAGGAGAAAGGCAACGAATGAAGGCTGAAAGAAATAATAACCAAAAACTTCTCAGATTTGACAAGAGACAAAAAACTACAGATTCAAGAAGCTCAGAAACTCTCAAACAAGAAAAGCCAAAGAAGTGCATGCCAACACACATCATAATGTCTGAGAACTAAAGAAAAGAAAATATCTTGAATACAGTCAGAGAAAAATAACATCTTAATTAGTAGGAAAAAAGCAATTAGAATGACACTGTATTTCTCATCATAAGTCATTGAGAAGGAAGTGGGACAATATTTTTCAAATATTGAAAGACAACTTTCAATTCAGAATCTTGTACTCAGTGTGAAATACCATTCAGGAATGAAGGGGAAATCAAGACATTGTCAGATGAAGGAAAACTAAGCGAATTTGTCTTCCGCAGACCTATATTAAAATAATAGCTAATGGAAGTTCTCTAAGCAGAAAGGAAATAATACAAGAAGGAACCTTGGAGCATCAGAAAGGAAGAAAGAACACAGACAGCAAAAATGTGGGCAAATACAACAGGTTTTCCTTCTCCTCTTGAGTTTTCTAAATTATGTTTGACAGTTGAGGCAAAATTTATACTAATCTCTAATGTTATTCCAAATGTATATAGAAGAACAAATACAATGTAAAGAGAGTTAAGATTTCTGCACTTTAATCACACTTGGTGAAATTATGACACCAGGGGACTGTAATAAGTTGTGTGCATTTTATGTAATATTGAGAACAACTACTGAAAAAACTATGCAAAGAGATACCCTCAAAAATACTACAGAAAAATCAAAATGGAATTCTAAAAATACATCCAAGAAACCCACAGGAGGGCATAAAAATTAAAATCAAGCAATAAAGAAACAAATAAAACCAGTGAGAATAAACAGAAAAAAATTGAAATAGCAGAGTTAAGTCCTAACATATTAATAATTACATTAAATGTAAATGGTCAAAATACACCAAGTAAGAGACTGGCAGATTAAATTTAAAAACATGATCTGACTCTATGCTGCCACCAAGAAACACATTTCCAATGTAGTATAGACAGCTTTAAAGTAAAAGAATGAAAAATATATCACTAATCAAAGGCATTCAGAAGTACCTGTATTAATAACTGATAAAGTAGACTTCAGAGCAAAAACAATTAAGACAGAAAGAGACATTACATAATTATAGAAGGGTCAATTCTCTAAGAACATATAGCAACCCTAAATGTTAATTCAGCAAACCATAGAGCTGCAAAATATGTGAAGCAAAAACTTCTCAATTCAGATAGGTCTAAAAGGAGAAATACAAAAATCCACAACTATAATTGAAGAGGCCAACAGTCAACTCTCAACAATTGATTAGAACTAAACAGAAAGTCAGCAAAAATATGAAAGAACTGAACAACATCATCAGTCAAGAGGATCTAATCAACATTTATGGAACATTCTACCCAAGAGTAGAATACATATTCTTTCCAAGTACCCTCAGAACATATGCCAAGATAAGTCATACCCTGAGATATATCAAGTTTAAAAGAAATGAAATCATACAGAGTACTTTCCCTAACTACAATGGAATCAAAGTAAAAATCAATAATAAAAAGATCACAGGAAAACTCATAGCTCTAAATGTCTAAGAAAAGTAGAAAATTCTGAAATCAACAATCTAAGCTCCTACCTCAAGAACCTAGGAAAATAAGAGCAAAATAACCCCAAAGCAAGCAGAAGGAAGGAAATAATAAAGGGCAGAAATCAATGAAAATGAAAGCAGAAAAAAATAGAAAAATAAATGGTACAAAGGGCTAGTTCTTTGAAAAGATCAATAAGATTGACAAACCTTTGCAAGACTGACACAAACAAAAAGGAAAGGCACATATTACCAATATCAGCAGTGAAACAGGGGCTATCACTATAGGTGCTGCAAACATCAAAGATGTTAAGGTAATGCCGTAAACAATTCTATATGCATACAATTGACACCTTAGATGAAATCATCTACTTTTTAAAAAAACTTCCACAACTCACCCAGTATGAAATAGTCTGACTATCTTTGTTATTAAAAGATTGAATTTGTAATTTAACAACTCCCCCAAATGAAATCTCTAGGCCCCATAGTTTCATTGAAGAATTCTGCAAAACATTTAAGGAAGAATTAACACCAGTTCTAAACAATCTCTCCTAGAAAATATAAAGAGAGGAATACTTCCTAATTCACTTTATGAAGCTGTTAGTAATCTGATATCAAAGTTAGACAAAGACAGTACAACAAAGAGAAAAGACAAAGAAAACCACAGATCAATATCCCTCGTGAATATAGGTACAAAAATCTTTAATAAAACATTAACATATAAAATTCAGCAATATATGAGAAGAACTGCATAACAATATTAAGTGGGATTTATTTCAGAGATGCAAGTCTGGTTCAATATTAGAAAATCAGTGTAATCTACCATATTAACAGACAAAGGGTGTGGGAAGGAGGTGGGTTTGGCTATACAAGGGCAACATAAGAAATTCTTGTGGTGATGAAAATCCTCTGTAACTTGACTGTCAACATCAATATCCTGCCTATTATATTTTACTAAGTTTTGTAAGATGCTTCCCTTTGAGATAAACTAGGTAAAAAGCACATGGGAATCTCTCTGTGCCTAGTACCCAGTAGTTATTTTTTCTGCTCTTCTCCCTCCTCCCACTCTCCACCCTCAGGTAGACCCAAGTGTGTGTTGTACCTCCTTTTGTATCCATGTGTTCTCATCATTTAGCTCCCACGTATAAATGAGAACATGTTGTGTTTTTTTTTTCTGTTCCTTTGTTAGTTTGTTAGGAATAATGGCCTCTAGTTCCATCCATGTTCCTGCAAAGGACATGATTTTATCCTTTTTCATGACTGCATAGTATCCATGGTGTATCTGTACTACATTTTATTTATCCAGACTACCATTGATAGGCATTTAGGTTGATTCCACGTCTTGGCTATTGGGAATAGTGCTGCACTAAACTTACTCATGTGTGGTCTTTATGATAGAATAATTTCTATTCCTTTGAGTATATACCCAATAATGGGCTTGCTGGGTTGAATGGTATTTCTGTTTTCAGCTCTTTGAGGAATCACCACACTGCTTCCCACAACAGTTAAACCAATTTACACTCCCATCAACAATGTATAAGCATTCCCTTTTCTGGGAAACATTGCAAGCATCTGTTATTTTTTGATGTTTTAGTAATAGCCATTTTGACTGGTATGAGATGGTATCTCGTCACGGTTTCAGTTTGCATTTGTCTAATGACCAGTGATACTGAGCTTTCTTTTCATATACTTGTTGGAAACATGCATGTCTTCATTTGAAAAGTATTCATTCATGTCCTTTGCCCACTTTTTAATGGGGTTGTTTGTTTTTTTATTGTAAATTTAAGTTGCTTATAGATGCTGGGTATTAGACCTTTGTCAGATACATAGTTTGCAAAAATTATCCCCCATTGTGTAGGTTGTCTATTCACTGTTGATAGTTTATTTTGCCATACATAAGTTCCTTAGTTTCATTAGGTCCCATTTGTCAATTTTGCTTTTGTTGCAATTGATTTTGGCATCTTTGTCATGAAATCTTTGCCAATTCCTATGTCCAAAATGGTATTGCCTAGGTTGCCTTCCAGAGTTTTTATAGTTTTGGGTTTTCCATTTAAGTCTGTAATCAATCTTGAGTTAATTTTTGTAGACACTGTAAGGAAGGGGTACAGTTTCAATATTCTGTATCTCAATGATATTGCTTTTTCCTATTCATGAGCACGGAATGTCTTTCTATTTTTTGTGTCATATCTAATTTCTTTGAGCAGTGTTTTGTAATTCTTACTGCAAAGACATTTCACCTCCCTTGTTAGCTGTATTCCCAGGTATTTTATTGTATTCGTGGCAACTGTGAATGGGTTTGCATTCCTGATTTGGCTCTTGGCTTGGCTGATTTTAGTGTATACGAATGCTTGTGACTTTTTACATTGATTTTGTATCCTGAAACTTTGCTGAAGTTGTTTAACATATCAGGGTACTTTTGGAGAGAGACTATGGGGTTTCCTAGATACAGAATCATGTCATCTACAAACGGAGATAGTTTGATTTCTTCTCTTCCTATTTGGATTCCTTTTATTTCATTCTCTTGCCTGATTGCTTTGGCCAGGACTTCCAATACTCTGTTGAATAGGAACAGTGAGAAAGGGCATCCTTGTCTTGTGCTAGTTTTCAAGGGGGTTGCTTCCAGCTTTTTTCCCATTCAGCCCACCCACATGTTGGCTGTGGATTTGTCACAGATGGTATTTTGAGGTATGTTCCTTCAATACCTAGCTTGTTGAGAGTTTTTAACATGAAGGAATGTTGAATTTTATCCAAAGCCTTTTCTGCATCTATTGAAATAATCATGTGATTTTTGTCTTTAGTTCTATTTATGTGATGATTCACGTTTATTGACTTGTGTATGTTGAACTAAACTTCCATTTCAGGGTTAAAACCCACTTGATCATGGTAAATTGGCTTTTTGATGTGCTGCTAGATTCAGTTTGGTAGTATTTTGTTGAGGATTTTTGCATCAATGTTCATCAAGGATATTGCCTAAGGAGTTCTTTTTTTGTTGTGTCTTTGCCAGCTTTTGGTATCAGGATGACTCTGGCCTCATTTAATGAGTTAGGGAGAAGTCCCTCTTCCTCAATTTTTTGGAATAGTTTCAGTAAAAATGGTACTAGCTCTCCTTTGTACATCTGGTAGAATTTGGCTGTGAATCCATCTGGTCCTGGGTGTTTTGTTGTTGTTGTTGTTGATAGACTATTTGTTACTGATTCAGTTTCAGAACTCATTATTGGTCTGTTCTTGGTTTACTCTTGGGAGGTTGTATGTGTCCAGAAATTTATCCATATTTTTTCTAGATTTTCTAGTTTGTGTATGTAAAGGTGTTCATGCTATCTTCTGATGGCTATTTGTATTTCTGTTGGGTCAGTGGCAATATCCCCTTTGTCGTTTCTTTGGATCCTCTCTCTTTTCTTCTTTATTAGTCTAGATAGTGGCCTGTCTTATTAGATTTTTTTAAAAAAAGCTCCTGGATTCATTACTTTTTTTAAAAGTTTTAATATTTTCATTACGATAGGTTTTTGGGGAGCAGATGGTGTTCTGTTATGTGAATACATTATTTAATAATGATTTCTGAGTTTTTAGTGTACTCATCACCTGAGCAGTGTACCCTGTACACAATGTGCAGTCTTTTATCCCTCACCCCCCTCCCACCCTTTCCACTGAGTCCCTAAAGTCCAATTGTATCATCCTTATGCCTTTGCATCCTCATGGATATTTGGTTTTCCATTCTTGAGTTATTTCACTTCAAATAATGGTCTCCAATTCCATCCAGGTTGCTGAAAATGTCATTATTTAGTTCCTTTTTTTATAGCTGAGTAGTATTCCATGGTGTGTGTGTGTGTGTGTATATATATACATATGTGTGTGTGTGTGTATATATATATATCACAATTTCTTTATCCACTTGTTGATTGATGGCTGGTCCCATATTTTTGCAGTTGTGAATTGTGCTGCTATAAACATGCATGAGCAAGTGTCTGTTTCATATAATGACTTCTTTTCCTCTGGACAGATACCCAGTAGTGGGATTGCTGGATCAAATGGTAGTTCTGCTTTTAGTTTTTAAAGGAAACTCCACACTGTTTTCCATAGTGGTTGTACTAGTTTACATTCCTATCAGTAGTGTAAAAGTGTTCCCTTTTTACCACATCCATGCCAGCATCTATTATTTTTTGATTTTTTGGTTATGGCCATTCTTGCAGGAAGTAAGGTGGTATTGCATTGTGGTTTTGATTTGCATTTCCCCTATCATTAGTGATGTTCAGCATTTTATTCATATGTTTGTTAGCCAATTGTATATCTTATTGTGAAAATTGTCTATTCATGTCCTTAACCCATTTTTTGATATAATTGTTTTTTTCTTGCTAATTTGTTTGAGTTCCTTGTAGATTCTTGACATTAGTCCTTTGTCAGATGTATAGATTGTGAAGATTCTCTCCCACTCTGTGGGTTTTCTGTTTACTCTGCTGATTGTTTCTTTTGCTGTGCAGAGACTCTTTAGTTTAATTAAGTCCCATCTATTTATCTTGTTTTTGTTGCATTTGCTTTTAGGTTCTTGGTCATGAAGACTTTGCCTGAGCCAATGTCTAGAAGAATTTTCCTAAGCCAATGTCTAGAAGGGTTTTCCTGACATTTAACTTCTAAATTTTTATGGTTTCCAGTCTTAGATTTAAGTCTTTGATCCATCTTGAGTTGATTTTTGTATAAGGTGAGAGATGAAGATCCAGTTTCACTCTTCTACATGTGACTTGTAAATCATTCCAGCACCATTTGTTGAATACAACGCCCTTTCCTCACTTTATGTTTTTGTTCGCTTTGTCAAAGATCAGTTGGCTGTAATTATTTGGCTTTATTTCTGGGTTCTCTATTCTGTTCTATTGGTCTCTGTGCTTATCTTTATACCAGTACCATGCTTTTATGGTAACTATGGCCTTAGAGTCTAGTTTGAAGTCAGGTAATGTGATGCCTCCAGATTTGTTCTTTTTGTTTAGTCTTGCTTTGGCTACATGGGCTCTTTTTTGGTCCCATATGAATTTTAGGATTGTTTTTTCTAGTTCTGTGAAGAATGATGGTGGTGTTTTGATGAGAATTGCATTGCATTTGTAGATTGCTTTTGGCAGCCTAGTCATTTTCACAATATTGATTCTACCCATCCATGAGCATGGGATATGTTTCCATTTGTTTGTGATTTCTTTCAGCAATGTTTTGTAGTTTTCCCTGTAGAGGTATTTCATCTCCTTGGTTAGGTATATTCCTAAGTATTTTATTTTTATTTTTGCAGGTATTGTAAAAGGGGTTGTGGTCTTGATTTGATTCTCAGCTTGGTTGTTGTTAGTGTATAGCAGAGCTACTAATTTGTGTACATTAAATTTGTATCCTGAAACTTTCTGATAGGATTGCCTGTTGGTTTCTTGCTGATTTGTTCAAGTTCCTTGTAGGTTCTGGATGTCAGTCCTTTCTAGGAGCTTTGTGGATGAGTCTTTAGGGTTTTCCAGGTATAGGATCATATCACCAGTAAACAGCAACAGTTTTACTTCCTCTTAACAATTTCGATGCCCTTTATTTCTTTGTCTTGTCTGATTGCTCTGGCTAGGACATCCAGTACTATGTTGAATAGAAGTGGTGAAAGTGGGCATCCTTGCCTTGTTCCAGTTCTCAGGGTGAATGCTTTTTACTTTTCCCCATTCAGTATTATGTTGGCTGTGGGTTTGTCATAGATGGTTTTTATTACATTAAGGTATGTCCCTCTATGCTGATTTTGCTTAAAGGAATGCTGAATTTTGCTAAATGCTTTTTCTGCCTCTATTGTGATGATTATGTTGTTGTTATTGTTGTTGTTGTTATTATTATTATTATTATTTTGAGTCAGAGTCTCACTCTGTCACCCAGGCTGGAGTGCAGTGGTGCAATCTTGGCTCACTGCAAGCTCCGCCTCCTGTGTTCACGCCATTCTCCTGCTTCAGTCCTCCAAGTAGCTGGGACTACAGGTGCCCACCACCATGCCTGTCTAATTTTTTGTATTTTTAGTAGAGACAGGGTTTCACCATGTTAGCCAGGATGGTCTTGATCTCCTGACCTCGTGATCCTCCCGCCTTGGCCTCCCAAAGTGCTGGGAGCCACTGCCTGTAATCCTAGCTACTCAGGAGGCTGAGGCCAGAGAATTGCTTGAACCCGAGAGGTGGAGGTTGCAGTGAGCCAGCATCATGCCATTGCACTCCAGCCTGGGTGACAATAGCAAAACTCCATCAAAAAACAAAAACAAAAACAAAAACAAAAAAACTCCCCAAAACAAAAAACTTGTGGGATGCAGTAAAAGCAATGCTAGAAGGAAATTTAAAACATTGAATGTATATATTAGAAAATAAAAAAGATCCAAAATCAATCATCTAAATTTTCACCTTGAAAAACTATGAAAGAAGAGAAAATTAGATCCAAAGTATACAGAAGAAAAGAAATAATTAGAGCAGAAACCAATGAAATTGAAAATGACAATCAATAGAGAAAAACTGATGAAACTAAAAGCTAGTTCTTTGAAAAGATTAATACAATTAACAGGACTTTCCAGGCTAAGAATAAAAAGAGTGAAAACAAATTACTAATAGTAGAAATGAAGGAGGGAGCATCACAAAAAATCCCATGGACATTAAAATGATAGTCAAGAAATACTATGAACAATTTTATGCCCACAAATTTGATAACCAAAACCCCCAAAACCTGCCAGAACTAGTAAGTGAATATGGCAAGGTCACAGGATGAACTATTAATATTTGAAAGTTAATCACTTTCCTATGTACCAGCAATGAACAAGTAGAATTTGAAATAAAAAATACAGTATCATTTATATTAGCACCCTCCCCCCACCAAAATGAAATGCTTAGGTATAAATTTAACAAAGTATGTTCAGGATCTATAGGAAGAAAACTAAAAATTCCAATGAATGAAATCAAAGAACTTAGTAAGTGGAGAGATATTCCATGTTCATGGATAGGAAGACCCAATATTGTCAAAATGTCATTTCTTCCCAACTTGATCTATAGATTCAGTGCAATCCCAACCAAAATCCCAGCAGGTTATTTTGTAAACATCAACAAACTAATTCTAAAGTTTAAATGGAGAGGCAAAAAAACCCCCAAACAGCACAATATTGAAGGAGAAAAACAAAGTTGGAGGACTTACTATAAAATTGCCATAATCAAGACAGTGTGGTATGGGCAAAAGAACAGATGAACAGATCAATAGAAGAGAATAGGGAGCCCAGAAAAAGACCTACATAAATATAGTCAACTTATCTTTGTCAAGAAAGCAAACGCAATACAGTGAAACAAAGATAGTCTTTTCAACAAATGGTGCTGGAATAACTGGACACACAGAAGTGAAAAAAAAAAGGAGAATCTAGACACAGACCTTAAACCCTTCACAAAAATTAATTCAAAATAGACCTAAATGTAAAATGTAGAACTATAAAACTCATGGACAATAACAAGAGAAAACCCAGATGACCTTGGGTATGTAATTGACTTTTGCTACAACACTGAAAGCACAATCCATGAAGAAACAATTGATAAGCTGGACATTATTAAAATTAGACACTTATTCTCTGTAAAAGACAATGTCAAGAGAATGAGACTATAAACCGCAGACTGGGGGAAAGTATTTGCAAAAGACACACCTAATAAAGAACTCTTATCGAAAATATACAAAGATCCCTTAAAACTTAACAATGAGAAAATAAATGACACAATTAAAAAATGTGTCAAAGACTTTAATAGACACTTCACCAAAGAAGATATGTAGATGGAAATTAGCATATAAAAATGCTTTAGGCGAGGCATAGTGACTCATGCTTGCAATCCCAGCACTTTGGGAGCCTGAGGCAGGAGGATTACTTGAGGCCAGGAGTTTGAAATCAACCTGAGCAATGTATCAAGGCCCTGTCTCTACAAAAAATAAATAAAAATAACTCGGTACAGTGGCACATGCCTATAGTCACAGGTGCTCAGGAGGCTGAGGCAGAAGGATCACTTGAAATGAGCAGTTTGAGGGTGAATTGAGCTATGATCGCGTCACTGCACTGCAGTCTAGGCAACAGAGAGAGACACTGATATGGTTTGGCTATGCCCCCACCCAAATCTCAACTTGCATTGTATCTCCCAGAATTCCCACGTTGTGGGAGGGACCCAGGGGGAGGTCACTGAATCATGGACCTGATCTTTCCCGTGCTATTCTCGTGATAGTGAATAAGTCTCATGAGATCTGATGGGTTTATCAGGGGTTTCTGCTTTTGCTTCTCTCTCATTTTTCTCTTGCTGCCACCATGTAAGAAGTGCCTTTCACTGCCTGTCATGATTCTGAGGCCTCCCCAGCCGCGTGGAATATAAGTCAAATTAAACCTCTTTTTCTTCCCAATCTTGAATATGTCTTTATCAGCAACATGAAAACAGACTAATATGGACCCTGTCTCGGAAAAAAAAAAAATGCTCTACGTTATGGAAATGAAAATGCAAATTAAAACAATGAGATATCACCACACATCTATTAGAATGGCCAAAATCTGGAATGCTGACAACACCAAATGCTGGTGAGAATATGGAGCAACAGGAACTCTCATTCATTGCTGGTTGGAATGCAAAATGATATGGCAGCTTTGGAAGACAGTTTAGTAGTTTTTTTGTTTTTTTGACAGTCTCACTCTGTTGCCCATGCTGTAGTGCAGTAGCATGATCTTGGCTCACTGAAACCTCTGCCTCCCAGGTTCACACAATTCTCTCTCTTGGCCTCCCAAGTAGCTGGGCTTACAGGCACCTGCCACTACACCTGGCTAATTTTTGTATTTTTAGTAGAGACATGGGTTTCATCATCTTGGCCAGGCTGGCCTTGAACTCCTGACCTCGTGATCAACCCACCTCGGCCTCTCAAAGTGCTGGGATTACAGGCATGAGCCACTGCACCCGGCTGTAGTGTCTTAAAAAAAAAAAAAAAAAAAAAAGTAAACCTACTCTTATAACACAATCCAGTCATTGTGATCTTTGGTGTTTTTTCAGAGGAATTGAAAATTTATGTCCACACAAAAATCTGCACCTAGTAGTCTTACTCATAATTGCTAAAACTTGAAAGCAACCAAGATGTTCTTCTGTATGTGAATGGATAAATAAAATGTGGCATATACAGATGCTGGAATATCCTTTAGTGCTAAAAAGAAATTAGCTTTGTGAATGGCTTCATACAGCCAAGAAAAGACCTGGAGGAACCTTAAATGCATACTACTAAGTGTAAGAAGCCAATCTGAAAAGGCTACCTATTGGATGATTCCAACTCTATGGCATAGTTCTGTAAAAGGCAAAACTATAGAGTCAATTAAAAAAAAAAAAAAAAGATCATTGGTTGCCAGGATTAGGGGCAGGTGAGGTGAGGAATTGAACAGGCAGAGCACAAAAGATTTTTCGGGCTGTGAAAATAATCCTGTGATACTAGAATGATGGATACACATTGTTACACATTTTTCCAAACCCATAGAAAGTACTAAGAGTGAATCCTCACATAAATTACGGACTTTGGATGATGATGATATGTCTGTATAAGTTCATCAATAGTAATAAATGTATCCTTCTAGTGGGGGAAGTTGATAATTGGGGAGGCTATGCATGTATGGGGTTATATGGGTAATCTCTGCATTATTCTCTCAATTTTGCTGTGAACCAAAAACAGCTCTAAAAAATAAGTTTAAAAACCCACTAAAACCACAATTTAAAATAATTTTATTTAACACTTTCAAGATAATAATAAATATGGTTTGGATCTGTGTCCCCAGCCAAATCTCATATCAATTATAATCCCCAATATTGGAAGTGGGGCCTGATGGGAGGTGATTGGATCATGGGGGAAGTTTCTCATGAATGGTTTAGCAACATCCCCTCGGTGCTGTTTTTGTGATAGTGAGTGTGTGAGTGAGTAACTGTAAGATCTGGTTGTTTAAAAGTGTGCAGCGCCCCACCCCCTGCTTCCTCCTGCTTCAGTCACTTGAAGTGCCCATTCCCCCTTTACCTTCTGCCATGATTGTAAGTTTCCTGAGGCCTCCCCAGAAGCCAAGCAGATGCTGCCATGCTTCCTTTACAGCCCACAGAATTGTGAGCCAATCAAACCTCTTTTCTTTGTAAATTACCCAGTCTCAGGTGTTTCTTTATAGCAATATGAGAATGGACTAATACAGTAATACATAGAAAAATTAGAATAGGGCCAGGTGCAGTGGCTCACACCTGTAATCCCAGTACTTTTGGAAGGCAAAGTGGGTGGAGCACTTGAGGCCAGGAGTTCAAGACTAGCCTGGCCAGCACAGCAAAACCCCATCTCTACTAAAAATAAAAAAAATTAGCCAGGCATGGTGGTGGGCACTTGTAATGCCATCTACTCTGGAAGCTGAGGCATGAGAATTGCTTGAGCTCAGAATGTGGAGGTTGCAGTGAGCCGAGATCATGCCACTGCACCCCAGCCTGGGTGACAGAGTGAGACTTTGTCTCGAAAATAATAATAATAATAATTTGGGTTATGTTAATATTAACAGAGTTAAAACAATGTAAGTTTTGATGGTACAAGATTCCTTTGATCCATTTAACTTACTATTTCTATGAGGTAAATTCCTGCCTATTTCTGCCTATGTTGGTTTTTTAAATTCTTTGCTTAGTTTTGTTTATTTTAAGAATCCCTGTCTTTAAAAATCTAGAGTAAGATTTTTTAGGTACAATGTAACATTTGAAGAAGAATCATGCTTCTTGAATAATTTGAATTATAACTTGTCTCCATCTGCCCCAAATAATACCTGTGTTAAGGAATTCAGAAAGAATATTCACAGCTTGGGAAAGTCTATGTTCAAATAATGGTACTCTTGGCCACAATGGACTGTAGCTTTTTTTACAAAACAATTTGTTCTTGAATATTGGAGTCAAAACACAGAAAACCCCACTATAATACCCTTGCTGTGTCATGAATGGGGTTTCACTGTGAGTAAATCATATCCCCTGTGTAGATATTAGGGAGGAAGGTACTTTGTGCATTGAGGCCCTGCAGCTTTGTGACAATGCTAGTTTTTCAGTAATCAACAAGAACAAGACTAAATCCCAACTCTGTTCCATGTGAGCTCCTGCTAGGCCCACATAGTGAGTTGAAAGCGCATGGACCTTGGAGCCACAGAGTCTGCATTCAACTCTACCTCTTTCATTTACAAGCTGCGGGACACTGAGAAAGTCATTTACACTGCCTGAGCTTACAGTTTTTATTTGTAACAAAATCATACCTTCTGTCCAGGATTATGAGAAATAGAGATACAATATAATATATAAATAGACCTGCAGATATTATGAGCTCAAAAGTGACCACTCTTACTATCTTTACCACTCATGATTACTAAAAGTGAACACTATCACTATTGTTATTTGTCCTTGAGATATGTTATGTTGGATTCCTGTTTACCTTTGATTTATCCCTCCAAATGAATAGTGATTGCCTGGAGGGCAAACATGCCAATGCCTTCACCTTTATAATCCTTACAGCCCTCGGGATAATGTCTTACACTCGATAGGAGCTGAGTAAAAATATTTGTTCAATGAAGATGACTCTATAAGTGGAATGATTGAAAGGTGATGAATTATGTTGAAGTTCCTTTAACACAGTCATTCATAAGTTTTAGTGCATTGGAGTGACCTGGGGAGCTTCATAAAACACAGATTTCTGTACATCACCTCCCACCCAAAGAGAGTCTGATTCAGTTGGCCTAGAGATAACATTTTAACAAATTCCCTGGGTAATTATGATGCAGCTGGTTCATGTGTTGATAACATTTAGAGAAATCGTGCTTTGCTGGATACATCCATATCATGCTGTGTCCTGTCGTAAAGAGATGCCCATATAATATGTAAAGTAGGAATTGATAATTGTTTAAGTGAAAATTTGGTCTGCAGGGTCATTCAAAAATTCACTTTATCATTCAGGTGCCAAGCAGATATTATAAAACTAATCAAAACTTATTTATCAGAAGTTAATTAACATGTTTTATGTCCTAGTTATCTTAGCCAAAATTATATATGAACATGCTGTCTTTTTGGCTCCAACTTGCCATGTGAAAAGAAAATAGAAATGGAATAAAATGCCCAACGGGCATTATACTGCAAATACATTTATCCTGCAGCAAAACATTAATTTATAAAGATAACTATACTGCATTATGCATACAATTCATCCTCAGTTGGCCCCCAAATTAAACTCTTAGTGAGACATTTCCTTTCTCTAGCTGCCGTTATTTAGGGCAAAGGCTTAGAACCAGTAACAAAATAATTGTACTTTCCAGGAGTGGTGCCCTAAAGTACTTCTTTTTAATATTAAGAAGAATTGAATAAAATTAAGAAAACTGATGCAAGAGTTATATCATCCTTCCAACATAGGGACATAGGGACAATTTAGAGACAGTCAAATAAGATTTTTTACTTCATGAGAACAAGTCATATAGGGAAGAACTGCAATTTACTTTCAATTTTCACCCAACGACTTCACAATATTAAGAATAATGCCTATTTTCAGGTGAATAATATTTTAAAAAGAGAAAAGAGGGAAACATTTTCTAGTTTAGGCTATAAAACTGAAACTAATGATTTTGATGTCTCCTCTGCTTTTATATATTTACAAAACTGGATCTTTAAATTATCAAAAATAAGATATAAAATTAGTTTACTAACAAATCAAAGTTCTGTAAAAGTTATTAGTGTATCATATATGTATTCTGGAACTCAATGAATATCCAACAGTCTCAGACACTACCATGGGTTCTACACTGAAATTAACATAACTGGCCCTTATTGTTACATCTATTGTAGCCCATCTCAAACATTTCCCATCCTGAGAATATGAAAAAAAATTAGACTTTGGGGAAAAAATGTATTCTTAGATCTTGATTCTATTCCAACTCTGAAATAATTACAGTAATTACAAAGATAAAGGGTAAAAGTCACAAAGTGCTGGCTGGGACATTCCAGAGCAGGAGAAAGCTTGGCGCCATTTTTATAGTTATGCCTGTTAAGATTTAATAGACGGAAAGTTTCATTAGTGAGCTGTGCTGCAATTAACTTCAAGGAGGTTCCAGACTACTGTATGTTGCTGTTACTGACAGAAAACTGTTTAGATTTCCTTATTGAAAGAGTATATTAGATTTTCAACACTTCAATTATGAAAACTAGTAAGAGGCGCAATTTTAAAAAATTTAGTGTACAGGCTAGTTTTTTCTTATCACATAACACATGGTAATCATGGGTTTTTATTCTTCAATGGACATGCCAATTGTTGACTATCTAGGAGTAAGTTGCTTTTGTGTATATTATTATTAACTTAGACATAATTCTCCATCTCTCTTGCTAGCTCATAAAATCATGTCCTAATTTGAATTATGACAAAGTTGGAAACATTTCTATAAATCAAATAGTTTTTTGAATCACATACTCTACATTTAATATAAAACGCTTGCTATCAACTCTGACAATTTTGGCAAATACTACAGAATAAAAGCTATGGAATCTAGTGACTTGCTTTTCTCCTATCACCAGAATTCTTGCTGGCCAAATTCTTCCTGGCTAGAATTCTTGCTGCACCAGAATTCTTGCTGGCTAGCTTGGAATCTAGACCTTAGAGATATGGGTAGGTATCTGCAGATTCCTCCTCAGTGGAAATGAAACTGTTGCTCCCCTTTATCTGTGCAAACCATCCAAAGTCATCTGAGGCTGCTCGTCGTAAAACTACTACCATGGTCTAGGTTTTTTGTCATTCAGTAGACTTTCTGAATTCTGCGTGTTAATTTCTGTACCCTACTATATAACTAAACTGCTATGATCCTCGCTGTTATATTTTATTGTATTAAACAATAGGTTCACTACAATAAAATAGGTTCAGAATTTTTAATGACCTGAAGAAAAAAACCTGCATTTTATGACTTTTAAAATCTGTCTTGATGCTCTTTCTTCTGGTTACAACCCATCCACTCCCTTTTATTCTACACATGTTTCTATTAATAGACTGCAGACTCTTGTAAGTGTGGTAAGCATGTAACCATGATAAGTACTTTCAGAGAGATGATAGCCCTTTCAGACCAGAAGAATACAGTTTGGTGCCTAGGAACAGCAATTGAGTTTGACAAACAGCTATGGAGTGCCAGAAAGACTAGAGTTTTCATCTACATGGAATTATCCTATGGACCAATATGTGGGCTGCTGTCTGTGCAGCACAGATGAATCCATTTTGCACTACTTAAGAGTGAAGTGTGAAGGTGGGTGACATATGATTTTTGCCTTGTATCATGTTGTAACATGCTGTTGCAGAATTGTGAGTGGTTGGGAGGCCGTGGTCTGACTACCAAACTAAACTTTCCCTGACATTGTTTCTGAAGTACCACTCTCTTCCCAATACCTGATTTTCTACAAAGTTCTAATGCTCCTTATTTTTCTTGTCCTTCTTTAATTCATTAGACTTGGCCACACTGTCTCAAAACATGACAGGTGTGGGAAGAAAAGAAATATGGTGTCATGGCAGGAAGCCATGCTTAGAGATTCTGCAGTGCCCTCAGGAGATGACATGACTGGATACAGATCGTGTTGTGGGGACCATATCACAACTAGACTCCACAACCTTTCCTACACACCACAGTTTTCTGTGCTTTGATGTTTTAGTAAGTTAGGTTCTGTTCCTTGGAAAATTACTCTTGGTTTAGTTTTAAGAAATCATTACTACTTGGATTAAGTTTGGGTCAGAGTTTAAGAGATCAGTATGTCTATTTGGGTTTTATATATTTATGATTAGTTCTAGTTTCTGCTCTTAAACACCAGCAACAAATTCTCTGGGTTTGATAAGCATTGCATCACATTTCTTTATGTCTCCTTGTGACATGGTGTTTGGAACGTGGAGCTAGAAATCAAGCTTAGAATTACAGTCTTTTGTCGCAACTGAATGAGTTCTGACTTCAGGTGCAGCACCTTGGCATGATGTTATATATTTTTTAAATTCTCTATTAATCAATCTGTTTGTTTATCAGTTCTCTCACAGGAAGGTTGTTAGAATTAATTAATCTTTAAAATGAAGATAGGCAGTTTAACATTATCAGAACTGGTTTGTGGTGTGTCATATGGATCGCTACATTTTGCATATTTAGCTATCTTTTATTGGTCTGCATTTTCATTTGAAGAAACATTAAAATTTTTATAAGCAAGGACAGTATAATATACAATACTACTAAGCCTAATATTCAAGAATGTTTTCATACATGTCTTAGTATTAATTAGGGAGCAGTTCTTGTTTGACATGTTTACTTTTAATTCTTAATAGGTTTCCAAGTGGGGTAATGCAGTAAGTACCCAGAAAAACTAACAATTATCTAGTCTAAAGAGCTTTGTATTTCACTGTAAAATTAAAGTTGTTGGGGAAATTGTGTTTTCATTCTACTCATATTAACCTTTTCTTATCCATATTAGCTAAAGGTTAACTTGTTCTTGCTATTTTTATGAAGTGAGAAGCAGGAACTTTGTCTTTTTATGAAAGGAAGCCAGGAGTGCCAAGCATTCATTAGAGATTGAAATTAGAAGCGACTGTGAGATTAAGTTAGAATGTAGCTCATTGTACAAGCCCAATTTGGACTTTTGGAGGTGCCGGTATTAGGAAGAGTGAACATAATTGCATATATGAAAGGTACCTTCATTCCTGCCCCCCACCCACACCCCTACCCCCCCGCCGCCCACCCCAACATCCCTGGGCATGATGCTAGTGCGTTTGGAGACAGATCTCCGTGACTTTCTGGGACATGACTTTCTGGGAGGAAAATGCATCTCCACAGGTGAGTGTCACTCCCTCCAGACACCTGAGTCCAGGGATCTGTTTTAAGTATAGCCCAAGGACCAAAAAGGAGTCTTCCTGTTTTCTCTTCTTTCTTTGTTTCTTTTTAAAAAAAGTTTCTGGCCGCATTACTATGTTCCCAAGTAGCTAACTCAATTTCTTTCTCTGCTCACACAATTGCACAATACAACCAAGGGAAATATTATTAGTATCTTCACAAAATGGCACAGTGGAAAATGATGGTTGGGTTTCCAGATCTCATTTCACAAATATGCAGGGAGCGGGAGAGCCTGAAGAGGAGGAGAGGGGTCAGTGACTGGCTTTCAATAATGGTAACTTCTCCCAGGAATCTGGAAAATAAAACGGGAAATAACTCATGTTTATTTGATTCTTTAAAAAATTGATTGGAAACACTTTTAACCTCCCTGAAAGAGAAAAAGAGAACCCCCAATGTTTTAAAACACTAGTCTCCAGCCAGTGGGGTGGACATTTTGCTAGAATTCAGCTCATAATTTCTAAATGAATGAACAGAAATAAGAAAGGTATTATACTATTTTATGCTGAATTAACCTCACTATATACTGCTAAAGATCTATCTCTGGAGACACATCATAAAAACTAAACACTTTTACCACCATGGCAGTATTAAAAAGTATTTCATATTTTACTATTTGGGTGTAAAATTACTAATCAACGGTATGAAACGACCAGAAGAAAACAAGAGAAAAAGAGACTCATTGAAACATGCTGAAATATTCCCAAGCTTTCACTGAATGCCTTCACTTGTGTTTTTTGCCTTCATTTTTAGGGCCAGCATCTTTCAAATAAAACACAATCTGTTTAGAATAATAGAAGCAGCATAGTAAATAACTGCTGCAAATGAACAAATTCTATTTTGCCCAATAGGATCATCGAGGCAGAAGAGCTTCTCTAAATGCGTCATTTATTTCAATGAAGGTCAAACGTTTTTTTAGGTTGTGGACTGTTTCTATATTGGAAAATTGCTTCCCCTCGTGCCAACACAAAAATTTATTGCCCCAGAATTAAGTGAGTGGATTATATTCTCAAAGGAGTGGATGTCTGAGTTTTAGTTAATACAAATAAATATAGGTTTGGAATAAAGAACAAACATGGCCGTATAATTTGTAAGTCATAATATTCTGGAGAACGTTTCACAGACCCTTGGGATTGCCCAGTATTTCCCTGGACTATACATAACCAGCCCCTCTCAGAGAGAGAAGTGAAAGACAAACACTTGCATTGCAGTTTGAGTGTCATCTTGTTGTGTCTTAGGCAGGCTTCTGGGACCCTCTAATCTTTCATTTTCCCCTCTCTATGCTATGCTTCCTTTCCTTTACACGGCAAAAAGGCATTAGAAAATTTAGGTGATGAAGGTGAATTCCTTCGTTTCTCATGAATGGTAGCTCTGGAGTCAGCTCACATTCAAATCCCTCTTCTGCTACTTACAATGCCTCAATTTTCTCATCAGCAAAGTGGGGATAACAATAGTTTTTTGTCATGTAGGGTTTTTGTAGGGATTATACACACACACACACACACACACACACACACACACACACACACACACACATATAAAGTATTTAGTACTGTGTCTGGTACAAAGTAATTGCTAAAGAAATGCTATTGTTCTGCGTATTTTTATCCTTCAAATATCAGCACAAAGGCTGCCTCCTCTCTGAGCTTTCTTGGTTCTCCCAGGCAGTTTTGTACTTTGTGCATAATTCCAGTAGAGCCATTTGTTTTGTTTTATTTTTGTAGCAATTTTTAAAATTATTATCAGTTTGTTCCTATGTATGTTTCCTCAAAGACTGTAAACCCCTTGAGGTAGGAGCTAGAGGATGGTGCTTTATTTGTATATCCCTAACACTAGCACAGTGCCTGGCATCCAGTGTTTATGGCTAAATGAATTATTACATGGATGAACGAATGAATGCATGTTTTGCTTGTTGTTTCCCAATGTGCAGTCTCTCCTTCTTTCTTTAGTATTTCAAAGTCTAGCAGAGCATGTGGCTGTCCAGCTAATGATCACATTTCCCAGCCTCCCTTTAAGCTAGGTGTGGCCATCTGTGGAAGTTCTGGCCAACAGGAAATGTGTAGTGTTCCATTGATGGATTATTCCCTTAAGAGAAAGAGGCATATCCTCCATTTTCCATTTTCCTGCCGTCTCTGGATGGAATTGGTTGAGATGGTGAGATCTGGAGCAGCCATCTCAGACTGTGAGACAGATGGCACTGGTTAAGGGTGACACATGTTGAGGATGGCAGAGCAAGATTTAACAATCCCTGGGTTCCTAACGATGTGGAGCTGTGGACCCAGCCCTGGGTTGCTTGCATTCAGACTTTTAAGTAAAAGAGAAATTTCTCTCTTGTTTGGAGCACTGTGTTGCTTTGGTTGTTTGTATTGGGCTGGGTGGGTGGTGAGTCTTTGTTTCAGTAGCTGAGCCATCTCCTAATACACTGTCCACGGAGCTGCATTTACTTAAGCCTGGACCTTTGATAGATAATTTTCTACTGTAGATACTATTGATAAAAGTAAATGTGAATTAGATTACACTGCTGGTTACAATTGAGTAAGTGTGTGGATTAAATACAGAAACAAAGGCTTTAGTTTAGCTATTTAAAAAATCATTTAAACTTTATTATCACTCTATTCCCAGGTGCCTGATAGTTACTCCAACTGGTGATGGGGGAAGAGGAATAAAATGTTAGACACACCCTGTTACAGGACTGAGGGCAGGGAGCAGTGCCTACCCTAGGAAGTGTTTCTATTCAAATCTTGTTTAGGTGGGCAGGAAGGATAAGGTTTTGCCAGGCAACTGCTCTCATCTCAGCAAAACAAGCTTCCTTCCTACCCCATTCTCCTGTTGGCTAGCACAGTGCTTGTCCTGAAAAACAGGGTCCACAGAAAAAGAGTAGCAGCCCCTTTTGCTCTCTGCTTTTTATTTGTAATAAACTGCTTTTTGACCTTCTAAGCAAGAGCTACTACACAGAGAGCTGTTTGAGTCTCTGGATCAGGAATTCAGGCTTGATATGTGGGTTATAAGTTTTCTGATGTCAACAAAAATTTACCTAGAGATTTACCAAGATGCTGTTCCAGAGATTTTCATTGTAAAGGAAAATTATTCTGAAGAAAATTAAAAGGTATAGCAATAGCCTGATGTTCACTTCTGGGAAAGTATAGAAAATAGTGAAGAAACACGACTATACAGGTATATAGATACAGTTTTGAAACTTTGTTAAAGTATAGCATACATACAGGAAAGTGTCTAGACCATAAGTATACACTCTGATGAATTTTCACAAGCCAAAAACTTCCATGTTACAACTTATGAATTAAGAATTATGAAAATTCAAGCATCTTGTGTTATTCCTCTTAAATATTTTGGTTTAAAATTGAGCCGAAATATTTTAGAATCTAAAAATCATGACTACCTCCTATTTCCAACTTACAAATGTAAAATTGTAGAAGCACTGAATAAACGCTTGTTATTAATAAGCAATGTTATTATTTCAGCATTTTACCATGTAGCTCCAGATGTTAAAAATGTATGTTGCACATTCTTGGTGTTGACACAACTGTCACATAGATCGTGAGAATTTAGAGCGATTTGTCTCAGCCTCCTCTGTGCAGTCTCCTGGTCGGTTCCACATATGCTCTATTTCTCCTTAGTGCTTCTCTGGCACTTCAGGCACAAGTAATGACCCTCTCAAGGCCTCGGTTGTCACAGCTGTAGATGGGGCACAATGACTGTACACACAGGATTGTGCATATTAAACTATAAAATGTATATAAAGAGGTGTACATGACATTTGCATGTAGGAAGACGTTAATAAATGTTGTTTGTTATTAGTATATTATGAATGGCAATATCAATTAATGCCATTGCTTCTGGGTTTGGGGAAGCAACAGAGATAGCCACATAATTGTACTGACTATGTAACGTTCTTTTTCGGGACAGTCTAGGCCTGAAGTAAGGTTGCCAAAGTTATGTTCTTTATAGATGGAATATGTTTCCTCTAGTGAGAGGCAGTTTGCATGTAGGCTTGTGGTTATGAATGTTTTTAACTGATGAGTTATCATGTTGGAATTGGTGTATCTCTGCAGAGAATATCTCCAAATGGTCTTAAAGGAATGTCATGTAGCGTTTATTAGAGTCATTGCACTAGGGACACCTCCCACCTGCTTTGATTTAGTGACATTACTTCTGGTTAAAAGCCTTAGGTAAGGCCACACACGGTGGCCAGTGATTTGGATAATTGGAAGGAATGGCAGAGGCCTGTCTCTTTACAAGGAAGTTAGCAGTGACATGCAATTAAAGCAAACCTTGGGGGGAAGCCAGGTACCTCTAAGGATTATAGTAGATTGGGTCAAGTCAAACAATATTTATAGAATTCTCTCCTTTCACAAAGAATTTCTGCTTGATTGTTTTTAAGAAATAATTTCAGAGATAATGATGTTATTTTACATAAGTGGAACAAGAAGAAGAACATAACTTAAGCTTTATTTTTCTCATAACTTTTTGTACTACATAGGCCAGCTGCGAACTGTTCACCTGATGGAGCATCTGAACCTTACATTATCATGTATGTATTGGTGTGGTGTCTTCTGCTTTGAAAGGTGCTTTCACATCCATTACCTAGTACAATCCCCACAAGTATAAGAGGCAAGGGAAGGAGTTATTATGATGTCCTCTTCAAACAAATAAATGGAAGCTGAGCTCTGATAAGGCATTTATCATAGTCCTTTTATGGTTGAGGCAAGACTAAAAGTTGAGTTTTATGACTCATGGTGTAATGTAATGGTTTCCAACACATGGAACTGTTTTCTCAAACATAAATGTATATTCTTACTTTCTGTGCTTTCCAAGAGTACAGTTTTCTTTCTCTCCCTGATATGCTGGGGTGGTCATGAGTGCCTTGGAGAATAAGCTGAAAGTCCTAGACTTTGTCTTCAAAGAAAAAAAATGTACATACACACACACGTAAAAAATTACATTCACCTTCAGGCCGTCTCCTAAAATCTGCCTGGGTAATAGAATAGGGTGTCTGGTAAAATGCTAGCCTGGGCTTGACTCCAGCTGGGTGGGGGCACCTGACATTCTCAGGAAAGAAGACAAAAGCAAGAACCAGGGTACCATTAATGTTTACTTAGCCCTTTACTCAACACTAGGTGCTGCACTGCACACGTCATGTTGGTTCAAACCCCACAACAACTCTTGAAGCTGAGTGTTATTACTGGATTCATTTTATAGATGAGGACACTAAGAACATCTCACCCGAATTCGAAACCAGATGTCCACTTTCCCCCACTCTGCTGCACAGCCTCCTGAAGTGACAACTACGTGTCAGTGGTGAGTTGTTTTGCTGGTCGCCGGCCCGTGCCTGTGTGCGGTGGTGTGGCTGGGAAGGTGGAAAGGGGATTTTTTTGAAGCTTTTAGCAGTAAGTGTTCCTTGGGGAAATTGTTTTCTTGGGGGTGCCAGGTTAGAACTGTTAACAACTGTAGAAATGTGAAGTGTGAAAAGTGTTCAGATACAGGGACAGAAAAGAACAGGGCAGCATCCATTGGGTGGTCCATTTCTCTTGGGACATGTGTTGGATGTTCAACTGTCATATTAATGTTTATGTATTCCATGCTCCATGTTCTCGCTGACTTGGCAAATGATTCACAAAGTTACTGAAATGAATGAAGTAAACTTCTTATGGGTAGAGCTGGGGCTGGGGAAAAGGAAAAGGGAAGTCCCTACATTTGGGGTTTCCTGAACCATAAATAATGATCGTGTTGCCATTCCCAGCAATATGCTTCTGTCATTAATTAACTTTTATGGAAAGCTATGGTGTTCATGACTTTGGCCTCTTCCCACTCTTGATCTATGTGGTGTTATGTGGTGTAGACAGCAGTGCTCACAGGTGGGATTTGTCTGACAGGGGGATTTGAATTAGTCTGATGTAAAGTGCCTGCTAATATATGGCATGCCACTGCACTGGGTGAGTAGGAAGGGAGAAAGCAATGATGATGTTCCCCTCTGTTGCCGCTGATTAGTTTTCCAGCACATACACATGGAATCAGAATATCCTGTTCTTCAGAATATCCTGTTCTTTGTTAGGCTTAATTTTAAGGTCAGATTTTTTTTTTCTGGTGTCGTTGAGAGAGCTGGGCTGCCATTCAGATTCAGTGGTGTGGTGCTGTGTACTTCAGAGAAGGGTCCATAAAGTTGGGAGGAGCAGGAGACAAGGGCCCCTCCGCACTTGTCAGGCTCAAACATGTTCAAGACTCCAGCAAAAGAGATCTGAGCGGTGCTTTTTGAGGTGGCCCACATCAGTGTCAACAATGCTGCCAAAAAATTCTCTCTTACCATTGAACTAAAGCCCTCCTGCTAGGTTTTCAGAGCAGTGGTTTTTAAAATATTAGCGTACATCAGATCACCTGGAAGGCTTGTTATAGCACAAATTGCTGGTCCCCCTGCTCAGAGTTTCTGATTTCATAGGTCCAGGGTGGTACCTGAGAATCTGCATTTGTAACAAGGTCCCAGGTGATGCTGATGGTGTTGTTTCAGGAGCCAAACTTTGAAAACTACTGCCTTAAACTGACTATAAGGATAGTAGTTAATAATACGGGTTTGGGAGTTACACAGCTCTGAATTCAAATCCTGTTCTGCCGCTGTGAAATTCTAGAAAAGCTGCCAAGCCCAGGCTTCCTCACCTGTAGAAAGCGAATTACAAACATTTTGTTTGTTCTGTTTTGTTTTGGTTTGGTTTCATGAGGACCAAATGAGATAATCTATGTGAAGTGCTTAGCACAGTGCCAGGCACATGGAGGTGACATTACAGATGTGAGCTCATGCTATTGATATATTCTACCTCTTAGAGCGAGGCCTCCAGTAATGCTGGGCCACATGTTAGGGCAAAGACACCAAGCTTAAGGAATCTCTTTAAAGTTAAGAAGGTCAGAGAAAATATAGGAGAGAATAATCAGTAAAGCAAAGACCATGTGACTTCTATTCCTTAAGGCTTTCTGATGTCTTGGGAAATAGAAAAGAAAACAAGCAAATATATCTATTTTGTATTAAGCAGTGAGAAAGTCACCCTCCACCAAGAGATACCTTAGGAAGATGGGATTGAAATGGGAATCCTGAACTGACCATTGGGGCTATTAGCATTTCACATGTAAATTCCAGTAAAGTGTCAGATATGCAGAGGTGAGTGGACTTTTTTTCTAAATGGGCTTAAGTAAAAGGATAAAGGTTACACAAACCTGGGAGAGCAGCATACAATGGAAGGATGCAGCATTTTGTACAAGTGTGTTAGTCAGTGTTCTCCAGAGAAACAGAGCCAAAGGAGATAGATACATATTTATCTATGTAAATACATAGACAATATATTTTTGGCCCATGCCTTATTCAATTATGGAGGCTGAGAAGTCCCACGATCTGCAAGCTGGAGACCCAGGAAATCTGATGGTGTCTTTTGAAGTCCTGAGAGCTGGAGAGCTGTATTGCCAATGGTGTAGATTCCAGTGTCGGCCTCAGAGCCTAAGGACCAGGAGCGCTAAAGGCAGAAGAAGATTGATATTCAGCTCAAGCAGTCAGAGAGCAAATTTAACTTTCCTCTGCCTTTTTGTTCTATTCACACACTCAACAGATTGGATGAGTCCTGACTACAATGGGGAGGGCAATTTGCTTTCCTCAGTCTACCAATTCAATCTGATCTCTTCCAGAAACACCCTTCCAGACATAGCCAGAAATAAGTTTAACCAGCTATCTGGGCATCCCTTGGCCCAGTCAAGTTAACACATAAAATTAACCATCACAACATGAGACATCTGTTTACAAAGATACTGTGTGCTGGGGCCAGTTATGAATCAAGTAATGTTTGTCATCCTGGAGCCAACTCACAACTGTCTTCATCTTATTTCTGGATTTTGATGGGCTCTTTGCTCAGTGGAGTGAAGTGTAACTTTCTCTCTCTTCAAGCTCCACCCCACTCCACTGGCAAAATAATTACCAAGAAAATATTTACAAAAATTAATTGCTAGCTAGTGTAAATTATATCTTAAACTATGACTACTCCCTAGGATAGCATTTTCCAAACTGTGTTTCCAGGGACTATGAATAGGTGATGGGTAGAACAGGCATTCTTGAGGAAACACACAAACGTTCTTGTCGAGAACACCCAAGGATCTCAGAAGTCCTGAAGTTTTTTAAAAAAATCTGCTTAATTTTGATGAACTCAGTGGTGATTCTCCCTTTTTAAAAATTGTATCTGTATTTTAAATTTTTTTTCTACAATGAGTTAGTATTATTTTTAAAAGAAAATATGGATCAAATTTCATTAGACTAAAAAAGAATATAATTTAGGCCACCAAATGTAGCTTCTAGCTTTCTTTAATCTCCACCCTATTCTTCTTTTACTTCTGTGGGAGAACTAAGGACAGCATGATGTCAGATTCGAAAATAACAAATGCTTCATAAAATTTCCTTTTTGAAAAGATAACTCAATTAGGATAGTTTGTATAACCATTGAATGATTCAGATACTTGCCCTTTTGGGAATCCCCTTCATCCCAGTTAAAGGCATGAAGCAACAAGGCATCTGTGCAATTAACTGCTCAACCTAATTACTCTAAAGAAGTGAGTCAGCCAAATCCTGGGACATTAAAAACTTCCAGTGGACAGGAGTGCCACAGAATCTGGGAACCACATTCAACTTTTCCAAGCTTGAGCTTAGACAGCTGGTCAGAGACATTAGGCTACATTTGTAGGCAACAACTCAGGGAACTGGCTTTTCCTGAAAAAGGAGATTTTCTCCCAAGATTGCTTTCAGAACAAACCGTAAAGGGATAACCCCATATCCTTTGAAAATCTTTATTCCTGGGAAGTATTCAAAATTTTTCAAGTGGGACATGGTGTGATGTATAGGCTATTCTTCTCGAGGAGGGAGCATTTGGTGTGTGTGTGATACCTTGAGGATAATCAAGGACCCAACACTCTTAGGTGAAATGCCTTTGGAGAGAAACTGAAGTCTGTTACAATTAGATTAGAAAGAAACACATGTTTGACATTCTAGAAAGCTTTGAAACTTAGACTGTTGAGTCCAACAGTATGGGACAATGTTTCCAATTGGCAATGAAGAGGCTAAATGATTCTTGTTTCTCTTTGGTGGAAGTGAAACAGAATAGTAGTTGAGTAAGTATCACTTAGATAAGCAAAGTCAGTTGGACTTCAGTCTCTAGTGGGTTTTGAGGTTATGACCACACTTTGAGCTCCTGGAGGGGTACCACTCCAGGTAACAATAGGCCATTTGGGCTTTTGTGAGTGGGGACCTTCAGGCAGAATAAATTCAAACTTAGAAAAGTCAGGCAGAGGAGATACTGTGCTGACCTGTCCAGAACACTGATGACTTAATGACAAGAACTGGTAAGTGTAATTTTGGTTAAAATGTAATTTCTTAACTGGAAAAAAAATGGCTTTTATCTTAACCAATTTGGAAATTTAATGAAAAATTCAATATTCTTCATTTTTAAGTAGTCTACCCTTTAGTATAAAACGGCCAAATATCCCCTACCAAAAAGAAGAACAAGGAGACAGAGGAAAAATGAGAGGTGGGCAAGGACCACACTATCACAAATGGTACACTGAGCACCACCGCAGTGCCCACCGCATGCACTTGGCCAACAGCAATGGTGGAACCTAGTACCCAGCAAAGTGCATGCTGAGCTTTCTTCTGCCTCGTGGTACCTGAAGCAAGTTTCAGTGAGGCACGTTCCCTCTCATTCCTTGGGACAAACTGTCCTGGTGAGGGAAAGCTCTAACACTCATGCACAAGACATTCCATGACAGTAACGATAGCACTTACTCACATTTACATTTATATGTCTGGTGTTTTCTCAATCTGTTTCTCAGAAAGAAAACTCAAATACCGGACTGTCTGGTTTAAAACCAGACACATGGCAACCCTATTTACTAAAACTTTACTGCTGGGCACTGTGCTATTTGCTTTCACATATATTGTGTCTTAGTCAATCCTTGTAATGGTTCTGTGAGTAAAGTAGGATTCCTATTTTACAGATGAGGAAGCTAAAGCTCAGAGAGGTTAAGTGGTGTGCTTACAGTCACCTAGATCGTTATTGGATAAGGTACTGTGACCCCTAGAATATTTGACCTTACATTTCTTTATTTTTCTTTGATACTTGATGCATTGAAATGATTCAAGATTTCTTAAAATCTGTCATCAAATTTTTCCTTGGTTGAAGTCTGGATATGGAACACTTCAAAACATAATAACACCCTTGGGATCTCAGAAATTATGCTGTCTATGAAGTATTAGGAAAAGATTTGGAGAGTGGCATCAATAATTAACTGTTAATAAATTTGAAAGAGCCACATTTTGCAAAAAACAAACAAACAAACAAAAAACAAAACAAAACAAAAAAACAAAAAGAAATTCCATCAACAAGACCTTGAAAGACTGAAAGAATTACAAGCTTTGACAATGAATGGTGTCCCTATGGCTTGGTCAGGAGCCATCTCAGAGTCTCATCTTAGTAAGTTGCAAAATCTGCCCAATTGCTGTCACCTATTGGCTATTGGATACCTAGTTTGATCAGATTTTCAGGCTCTTTATTAGTTTCCTTTTAAAACTTTCAAATGATTTTGTGCAATGAATGGAACCAGATGGAAAGACACTGATACCTCTTTTATCTTCCTAAGCAAATGCCCAGGGAAATCACGTGACAGTTTTCCAATTGCAGATTTTTCCAATGGTGTGAATCTTTTAGGCAAGGATTCCTGGAGGTGTGAGCCAATTTTCTCCCAAGAGACTTTTCACTGTCCCTTATGCTGACAAATTGGAGCTTCCTGTGAAAGTAGCATTTCACAACAAAACTTCAAGAACTGTAAGCTGTATTACTGATACAAACTTGATGAACACTTCTCTGTTTCAATCTTGGGCAACAAAAAGTACTTCTGAAATAATGTTGTTTTAAAAAGTGTCTTTATTCATTGTAGAGGTGACTTATGGTTGCATATATAGCCATTTCTATTTTCGAGTTAGCCACAGGCATTTTTTTCTTGAACTTCTGAAGATGATACAACTCCTAGATTTTACTATCATAGTGCCAGGTTGTGGGAACTATTCCTTGACTTCACTTTAATAGGTGTGAAGAGTGCATGACTGTTCTGCTTTCGAATTTGCACTCTGAAATGTTGAATTTGTACGCAGAGCACCAATTGAATTCTTGGCAGCATGAGTAGAAGTTGGTTTATCCACGATGATATGCAGGCTTTCTGGGGATGAGTATTTCCTTTTAGTAAGAGCAGACAGCCCATCGATTAGAAGCTGCCCCCTAGTTTCTGAGGCACACGGAGCTAGACTAGGGTATTTTATTGGGTCACTAGAAATGTAACATTTGGATTGGCCAACAGGCTCAGAAATCCCCCAAATTGTAGGGTTGAGAAAAGGGTGCAGTTCTTGGTAGTGTAATACCCTCATCAGTCTGTGAATTCTTTTTATGAAATTTAAGTTCCTTAACAATAATTGATAGAGCAGATAATAACCACTTTTGCAAACATTCTGATGTGTTATCAAATGCCCTTATCTTAAATGAAACAAGAATAGTGAGAGGCTTTAGAAGAACATATGTTGTGCCTCACAGATGTTCAGGGACACAGCTGGAATGTGTTTAACGTAACTTTATCTTATATGCTTCAGAATACTAGAAACCTCTCAGCATGTGTAAATGCTGAAGACTCTTTTATTCACAAGAATAGAAATCCACCTCAAATAAACAAGAGAAACAAAGGAAACTTGCTGGGGTATAGATCTGGGGAAGCCTAGGGCTGGAGCTGTCTTTGTAGACTACAACAATCCAAATGATGTTGTTGGCTTTTTCTCCCTCTTTTGCTTGCTCTTGCTTTTCTCCTTCAGCCCAAGGGCTTCCTTCCTTCATGTAGACAGCTTTAGAATTACATCATCCAGTTTAACAGTCCCATGAAGAACTAAAAAGAACTTCATTCTCTCAAAGTCTTACATAAAATCTAAAAGGACTTCAATTTGTCCAGGAGTGTTATATGCTGAACACAAGCTCACCATTTCAATAAATGTTTAAGACACTGGTTCAGGCAGTATGAAGAAATTGAAAAATATCCTTGATCTCCCACAAGAATGTAGAAGGTGTAGGACATTAACAAATATGTAATTTGAGGCAGCAGGTGATATATAGAGAAGAGACAACTAAAACGATGGAAATCAGACAGATCAGCTGAATGTGACACACGTGCTTTTGTTTGTTTGTTTGTTTTGTTTTGTATTGCTTTTGTTTAGACGGAGTCTTGCTCTGTCACCAGGCTGGAGTGCAGTGGTGCAATGTTGGCTCACTGCAACCTCCGTCTCCCGTGTTCAACAATTCTTCTGCCTCAGCCTCCCGAGTAGCTGGGACCACAGGCACGCACCACCACGCTAATTTTTTGTATTTTAGTAGAGATGGGGTTTCACCATGTTGGTCAGGCTGGTCTCGAGCTTCCAACCTCAGGTGATCCACCCGCCTCAGCCTCCCAAAGTGCTGGGATTACAGGTGTGAGCCACCGTGCCCCACCCTGCAAGTGCTTTCATGAAGAAAAATAGTTAATGTTTTTTGAAGAGTAACTTCTATTTTAGTGATGGAGAATGAGGGGTAGGGGGAGAGTCATTCCAGGAAGAAGCCATGGTATAAAGATTGGCAAAGAAGCAGGAAAAAGGGAAGAGTTAGAAGCTTGTTTTGAATAAAATATAGATTTTGTTTTAAAAAGAATTCTTAGCTAAAGTTAGAAATGTTGATATTAGATCATAGAAGACTTTAAGTTTTGAGCTTTAACCTAAATTATTTCGACTTTTTCCAGAAGGCTTTGTAGCGTCAGTGAAGATTTTAGAGCAAGCAGAGACAGGATCAAGTAATTTATCAGAGAGTTTCGATGGCAGTCATAAGGAGGAAGGACTGGATGGAGAATCTACTTAATGCAATTTCAAGAAATGAAACCTAAGTATAGATAAATGGGAGACAGCAGGGCATCCTGAATCTCTGACTAGAAGGAATGAGATTGCTTTTTTTTTTTTTTTTAAGACAGTCTCACTCTGTCCCCAGGCTGGAGTGCAGTGGCACAATCTCGGCTCACTGCAGCCTCCACCCCCAGGTTCAAGAGATTCTCCTGCATCAGCCTCCCTAGTAGCTGGGACTACATGCATGCACCACAACATCCAGCTAACTTTTTGTATTTTTAATAGAGATGGGGTTTTGCCATCTTGGCTAGGCTGGTTTTGAACTCCTGACCTCAAATGATCCGCCCCTTTCAGCCTCCCAAAGTGCTGGGATTATAGGTGCAAGCCACCGTGCCTGGCCAAGATAGCTCTTTTTAAAGTAAAGCTCTAAGTCTCTTACACAGGGTTTTGGGTGATGGCTACAAATTGGAAGCCAATATCAAACTTTATGTGTATTACATGGCTGTGTCTTATTTTCTATGCTCAGATCTATGTATTTTAACCAATGGCTGGACATTTCCTTGTATGTCCCACCACCGCCTCACACTCAATACCTCCTTTCCCCTCCTCTTTTTGTGAAGGCATCATTAGCAATTCAGGCGTGGTCATTCCTAGGAATAGATACCAACTTGGGTGAATCGTGATGACTTCCTCTAACTCCAGCATTTTTATGTGGGTAGAAATCAAGTTAAAATGAGCATGGAGGACAAACCGGGAGGGGAGACGAGGCACACAAAAGTCATCTGTAGCCTTAGGGCCTGGGTTCAGAGGCACAGGGCAGCCTGCCCTCTGTGCAGGCCACGTGAGCCGGGTGGAATGAGCTGAAAGTCCCAATGCGGACAATCAGCAGACAGGAGACCCAAATCTTTCGAGCAGTGGCTGGGTGGAGACTCTTCTTTCACCTCTAGTAGCTGAGACATGTCCAAACACAAGCCCTCATTTTGTAACTTAGAAGCCTCCACTAGGCTTCATCTGCATCCATGTGTATTAATTTAAATACAGGTCAGCTGCTATAACCAAGACCCCAAAATAATAGTGACTCAAATCAGATAGATTTTATTTTTCTCAGATAGTAATAGGAACATAAGCAGCCCAGAGCTGATGTGATCCCTCACAATATCAGCAATTTTAGCTCCTTACACTATATCACATGGTCTCAGTGCGTCCATGGTCCCACTAGCAGGAAGAAGAGGGGCCCTCTAAGGGTGCAATCTGAAAGTTGTACACACTGCTTCCTCTCACATCCTGTTGGTTAATACTTGGACAAATGCTACACAAAGCTAGAAACGCTACAGCTGTGTGTTCAGCTCGTAACATAGCTGACATGTACATAGCGCTCCCTGGGAACCAAGCACTGTTCTAACAGCTTTATACAAACTGACTTACAACAACTCTATGAGGTAAGCACTATTGTTATTCCCACTTTTCAGGTAGGGTAACAGAGGCACAGAGAGGTAGAATACCTCAGCAAGGTCATCATATAGTAATTGATGGTGGTGAAGTTCAGACCCTCACAGGTTGAATCCAAAATTTGTGATCTTGACCATTCTGCAATGCTGCCTCTAAAATCCAGGGTTTGGTTACTAAAGGAAGAGGGAGAGAATGAAAACTGGAGGACGACAGCTAGCACTACTATTGCACTCCAGCATCCACATTTGTCACCCACAGCAATGGCTCCAAGCTTTGGGATTCTCTCCCTTGTCCCTCCATTCCTTCTAGTTTTCCAGCACACTCCTATTCACAACAGCCTACAGCCCCTGCCTCGCATCCCTGCAGAAATGGCTATCAAGGTAACTTCTGGTCTAACCTCCTGGCTGTCAGCTTTTCCATACTCCAGCCTCCCAGATACCTCTTGGCCAAAAGAATCTGCCCCAAATACCACTTTTGTCATGCCATGCCCCTCTTTAGAAATCCCCAGAGGAGAAGCACCACTTAATTGGATCAATTTCCTTCGAAGCCTGGCCTTCAGGGCCCTTCATCATCTGGTTCCAAACATATATTTCAAACTTACAGATTTCTCCTCAGGACCCACACGAAACTCTCTACACCTTTCAGATTGATCTAATTATGCCACGTGTACTCATGAAACTCAGCTGTCTGGATAGAAAAGGAAGAGTTGGATGGGCGCGGTGGCTCAAGCCTGTAATCCCAGCACTTTGGAAAGCCAAGACGGGTGGATCACAAGGTCAGGAAATCGAGACCATCCTGGCTAACGTGGTGAAACCCCGTCTCTACTAAAAAATGCAAAAAAAACTAGCCAGGCAAGGTGGCAGGCACCTGTAGTCCCAGTTACTCGGGAGGCTGAGGCAGGAGAATGGCATAAATCCGGGAGGCGGCGCTTGCAGTGAGCAGAGATCCGGCCACTGCATTCCAGCCTGGGCGACAGAGCAAGACTCCGTCTCAAAAAAAAAAAAAAAGAAAAGAAAAGGAAGAGTCACTTATACATTGACACAGGCATTTTGCTTAAGTCATTACCACTGAGAATAGCCATGCCTTGCCTCTGTTTGCTTGCCTGAACTCTACCCACTCCAGCTTGGTCCTATCTGCCTAGGGGGTAACTCAGAGTTCTGCACCACTTGCACTGAATGAATGTGTACTCAGTGGTTCGCCTTCCAACACAGTGGTGCTCACTCCTCCCCGTGTCCTCACTGCTATTCCCCTTGTCTGGCCAATGGTGTTGGCCCTCTTTCTGTGTATGTCACCTTGCAGCTTGTGGAGACAGAGGCAAAGTTTTATCCTATTGTGATGCCCCCACTGCACTGAGACACTTAATATACCTTGTTGATTGGCTGATAATTTGTGCTAAGCGGCTTCTTTAGTCACCCTTGAGAATCCCTATAAGTAACATAACTTGAAAAACAATTGTCCAGCTAGTGGACAATTATGCTACATTAGCAGGAAGGCAGGATTGCCTAATGTTAAAAGTAAGAAACTAAGAATCTTTCCCCTCTTTCTCTGCTGTGGATGTGCATTGTCCATCTTATATCAGTCAGAGAAGGTAGTTATGGTTTTAGAAGAATATTTGATTCTCAGAAGAACACCTTCCTGTATTTTGTATAAACAAAAGTATTCAGTATCTCCCCAATTACTTGCAGCTATCTTTGAGCTCAAATTGAGCACTAGCTATCTCTTCTCAAGCACCCACTTTAACATAGGGGGAAGGAAGCCAATGGGCATGAATGGAAGAGCTTGATTTCAGAAAGGATGGGATTATGTGCTTCGGGAACGAAGGAGGAGGAATGTGCTTTTTAAAGGGACAGCTTTCACAACCCTTGTTTGTGCGCTTGGCTCCAGAGTAAGAGGGAAGAGATGGTGACAAGAATATATTTTAAAGCCAGGGCGTTGTTAGATTGTCTTAGACTTCTGAGCTTTCAGAGTGTTTGTTCAGGAGGTGGTTTCCAAGGTTTTACAACTTTGCTAAAAACATTTGGTCTCCTCTTTAGATCTATTCGGCTGATATCATTTTTAGTGACTTCCGAGGCAGCATTGTTGCTAAGAATTGATACAGCAATGAATCTTTACTAGTGCCCATCAAAACTGGACTTTTGTATCTCACATTTTACTTTGGCTATTTTTTTGTCTTTTCTAGAAATTCCCCAGAAACCGGTTTTGTCTTGTCAATTGAATAACAAGCATGGAATTTATATAATCACTACCTTGTCACAGTACAACTGATTTGCATCTTCTGGTTAAATGCAAATTGTCCATCCTTCAGTTCAACGACATTTGCCTCTCTTTAAAGAAACAGCACTAAAGTGACTTGTAGACATGACTGTTTGTTTAGCTTGGTTTCTCTCTTTGATCTCATGTTAACATACCTTAATGGCAGGTAATGATTGATAATAGAGTATTGTAAAGTTCAGGTAATAAATACTGCTTAACTCATAATAATGCTGAATAATGTACTTTTTATGACTTGGTTTGATGGAAAATTTCCTTGTCAGCTTGGTCTAATTGTCCAAACAAAACCACCCATTACTTGAAGAAATACATGTCCACCCTAGACACATTAATTAGGGTCATGGCTGGGCTGCACGAAGGAATATAGTAACACTTTAGTTATCTTTAAATGTAATCTTTGGACAATCTTACTAATGCCAAACTCAGGTTTAATGAGGAACTCTTGTTTACACTTGCCCTTTGAGGCTCACGGGCCTAGGTTGAAATCTCTGGTGATGGCTGTAGCCACATGTACACACACCAGGGTCTTTTCTTTGAGGTTACCAGAAGTCATCAATTCTAGTGGTTTGAACATTGAAAATCACAATAGGAAGTTATCTTTATCTTGGCACAGGGGATGAGGAGGTTTCTATGAAGAGAAAAAGGAATATCTTTTTAATTGTTTATGACTGGATATCTGAAGACAGTAAACATCAGCTAGTATTGAGTTTAGAGTAAAATGGGGATTTGGTGTCTTGGCAGTGACAAGCTCAGGTGCTGTATATTAAAGTGTTTAGCCAAGTCCTACTTGCCCAAGTGTGGAATTTCCACAATGTTTAATTATCTTGGAAGTCCCAGGAATATTCCAGAGGAAGTCCCAGGAATATTCCAGAGAACATTAGAAACCCAGGAATCCCATTTACAATAGCAAAAAAATAAAATAAAGTAAAATAAAATAAAATAAAATAAATTAAAATACTTAAGAACAATTTTAACCAAGAAGGTGAAAGATCTATACACTGAAAACTGTGATATACTGATGAAAGAAACTGAAGAAGACACAAATAAAAGGAAATATTTTCCATGTTTATTGATTGGAAGAAATCATATTGTTAAAATATCCATACTATCCAAAGAAATCCATAAAGTCAGTGCAATCCCTATTAAAATTCAAATGACCATTTTTTTGTAGAAAAAGAGAAAATGATACTAAAAGTCATATAGAACCACAAAAGATCTCAAACAGCCAAAGGAATCTTTTGGCAAAAAGAACAAAGCTGGAGACATCTCAAAATTTGCTACAAAACTATAATAATCAAAACAAGATGATACTGGCAAAAACAGACATAGAGACCAATGGAACAGAATACAGAGCCTAGAAATAAATCTACACATCAACAGTCAACTACAAGCAACTTTGACAAAGTTGACAGGAACAAATTATCTTCAATAAATGATATTGGGAAAATGGGATACCACCTGCAAAAGAATAAAATAGGACCCTTACCCCATAAGAAACATAAACTTAAAAATGGATTAAAGACTTAAAATTAAGAACTGAAACTATAAAACTACTAGAAGAAAACATAGGGAAAATCTCCATGACATTGGTCTGGGCAATAATTTTTTGGTTATGACCACAAAAGCATAGGCACCAAAAACAAAAATAGACAAATAGGATTGCATTAAACTAAAAAGCTTCTGCACTGCCAAAGAAAAATCAACAGAGTGAAGAGACATCCTATGGAATGGGAGAAAATATATGCAAACCATACATCTGATAAGGGACTAATATCAAAAATATATAAGGAACTTAAACAACTCAATAACAAGAAAACAAATAGCCCAATTTTAAAAATGGGCAAAGGATCTGAATAGACATTTCTCAAAAGAACACATAAAAATGATCAATAGGTAAATGAAAAAATGTTCAACATTACTAATCATCAGGGAAATGCAAATTACAGCAAAGAGCTATCACCTCACACCTGTTAGAATGGCTTCTATCAAAAAGATGAAATATAAGTGCTGACAAGGATGCGGAGAAGAGGGAACCCTTATATATTGTTTCTGGAAACGTACATTAGTACAGTCATTATGGAAAACAGTATGGAGTGATATGGTTTTGCTGTGTCCCCATCCAAATCTCATCTTGAATAATAGCTCCCATAATCCCCACATGTCATGGAAGGGACCTGGTGGGAGGTAATTTAATCATGGGGGTGGGTCTTTCCCATGCTGTTCTCATGATAGTGAATAAATCTGACGAGATCTTTTGGTTTTATAAAGTGCAGTTCTCCTGCACACACTCTCTTGCCAGCCACCAAGTAAGATGTGCCTTTGCTCCTCCTTTGCCTTCCGCCATGATTGTGAGGCCTCACTAGCCATGTGAAACTGTGAGTCCATTAAACTTCTTTTTCTTTGTAAATTACCCAGTCTTGGGTATTTCTTCACAGCACTATGAAAATGGACTAATACAGGAGGTTCCCCCCCAAATTAAAAATAACTACCATATGATCCAGAATTTTCGTTTCTGAATATATATCCGAAGGAAATGAAATCAGTATGTTGAGGATACATCTGCATTCATTTCATTTGAAATGTTCATTTCAGCATTGTTTATAATAGTCCAGATATGGAAGCAACCTAACTGTTCGACAATGAATGACTGGATAAGGAAACTGTGGTATATACGCATGATGGAATACTATTCAGCCTTTATAAAGTAGGAAATCTTGCCAGGTGAGGTGCTCCTACCTGTAATCTCAGCTATTTGGGAGGCTAAGGTGGAAGGATTGCTTGAGACCAGGCATTGGAGGCTGCAGTGAGCTATGATGGCACCACTGCACACCGGCCTGGATGACAGATCAAGATTCTGCCTCTAAAAATAATTTTGTAGAGAATAAAGTATCCCTTTTATTTGCAAGAACATGGATGAACCTAGAAGGCATTATGCTAAGTGAAATCAGCCAGGCACAGAAAGAAAAATACTGCATGATCACATTTATATGTGGAATCCAAATATGTCAACCACTTAGAAGTAGAGAGTAGAATGGTGTTTACCAGGGTCTGGAGTGAGTATGGTTGGACAGATGCTGGTCAAAGGGTACAAAGTTTCAGTTGGAAAAAAGAAATAAGTTTTTTTTTTTGTTTTTTGTTTTTTTACAATAGATTCTTTACAATAGATCTATTGTAAAGTATGGTGAATATTGTTAATAATAATGTCTTGTATACTTAAACATTACTAAGAGTAGATTTTAAATGTCCTCACCACAAAAAAATGGTAAGTAGGTGAGGTGATGAGTATGTTAATTAGCTTGATTTAATCATTCTACAATGTCTACACATATCAAAAATCACATTGTACCCCATAAATATATAAAATTTAAAAAGTATTTTAAAAATATAAAATACATAAAATTTAAAAATATATAAAATTTAAAAAGAAAAAATAAAATTAAATTAAAGAGATATTTGCTGGCCAATTTTGGGAAAAAAAGACAAAGAACTTCAGGAGATGGCCATGTGTAGACTTTTAACAAAATGACCAATGTAAAATCCAAGGTTTAATCAGGTATTTGAGAAAAGGTGTTTGACTTTAAAGTTTGGAAATGTTTCCATTCATGATTCCAAAGAATAATAATTACCAGACTCGATTCAGGAGCTAGTGTCCTACATATGATTAAAAAAGAGGATGTGTTTAATTTTTCAGATTTGAGCCAAATTGTCATCTTGTTGAAGATAGGTTTGTATCTCATTTAACACCCACATTTTTAAGGAAACTCACAAGAACCCCACAATGGTAAAAATTCATTTCCATATTGTTGTAATCACGTTATTTTCTTTCCTGACAAATAAAGGACTTGTTCTTTAGCTGTTATACACTCATGGTTCTGACTGTCATTAGGTACCCAGAATGGCTCAATTTGATGAGTAATGTTGTCCACTTCACACATATTACTTGCTGCCTACCATGAGTCTTAATTTTTTTAAGAGTAGGCTATTTCTTACTGGCTTTAAGACAAAATCTGTTTCTCCTTAACAATTTTGCCCTTTTATCCTGATGATTCACTTCGTGTTTTACTTTAGTCGGTTTGGACTGAAATTTTTGGAAGACTACAAAATAAAAAATGCCATTTTTAGAACTTTGGTCTACAGATTTATGCAAAGATTGGAGTCTTGATGGGTGTATCAGTCTGTTCTGACATTGCTATAAAGAAATACCTGAGACTGAGTAATTTATAAAGAAAAGAGGTTCAATTGACTCATGATTCTGCAGGGTGTATGGGAAGCATGATGCTGGCATCTGCTCAGCTCCTGGGGAGACCTCAGGAAATTTACAATTATGGCAGAAGGCAAAGGGGGTGCCAGAGGTGAACGGGTAGCAGGCCCCTCACATGACCAGAGTAAGAGCAAGAGAGAGCTCGAGGGTGGAGATGCCACATACTTTTAAACAACCAGATCTCACAAGAATTCACTCACTATCGCAAGAACAGCACCAAGAGGATGGTGCTTGAGAAAGCCACCCCCATGATGAAATCACCTCCCATCAGACCCCACCTCCAACATTGGGGATTACAATTCTGTATGAGATTTGGGTGGGGACACAAATCCAAACTATATCAATGGGATTAATTTACTTGCTTCTTTTCATTAAAAACATAAGTACTTTTTTTCACTGTTAAACATGTAAATGCATGCCTAAAAAGTTCACAGCAGTTAGCATGCCTTGGACTTCAGAAAACAATCCAAGAACTGCATGCACCAAACAATAGGCACATTGCAAATGTCACTGCCAATCAACTGCTTTCTCTTTCCTGATGGAAGCATGCTGATATTTGGTGAGGCCCCCCAATTGACATTTGTCTCATAAGTGTTTAAGTCAAACTAATGCGAGAAGAATGGCCACTTGACCACTATATACTTGGATTATATGTATCTGTTGTAATTTTTTATTTGTTTAAATAAAAATTAAGTCTTTGAAATCCTTATTTATCTAATCTATTTCAAAAGGCATTCATTTCAGCTGTATATTAATATCCTTAACTAGACATATTTAAACAACATAGACAGTTAGTGCAGGTGTTCTCAACCTCAACCCTGTCTGTATGGTAGAATCACCAGCGATGACATTTTTAAAATACTGAGATCCCAGGACCACCTGAAAAAAGTAAATTAGAATCTCAGATTTGGGGCTCTGATTTTTACAGGTATGTTTTCAAACCTCCCCAGGTGGTTCTAACATGTAGATCAAGGGTTTAAAACCCTGGACTGGGTGCAGTGTTTTTAAAATCACCATCCAAGAGAACTCCCATGCAGAGTGACCTTGAGTACTTGTTAAATTACTATTGAATACCTAGACTGGAGATAGTGAGATCTGTAAGTTACAACACTTGCCCTTAGAGATCTCACAGAATAATAAGGTAAACTACCAAAAAGTCATTACTACGATGCACTACGGGAAATGCTGTAATAGTAATAAAAGCAAGGATTTACGAGGATGAGTGGACGCTAAAGCCCAAGCTCTACCTAGTTTCCACAGCCTCCGGGCAGAGAGAGATGCAAGGCTAAAAGTCTTAAGTTAATGTCATCTTAAGGTGAATTGTGTCCTTCCGAACTTATCCTGGTTTTTGTTTTTTTCGTACTTTGGTCTAAATCACTCCTCCTTGTCATGGTCTCGTCCATATCTAGATTTTATTCCCTTATTATCAATCACTCATCATGATAATTCTCTATATCACTTTATTTAGCTTACTTCTAAAGTAAATACTCTTGCAGTACTGTTCTGGGATTCTGGCAGCTGGCTCAAATAAAAATTGCGAGTTTTGTGCCACTGGCATGTCTAAACTATATTATAATTTTTATGTGGTCCCACTGAAATGTCAGTAGGTTATGAATATTCACAAAATTTTGGTTTGCAGTAACTTCTCTTACAAAAAATAATGTGGTAATGCTAAGTCAAATAAGCCAATGCAGAAAGACAGATACTGGATGATCTTACATGTGGAATCTAGAAAAGCCAAAATCGTAGAAACAGAGAGTAAAATGGTGGCTGCCAGGGGCTGCAGGGTGGGGGAAATGGGGAGACATTGATCAAAGAGTGCAAACTTTCAGTTATAACATGACCAAGTTCTCGGGAGTTAATGGACAGCATGAGTAGTGATGGAGGTGTTAACTAATTTGATTGTGACAATTATTACACATATATCAAATCATCACATTGTACACTTTGAACATATGTGATTTTTACTTGTCAATTAAATATTTAAAATTTAAAAATAGTTAATAATAATAATGTGGCATGTAGTATATAATAGTTTTTATTCTTTTAAGACTGTTTCCCAAGCTGTATTCCAAGGACAAGTTCCAGAAGATGTTAGTAGATATTGTACTAAAAAATAATTCTATGGTTCACTAATTTTGTATATAAAGGAATAAATAGACTTCTTTACTCAAAAAATTCTCAGAGCCTTTAGTATGCCAACATACATTGTGAATTTTCCAGAGCACATTGGATGCAGTGGCTCTCAAACTAATTTGACTATGAAAATGAGTTTTGTTGTTGTTATTGTTGTTTTATATATATGTATATATATACTTTAAGTTCTGGGATACTGTTAATTTGTTTTTTAAGAAATACAGCCATTGTCATCCAGGGACAGTCTGTTTTGTTAGATGACTGATGACGTCTAGTACAATAGATTATGAATATGAAAGTTCCCCCAACAAATGGCTCTCCATCAGAAAAGAAACACTCGTGAAAGTAAACATAGATATTTGTAGTTTACAAATCGCATTTGTGTAGCAAGCGATAGCTTATTCCAGTGCATTGATGGGACACAGTGAATTACCCTGTTAAGCTGTGTATTGTGACCTAGAGAGGCCTTGAACATGCATGGCCCTGATCTACCTAAGAAGAGCCTGCAGCCCTGGGGCTGGTCTTCTCCCACTTGAGTCCACTCTCCCTTTTCAGCCTTTTGAGTTTTGTTAACACTCTTCCCTTTCCTCTTCAGCTGCTCCCTCTATCTGTGGAGAGTTGTAGACATACAGACATTTAACTATGAAAAAGGTAAAAGCAAGCACAGTGGGAAAAGACTGGCAAAGAGAAACACAGATGGAGGTGAGGAGTTAATAGTAAAGACAGAGGAGAGAGACACGCTGACCACAGGCCTCTAACAGCCATCTTTCAACATGCATGCCGTGATTGTTTATTCTGTGGTCAGATGACATATCATGTGGCATGCAAGTCACTTTAAGCCCTGACATCAGAAAGATTCCTACATTGCAAGGGAGGGTTGGCAATAAAGAATAGCATTGTCTGCTTTCTTGTGATGAGATGAAGACAATTTTGGAAGCTCCTTAGGAAAGTTCTAGACAAGTTTTTCCTTTTCTTTGTCATATTTCCCACTGTCAGACTCTATGCATCTACAGTCTTAGTTTATATTCCTAGCAAGAACAAAACTGTATTTGACTTCCTTCTGTAGACATTCTCACTGCATTGTTAATAAAGAAAAAGGGGTATGAAGAGAAGAAATGAGCTCAGAAAACACTCGATGGATGAGTGGAACACAAGACACTGCAGACAGAAGTGAGCAAATTTCAAAAGAAAGCCTTCTGTGGGTGCATTACTTAGGATTACCTTCAGATGTGAGTGACGAAGAACCCATGATAACAGTGGTTTAGATGAGATTGAATTTTATTTCTCTCTCATGTACAAGTGCAGGTAGGCGGTCTGGGGCTGATATGGTGATATGGTGTTCCACACACCTTGTTTCTTTTCTATGAGGCTGAGACGTGTAGCTTTGACCACCTCATGCTTCAAAATGCTAGCATCTGCATGCTAAGGAATAGGATGAAAAAAGCAATTAAAGAAAGGAAGAGAGAGAAAGGGCACATGTGTGCTGTCCTCTCAGGAAGGTTTCTGGAACAACTATACAACCTTCTATTTACAACCCATTGGCCAGAACTCACATAGCCATACCTAGCTGCAGGAGAGTCTGAAAAAGTCAATCTTTGTTCTGGGAAGCTGTTTGTTCAGTCAAAACCTCAGCTCATTTACTGTGGTAGAATGAGACAACTGATATGAGGGAGGATGCCGTAGACTGTGCAATTCTCACAAAAATGTTTGACCCCTCATTTGCCACTATCGTCATATTCGGCCCTGTGATTTGCTTTAGACAATGAGATATAAGGCAAAGCTTTAAGAGCTGAGTGATAGTGTACCATGTCCTCTTTCCCCCATGCCCTGAGATTGGTGACACGTCAGAGGCTGTTTGGTCACTCAGGTCCTGGATACGATGACGTGGAGCACAGCTGCCGCTGGCGTATCACAGACATGAGACACCAGTGGAAACTAGAGCTTTGTGATTGGAAGCCACTGAGATTTGGGGTCATTTGTTACTGCAGCACAACCGAACTCTCTGATTCTCAAAGTGCAATTCCTAAACCATTAGCATCAGCATCACCAGGGAATTGGTTAGAAATGCAAATTCTCAGCCTCATCCTGGACTTACTGAATTAGAAACATGAGCAGCACCCAGCAATCAGTGGTTTAACAAGTCCTTCCTTTTTAAACTAAGGGAGATTCTAAATTGCGCTAAAGTGTGACAGTCAGTGCTCTGGCCTATGTTGACAGATACAGGGAGGACTGACTATCTCTATCACATGTGAAGGCAAAAACAGGGAGAAGGGGTTCCCATCTATTCCTCCAGAGAGGAGAGAGAGAAGCAGCAGATTCAGTGACTACAACAGGGGAAGTGGCATCTTCCTGTCATTTGGTATGAACTTAGCCCTAAAGGAAGAGACCACAGCTATAGAAGTTGTGAATCACAATTCTTCATTCCAGTGAGAAAATCAGTTATTGCAAGAAGAGAAACAGTTGCTCCCATAGTCTTGAAGCTGCAGGAGTGGAGCCATACCTTAGAAATCTATGTCTTTCTTCTTTGAACTTATGGCACCCTATTGTTATAGCTGGAGTGCACACAAAGCACTAAAACAACATATCTTGAACATGAAAGTAACTTGCCCTATTAAATGGCCTATATCTAATTTTTTCCAGATACTACCGCCTCAAGACAGTTGAGACACCCTAGGTTTTCCAAAACATGGCTGACACGTGGCTCAGTGTATGATGTCTGCATCCTGCTGAGAGCAGGATCTGAGGCTGGCCCCAGAAATTTCCAGGGTGTGGCTCTGCAGGGCTGCAAATGAGCAGTGGATGCATCCTCACAGAAAGCCTTCAGTGCCCATTTTCCACTCCCTGTCAGAACGTCCACATTGTCTGGATTACTCTGATCTATCAAGCAGAACTCCATGCTCTAGATGTTTTCTAACTATCCACCTTCCTCCCACTTCTCACTCTCTCAAGACTCCAGGTGGGGAGTCATGAGGGAAATAGGCTGAAACCAAGATGTATGCTGTGTGTGGCTCTTCTAGATGTAGGGTTTTCTCAACCCAGCCAACCTATAAGTGTGAGTGCCCTCTGCACAGGTGTCAACAGATGTTCATAGGAATAAGCCTTCCATAGGCCATGACAGGAAATCCAGTCAAAGCAGGGTGTGGTGCTTGAGCCCAGAAACCTTGGCATGTGGAGGAGAGGTGGCACTGATATTCCTCCTCACTCCAGGCAAGTGACTGTATTTCCTCCTCTGAGTTTGTGAGAAATTCAGGTTTGAAAAAAAATACCAAATAACCCTAATGAGGCAGCAATTTACCTTGAATCGGCAATAGTCTACATGCATTTGCCTCACAGTGTGAACCAAGCAAACCTCTCCATGGAGTGAAGGAGCAAGCACCTCATTTGCTGCCTTGGGCTGAATAGTTGCCATATTTAAAAGAACAAACACAATTTCCCCAGGATACAACTTTTCATGTGCTACGGTCAGCTTTCAGGCTAAGCTTTTCTATTAGTTATCTGGTACTTTCCTTAGAGCCCACATGGAGCCCGCACTGTCTCCATCCTACTGAATGCTCCTTGCAAAGAAGCCAAATGTCCTGAATGCCATGGGGGAAAAACACAGAAGAAACAGCTCCGGGCCTGACCCCTGAGCCTCTGTCCAGAGACATCTCCAGGGCAGTTGCAGGGCCCAGAAAAAATCATCCCCACCATTCCCTGATATTTTTCTATAAAGGAAAATCAGATTTGAGGGAATGTCAAGGGCAGTAATGAAGGGGGCAGAAAACCAGAAGACGTCACACAAGCACATCATGAGGTTGACAGTGGGAACAAAGGAAGCTGGGCCGAAGGCAGGTAAGGAACCCAAAGCAGCGTCTCTTCTGCTTGTGGGTCCGAGAACTCCCGGGGTCTTCTGTTTAACACTGGTTATGCGGCCTTGACAGTGACTTTCAAACCTTTACTTTAGGTTCTTTCTTTCCTTGGGAACAAACAGTATTGCTCTAAACTATTTAGCAGCTGTGGGAAGACTAAGACAAATAAGATAAAGGCAAGCAGCGTTTTGAAACTTCTGTCTGCCTGAATGTATTGTATGTTGAGACCGAGGTGGGGGTCGGGGGGACGTGCTGGCTTACTTGGCTTTATTGGGATCAATTCATAGAAATTTCTGGGCTCTGGGGCTGATGAGCCAACAGAGGAGGGGTTCCTCCCAGAATTCTGAGGTGAAAGAGATCCCTCAAGCTGCTCTGTTTTGGGGTGGCTTGCTGCAGTGACCTACCCAATTAAGCATGGCCATGCTATGGAAAGGGGTGCCCACAGCTGGCTGATGGCCTCCACATATCTGACCTCTTGCCCATCTGTCCCTGCCCTTTTCTTCCCCCAGGTTTCTATGTCCCTATCTCTTCTTGGACTGATGTCTACTCACTCTTACAGACAATTTTTGGGGGGCATTTCTCAATTGATAACCTAGGCTGAACAACTGCAGTGACCTCTGTCACCGCCATGATTTTCTGCAGCTCACATGGATGATTTAAAAACTACATACCTGGGCCGGGCACAGTGGCTCAAGCCTGTAATCCCAGCACTTTGGGAGGCTGAGACGGGCAGATCACAAGGTCAGGAGATTGAGACCATCCTGGCTAACACGGTGAAACCCTGTCTCTACTAAAAATACAAAAAAATTAGCCGGGCGTGGTGGCGGGTGCCTGTAGTCCCAGCTACTCAGGAGGTTGAGGCAGGAGAATGATGTGAACCCGAGGAGCAGAGCTTGCAGTGAGCTGAGATCACGCCACTGCATTCCCGACTGGGTGACAGAGGGAGACTCCGTCTCAAACAAACAAACAAACAAACAAAAAACAACAAAAGAAACTACATACCTGACCAGGTCCAGAGGCTCACACCTGTAATCCCAGCACTTTGGGAGCCTGAGACAGGAAAATCACTTGAGACCAGGAGTATGAGACCTCGTCTCTACAAAATAAACTTTAAAAAATTTTAAACTATACACATATTCTAATAAAGGAAAATTATTTTCTGTTTCTTAATGTTTATACTTACAGTCAAAACTTTTATAACACCACAAAGGTAGAATTCAGCTAAAGATATTCACCTCCCATCTCCATCTCCACTAACCTCCCCCAGGCCAACTCTTCTTATCCTAATAGGGTCTGATCAGTTCCCATGCCTGGGAGGGGTTTGGATGGCTTCCCTCCACAGCATTGTGCTCAGTCCTATGGTGAAACCCTCAGTCTAGCCTCCACCTTGCCTTTTGGCTGAATTATATTTTCTGCTAGAAGAAAGTGCGTGCTACCACTAGAAGCTGGGCTGCCCGGGCCACTTCTGCTTGCAGAAAGAGTGAACATTTTTGTATTGTCCCTACCATGTGGGTAAGACCTCTGTCCCGTTTTCTTCTCAGCCTTGGGAATTAGCCCTGGTTGCTCTGGATGTTCTGGCTCAGAACTGCACTGAGGTGTGCTTTGTCCTCTTCTCTGGTATTTTCTTCTCTCCTATTCTATCTCACTTTTCCCACCTTTTTTGTCTCTCTGCTTCATTCTCCTGTTCCTCGGTAAGCTATTTCTCACTTCCTGTCTTCCTCTCCTTCCAGGTCATTCCCACCCCTTATTCAAAATGTTATCATTAAGCAAAGAACAGTAAATAAGAGAAAGTTTCCTAACAGTGAATTTTATTTTTAAGAAGTCCATATTACTAGCTGTGAGTCTAATTGATTTTATTTCTGACTTTTTATTTTGAAAAATTTTAAACCTACTGGAAAATTGGCACAATGGCACGACGAACACACATACATCCCTTGCCTATGTTGATTAGTTGTGCACATTTTGCCACATTTGTCTTCTCTTTGTGTATGTATTTTCGTTATTTTTATCTTGCTGAAATATTTAAGAGAACATTGCAGATATCATAACCCTTTATTCCTAAACACTTTCAACATGTATTTCTTAAGAACAAAAACATTCTCTTGCATAACCACAATGTGATTATCAAATGAAGAAAATCTAATAGTGGTACAATACTATTATCTAGTGATCTAGCCCTGTGCATCTATTTAAATATTTGAAGGAAGAATTTGCATTTGGCTTTGGTTTACGTAATCTGAAATAGGATTTTATTGCAGTTTTACCAAAATCCTCCTCAATAGGAATGGGTGGTGGCCTCAAGGAAGTGCTTTTTACCCCTTATTTCTTAATTTATTTCACTATAGTGTACAGATAACACCAATAGCATCTATCAACCAAAGGCATTTAGTTGATGAAATGTATTTTCAGCATGTTAAAATAATTCAGAAAGTCTCCAGGCACATATTCTATACTCACAAAAACCAGTCCCTAATTTGGAGATAACTTCCACAGACTTTACATGATATTTTGATACAAATTAATTTTATGAGGACTCATATTAAGGAACATAACCAATCTAGCTTTTTCCACAAATTTATTCACATTAGGTAACCCGTTCAGAACAAGAACCAAGCTGATGTTGAAATGGAGCTGATAGCTCTTTGTTGTGTTTTAAAGGGAGAGATGTGTGCTTATACTGTACATATGTCAACAAGCAAGCATACAACGTGCAACATTGCTGGTTTAAGAGCATCTGTATTCCTGAATCCCAGACAAACAGCTCTGCCTGACAACAGCTGAAGTCCAAAGTTCGACCCCAGATTGATTGTACCAACATGATTGGAATAAACCAAAAAAGAGATGCCTTCCTGGTGACTCACCAAACCCAAACTGATGCTTCTGGAATTTGTACCTTTCCCAGTTTGGTTGTTCTCCTGCAACATTAAGAGGCTATCCAGTCTCTTGCCAAAAGGGATTTGTCCTTTTTATCTAGTCAGAAGAGTGCTTCAGCTATTTGCATTTCTGAATTGCTTAGCTGCCCAAGCATGCTCGGTGTGTGCTGTTTGAAATGTGTCATTGAGGCACGTGACTGCTGTTCTCAAGCTGATGTTGGACTTTCTCCAACAAATATGGATTATGTTAAAGTCGGTTCTGAATTGACGAGGATATGTTAATAACTCCCAGATGGGCATCTCTGTGCTCTCCAGCAGGGAAATGCAAGCAGTCCATGGCAGGAGCAAGTGTTTGGCAGGTCCATCATTCCGTCATTAAAGGCCACATTATTACTTACAACTGTGCTTGCATGACAATGGCTGCGATGAGCCCAGCCTCGCAGTAATGAGCACTAGGAGTCTGCTTTTAGGTAGATTGTTTTCCAGGTGGTGAAAAATATTTTGTTTGAAATTTCCCTCTTCCTATTGCCAAATAAGAAATTACGAATGAATCAAAGGGGCAAGGTGGGAGGTGGAGGGGGGTCTGCTGTTCCTCAGAGACCAGGACAAGGCAAAGGTGTATGCCCAGGGATATATGCTCAGTAACCCTCATGCCAAATAGCCTGAGCTGTGTCCTTCAGTGACTAATTCCTGCCCTAGCAAGTTCCAGTTGGAACAATTATTTACATTAGGGTTGTTTACGATGCGATTGCGGTTTCCATTAGACGGCAAAGCTTCTTTGTCTTTGGTGCGTAAGCTAGTGTATGATTGTTCCGTAGTTGTCTTTTTAAAAAAAGAAATGAAAAATGTGAATCTCCCATAACTGTATTACCAGTCCAGAAGGAAACTGAGTATATTTGATGTTAAATTCTAATGTGACAAGTGTCACTTAGGAGTATGCAGTCCATGCATGATGTGGTTACTACAATTAATTGTGACAAAATTAGACATTAAGATGAAAGGAAAAAATTTGACCCAAAAAATCATTTACGTAACTGTGTATAAATTTGCCATATTTTTGTGGAGTGGCGAGAGGCAGAAAGGTTCCCATTTGCAAAGTAAATGTTGCATGTGCATTGCTTTCATTTAGAATGTAAAATAATCTTTCATCCCAAAATATATGTTGTGATGAGAATGCCCGAGAACGATAAAAAGTAATTGAAAACATTCAATTGCAGATGATGCGCTTTCTCCTTTGCTTTGGTTCTCTTTTTCAACAACAAGCAATTCAGCCACGGAGAGTCCCCTTACTTTACAGTCAGGTAACTGGATTTTATGATGTCATTTCATCTGCATAGGCATATCTATATGTTCTTTTTTTTTCCAGTAGCTCCAAGGAATTTAAAAGTATAAAACCACATCTGCCAATAACATTATGACGAACCATTTAGGATTTTGTTTTTTACAAGGCAGCAGCACTAAATGTCATCGATTCCCAGCTTGCACTGGTATATTTTTAATGCTAACAGTCAGGATTTTAAAACATTTCATTTTAAGTCATTTAAGAATATCTAAAGATCAGCAAAAGATTTCACAGAGCTTCTGCATCGAGGCCTGCCTGAAGAGGGTTTATATGGGTGTGGGACCATGAGTTAACAGTTTGTGTATGCCAGAAGGGTGGAGAAAAGATAATCCAGCTTACACGGTTTACTGTAAGAGATGGCGCCAAGGGCTCCCCATAGACTGATGCCCTCTTTGGACTATTTGCCCAGGGGAAGAAGAATATTGCCAAAACCTGGATGCAAACTACCCCAGTCCTCTATGTGTTACAATGTTATGCTTCCTTATGTGTGAATATCATGAAGTATCTATAGTCTGATAGTTCACACAACCTTGAGAGGTTGCGTGTTTATTAAAAATACTTTCAGTTCACCCTCACATTGAGCAATGCAAAAGGCAGCCCAGTGGATTTGGATCCACTAACTCCAGTTCACAATTGTTAGGCTCTCTTGATTGAGCTTGCCCAAGCAATAAAAAGGGAGGGATTTTCACTTAAAGACACTTAAAAGACATTTTTGCTTAAATTGACCCTGGGTATTTTTCTTTTCTTTTCTTTTTTTCTTTCTTTCTTTCTTTTTTTTTTTTTTTTTAATACTTTAAGTTCTGGGATACATGTGCAGAACATGCAGGTTTGTTACATACGTATGCATGTGTCATGGTGGTTTGCTGCACCCATCAACCTGTCATCTACATTGGGTATTTCTCCTAATGCTATCACTCCCCTTGTTCCCCACCCCCCGACAGGCCCTGGTGTGTAATGTTCCCCTCCCTGTGTCCATGTGTTCTCATTGCTCAGCTACCACTTATGAGTGAGAACATGCAGTGTTTGGTTTTCTGTTCTTGTGTTAGTTTGCTGAGAATGATGGTTTCCAGCTTCATCCACGTCCCTGCAAAGGACGTGAACTCATTCCTTTTATGGTTGCATAGTATTCCATGGCGTATATGTGCCACATTTTCTTTATCCAGTCTATCATTGATGGGCATTTGGGTTGGTTCCAAGTCTTTGCCATTGTGAATAGTGCTGCAATAAACATACATATGCCTGTGTCTTTATAGTAGAATGATTTATAATCCTTTGGGTATATACTCAGTAATGGGATTGCTGGGTCAAACGGTATTTCTAGTTCTAGATCCTTGAGGAATCTCCACACTGTTTTCCACAATGGTTGAACTAATTTACACTCCCACCAACAGTGTAGAAGCATTCCTATTTCTCCACATCCTCTCCAGCATCTATTGTTTCCTGACTTTTTAATGACTGCCATTCTAACTGGCATGAGATGGTATCTCATTGTGGTTTTGATTTGCATTTCTCTAATGACCAGTGATGACGAACTTTTTTTCATATGTTTGTTGGCCACATAAATGTCTTCTTTTGAGAAGTGTCTGTTCATATCCTTCACCCACTTTTTGATGGGGTTGTTTTTTTCTTGTAAATTTGTTTAAGTTCCTTGTAGATGGTGGATATTAGCCCTTTGTCAGATGGATAGATTGCAAACATTTTCTCCCATTCTGTAGGTTGCCTGTTCACTCTGATGATAGTTTCTTTTGCTGTGCAGAAGCTCTTTAGCTTAATCAGATCCCATTTGTTAATTTCAGCTTTTGTTTCCATTGCTTTTGGTGTTTTAGTCATGAAGTCTTTGCCCATGCCTGTGTCCTGAATGATCTTGCCTATGTTTTCTTCTAGGTTTTTTATGGCTTTAGGTCTTAACATATAAATCTTTAATACATCTTGAGTTAATTTTTGTATAAGTTGTAAAGAAGGGGTCCAGTTTCAGTTTTCTGAATATGGCTAGCCAGTTTTCCCAACACCATTTGTTAAAGAGGGAATTCTTTCCCCATTGCTTGTTTGTGTCAGGTTTGTCAAAGATCAGGTGGTTGTAGATATGTGGTGTTATTCCTGAGGCCTCTGTTCTGCTCCATTGGTCTATATATCTGTTTTAGAACCAGTACCATGCGGTTTTGGTTACTGTAGACTTGTAGTATAGTTTGAAGTCAGGTAGCGTGATGCCTCCAGCTTTGAATACAACTTACAAGGGATGTGAAGGACCTCTTCAAGGAGAACTACTAACCACTGCTCAAGGAAACAAGAGAGGACACAAACAAATGGAAAAACATTCCGTGCTCGTGGATAGGAAGAATGATTATTGTGAAAATGGCCACACTGCCCAAAGTAATTTATAGATTCAATGCTATTCCCATCAAGCTACCATCGACTTTCTTCACAGAATTAGAAATAACTAATTTTAATTTCATGTGGAACCAAAAAAAAAAAAAAAAAAAAAAAAAAGAGCCCATATAGCCAAGACAATCCTAAGCAAAAAGACCCTGGGTATTTCTTAAGTCTTCAAAATGTACTTTTATATTATTAATATTTCATTAAAGAATTTCAGTTAATGAATTTCTGTTTGCAGAAAGTTCGGGGAGTTGGCAGGTATAATAGAAAATACAAGATACTATATTTTAATGGCCATTAAGTTGAAACTTTCAAGATACTATAAGACCCCAGTTAGTTAGCTGAATATCACAGTGGTTCATCATTGTCATTAGGTATTAATTAGGCAGCTACAGAGTGCTAGACACTCGGCAAAACTCTCAAAAACAACTGTCCCTGTTTGGGGGAAACTTACACTCTAGGGGTGGTGATCTTTGTTGTTGCTATATTACCATTTGTAATGAGCATTCTTGGAATGAAGGACTTGGTATTTTGAAAGAGCTTTATGGTCTCTAATTATAGCCTCAAGAGCTCATAGCACACAATACTACATTTACAGGAAAGGAAACCTACCCCCAAAGACGTTATGTGGCTGATCTGCCATTACAGTAAAGGCTTTTTGACACCCTTTTAAATGTTATGTCACCTTTGACAGAACATAATCTAACAACACAAAAAGGTATGAAATAGGAGAGATTGAAGAAGAGAGCCTTTTGTGTAAAAGCACCAATGCTATTAAGACCAGAGATAAACACAGGTAAAGGAGTAGTGTTTTTATTTCACCTTCTTTGTCCTTTGCTAGGATAAGAATGATAAGAATAGGACAATATTCTTATCATTATGGCACTCAACTTTCTGGATTGTTAAAAAGAGGCTTATAAGAGCAATTGAAAGTAATATGGGCATTTTAATATTGTGACACTTAATGCTACATAAAACCTTTGTTTCCTACAGGTTTATTGAACTGGTGTATTAGATTTCCTGCTGTATGAGCAGGAAGATTATGGTGGCTTAGGTCTAAGTATACTATGGGGAGGCATTTTGTATTTTCTCTATAAATAGTCTTTCTAAAACAACACAATTGTGTAACTATTAATGTTTATATTGCATTATACATCTCCCAAAGTTTACTATGCATGGTATAGAGTGTGGTAACCAAAGGAAATGTTTTTGTCTGTGAAATACACTGGGAATTGTCATTATTAAAGTAAATCTATTTTACTTATTATCTCATCAGTAGGATTTCCATGCTTTGGTCTTACATTATGGTATTAGGGTATTATGTCTGTAAGCTTTTAGAAGCTAAGCATTTAAACATACATATGCACATGCCCCATACATGCACGTATATATCATGTTTTGAAATAAAAGCTATAGCAGAACTAGAAAACTAAATTTTAAATGTAAATAATTACATTTGGGTAAATCCAAAACGGGCAGAAAACTTGAAAAATGTTGGTTTCGAGTGCGTGGTTTTCATAGATGAAAAATTTGATTAGACTATTGTTCAGAGCCATGTGTCAAAGCTTGTTTTTCATACTGAAATAATTTCTCAGGCTTAATGAAAATAACCAAATCATTAATTCCCTTATTAAATGTGCATTTTTCAATAGCTAATGCAGAATCAACCTCATAAGTGCGGGACAAAATGTAGCCCTGCAAAAGTACAGCACAGATTTAAACTTGGGTTACAATTTTGTCCCAATTCCTGGGGAAACATAACCTATGGTGAAATTGTATTTCTTTGTGTGAGTAATTTAATGAGCAATTTCTTCAGAATTTATAAGAAAAAGGCCCCAGACCTAGCACTGCAGGTCCCCCTAGAGTCACTTTTCCTTCCATACATGAATAGCCAGTTTCATTATGTTCAAAAGCAAAGCAAGAAGAAACAAATGGGGAGGGCCGTTACATCCAAAGAAATGAAAGATTATCTTCTCCAAGCAGCAGAAATGAGATGTATTGGGCCTACCTTTGAATCACTCTTAGCTTCAGATGGAACATGACGTATGGGTAATCTGCAATTTGCTAGGGGCATTGTTAGCATGCATCGCCTCCAGGGTAGGATTTTAGCCAGGCCTCCAGCAGCTGTGTTTGGCATCTCAGCCACATTAGGTATACAGAACCCCACTGCTATTACCCTGGTGAAACCCGTGCCAAGGCCCCTGGTGACACAATGGAGGTATTAGGTCAGATGAGTTACATTAAGTGGCAAGTGATAAATTCAAGATGACAATTCAAAACAGCAGTGTTTCTTCTAAGTAATTAATTCCAGTGGTGCCTGAGGCGGTGTTTGGTCGCTGCCACTGGTGTGGCAATGCTGCGTAGCTAATGAGAAAACATTACAGTGAGGATTAGGGGCCTGTGCATTCTGGCAGGCTGAGGTCACTATGATTAGGAAATATTAACACAGACTTACTGTGATAAACCATATACGCCCAGGAAACTTAATTTTTATTTTATTTAATGTAAAAACTGTTGAACACTTTACAATGTGGTGATTCACTACGTGGGCTCAGGAGAGCGGTGACACATTCCTCCCAGGGTCTGGGAGAGACTCTTGGGACCCGTTGGGATGGTGACCAAGGTTTGCCAGGGCCACTCGCATTCTTTTCATTCTTTTCTGCTGTCTGTGGAAACTGTGTCTTTGGCACAGAGGGAGGCTATAAAATTATGGGCCTGTTTTATTTTCCCAAATATGATTTAATGAAAACCTTTTGTCTTATGACTCACCCTCCTTGCTTAAGAGATTACTCTGAAATAGTTACATGGTGATCTTGTCAAGCAATGAACAAGGAGTTTACTTTCTCTTGCTGTCTGTCCTTGAGGAAGGAGTGATGACAGCACCTTAGATTTAATAGTGCTATCTAATTTTTAGAGGACTTGATCACATTTATTCGGACTGCCAGACAATCCTGTGAGCTACGTGGAGGATGTGTTGACATTCCAATTTAAAACATGAGAAACTTGAGGCCAGACAGGTGAAGAGAACGGGACAAGATCACACAGGTTACACGTTTGGGCCAGAACTCAGCACCAAAAACAGCTAGTATGTTGCTCCCCTGAACATCACATGGCATGTGCAAAGCTAGCCACCAAAACAATTCCCTGTAAAATTCCCAAAGAAGATTCTGCTGAGAACTCTTTTGTGCACATACACATGCACACACACACACACACACACACAATGTGAATTCATCTCTAGTGAAGGACTTTTAGTTTGAGCAACTACAGATGTCTTATGGTGTATTGGATATATGACCTATAAAATACCTGCTAAACACTTTGCCTTTGCACTGAAAAATGAACTGCTTCTAGAGGTAAGGCTGCTTCCTTATCACCTGCTATAAATTGGCTCTGGTGTTTGATACTCAGATTCGATATGTGCACTGTCCACAGGTATGCATGTGAGTGAAGGGAGATGAGTAGAAAGGCCATTAGCAACACGTGTTCCCTGAAATGTTGAAGTGTCACCAAACACTCAGATCTTTATAGTCCAAGCTTCTTAGTTTATTAAGAAGCTGATTACATTTTAGAGAAAATAAAAATAATTATAAGTACAGTACATACTTTTTAACTCTATAGAATACATGATATTGATTTTGCATTGGTAACAGTGAAGTTTAGCTAGTTCCATTTTTCAGAATGGTAGAAAAGAAATAATGAAGAGAGCTCTTTCTTCATGTTAGTAGATGAAGGGGGCTTGATTTCAACAAAGTAACTGTTTGTAATGATGCATATGCAATTCTTGGCATCTTTGTATATGAAAGCAAAACTTAGGAAAAATCAGTATTTAGGAAATAAGCCTACCTTTGTATGTACATATTTTGACCTGAAGATTTGAAGAAGTGCTGAAGAGTTTCTACAAAACCTTTTATCAATTCTGTAATAAAAATGGGCAAGAGGCATGACAGTGAGAGATGGCTGAATTAGTAAAGGAGTAGTGCAGTGTTGAAGTCTGACCATCCATTTGTTCACAGCAGGCAATAGTAATTAATATGTGATTAAAGGCAATGAATCTGGATGAACTCAAATGGTTTTTATCTTTATTTTTATATTTTAATCTTCAAATAGTCTTATCTTTTTCTTAAAGTTCAATGGTTGAACAAATGAACATTATAAGAATCATATTATGAAAAGCTCTTTAGGTAAAGAGAGAAGACTGCATTTTCATTTTTGAGTGCTTTAAGAAAACCTTTCTGTTTAATTTGTATCCTACTGTTTAGATGTCTAATTTTATCTGTATGTTCATATTTAAGAATGTAAAATATTCCTTTAGTCAAGAACTACAAAACACTGTTAAAAGAAATCATAGATGAGACAAACAAATGCAAAAATATTCCATGCTCATGGATTGGAAGAAACATACAGTTAAAATGGCCCTACTGCCCCAAACACCTACAGATTCAACGCTATTTCTAAGTACCAATGCCATTTTTCACAGAATTGGAAAAAGCTATTCAAAAATTAATAAGGAACCAAAAAAGAGGCCAAACACCCAAAGCAATGCTAAGCAAAATGAAGAAAGCTGGGAGGCATCACCTGACTTCAAACTATACTATAAGAATATAGTAGGCCAGTCACAGTGGCTTATGCCTATAATCTCAGCACTTCGGGAGGCCGAGGTGGGTGGATCATGAGGTCAGGAGTTCAAGACCAGTCTGGCCAAGATTATGAAACCCCGTCTCTACTAAAAATACAAAAAAATTAGCCGGGCATGGTGGTGGGCCCCTGTAATCCCTGCTACTTGGGAGGCTGAGGCAGAAAATTGCTTGAACCCAGGAAGTGGAGGTTGCAGTGAGCCAAGATTGTGCCACTGCACTCCAGCCTGGGTGACAGAGTGAGACTCCATCTCAAAAAAAAAAAAGAAAAAGAAAAACAAACAACAACAACAACAAAAACAGTAACCAAAATAGCATGGTACTGGTACAAAAACAGACACATAGACCAATGGAACTGAATAGAGAACCCAGAAATAAAGGTGCACACCTAGAGCCACCTAATCTGTGACAAAGTTAACAAAAATAAACAGTGGAGGAAGAACTCCCTATTTAATAAATGTTGCTGGGATAGCTGGTTAGCCATATGCAGAAGAATGAAACTGAACTCCTACCTTTCAATATATACAAAATTTAACTCAAGATGGAATACAGATTTAAATGTAAGACCTCAAACTACAAGAATGCTAGAAGAAAACCTAGGAAACACCATTCTGGACGTTGGCCTTGGAAAAGAATTTATGACTAAGCCCTCAAAAGCAATTGCAACAAAAACAAAAATCGGTAACTGGGATCTAATTAAACTAAAGATCTTCTTCACAGCAAAAGAAACTATCAACAGAGTAAACAGGCAACCTAAACAATTTGAGATAATATTTGCAAACTATGCATCTGAAAAAGGCCTAATATTCAGAATCTATATGGAACTTAAATAATTCAACAAGCAAAAAACAAATAACTTCATTAAAAGGTGGGCAAGACATGAACAGACACTTCTCAAAAGAAGATATGCAAGTAACTAACAAACATATACAAAAATGCTCCACATCACTAATTATTGGAGAAATGTGAATCAAAACGACGAGATACCATCTCACACCAGTAAAAATGCTTATTATTAAAAAGTCAAAAACCAACAGATGTTGGTGAGGCTGCAGAAAAAAGGGAAAGCTTATACACTATTGGTGTGAATGTAAATTAGTTCAGCCACTGTGGAAAGCCATTTGGAGATTTCTCAAATAACTTAAAACAGAACTACCTTATTGGGTACATATCCAAAAGAAAATAAATCATTCTACCAAAGAGACACATGCACTCACATGTTATTCAAAGCACTATTCACAATAAAAAAGACATGGAATGAACCCTAGGTGCCCATCAGTGGTGGACTGGATAAAGAAAATGTGGTACATATACACCAAGGAATACTACACAGCCATAAAAAGAACAAAATCCTATCTTTTGCAGCAAGGTGGATGCAGCCATGGGCCATTATCCTAAGCAAATTAACGCAGGAACAGAAAACCAAACACTGTATGTTCTCACTTATAAGTGAGAGGTAAATACTAGATACTCATGGACATAACAATAGCAACAATAGACACTAGGGACTGCTGGGTGGGAAGACAGGGAGTGAGGCAAGAATTGAAAAGCTAACTGTTGTGTATCATGCTCAGTTTCATACCCCAAATCTCAGCATCATGCAGGATACCCATGTAACAAACCTGCACATGTACCCTCTGAATCTAAAATAAGAGTTGAAAATAAAATAAAATAATAAAATAAAATATTCCTTTAGTAAAGAGTGCAGTAAATCCTCATTTCAGGTTTTGGCTGTAATGTTATTATTTTTTTCAGCGACAAATAAGTCTGAAAACAAAAGATTTCTAATTTGAAGCTTGTCACATATCTAAATTACTAGACAGCTTTTAGTTACTTAAAACAATACCAAGTCTTACATAGAAAAGGTTCTAGAACAAAAGTGTTAATTCATCTAGATTCAAACCTGCTTTTCACCTCTTTTGAGTAAGCCACTTGGATATCACAGGCAAGCCTGAAACCTATCACAAACCTGGCTATTTCTACTTTGTTTCTGCCAACCACAGGGTGTCTCAAGGCCTCATATTTAAAAATATTTTCTGTTATGATATAAGAGGAAGAACACTGGACTGGGAGTTCAAAGATTTGGCTTCCATTTCTAATACCACTTCTGACTCACTGAATGAACAGTGAGTTCATATTTTAGACCTCAGTATTCTAATCTGTAAAATGAAAGAAAAGGTTCCCAAACCTAAATTGTGTAAAATTGTTTATACATTCTTTAAATTATAAAGGCAATTGGTACTTATTTTTAAAAACAAAACAAAACCATCAGAAAAAATAAAGAAAAAATTAGTTCCTTTTTCACCATACTTGCTTCCAGTCTCACTCTCCTGAGATGACCAATGTTAAATTTGGCATTTGCATCAGTTAGGATTAGGCTTAGTTGCATATAATTGAAATATACCAGACAACAATGACTTAAACACAATAGAAGTTTATTCCTTCCACACCTGAAAGATGTCCAGATGTTCCCATGTAATAACAGGACAGGTATAATGGCTCTATGGTGTCATAAGAGACTCAGGATTCTGCTTTTATATTCCACTATCCTAGTTCATGGCTGCCATCCTCAAAGTCACCTCATGATTCAAAATTGGCTTTTGGAACTTAAACCAACAGAAACACATTGCATTGCAGGCCAGAAGAAGGAGAAAAGGCAGAGGAAATAAAAAGAGTGTCTCCCTTTGAATGGCGTGAACCCGGGAGGCGGAGCTTGCTGTGAGCTGAGATCCGGCCACTGCACTCCAGCCTGGGCGACAGAGCGAGACTCCGTCTCAAAAAAAAAAAAAAAAAAGAGTGTCTCCCTTTAAGCACACAATTTTGTCTACACCTTATTGGCTGACACTGAATCATATGGCCACACCCATGGCAAGGGAGACTGGGAAATGTAGTCTTTTATTATGGGTGGCACTGTGTAGAGATTACAAAGTAATGTAATTACAATTCTTTTTTTTTTTTTTTTTTTTTTCGAGACAGTCTCACTCTGTCACCCAGGCTGGAGTGCAGTGGTGTGATCTTGTCTCATTGCAACCTCTACTGCCCGGGTTCAAGCGATTCTCCTGCCTCAGCCTCCAGAGTAGCTGGGATTACAGGCATGTGCCACCATGCCTGGCTAATTTTTTTGTATTTTTAGTAGAGATGGCGTTTCACATCTTGGACAGGCTGGTCTTGAACTCCTGACCTTGTGATCTACCTGCCTAGGCCTCCCAAAGTGCTGGGATTACAGGCGTGAGCCACTGCACCTGGCCCAGTAATTACAATTCTAAACAAGAAAGAGAGAATGGTTGCAGGAGAAGTCAATTGGCAACCACTTCTTCAGTGTACATCTCTCCATAATTTTTTTCATGCTCATACAAACATATTTGATATATAGATATTCATTTGGTCATTCTGTTGTGGTTGTTTATTAAAATTGAATAATGTTAAACATATTTTTCTGTAACTTGCTTTTTTTTTCTTAATGTATTATTGACATTTCTTCAGATCAATCTACAAAGATTATACTTATTCCTTTTAAGAGCTACATGTTATTTTATCATATGGGTTTATCATAATGTATTTAACCCATCCCCTATTGATATAATTTCAGATTTTTCATGTTCTGCTACCAAAAAAAGTCGAATTAAATACCTTATATCTTGAAACATTTTTTTACATTTAAAAAATTATGAATGCCACAATACATACAAGCTATATAATGCACATGACCAGTTTATAAAATGACAAATGCATGGGTATTCACCACTCACCTAAAAAAAATAGAACATTATCTTTAAAGTCCCCATACACTATTCACACATAGGATCCCCTTCCTTCAAAGGTAGCCATTGTCCTGAACTTTACTATTCCTTTGCTTTCTGTTACAATTTGACTACTTGTAAATATATTCTTAAAAATATTATTTGGTTTTGCTTGTTTTTGAACAAAAACATCAATGAAGTCATATTGTATATATGCTTCTGTGACTTGTTCTTTTTGTTATACATTATTGTGTGATATTTATGCATACTGAATACAACTATAGTTTATTAATTTTCACTCATGTATAGTAGTAGCCCATTGGGTGACTATACCACAATTTATCTTTTCCCCTGTTGATGGACATTTGTTTACGTTTTATTGCTAACATTAAAAATGCTATTTTATGCATTCTTTTTTGTTCTTATTTTCTTGTGTATGCAGGCAAGAATTTCTGTTGGTTTTATATGCAGGAATATAGTTGCTAAATGATAGGGTATGTGCCAATTTTTTCCCCAAGTACTTATCCCAAATTACACTACCACTAGCAGTGTATAAGAGCTCCTGTTATATATCTTTGTCCAAAGTGCATAAGAGTTCCTGTTGTTACACATCTTCAACAAAAGTTATCAGTGTCAGACTTTAACTTTTTGTTACACTAGGTATAAAATTGGAGAGCTTTTAAAAAGCGTTTTAGCCCCGGAGACGTTGATTGAGTAGGTCTGATTTGGTCATCTTTTGGAGGAGTCTAGGAATCTGTGTTTTAATAAATCCCAGGTTGATTCTGATGATCAGCCAGGTCTGAAACCACAAGACTAGACTGACTTGCGAGTCCCTTTGTAGTGTGACTATTTTCAGACTCTCTCATTGCCCACAGTGATGCCATCATCTTGGTCTGGGGATTTTTTTTCTGCAGAGTTCTTTGCATTGCCATTCCTCCTTCTTTTCCACTTCTCCAGCTAATATGTAAGCCCTGAATCAGGTCTTTATTACATTATGCAAAGATAAGAAATATTATAGAAGATGATTACTTACATAGACTCTGGAATAAGCCTGGATTCAAAAACTTGCTCTGCCACTTGCTTACAGTGTAAGCTTCAGCAAGTTACCTTCCCTGAGTCTCTTTTTTTTTTTTTGGTGTAAAATGAGAATGATAACCAGAGTAACTATCACACAGGAAATTTGAAGATTAAAAGAGTTAATATATGTAGAGATCTTAAAAAATTTCCTGGATAAGGCAAGCACTCAATAAATATCATCTATTACTATTATTGTTGTTATTGCTGCTGCTGCTGCTCCTGTTACTTCAACTGCCTCCTGGAGGGGTTTATTAGTCCGTTCTCATGCTGCTAATAAAGACATACCTGAGACTGGGTAATTTATAAAGGAAAGAGGTTTAACTGACTCACATTTCCACATGGCTGTGGAGGCCTCACAATCATGGCAGAAGGCAAATGAGGAGCAAAGTCACATCTTACATGGCAGCAGGCAAGTGAGGTTGTGTAGGGGAACTTCCCTTTATAAAGCCATCAGATCTTGTGAGACTTATTCACTATCACTAGAACAGCATGGGAAAGACCCGCTTCCATGATTCCCACCAGGAATGACCTCCCACCAGGTCCTTCCCATGACACATGGGAATTATGGGAGCTACAATGCAAGATGAAATTTGGGTGGTGACACAGCCAAACCATATCAAGGGGTATGGGAAATTTGAAAAAAAAACAAACAAACACCTCATTGACAAGCTCTCTTCTACTTCAATTTTCCTTATGCTGGGACTACTAAAATAATCTTCTACCAGCCCCATTGTATCATATTTTTCACTCTCAAGAATGAACAATGGTCCCTCTCATATACCTTGGGGAAATAACCTATCAAATGGTTATGGAAACATCAGTGGTATGAGGCATTTGCTTCATTTGAAGAAAGTTTTTCCTTTTTCTTCCCATTCAACTGTAGCTTGTCTTTGACAATACTTAAGAAGTTTATTATGATAATTGTATTAGTCAAGATTCTGTCTGGTTCAGCTGTTTTAACAGAGACCAAATAACACTACTTTAAACAACATAGAAGTTTATTTTTGTCTCACTTCAAACTGAGCCTCTAGGCAGCCTGGGAGGTAGAGTGGTTGCCTTTCAAAAGTCAGAGCCCTGGCACCATCCATCCTGTGGCTGTACCATCCTCTACTGTAAGGGTCAGCAATTTTTTTCTCTGTAGTGCCAGACAGTACATATTTTAGGCTTTTGTGGGCCATGTGGTCTCTGTTGCAACTACTCATCTCTGCTGTTGGAGTACAAAGGCAGCTATAGGCAATATGTAAATGAATGAGTATGGCTGTGTTCCAATAAAACTTTATTTATGGACACTGCAATTAGAATGTCATATAATGTTCATGGGTCACAAACTATTCATCCTTTTATTTTTAAACCATTTACCTATACAGAAACCAGTCTTGGCTTGTAGGCCATGTAAAAACAGACAGTGGGCTCAATTTGGCCCAGAGATCGTAGTTTACTGATCTCTGTTGCAGGCAATTGCTCTGATTTGCAAGGTCAAAGATAGTTCATCACTACTCTACCCACTTGTCAGGCCCAATGAAATGAGAAAAGAGGAAGCAAATGGCAATCATCTTCCTTTAAATAGAAAGACTCAGACTTTCTCTGCATTACTTCAACTCACATTGCTTTGGTCAATACACAGTCATGTGACCATACCTAGTTGCAAGGGAATATAGGAAATATAGTGTTGAGCTATATATATATATATATATATAGAGAGAGAGAGAGAGAGAGAAATATGGCCTATAGCTATGGGCTGCCATGTGCTGAGCTGAAACTTGATGTGTTCTATTACTAGAAAGGGAGAAAGGAGAGTACAGATATTGAGGGGCAATAAGCAATCCCTGTCATAGCACAGGGCAACAGAATTGGTATAATGACAGAAAGATTATCTCCTAGAGTTGGGGCCTCTTGAGGTTTGTCTTCCTGTCATTGCCAAAAATGGGATCTACGATGTTCAGTCACTATAAAATAAATCTCCATGAGACAGATATGATGGTTGTAGGACCAGAGGGGAAAAGGTTGCCAGTCATTCAACTGGCAACTGCCACTACAAAATATAGTCAGTGTTGTCAAGGCACTCGGTGGAGAATGGCCATTTACCACCAAAAGAAAGTGTCAAAAATAACATCAGAAGCAAGGCTCTTTTTGCCCTTGGTTTTTATCCTCCACTTAGATTTTTTTATTAAAACAATTTTTGATGTTTGGTAAAACTTAATATAATCTGACATTCCCTATCTAGATCACAATATTGGGGCTGGCTACTTCACCTCCAGCCCCACATTTTCAGCTCATGATGGAAGAAGAGTCAAGGGTGAAGTGCAGGAAGTGGATGTCCAATAAGCTTGTTCTAATAAGGAAAGTAAGAGCTTTCCAGATAGACCCAGCCTCTAGACTTTATATCTGACAAGAAGTAAAGTAGTGGGTTTGTTTGTTTTTAGGTAGGCAGACTGCTGCCTTTAGAAAACCTGAAATCCTACTTAAGGGGAAAAATAAATTAGATACTGGATGAAAAACTAGCTGTATCTTCCATGTCCAATTCAATTGTTGAGTTTGGAACAGATTTCCAGGGCACCTACTACGTGCAGGGCACTGCCCTGAGCCCTAGGAAGGCACAAATTAATAATATAAAGTATTTTCTCCTGAGGAGTTCATAGTCTAGAAGGGAAGACAGATTGGCATACACATAACTACCATTAGTACAATAATAAAGTGTGTGTAAAGGACAGAAAGAGTTCAGAGCTGAGAGTGATCAACCCTGTCTTCCAGAGGGTGAGAAAGGAGGTCAGTGAAACTTTAGCAGAAACACTGAAAGGGGAATAGCACCACCTTTTTCCCCAAAAAATAGAATCTGTTCATGTACATAGCAGCATTCCATCCTGCATGCACTGGAATATGAGATTGTGAGAACGATCATACACAATGGGTGGGAGTGTACGTGCACATGCATGCATGTGTATGTGTATGCACACATCAGCACCTGGAAACTATACCACTGCCCTCTACGAGTCTGAATATTACTGCCTGCAGTTGATATTATGTGCAATTACCTTGCTGCAAACACTTCTCCCAATCATAAGGACCATTTTCACAAGAATTACCTTGTCAAAAAATACAATTTGTATATAAAAATATGCTTGAAAGATATATGCCCATTCTCTTATTTGGCGCTCACCTGATATGAAGTAAAATTAAATGCACTTTTTTAGAAGATAGGGGAACATATACCAAAAAGTTATCTTCTGATTTCTTAAGTGAAAATGGGATGGATATTGCTATATGGGAATTTTGTTGTTGTTGTTTAATCTGAACACTACCTGAGTTTACATATTCGGCTTAGTAGACCCCAAAAAGCATTAAAAGACAGAAGTAGAAGATTTGGAGAACATGTAAACACAGAGAGATGACAGGTTTTTGTGGCAGTTGGAAGCTGGGGAATAGATAATTACATCATTGTCTCTCATTCTGTTCCCATATGGACTTGCTTAAATGTCATTTCAGACTGTAAGTTCTCACTCTTTCCTTCCTGGGAAACCTTATTCAACCTGTGCTCAGACGTCATGATAGCTGCACCTTGGCCCAGAGTGCAGCCCCATGGGGAATTCATATTCAGGCATCACCGATTGTTGACCTGGCTATTGTTTGTGATACGTACTGGTAAAGTTTCTCAATCAATACAACATCAGCCCAAGGAGCTCCTGGGAATGGAAGCCTGCAGCAGCGTGCTTAATCTTGAAGCCAGCTTGTGCTCTCTGCTCTGCTGCTAAACTGGGTAGTTGGCCTATTTGATGTGGCATTATTGCTGCTGAGGTCAGAGATGTGAGTGGTTTGGCAAGAGCTGATGAATGGCTGCTGGTGATGAAGTGCCTCTTCCGTCCACCAAGAGACATTTAATAATGATGGGCCATAACTGCACTCGCACAAAAATTCATGTCGCTTGTTTGTGAATCTTCTGGGCTGGAGGTATAGAAGGATTGGTATTATTCTAGAAAGAAGTTTGAAAGTGGTGGTTTTTGGTTTAAAATGGAAAAGGCAGGAGAGAAGCAGTAAATGAAGCTTTCTCTTTTTCCTTCTCAGACAAGGCAGCTGCTCTTTGCAAACCATGTCTTCACATTGTCCTTCCGCTTTCTTCCCACCCTTTGCTTTAACATGACTTCAGGGCAGCAAGGGAAAAATGAGTGGGAAATTATGATTAACTTTATCAAAATGGATCATTAATAATGTCTTCATCATTGAGGGAGTAACTACTCAGAATGCTAAGTATGGATTTAGCAGGATAACACTCACTAACATGAAGGAGAAATTAATATTTAAATAATTATTGAATGTGACACTAAGAACTCATTCACCATTGTCTGAAATATAACACTATAAAGCCTGAATAAGTCCAAAAATGGTTGTCCTGCAAGAAGTTTCGGTGCATTATTTATCTAGCTATTTCCTGTTCAGTACAATCCTTTTTTTAGTAATCAGACAAAGAAAAAATAAAAATGCTTGGCACGACCTAAATATTCTGTCTGTTATAAATGAAGGCAGTTTCTCTGTAAATAAATAGACCATCGAATATTGTCAAGAAAATAATCAAAAGTGTAAATGTTGGGCTCAGACAGACTCTACACAGAATCAAAGGGCCTTATTAAATATTTCATTACATAACAATTATCTAACAAATATGAAGGTATGATTGGATTTTCAGAAGTATTGTTAGTTTACCAAGACTTTGGTCTGTGTATTTAGGGCTGTGAATAGTTGCATTCTTTGAGCAGAGCCCCTAATTTATTCCTCTCTCTATCCCAGGACCTAACACATTGCCTCATGCTAAGAAGGTCCTCTGTAAGTACGTATATAACGAATGGAATGAAGTAGAGAATGAAGTAAAGTCGAGGATGGTTTGGGGACACACCTGGGAGTAAGAGAACAGATGCCTTTCCAACTCTGCAAGGTTCTAGCGTTCTATCTTCCCAGTGTGGAGGATTAGGCTATGCAGTACTGTACTAATGATCTTAAACTACTGATGTCCAGTCTGAATGCTGCAAGATAATTTTTTTCTAACGTTTAAGATGTAAAGTTCAACTCATTTTTTGGTTGTTTATGTTTGCATGGCAACCAACCCTCACAAATGTGCAAAGAAAATTCAGCTTTTCCATTTTCCATGACTGATGGAAACTTCTTTGTGTACTCCAAACCTACTGTGTAGCCAGGGTAAGGTGAATGTGGGGGACACCTAACTCAGTGCAAATTGTTAAATGTAGTTCCAGCCAACAATGTCAATAGATGATTTAGGTATGGCAGACTTCGATTTTCTACTCTCCTGTGCCTTTCCAGTACAGCTCTGGGGATGTCGGGAGGGGAAGATTTACACAAACTTTTGGGGCTGGGAAAAAGGGTCCTTGGCTGACAGGCGCGTGCCTTTGTACTGTCCTCTAGTTTCTGAGAAATTGATATTTCATGTTCTCCAAGCCCCTAGGGGCATCTGATACTGACTTGTATGACTGGTCATGGCTTGTGGCCTGTGCTCCTGGCTCCATCTGTGTCTGGTGAGTTGGCTTTGCCTTGGTTCTTGCAGATCTGTCCATGCTCCCTGAAGTCTAGCTCTGGGTCCCATTTATTCCCAGCTTAGGCAGCCTGCCTTCGAGGGCTCCTCTGCCTGCACTGTGGGAATCCATTAGATTGGATCCCTGCTATTGGCACATGCCCTCTTGCAGAATGGAAGAGATCTTGTCGGGCTCCCCACAGTCCCGCAGCTTAGGAGTGCTAGCTTGGGCACTTTCTTTGCTTGGCCTTGTAGCAGCTCTGGTTGTTTTGAAGGTTCCAACCCGTGAGGCTATTGCCTTCCCAATTCTCACTTAAGTTGCTGAGAAAACCCCTCTGCTCTTGGCTTCCCCAGACCTACCTAACATGCTTCTTCCCTCCAGGACTTCAGCACAGAGTGGGGGAAGATACACAGCTTATCATCTCACCTCTAACCTCTTTCCCAACAAGCCCTCAAAGCCTGAAAGATGAGGGCCATTTATTCCCTCCTCTGGGCATGGGACTTCTCCTTAGTTATACTTAATCATCTTTCTCAGTGTGTCATCTCCTTTCCTTTCATCCCTGGGTCTGTGAAACAGTGGTTGAGAGCACAACTTAAGGGAAGAGGAATAATAAACTTAACAATTTTTCAAATATTATCCCCTTTATGCTCGCCTCTTCTCTCCAGCTGCAATATTTTTTCTCTATACTTCAGTAATACACAGCCAAGTCAATGCTGGAACCTGGGTTTCTGGTTCCATATAAAGTTTGGCATCACAGTAGGTGCAGTGGTTGGGATGGTGGACTGCCCCCGAACCATGCCACCGCCACCAAAGGTATGTTCACATCCTGGAAACAGTAAATGTGACCTTATGTAGGGAAAGGACTTTTGCAGATATAATTAAGGATCTCAAGATGGGGGAGCATCCTGGATTATCTAGGTGGACGGAGGAGGGAAGACATGCAGAAGAAGAGCAGGCCACATGAAGATGAAGGCAAAAATGGAAGACAGTGGCCACAAATCAAGGAATGCCAACAACCACCAGAAGCTAGAAAAGGCAGGGAATGAATCTCCTCTACAGCCTCTGGAGGGGGTGTGACATCCTCATGTCTTCATTTCCAACTTTGAATTCAAAAGTGTGAGGGAATAAATTTCCATTGTTTTAAGCCACCCATTTCTTGGTAATTTGTTACAGCAGCCCTAGGAAGATTAATACATGAGATGATGTCAAACTGGTTTCCCCAGCCACAATCCTTTGATTACAAACTTCATGAGTGGTCAATAAATACTTTGGTTTCTATGTGATATTTGTCAATTACCTTTCTATGCTACTTACTTTTTCTCAGAAATATTTCATTTAATTTTATAAACATTTATTGAAAACTTGCTAGATGTGCTAGGAAGCAAATATAAATAAGACACTGTCCTTTCCCTTAAAGAAATGATGTACCCATATATACATAAATGTAGCTTCCCTTTCTGAGGAAGGGAGAGTTGAGACAAAGGGAAGTTCTGAGAAAGGGAAGTTCATTTATGTAAATAGATAGTCATGTGTTTTTTGGTTTACATTTGAATTGGGATTCCATATGGATCTCTTTTTGGTGCCTCTTTCCTGATCCAGCAGAATAATTTCTATACAAATTTGAACCAAGAAATTTCAATGGCTTTTATGCTAGCCCAGTTTTCAATCTTTCTTCCCAAGATTGTCAAATTATTCCCTGTTTCTTGACACCAACTCCCCAGAATAACAATAATAAGGGCCAATACCTCTGGATAATAAGATAACCTGGGAATTAAAGCATGTCCTAGAACTCATTTTGTAGTAATTAGGCTGTGTTGGCTGGACTAGCCCAGATAACAAGTACTAATCAATGTACACAAATGCAGATTAGAGCAATTCTAGGATTATCCATGGGAACCTTCAGAGATCACTGAGATCATTAAGTTCAAACACAGATTTGATTTCCTTAGCCACTTACATAATTTATCGAGTGCACTGTGAGGGCTGGGTTTAAGTGGCAAGCTGCATCTTGTTGAATCTTCAAGATACACTTACGATCATGGGACAGGAGTTATGAGTGTGATTGTTTGGTGCTCTATATTGACAACAAGAAGAAAGGCAAAAAGTCAGAGATCTAGAAGTGTGCCTGTGATTCTGTATTTTTTAAATCTAGACCTGCATCTTTGATTCAGGCTGTCTATTTCTGTGCTGAGGGGGGAAGTGATGCAAAGAAGAGAGGGCTTTGGAACAGAGCTGAGTGGGATTTAAATCAGGGCTCTGACATTTTACTATCACACAACTGGGGGGAAGTGAGCTCCGTGCTTCATTTTTCTAACCTGACAAATTGAGACACTACTACTGACCTTTCAGGCTTATTAAAAGCTTTGACCTAACATTTGTAATATGTCTAGCACAGTGCCTGGCACTTAGTGGTCAGTTAATGAATGAAAAGTGTCATGATCATTTCCTTTCTTATTCCCATCTGTTGTTTTAATTGAAGCAGCAGGGCATCAGAGGTGTCAGAAGGACAATTTTGCTAGCACCAGAAAGGTAGGAGCCAGTGGCAGGGTAGACTCTATAAAGAAAATGGGGGCCAAGCACGGTGGCTCACGCCTGTAATCCGAGCACTTTGGGAGGTTGAGTTAGGTGGATCACTTGAGGTTAGGCATTTAAGAGCAGCCTAGTTAACAGGCTGGAACCCCGTCTCTGCTAAAAAAAAAAAAAAAAACAACAAAAATTAATCGGCTGTAGTGGTACATGCCTGTAATCCCAGCTACTCAGGAGGCTGATTTAGGAGAACTGCTTGAATCTGGGAGGCAGAGGCTGCAGTGAGCCGAGATTGTGCCACTGCACTATAGCCTGGGTGACAGAGAGAGACCCTGTCTCAAAAAAAAAAAAAGAATGAAAGAAAGAAGAAAGATGAAAGAAAGAAAGAAAGAAAGAAAGAAAGAAAGAAAGAAAGAAAGAAAGAAGGAAAGAAAGAAAGAAAGAAGGAAAAGAAAACAAAAGAAAAGAAGAGAAAGAGGAAGAAAAAAGAGAGAGAAGGGCCCAGCATCTGAGAGATTCAGAGTACATGGACATTGGCCCAGCCTAGTTTGGCAGTCAAGAGAGCTGGGTTTTAGTCCAGATTCTGCTGCTGACCTCCGGGTGACCTAGGGAAAATTATTTGTCTCAGTTTCTCAACCAGTAAAATGTAGGTGTTGAACTAAATTTATGTTCTCCATCAGCTTTCTGAGAACTAATGCTAGTCTCTGACCAGGTTTTCACTGATGTACATCAAACTAGTAAACTAAGAACAGTATAGGCAGTTTCTTTACAATACTAAACTAATTACATTCAAAGGATTGTTTTTAATCTGAGATTATGTCCATTCTGACTTTTTAGTGTTATAATGCCCTTTCTTAAAAAAAGAAATGATGGCAATAGTTGATGGCAACTGCATCTTGGCAAGATACAGAAAGCAAGCAACCTTATAACTACCCCAAAGTTGTGTGTTTTTTTAACTTATTGGACCATAAAATCCCCAGACTTGGGACCCACAGAGCTAGATGGTATCAAGTGCCTCTTAGCCATAAAACCCCTGGCCCCTTGGAGATCACTGATAATATTTTTGCTCTTAGGTTGTTTGTTGAAATGAGAATTTTATCCAAGACAACCTACAGAAGGAGTTGTAATTCAGGGAGGTATAGTCTGAGAAAGGGAAGTTGAGGAGCTTGTGTGTCAGCAAAGGGGCACTGACCTTGATAAGCAGAGAGAGATCTGGAGATCTTGAAACAAGACCTGTCCGTCATGCTTGAACTCCCATTTGGAGGCGGAGATAGCTTGAGATCATCTAGCCCAGTGGTTCTCAAGTCTGGGGATTTTTTGGTTCAATGCATGAAAAATAAAAACAAAACAAAACAAAAAAACGAAAAAAACCTTGAGCAGTCATAGGATTGCTCACTTAAATTTTTTTTTTATTTTGTCAAGATGCAGTTGTCCTCTACTATGGCTATGATTTCTTAAAGAAAGGACGTTATTACACCAAAAAGTGAGGAATAACATAATCTCAGAATAAAAGACAATTCTTTGAATGCACTCAGGTTAGTGATAGGAAAACCCACAGCTAATAGAAGGAACTCCATCGGGTGTAGACACAGTATGGTGTCCAGATGATAGGTGAGCAGGTGGCCCTGGAGGGCCCAGGCAAGCAGCCTGCATTACAGCAGTCCAGCCAGAGACAGACAACTCTGCTGCTGAGTCAGTGGGGGTGGAGGCGAGGGGAACAGCAGGCACCCAGAGAAAGCAACTGTGGCTAAGCCAGCAGGCAGGCCGAGGGCCAGAACAAGAAAGATTTGGCAGCTGGACATTATCTCAATAAGGACGGGGGTTCAAGAATACCCCGTTGGTCCTGGAGAGGGGGAGACTGATGGCTGGTAAGAATAATAAGAAAGGGCCCATTCTAAAAGAACTGTGAACAAAATCCTGGTTAGCAGGCTGATAAATCAGGCACAGAGGTATGAGACTAAGAAGCAGTTACTCAAACTGGGAAACAAGATGAGGTTCCAGAGTAGAAATGGAATGCGAGATCAGAGTGGAGCTGAGCTTCTCAACTCGGCCTGCTCCCGGGGCTCAAAACTTTGGTCCACATATTTGAATCATCACTGTCCATGTTGAGCCACTGGATTCTCCTATAATTGTCATGGGGTTGGTCCTAGGCTACAGCGGTTTTTTTAAAGCTCTACCAGATCACTTTGGAAGGCTGAGGGAGGTGGATCACTTGAGCCCAAGAGTTCAAGACCAGCCTGGGCAACAGGTGAAACCCTGTCTCTACAAAAAATACAAAAATTAACTGGCCCTGGTGGTGTGTACCTGTAGTCCCAGCTACCACAGAGCCTGGGGTGGGAGGCTTGCTTAAGCCCAGGAGATAGAGGCTGCAGTGAGCCAAGATCGAGCCACTGTACTACACCCTGGGTTACAGAGCAAGCAACCCTGTTTCAAAAAAATAAAGGCTCCATCAGGTGATGTTAATGCACAGCCAGGGTTGGGAGCCCCTGGGCTACTCAAAGCCTCTGTTGGAGGTGGGGTTGGGGGTAAAGTCTATAGCAGAGCCAGGATCTGGTTGGGTTTACAGGTGAAAACCGAAAGCTCCAACTGTGGGGAAAATAACATGAAAGAGAAGAGAGCAGGGCGGAGGGTGCCAAGCAAATATGCAGAAGTTGCCCCATGGCTGGCTGAACAGGAGCTCAGGGAAAAGCTAACTTGCTGAAAAATTTTCAGAGAGGTCTTTGCTATTCACCGGTATAAGCTAACACTCCCGTTGGGGAGCACTGGCTTAGCAAATATAGCTTTGTGTGTGTTAATTGCTTCAGTAGATGTAAGAAGCATGACAGGTATTCACTCAAGCAGAAAGAGCAGAATTTCTCAGATATCTTCCACTCATTTTATTCAAAATTGAAAGAATAGTCTGCCGTCAGCTGGGGCACTTTGCTCTGCACAGGAAACCAAAACCTTCATCACCCCGAAGGTCTTAAGCTGGAAACCTCAAGAAAGAAGCATGACATAGACTGTTCTGCATATGGTCATTTCCACTATTAGAAACCCCAATGTTAAATTTCGCTTTGAAACCATAGCAATGAAAAGGCCTGATTGACTTTTTTTTTTTTTTTTTTTTCGCTTTGGTAGTTAAAGCAAAGAAAAAACACCCAAAGACCATTAGAAGAGCTTGAGACACTTTTGGTGGGAGACATATGATAGTGAACAATAAAAATAACAGCAAGAGTGACTAGATTTGCCAGGTGCTTACTGCCTTAGTCTGCTCAGACTGTGATAACAAAATACTATGGACTGGGTGGCTTAAACAACAGAGACTTAGTTCTCACAGTTCTGGAGTTCAAAGTGCCAGCTGATTTGGTTTCTGGTGAGGGGTCTCTTCTTGGCTTATAGATGGCTGTCTTTTCCCTGTGTCTTCACATGGAGAGGGAGGGAGGGATGGAGAGAGAGAGAGAGGAGTGTGTATGAGAGAGAGAGATGGAGGGAGAAAAAAAAAGAGAGGGAGAGAGGTGAGGAGAGAGAAAGAAAAAGTGGTCTTTTCTAAGGACACTAATCCCATCAGATCGAGGTGGCACTCTTATAACCTCACTTAACCTTTTTTACTTCCTAATAGGATAAAATCTCCGAATTCAGTCAACACTGGGAGTTAGGGAATCAACATCAGAATTTTGGTGGGACATAATTCAGTCCATAGCTCTTACTATATGCTTGCATTGTTTTAAGAACTTTGTAGATGTTAGATAGTTTAATCCTCACAATCCTATGAGGAAGGTACTCTAATTATCCCCATTTTACAAGAGGCGAAACTGAGACTCAAGAGGTTAACAACCTGCCCAATGTCACATAGCTGTAACTAATCTCTTTGAAGTATCGAGTATACCAAGAAATGACCAGACTGGAAGTGCTGCTGATACTTTCTGTAATCCTTACAGAATAAGTCCTCTTGGCTATGTCAAGTTACCTGAGGACTTTGAACAGCTAATAAGCTCTGACACCCATGATTAGGAGAGCTATATTGGAAATATTCAGTATTTATATCCTGTCTCTTCACAATGAACTGAAAGCTCAATTCAAATGCACAGTCTCATATTCGTTTGTAATACTATATGACTACTATAGAAAGTTGGATCCAGGAGCTTGGAAAGTGACAGAGACTATTAGAGAAGAGGTGGTGTTGAAATCTCGAGTCTTGAAGGATAAATGTCAATTGACCAGAAAGCCCTGCAGGAAGGGCCTTCCAGGCTTGTGCTGGGAGGACATAGTGACATTAGAAGCTATCGTCCACAAGGGGTATTGCAAGGGGTTCCAAGTAGCTGGGCTAAAGGGGGCAGGTTGGGGAACCGCAGCAAGACAGAACCTAAAGTCTTATTTGGGAAAGGGGCCAAAGCTCAAGACATGCAGAGCTTTGTTTGCCTTTCTGAGAAATGCTGCCTGCAGGACTGTAAGCCCAGGAACAACATGACAAGATTTGTATCTCTGAAGGATAATGGTAGGAAGGCCAGAAATTTGAATCAGCAGGTTGAAGACTGGGAATTACTATTGTAGATCTGAACAGAAATGCTGGGAACCGGAACTCAAGCATCAAGTATGGAGATGGAGAAGTCACAGTGCAGTCTCGATATTTATAATCAAAACTTAAGAGGTAAATCCAGTGGTACAGTACCAGAAAATAACAACTGAAATTTGCTCTGCATTATCCGGTTATATGTAAATACAACCTCTTGAAAAACATTAAGCAATTATTTTCCCTACTAGCTTATGATAGATACTCTTTAGATATTTTTCTTTATCAAAAATTATTCAATTAGGACTGGTTACGGTGGCTCACGCCTGTAATCCCAGCATTTTTGGAGGCCAAGGTGGGCGGATCACCTGAGGTCAGGAGTTTGAGACCAGTCTGGCCAACATGGTGAAACCCAGTCTCTACTAAAATTACAAAACATTAGCCTGGCGCTATGGTGGGTGCTTGTAATCCCAGCTACTCAGGAGGTTGAGGCAGCAGAATCGTTTGAACCTGGAAGGTGGAGGTTGCAGTGAACCAAGATCGCATCATTGTACTCCAGCCTGGGCAACAGAGTGAGACTCCGTCTCAAAAAAACAAAACAAAACAAAACAAAACAACCATACAATTAGATTGTTCTTCACATGCAGAGCTCTCCAGTTGCCAATGTGAACTGACCATAGTTACTGGATTGTTGAGTAGTTTACCTCCTATTATATTTGAGATTCATGTATGCATTTCTTTAGACTTTTCTTAGTTCCATTACTGTTGTAAGAAACAGGCCAGTAGAGATCAACAGTCAAAGCTGTCTCTAATTCTGTAGCAGCCTGAATCTATCTTCAGCAGCTCCCCATTCCTCCCTCCTATCTTTCTCTAGCTGCTTTTAGGGATATTCTCTACTTTTCTTTTCTGGATTTGGGATTAATAATTCTCTTACCTCCTTAGTTTGGTTAAGTTTGGAAATTTCAAAAGCAACTTGACAGAGGACAGATTTCTTGTTGTATATCAATAAGAAGTAGCCCCATAGCTTTCCTTATGTAAGGCATAGCTTCCAGAATTTAATATCAAAATATTTTGGCTTCCTGGAAGAATGACTGTGCTATCATCTCTCTCAACGTGTGACTGGCTACACTTTTTACTCTGGTTATCAAGAAGCTCATAGACAAATTTTGCACTCAGTGTAACAAATGTTAGAGCTTACTCTGGTTTTCTATACTCCAATTTCCCCTTTCCTTCAGTCCCTTTTTAAAAATTTGTTTTTTAAAGCTTATGATGTGTCGTCTTAAATCCTTTCAGAGAAGTGGGCTATGTGTAAATTCTCCATAATAAATTCTTACCAGCTGAACTCACGGTGTACATTGACTTGCCTGCCTGAAACGAGTTATTGGGCACCATTCCTTGCCTTACAGTCGTTCAGGTTCCTGTCTGATTCAGTCTGCCTATGGTACATTCACTGTAAAAGCTTAAAGGTGGGTCCACTCTGGTGCAGAAACTTGGCCATAACCAGGGCTTGTGGGTCCTTGGAGGTGGCAGCCTCTCCCTCTTGACCTTGCCTTAGTGCCCCTCTCAGCCAGTTGAAGGTGCCTCTGCTCCCTGCTCTAAGCCCACGTAACAGCTCCATCTCCTAGTTGCCATTTCCATCCTAAAAGATCTCTCTAGTTCTGTTTGTCTTTTAGAACTGGGCTTCCTCTGAGCCCAGTGAATCCTCAAACCTTTCCAGACCGGGTTACTTAGATCTTGCCTTTCCTCACTAAGTGTTACATTAAAACCAGCACATATTATGAACTTATCACATGCCTGGAATTGTGCCAAGTGCTTCCGATACACTATGCTATTTAATTCATACTGCAGGCATGGGAACTTAGAAATATTATAATTCACATTTTCAAAGAAAAACCTGCAACTCGGAGAGGTTAAGTAGCCTATTTAAGAACACATCACTAAGTCAGTTTGAATTCAAGCCAGAAGTTGAACTGGGGTTTAAACCAAGGCAGTCTGATTCTTGCGTGCCTACTTCTAAGCCTCACAGCATTCTTTACTCTCAGGTACATGCCATGCGAAGGAGTGAGCATAGCGAATTCCGATCCTCACTGCTTGGTAATGTCAGTATACCATCAGCTTCCTGAAACAGTAACAGGGAAGAGATGGGTTGCTTTCTCATTCGCCTATGTCTAAATTACTTTTGATTATTTTGTCATTATTGACTTGAGTACAGACGGAATTTTTTGTGATGAAATTGTCTTATGCACACTTTTTCTGATAATTTCCATGCTTATTATGAGGCCCAATTTTGTGTGTTTATATTTTCAGGTTACCAAAAATAATTCCTTACAAATGAGAATTCATGCCTGCAAAAAGTAGTGAATGAAACTTGGTTTTTGCCTGGAAGAACTAACAGCCATTCCTCTCCATGCACTGCAGACTTTCCCATTAGAAGCAACATATATAAAATGTTCAGAAATAAGTAAGAACCATATTTATTATGCAGGAAGAAATATACCTCAATGGCAATGGTGATTACATTTAGAACATTTCAAATTTTGCTATTGTCTATTCTACCAGGATTGAGTCTCCATATACTCTGAAAGAAATGTTTAATGTTAATAGAAAGAACATCACACTCTGGAAGAAGGAAAGGGATTTCTCGTGCTGAATCTGTATCAAGTTATACTGTTCTGAGTACATACTCGGTGATTTCAACCAAATGAAAATAACATGCAGCCTTACCTATCTTATATCCTATCATTCTTTTCTCTCTCTCTCTCTCTCTCTCTCTCTCTCTGTCTCTCTCTCTCTCATACACACATGCACACACATCACACATGCATAGAGAAATCCTTAGCTCACAACAGACAGACATCTCTGAATGGGTTAAAAATAAACACAAGGCCTCGAAAGAAAAGCAGAAACAGTAATGACAGTTTTGAAATTTCCAGTACCTGTTGTGACAGGAATAACAAATTAATTGGGACTATAACGGATTCTTTGTAAAGGTGAAGTAAACACACTTGACTGTATATTTTTCACCATCAGTTAAGTCTCAATTGGTTCTAAAAATAAACAGAAGACATTGAACAGTTTTAATGGATTCTGACACCTAGGTATTATGCTGTCACTCCAGTATAAATGAATCATAACTTTGGACTGCACATAGGAATTACTACACATTTGGAGAAAATTTATGGTGCACCAAGCTTTGAATCATGATGTGATATCAAAACTAAAGTCAAAAGAGGAAAAATGCTGGGCATAAATTATTATACTCAAGATCTTATGTATCTACCCATGCAACAGGTAAAGGTTAGAGGATTTAGAAATACTGCCAATAATTATCATGAGGGCTGAAACAAATTTATCCTTCTGAAAGTGGTTTGTAGTAAAAAGAAAAAAAAAAAAGAAATCCAGCAGAAGGCCACTCCTGTACACATGACAGAGATGTTGAATTTCTTCTTTGTGTGCATGTCCTTCTGTCCAACTAGACTGAAATCCTCCTGAGGGCATAAGCATTGCTATGATTTGAGAGGCCATGCATTTTGATTTTCAGTAAAGGAACCAGTCATTGGTTCAGTTAACTTACTGAATTCACTATGTTAATAACTACAACCAGCCAAGCACATTGTTTCCCGTCACATAGACAAAAATCTGAACTTCTTACTTTTTGAATGTATGTTGGCATGGTCTAGACATTGCTTTGAAGTCTGTGACTAATCAGAAGGAAGACTATGGGAGGATATGCCCTTGTGAAAAAAGAAATCTGTGAATTAATAACAATGTTTTGAGACTTTGTATGTTTCATGGGAATGTGTTAAATGTTTATGTATTTATTTGATTGAAATATCAGGTTTTAAACAGAATCATGCCTGAAAAGATTAGATGTAGACATCAGGAGAACACTTTTTTAAAGTGCTTCTATTGCAAAACAGAAATAATAATACTGCATGTTTATACAACATTTGACATTTTTCAAAGCATTTTCATAAATAGTACTTTATGCTATCTTTTACAAAGTAAAAAGCCTGGTTTATTACTCCATTTTACAGACAAAGGAATGGAGACAGATGACCTCAATCAGTGAAGAAGCAGATATTAGAGTGATGGTCTTTTGCTTGTTTGACCAGTCTTCTTTCTAGATGTTTGCTTATTTTTCTGTTGGCTAAATAGGTAAAATCTAACATTCGTGTAGTGCTGCCTATTACAGTTGGACAGCAGGGCAGGTACACTTATCCTCACTTTATAGAGGAGAAGACTAATGACCTGAGAGGTAAAGTGAATTGTCTGTGGTTGCACAGTTAGTAAATGGTGGGATTCACAGACAGAACCTCTTGCTCTTCCCAAGAGCCTTCTTCATGTGCGTTGGCCACGAAAATCTGGCATATTAAACAATCCTGCTCCCCGTCCTCCTATTCAGCTCCCTGCAATCTCATGACTCCAAATAAACCTGTCAGTTAACTCATTGGGTTTGTTGATTTTCTCTGAGAGACGTAACTTGCAACAACTGAGGCCCTACATCCTGTGAAATAGGGTTGAAGGCTAATCAGAGATAACCGTATGCAGCTGGTTTATAAGCTGATTCTTTCCCATGTGTGAGGAAAAGAATTGCAATGGGTGTTCTCATCTTTTCATGAGAAATCTATTAATTATCAAACACATACCAGACGATAGGAGACTCAGAGTAGCTGTCTTTAAGTTAAAAATCCATGCATCTTTAAGGCAAGTGGCCAGTTGGGGTCCTAGGTAGGAGTCCGGGGACAAGGCAAACACCATATAGGGAGGTAGGGGTGTTTGGGTAGCCTGTGAAGAAATGCGGGTGGGATAGAGAAACTGACGGTAGAACGGGCTAGAAAGAGGCAGAATGGAGGCCCTCATAGGTCACCAGGCCAGGCCCTAAGAACTTCTCCTCACCACCTTGGCCACGGACACAGGTTGATCCCTATGACAGTCTTGATGGTCGTTGACTTTTCTATTCCAGCCTGCCATTTTGATACGAGCATCCTAAAATGGCCATTACACATTTGCAATGTTCACTTTAGCTTCTTCTAGGTTTAATCCATCCCTTGTGGCTACTTGTACAGTTTCAGTTTCTATGCAAGGCTCTCTACATTGACCTTGCACAGTTATAAATGTTTTAACATCCATAAAAAAAATAAAAATGTACGCTCCCATAAAGAGCAGCAAACAGAAAAACAGTAAGTAGTAGGAAGATTTGAGGCCGTGCACCACTAGTCTCCATAAGGCCGGCATTACTACGAGCTTCCATTGCATCCCTGAATTTAATGGCTGTGAATACGGTTATCGCAGGCTTTTTAGAGGGCATTATATTAGTGTGACCGTCGGTAAGTACCAACTTCACGTTTTTATTTTCACTGCAAAGGAGGTCGTTTCCTATGTTCCTTTAGAAGGGGAAACAGGGCTTTGCAGCTTTTTTAACCTCCTGGAAAATAAACTGCAGCTGCCAGTATTCACATTCACCCGCTTCCTAGGCTTTTGAAGCTTTACTCCTGTTAGGAAAATGGGCTGTTTATGCTCAAACTGAAGTTTCCTGGTGTTTTGTTTTTAAGATTAAAAAACACTGGAGAGTGAAAACAAAGCTTTTAAAGCTTCATAAAAGGTGGGGAGTTCACTCCTTTCTGTTTCTCAGGGTTATAAACAGGGGTCCAGAAAAAGCTCCATCTCAGAGCTGAGAGACCAACCAGACATTTAAAGGGGTAGCACCTTAACTTGTCAATTTTGAGAATACCAAATGATCCTGGAGGTTTTTTATTCCTTTAATCAGCTGTAATTTTCAGCTCTGATGCTGTCTGACAGGCTTCATCTCAACCCCCGTGCTACACTGCTCCTCTGGCTTCAACACTGCGAGATACAAATAAGGGGGAGGGGATCTGGAACATGAACTGACAGCATAAATTGGATGGGATCTCACCTACCTATTGGGATTGATGCCCCAGTTTGGAGGGTCTGAAGGGGAAGAGTTTGAAAGAATGCCCACGTCATGGAGGAGGGTCAGGTGCTAAGACTTTTTATATTTTTTTCTTTTTCTTTCTTATACCTTTTTTCCTTCCCTTCTTCTTCCATTCTCTTTCCCTCTCTTCCTCTTTTCTGTCTCTTCCTCCTCCTCTCTCTCTCTCTCCCCGCTCTCCAGTTTTAAACCCAGTTATCTCCTTCGTATCCTCCTTTGGATAATAGGCATGCACACTTTGCATCCAGGAGAAAATATAGTAGGTGCACACACACACACACACGCATGCATATGTACACACACAGAGACGCACACACATACACTCACAGAGGCACTTATATCTCACGCATTGAACAACAACAATAATATAGTAGTAGCTGTTACTTATTGAGGGCTATGTGCCAGTCACTATGGTCTGTGCATTATCTCAATTAATCCTCAAATCATCTCTGTGAGGCTCATTGTAGAGATCAGGAAGCTGATCTAAGTCACAGCTAGGAATAAAAAAGAACTCAATCTCAGAGGCCATAGGCCTCCAGGTCAAAATGTCCCTGCTTTCAGTTTCTCTTTATCTCAGTCATATCTACAATCTGTAATCCTCTCTCAACACTGACTGTCAGCAGTGGAAGTTTAGGAGGAGTCACATAGGGACCAGTAGCCCCTGCTGGGGTTGTGTTTCAGGTGTGAGGACCAGCATTGCTCACACTCAGGTCCAAAAGGCTTCTCTCCATTCCTGCATCTTCTTCCAGGTGGGTATTGGTGAGGGGGATACAAACTGTGGCCTTGGGCTAAGAGTGTGGGAACAGAAGGACTGCCTTTCCATCAGGGATGCCAATGCACGGGAGGAGGGGTGGTTCTGGGCATTTTTTTCCTGATCTGGCAGCCTGGGAGGCATCACCCCATGTTTTCTGGGCTGCCTGTCAAATAATAGGAAGACCTGCTTACATCAGTTTGAGACCCTAGTGCCAGTGTGCCCCCACTTTCCATACACATAATGCAAGACTATCTTTTCCCCAGCATCTCCCCTTGAATAAGGATTGAGGCCTTTTCCGGGGAAGATATACTAGCCTTAAACATATAATACACATGCCCTTAATTGCTTCAAGGTCATTTTCAGGAATTCTCATATGTTTGAATAATTAGCTTTAGAAGTGTACGTTGCATTTCTACCTTAGTGGGTAGAATAGAAAAATAAATTGCTTCCTGTTTGGAAAGATGATGGAAAATACTAAGATAAAACTAATGTTAATGATGAAATTATTTTATGTATATATGGATAGCATATTCCTATTTGATGTAATTTTGTTATTCTATAGTTATAAGCCACATTCTATTTCATAGGTAGGTGCATAAGTATTCTAGGCAGAATGAAATGATGATGTGAAAATCATACTTTTTAAATCATGTATGTCTAAATGTGGGACATGTCCAGTGATCTTTCTCCCCAGTCTTCTTTCCCATTCTCCTCCACCTAAACATCACAAAATGAACAAAAAACAAGCAATTGATTAGCATTTCTGTAAGATGTTTTCTTGGTTAAGTTTGAACTTGAACAACTTGAGCATAGAGGTCACTTGATTCCAAAATGCATGTATCCATATGTGTCACATATGGTGTTTTTTCTACTTGTTAAAAACATATATGTACTTTTAAAAAAAATCTCACAGTATGGCACAATCTGCTACTCTTCATTCAGGGGTAATTTCTTACTGGGGAGATCTCCCCCCTCAACATTACAGTTCATGGTCATTATTGACCTGTTCAATCAAATCTAATATAATAGTTAGCATGGAAGACTCAATCCTTTTGCTCTTTGTTTAACGTTTTTAGTTTTAAATAATGCTTTCTCTTTTAGCGACCAAGCAGTGTCACAGATGAAAAATATTACCTTGAAGAAGTAAAATACTTAAGTGGATTTTTAGGGTCTTAAACTCATAAAACCCCTGTGAAATCACGTGTAGGTGAAACCATCACACACTATGAAGAGAATTATGCTCTGGTATGATGGTAATTTACCACCACCCTAAATAGCTGGTTGTACTTGTAACCCTCGTGTCAGGATTAGAATCCTTTAAATAATGGCCGTGTTTATGGTTCTAATTTGGTTTGCAATTGCTTCTCCTAAAAACCATAAGCCAGAAAAGTGCTTATTTTACGGACCACAATATAGCCTTCGTGAAGACTATTTTAAAATTACTCTGGTGTCCTACAAACTTCAAGATCTTTTGTTTTCATAAATTATGAAAGGGAAATGTCACAAGCACTCATCGCTGTGTTGCCCTGGCTCTGCTGACAGCTGTATGATGCACACTCAGTGCGGCAGGTTGGGAGCTGAGAGTTTCATCAATAAATATGACTCTGATCGCTTCATGTCGACGGTCAAGGTAATGGCGTTTTAGTATCTTGGAAACATGCACCACTCCCAGTCACATGCAGACTGGAGAGTTGAAATCCATAGTGCGGAGCTCATCTCATTCTTTCTTCTTGACAGAAATTCCACTTTTTATCTTTCTCACAATTCCTGATGATAATCTGTTTTTGATACAGTCATATTTCTTACTTGTATTTTACCACCACATAAGGCTGCATGTATACCGTACGTAGCATGTGGAAATCGGTGTTGAAACTAATGCTGTATGTTACATTAGAAAGAATATTTCACCTCTCAACCTGTTCCAGCGCGGACATGATCACTGCTTCCCTGGATCCCTAAAGATGATTAAAACAATGTTTTAAAATATAAGAAAAGCAAACAACAGATGGCCAGGGACACTAATCCTCCATATAGGAAGAATCATGTAGAATAAATCTCAAGGGCATTTTTAAAAAGAAATCAATATTAAAACATTTTGTGCGTGAATTAATTTAAAAATAAACTGTAGCTTTCCTTAGTATCCAAGCTGCCCTACTTTACCCATTTTTCATTTGCCTTTACCCTTCATCTGCAGATATCACCTCTACCATGAAGGATATTTTTCATAGATGTTAGATGCAAATGTCATACATAACTGGCCTTTAAATCATAGTTTTATTTATTTTAAAAATATACTTGTATATGTTTGCTTCTTTTACAATCTGGTACTATAGCACAATATATAAAAGTGATACTTAAAAAAAGGAATGTTTGCAACATTTATGAAAACAGATTAAACATACTATAATTATTATTGAGATCTACATATCCATGGTAACTTTGGATGTCTTTACTTTTAGCCTGTTCTTCTTGGTATGAAGCAGTTCTTTATAGTCACTTATTTTTCCATAAATCCTCTGCTTGGAAAAATTTTAAAGTTAACATGAAATACCTAGGTTTAAAATGTCACCCAAAAAATTAAGTTTATATCTCTATACCACTAAATTTTTGCCATTTTCCAGTGTTGACTTATTTTTAAAAATATCTACAGTCACCTTGACAGAATTTTCAGACTTTGGAATATAATTTGACTGTGAATGTTTCCTCAAACCACAAAACACAGAAAGGCAAGAAATCTAAAAAATCCTTGCATCTGGGAAAACTCAGGGTGGTAAGTAGGTTAACATGTTACTGAAACTATAGGGAGATACAGTTTTTGACATATGAATGTTACGAACAAGGTCTTGCAGACATTTAAGCTGTATTTTTTACCCTTTTGAATCTACTTTTACACTGACTATAATTGAAATAATGTTAAAGTGTTACCAAAAGAATTTTCAGCAAAAATGTTGAAAGGAACCAATTTATGTGTAAAAAGATCAAGAAAGACAAGCTAATTTTTAAAAAGCCCTATGCTTCCAGCATTAATATCTGATCTCTGCAAAATTCATTTTATACTTATAATGACTTTCTCTTTTCATAAAGAAAATGTTTTTTTCCCCTCGTTTATTGACCAAACTGTGATGAGAAAATAAGAAATTTAATGCCAGTGGATTATTCTTACTTCTTTTTTTTTTCTGAAAACCTGGGAAAGAATTGGCTCCAATTAATGCCGAGAACACTTTATTTGTGTGAAAATATAACATGGTTAATAAAATGTTAGCTATAAATAAAAATGTAAGTACAGTGAAATGCAAATGTAGGCATGGCTAATGTGTAATACTGTATACTCATGTTGATTTCTTTAGTGGAAAAAATATCTATGATGCACTCAGTAAATTAAATTATATCAGAATGTGTTCTTTAGGAGGTTTCAGAAGCTCAAGATTTCAGACTTTAATGCCTGCACACAAACTGACTTTAGAAAGCAAAGATTTGAAACGGATAAAGCAACATTTTGCCTAAAGTTCATTCATCAAAGGGCTGCATATTTTGAAAAGGGTAAAAGTACTACTAAACCCATCAGGGATAAGTAAAGGCTATATACTATAGATTATTTTAATCCCCTAGCTAGATATAAAAGGGATAATTACATATTTGTGGTTGAAGCCATGTGGTGGAAAAATCAATACAACTTTTTTGTATGACACTTCATTAGTGTGAAAAATTTTAAAAGCTGAGAAGAACTGCCTTGCAATTAAATGCCTCTGCTACTTCGGCTCCAGTAATGGGTTTGTATTATTATCTAGTTTATTTGAAATAGTGGTTGCACTATAGAAGTAATTGGAAAACATTGATTATGCACTTGTATCTGGAAAGCCTGGCAAATCATTACAGGGCCCGGCAACAGTTAGTTAGCCTTACTAATGAAGCACTAATTGCTCTAAGTAGGTTAACATGTTAGTGAAACTATAGGGAGATAATAGTTTAGAAAATCCTGAGGTATTTTGCCAAACACGCGTTTTCATTTAATATTCCAGAGATTTACGCCATGTGAGTATTTTTTTTCCCTGTTGTTTTGTTTTGTTTTGTTTATGAAGCTGTCTTGGAAAATAAAAAGAGTAGCTTAAATGTAGTTCCCACAATCATTTGGCTTCAAATGACTCTGTTTCCTTTTATGGTCCCTTCTTATTAACTGAACCTCTTTTAGCAAATGGAACTAAGCCATTTTCAGCATGGTTTCCTTGAGCAGTTTTTTGGGTCCTTCAGTTCAGAAACTTCTGACATTTTTATCTTGGTTCACCCTCCCAGTTCAAGGGCTTCATGAGCCAATCCATGCTATATCTTCCTGCTGTTGAGTCATGATCCCATTGTCCTATGTGCATAAAAACTATACTTTTAAAACTATCATTTTCACTTTAAATTAATTTAATTTGTGGAAATTAATAGGTCTTTATTAATAGAAAAAGAGTACCAATATATCCCCCACTGCCATTTGTGAAATTTTTAGAAGGAAAAAAAAATCAGAATTAGAGAAATTCTTGCTTATACGCACCAGGAGACAAAATCAAGAATGTTCACAGCACCATTGTCTGTAATAATAGCAAACGAACAAGCCAACACACCAGAGCCCACTCAATGCCCATTGACAAGGTAATGGACAAATAATTATCTTCTGTTCACAGAATGGAGTATTATATAGTAGAGAAAATGAAGGACACATAAAAACGTATGTTCTGAATGAATCTCAGAGAAATAATGTGAAATGAGAAAAGCAAGTTTTAAAAGACCACATAGGATATGGCACTACTTTATAAAGCCTCAAAACAAACCAAACTAAACAATTGTAGTTATATACACATATATAGCAAATTTATTTTTTAAAGTCTATAAAATAGTATAAATAGAAAATGCAGGATAAAATTACCTCAAGAGCTGGAATGGAGGCACAGTGGAGCTGTCAAAGGCTTTGGTGGTGTCGTAGTTTTGAATTGGGTGGAAATTCACACTGTTCATTTTAATATTATGCTTTGTAATTCAAATTTATGTTGCAAATAGTCTTTTGTACATTACAATAAAAATGTTTTAAAGAATCAGTACCATCCACTCCTTAAAAAAAAGTACATCATCTTGTCCAGTCAAATGATCAAGTCTTACCCCTTTGGTGTTCTAAAGAAATCAGAGAAAAAATGTTGCCATTTTGAAATTGCTATATATTTTTTGCCACTTATTGAAAATATCAATGTAAGAAACTAAAGAAAAAAATCATTTCTTTAATTAAAAAAGAAATCTATTTAGATTTTTTAAAATATAATAATTCACTCTTGTATGTTTACAGTGTATTCATAAGGATAGGGATATTTTTCTTTGTAAGACTTGGGTAACCTTCGTACCAATGACTGGGGAGTTCACGTGGTTTACATCTGAGTAAAACATTTATCTTTTGGGACCATTAAGGAAACAACAGTAGTATTAGGATGGAAAAGGACAAATTTCCTATTCCTTTTTCGAAAAACATATTTATTTCTTATCTAGCAACATCTACCAATATAGAAGGCAATCAAATGCCACAGTCCCTGTAAGATGTCCAGCAAATTTTGGGGATCAGTGAGAGGGGAGATTAATTTTCTGTGTCTTGCTTCCCTTGCCTGGTTGCCTGGCTTCCTGTACCTAATGCAGAACTTGGCACACAGTAAGTGCCCAATACATGCTTTTGAGTCAAGATTTTTGTGAAACCAATTTCTAAGAAGATAGATATATTAAAATACGTTATTGATTTGAATGTCAAAAGTGAAAATTTACAAATAACGTGACAGTGGCTCACAGAAGAAAAGTTCAGTTACCCAAATCTCTGAAATAAGTGAGAAAACACTCCTCCAAAGCAAACCAGAGACCAGTGATGCTCTTGAGATTTTCTTTATATTTCTAATATATGATATGATTATATTATTTTGAGAAATGCAGCTCATGGAAAAAGATGCCCACAAAACTGTCAAAGGGTTGGAGGTTCAAAATATTTCCTTGATCTGTTAAAACAAAAAGCAAAGGAATTCTTTTCTTTTAGACCTAGGCCCTGAAATGTGTATTGTTGTGATAAATTAAATGATGCCTAGGGTTTGCTTCAAAACTACTCCCTGGGGAGTAGACAGGGCATTAGTGAGACCAGAATGACCATGAGCATGAGATGATATTCGTCAACGCTGAATGATGAGTATACGTGGAGTTATTATGTTATTCTGTCTCTTTTATATACGTATTTCTTCCATAATAAAAAGATTAAAATGTGTGGGGCCAGATTTATCGAAATCCCATATGAAACTATTTTGTAAATGGTTAGTGCCTAGCCAACTACTCATACTCTCTCTTTGGGTTGGAAAAAATGTAAGATTCTCATTCTTGACACTAATTCTTCTGAAAAGATCCATTTGTTTATTTTCAAGTGGCATTAGTTGGTAGCAAACAGGTGCCCTTAGGTGATACCAATTGAAATGGAACTCTTAGCCTTCAATGGAGTTTGTATTTCCCTTAACATTGGTTTTACTTTTTTCTCTTGGAGTTATTGGAAGGATCTGGCTGGGGTGGGTGGTTGCAAAGAGAGGAGATTATTGTTTAAACGGGACCCTATTTCTAGCCTTAAGTCAGACAAGAGTCATTCTGGTTGCATTCAACATTTCAAAGAAAAGTAATAGTGCTCTCAGAGAGCCGCTCTCTACAAAGCAGCTCATTATTGTAAATGTGGGGCATGTTTAGACTGCTAAGGAGAATCATAAAAGTACGGCCTGTACTGCAAGCTCCTTTTGCAGTAAGCATTGTCCTCAGGCCAGATAGGCTTCTGAGCAGCCCCAGCACCAACAGCCTGTGTGGAAAGCTCACCCGACGATACCGAAACGAGGGAAGTGGAGTTATGGAAGTATAAATGTGCATGGTGAACATTATCTGCAAGGTCTTTTATGTTAGGGAAATCATGACACCTGCCAATCTTTCAAATACCAAAGGGTAAAGCATGAGGCCTAGTAGGCTGTCATTGAACATGACAAGCTTAATGCCAAGTTTATAACAGAAAAAGGGCAATCTTATTGTGGTTTATTCAGTTTTATGTTGCTGGTTCAGTAGGAAGGCATACTCTCTCTCTCTCTCTCTCTGTCTCTCTGTCTCTTTATAAATCTAATTTATAACATTTGAAATACCAAACAGATTCTTTACATATCTCTTGAGCCCCTGCTCCCCTTCACTACCCCCAGTGTCTCCTTTAGGGAACAACCCCTAAATCCTTCCAATTTAGCATGTTCGTGAGGCTAGACAATTGTTTTAGTTGAGCATTTCTTGCCGTTGTTATAGAGCTATTTCTAACTCCAAACATTTCCGTTTAATTACTGCTCAGACTGTTGCTCTATTTTCATCTAACCTGCCCCTCGCTTGAGCCCATTGGGCTGCAGAAAGAATTACTCCCCACGCTGTTCTTTAGCCCTTCTTGTTCAGATCTGTAATTGGCCCTGTGTTTTTGACTTTTTGCTAATAAGCAGCTTACTTTCTCTCCCCCTAGACTCAACCCACCACTTTTGTTTCATGAATTTTACAAAGGATTTTAATAGATGCTTTAGGCTATGCAAAATGTTATATGAAGGGAAGCATTAATGCAACAGCCTTGACACAAAGGACGTGTGAATGGCTGCTTATCATTACAGTCAGGTCTCAAAATTTTCATTAGGAGTTCTGGAGGACAAAAGAAGAAAAAAGTGCAGCTATATGAAGGAATATTAACCTATACTGTGTAACCAACTATAATTGCTTAGCATTTTACATTAGCTCTCTTCAGACACGGCCTCTCGTTATTTTTACACATACATAATAACTCCTTATTACAGCGGTATAGTTCATGCCGATCCGCGGTGGATAAGGCTGTGTCAGCACTTCCCACATAAGACTCACTTTCCTGGGTTTAAAACAGCTGTAAAATTTACCTCCAGACCGAAGGTTGGTAATCAACTTTCCACCTGGAGAGAGAATTTTGTTTAAAGTTAAAGAAATTAAAAAAAAAAAAAACCCAACACTTTCATTAAGAAAAAAAGTTTGCTTGTTTTAAATTACCAACGAGAAATGAATGAACATGTGTAATACATTTTTGAATTTCTAAATATGGATGTTTATTGAAATCTACTCTGAAATGTGCTTTTGATGATAAATATAAATAAATGAATTTTAAACAGCACCAAAATTAAATACGACATTCATAATAGACTTTATTGAAAATATTTATATTCCTAATAGGTTGCATTTCATCCAATGGTGCTAGGAGCACTGCACATATTTTCAAGATGTATAATCCATAGTTTTCACTGGAAAATGAATAAAAATATTTATCAATTCCAAGTGTAAGAGCCCATGAAAAGTCATCCACTTATATAACAATATACAGGCTTTTAGAATTATTTTGAAATCCTGTTTCCTGAAAGTCTCTGAGCAAACTGATTTTGACTAAGAGAGTAGGAACTCAGCAAAATACTGGTCTGTGACCGAAAAACTGGGGACTGTGTAAGAGTAGACGGCGGATTTGCTATATGAAAAGATGGGTCCATTTGTGGAAATTTAGGCTTCTGGCAGAAGTAATTCAGAGGATGATACTGCTAATTTTCATTAACTTTGCAAAGTACTCCACAGTTTTCTCAATTCCTAAGGTGCAAAAGTATTTGAGATCATGCTCAAACAATAATAAGAGACATATCAGCATTAACTGCTCCCCTAAATGTGCCCAATTCATTTGTCATGAAATGTCTGCATTTGTTTCTAAAGGAAATGAAAGCTACAAAATGGCCTATCACTTCTTGAAGTTATCGGAGAAGGTCTTCTAATAGGTGGATAAAAATTTACATGGAAATTTTCCCTTATGTTGAAAAAAGCTTAGAATATCTTTAAAATTATTTCAACCATGCTGATTCTATAGCAAAAGCTGAAAATATATCATTCAACACGTTATGTCTGTGAACAACAAATAAAATCTATCAAATATCAATGGGATAAGACAGATCTTGTTTTTTTATTCCTACTAAACTTCTAGTCTTTTCCTCTGCTTCTTTCACCCTTTTAACTCAAATGAGAAGGCCTATCTTAGCTATGTTTCTCAGACTTAGCTGATTCCCTGATACAACCCAAGGACTGCTAAAAAAGAAAAAAGAAATACTCATTTAAAAGTGCAAATCCACTTAGAGTAATATCAGATTCTATAAAGCAACTTATATTACTATCTCTTGAAGTGACAGCTTACAAAAGGTGGAAACATAGACTAAAAGTGGCTCTCAGCACAAAGATATTCATGTCTCATGGTTTTAGTGTAGTAAGGAAGTAGCACCTCTGTCCCTAAACTGTTGGAGTAAAGGGGTCCCGGCTGGCATTTGTGCGATGACTCTTCTGCGTTGGAAAAAGCTGCAACTTGTTAGTACAGTTCCAGTAAACAGAGTGCTAGCCTCACATAGCTAATTAGCTGTGGCCCCTGCTCGCCTGTGCTATGTAGTGACACTCTAATCAGAGATGATTGTCATCAGATATCACAGATGTCTCTCTTGCTGCTCAGCCCAGGCAGGCACTGGTGCAGTTTAGGGAAGGAAGCACTAAAAGCTGTTCAGAGACACCCGGTCTTTGGGTGCCTCAGCTGCTGGTTCCAGGCAGCTCGTCACTCCTGCCTACTGAGAGGAAGAACGCAGGGTTAGGCAAGGGGGGTATCATACCTGTCGAGTTTTCCAGGAGGCAGTGATGCAATCAGTTTGAAAACAGAGGTATCAGAACAAAAACATGTAACTGAAGCTACTCAGGACTTTTCTGAGCCACCTGGGATTCTTGGAGATGACAAATGCTAATTCTTCTAATTCATCACATATTTTTCAACTGGGTGTCTGAGAGGGCTAAAGGAACAGGGTTAAAAATTTACAAGCCACAGTCAAAGATGTGGTAAGGAAGATAAAGCAGCATGCAAAGAGGTGTGACTTGAGCCCTAAAGTGGGAATCTGATAACCCAATAATCCTCAACCTCTCTCTCTCATCTAGGCCTCTTGCTCCGCCCCACAGACTTAGAAACCCTCTATTCGCTGGCCCTTCTACCTAGCACCCTGTTATCCCTCAGGAGTAACTGAACTTTGTCGCTGGGTTGCTGGTAATCCTCCTCTCTGAAGGACTTTCAGCTCATTTGACTTCTCTCATAAATAAAAATTGCCCTCCCCCGAACCCCACCGCCATTTCCAAACACCCACACCATGGCTTCTCCAGCATCCTCTCGGCTCCCCCAGCTGCTCTTTCTTGGGATCTGCCCAGGCTCTTCTTCCGTGTGTTGTCCTAACATTCGATGCTGAGAGTTCCATTCCCAGTCCTCGTTTAGGGTCCTTCTCAGCTACCATCTCCTGCATAACCTCATCCACACCTATCTCTTCTCCACCAAGCCCTCTCTTGACACACATAAATCTTCTTCCAGGGCTCTCCTAAGCTCCACATGTTTATCGAGCATTTTCTCCAACTATCCCAGGGACATCTTCTATTTAACTTGCCCCAAATTATAAATTCACCTGTGTCCCAGCCCTTCTCACTCTTAGGAACTCCCTCTAACCCAAGTCTTCCTTTGTATTTGCCAACTCTGAGAGGACTTCACTCTCCACTTGAGTTACCTAAGTCAAAAACCTGAAACTGGTCGGGCGCAGTGGCTCCCAGCACTTTGGGAGGCCGAGGCGGGAGGATCACGAGGTCAGGAGATCGAGACCATCCTGGCTAACATGGTGAAACCCTGTCTCTACTAAAAATATAAAAAATTAGCTGAGCGTGGTGGCGGGCGCCTGTAGTCCCAGCTACTCAGGAGGCTTAGGCAGGAGAATGGCATGAACCCAGGAGGCGGAGCTTGCAGTGAGCCAAGATTGCGCCACTGCATTCCAACCTGAGTGACAGAGCAAGACTCCGTCTCACAAAACAAACAAACAAACAAACAAAAACCCTGAAGCCACCCGGGACCCCTGCTTTCCTTGGCTCCCAAACACTGGCTCTCAGGAAGCTTGGTTGTGTTCTTTGTATCCCTGGATTCATTCCCTCCACTCCATTTCAGCAGTCTCTGCCTTATTAAAAGCTTTTGTTATCTCCCTGCTTGGCTAATTCTTGCTACAAAAAATATCCAGTATCCTATGAGTGATCTTTCTAGAATGAAAAGCTTATCTTACTGTTCCCTTGCTCAGAACCTGAAGAGATAGCTAAACTTTAAGGAAAGACTGGCAGGTAAGTCCCGCTTTCCAGACACAGCTCACAAGTCTTATTTTTCTGGCAACTCTTTCCTAGCAGAAGAAAGTGCTGCTTCCTAAATGCTTTGAGTCCCATTTTCACATTTTGGTTAGAACTCTAATTACATTATTTTTTAAAAAAAATAGGGTCTCACTCTGTAACTCAGGCTGGAGTGCAGTGGCATGATCATAGCTCACTGTAACCTCAAACTCCTGGCCTCAAGAGATCCTCCAGCCTCGGCCTCCCGAGGAGTTGGGATTACAGGTGTGAGCCACTGCACCTGGCCTCTAATTACATTTCTATGAATGTTAACGTATATGTCTATTTCCCCTGACTGGGAGTCTCTGGAGGACAAGTAATGTTCATCTTTGCAAATCTTTACCTGGCCTAGTGCCTGGCACACAGAAGACCTTTAAACATTTATTAACTGAATGAATAAATAAATTCAAGAATAAATGAATGAATGAGTGAATGAATGAATAAATAAGAATGTACCATTGCATAGGGTCAGGTAGGAAGACAACTAACATCTTGAAGGTTTCTTTAGCTTTTCACAAAGTCTTAGGGAACTGAGAGACTATATCAGGGTGAGATTGCAAATAGTAGTAGTAATAATAATAATAGTAATAACCACAATTCATTAGGCACTTGTGCCAGACATCATGCCAAATTTACATAAATTAACCCATTTAATCAATAGGAATCTGATAAGTATAATTTAATCTGTTTTACAGATGAAGAAATTGACAGTTAAGGTCCCACAGCTAGTGAGTCATGGAGTCAGGATATGAACCCAGGAATGCCTGCCTTATTTCCAAGTCTGTGGTAGAAAACACCAGGCTCACACTGCCTACATTGTCTACAGTCTTGGGAATTTCGCACTTTGGGAATTTAGGCCAAAGTAGTGCACGAAAAGGAGGTATGAAAAACACCTTACTACTTTATAGGTAAAAATCAGATGGAGGGCCAGGCACCGTGGCTCACGCCTGTAATCCCAGCACTTTGGGAGGCCGAGGCGGGCAGATCATGAGGTCAGGAGATGGGGTTCCACCATATTGTACTAAAAATACAAAAATTAGCCAGGCGTGGTGGCATGTGCCTGTAGTCCCAGCTACTCGAGAGGCTGAGGCAGAAGAATCGCTTGAACCCAGGAGGCAGAGATTGCAGTGAGCCGAAACTGTGCCACTGCACTCCAGCCTGGGTGACAGAGTGAGATTCTGTTTCAAAAAAAAAAAAAAGAAAGAAAGAAAAAAACAGATGGAGGTTTTTCCTAAAAGCTGGCCAATCTATTACCTCAGCTAATTATGGTGCCCAGCTATGCTGGAGATTCTATTTCTCCATCGTTCTCAGCCCTAGGGCCACAGATGCATCCCTCAACTATGACAGTTCCCTTGCAAAATGCAAGCCTTCATTCATCAGTCGGACTCAGGAAGGAATCGGGTTTGAAACAGCATGTAAATCACTAATGCAGAGTGGAACCCTTGCCCAGGAAGTTCAGCAAAAATGTGGCCAGAACACTTGGTTTGCAGATAAACATTTTCACAACCCACTTATTATTTGTTCAATATGATGCTTTTCACTAAATTAGTTGAATAATTTTCCTATGGTTATTGTGGTGCTGAGTAGACAAGCTCAACAGCAAACAGTATAAAGAATGTGTGTTAGAGGAAAGCGAGAATGTGGGAGAGTTGGTTGAATTTGAAACTGCTGAATGCTTGTAAATAATATTGAAAGACTATTTCCTAGCATTTAATTGAGTGAAATATAAGGGTCTTTTTATTTAAAAAAATTTTTTTGGAATGGGGAGGAAGTGCTGGAAAAAATATGTCTTTGGCCTTGGCACTGAAAACATAAAGTTCTTGTGCCTCCTCTCCCACCCACCCCTCCACCTTTTCTAATATGTTTATTACATTTTTCAGTCTCTGGTTTGAACTTTTTTTCTGTCAAGTTTCCGGAATTATAAGGAATACAAAATTACTGAGCAATCGAGGTAGATACTAGCTCATTTAAATTTGAACCATTTGCTAGACTCATTGAAAAACAATGGTCTTAAAAAGCCACAACATTCTAAAACACATTGTAGGGACCAGAGAAGACCTCTAAAGGCTCCTGATTTGAGTGTGAGTTCATAAGTTTAAGCAATATGTAACATTACTTTTACTGGGGAGCATATTTTTCAGCTATGTGGTTGCGTGCTAGGAAAATAAAAGCAAAGTATGTGTGGCCAAGGAAATAAGAACAGTAAAACAGCCCAAATAATCTAGCACTGATTTCAATCCTATATATAACCATATAGAGTAATGCTTATTATTATCACAATTTGCATTTGTGATACCTTGCATTTTAGAAAGTGTTTTTCTTATATATATGGTCAGTCTTACTTGGACCATAGATCAAAACTGTAAGTTTGGCAGGTAAGAATCATCCCCAATGTAGAGAAAAGGTAACTGAGTTTCAGCAAGATATAGGGACTTTCCCATGGTACAAGTAGGTTATCTGAGGCCTAGTACTTTCTCTCCCCTACAGCCATACAATACTAAACGTGCATGTACCTGTGTGTGCTGAAAGCTGTGCTCAGAATGCAGACTCAAGTTTAATTCTGTGGCAGTTTAGAACAGTAAGCAAATTTAAGATTGTGCAATAGTTGCATTTCTGGTCCCAAAGCCTGGTTTAATAAAAGCAAATCAGCCTTGATTATTGGCTAAGTAAATGAAAGTGTTAATTAAGCTCAGCTCCCTGGTCAGAAATAAAAGGCTGTGAAATTCAAACATACCTGAGGAATGTGAGCAGGCAACTGTGAACTTGTGTACAAGGATATAGTCACATTCATTTTTGTTTGCCTGCTGTCCAGCCTGGGGACTACAAGATAGTAAACCCATATCAAATGTATCAAATGTGAAAAGGAGTGAAAGGGGGAAAACAGAAAGGAGGGAGAAAGAAAAGGTGTGAATGAAAAGTAGGAAGAAGGAGAATAGGAAGGAGAGAGTGGTAAACTTCATTCACTAATTGGCTGTATGGAAGGTGAATATTAACTAAGGCACAGTTTGGAAAGGTGCCAATTTGTTCTTCCTGCCTTGGCTGTTAGCTGACTGCCTTTCATTAGGTATGAATATACATATTCACAAACATTCATAGATAAGTCAACAGTTCTATATATACCCACACCCCACAATGCACATGTAAACACACACACACATGCACACACACACACAAACTGAGCTTCACATCTAACACAAACGCCCAGAGCAAAGATATGACCAAAGAGGAGGATGAAAATACTATAGATGTAAAAGAGATAAGAGGAAACATTTTGGGCATGGGCTATATATTCTTGAATTAGGATGATGAAACTGAAATACACACACACAGAGTTTCCCTTAACATGGAAAGTGTAGGGAGGTGGTACTCTTTGCTGAAATGAGGTTAAAAATATTCACCGAAATATAAAAGCTGCTCAAAGTAAGGGTCTTTCTAAAAACCAGAGCAGGCAAGAAAAGAGCCCAACTTCTGAAGATGCTAACCAAATTATGATCTGTTTCCAACAGAGAGATCCACCTTAAGAAAGGTCCAGAGAGCTCGATAGAAACCAAATACAGTAAGAGGAAGTTGGGAGTGTGGGTGTCAGGCTGTCAGTAATTTGACAGCTATGGTAACTACCCTCTAATCCAGCCAGCTCCAGCCACGCTCTCAGCTGACACCACCAGGACTGACTGACAGCTGAGGAGCAGGCACTTTTTACAGGCTCAAGTGACATCCAGTCTATTAAGGCTGACAAGCACAAAGCAGAGATTTGCCCTGAATGGTTTGGTACTGAAGCCTAGTAAAGGGGTTATTTGAAAGGTCTTAGAGAAAGTGTCAGACTCCAGCTCAGATGATAACAATATTGTAATGATGGTACTGGACAATGAAGTGCGATGATTGCCCATATGGGCTGGGAAGACTGGAGGCGAATCGGGAAAGCCAAGCAGGAGCACGCAGAAGCTGATTCTCCAAGGCCAGTGTGCAACCATTCAAGGAATTTCCTTTGGTGGTGTGTTCACTTAGGTGTTGGGGGGCGGGGGGGCTTCTCAACGTTGCATATTAATTGTATTTGCATGGCAGGTGGGGTGAACAGTAAGCAGCTCTGGAGAACTGGGTACAAACTACCTGAAACAAACATTTGCCTGCCTTTGGTTCACTCTTCATCAAGAGGCATTGAAAACATTTTCCAGAAGAAAATGAATGGTAATTTTCAGACTACCACTTTGCTTATTAACTCTGACTGAAAAGTCAATTAGGCCTGCAATGATATGACTATGATTAGCATCACTGCTGTTCTTGACTGAACTGGCTCCCACAGGGTGCCACACACTTCGTCAACAACAGCACTCAGAATTGATTCAGCAGGCGTTTTTCTCTTAACAGCAGCAAAATGAATTGTTTCTCTAAGTGTCTTTTCATAGTTCTCTTTATGAAATAGAGAAAGGGCAAGTATCATACTCTTGTTTTATTGATAGAAAACCGTCTTCTAGTGTCACCGTGCACTCCCATTTGGGTTAGGCACACCCTTATGTGTATATCTATTTGTTGTCCATTCCTTTATTCCACACATATTTTGTGCTTATTATAAGACAGGTACTTAGGTAGGTGGTTAGAATCCAGGGCTGGGACTGATGTTCAGCTACCAGCATATTAGCTATTAATGTATTGACATACTTCTGCAGGCAAAGAGTTGCTGTGCTGAGTCCCAAGTGGATCCTAACCTCCCTCCCCCATCTGCTTCGCTGGCTTCCCCTTCATGACTCCTTTAAGTTCGCCATGATCTAGCATGAAAGAGTGAATGCCTGGAATAACAGGTCCCCCTTCCAGCATGATGTCCAGCATCCATTCTGAATTTTAAGTCTACCAGTTTTGAAAGGGTTTAAACACCACCACTGGTAGCGCTCGTAAAAATTATGAAAAATGTCCAAACTTTCTAGATGAGTAAACTTTCCCAAGTTTACGCTTCCAAAATTCTTCTCCAAAGGATAACTTCTCAAAGTTTTCACACATAGAACTTCCTTGGGAGTTCTATACATAAGGAGAGTTGAAGTTTGAGTATGCATAGGTAATAAGAATCTTTAAAATTTGAAAGCAAACAAAACCCCAGCACCACCACCAAGAAAATAGAATTTGCTGTTAGAAATATGGATTTGTCTATATGACTTCCAATTTAAATGGCTTCAGGTCTGATTTTGTTTCTCCATTTTTTTCTCTATGATTCTCCATGAAGATACAAAAAAGACTAAAATATATTAATGTTCCCAAATATTAAGACGGAGAGTGATTATTATTTCTAGCACATGTGGTAATAGCCTCAAAACTGTGGCTCCCCCAATGGCAATAAAATGAAAAGCAAACTTAAGATATGGCAGGTCTATGCAGCAGAAAACCAATGACACCTGCCATCAAAAAAAGTAAATAGGGACATGATATATTCCCCTTCATCAGGCTGTCCCATGGTTGAGAAACATGAAAACTATACCAGTTGAAACACTCAGTAGCCATCGTGGGGATACTGAAGGTGGTGCTTTGCATCTTCGAGGACATAATACAAAAAAAATAAAGTGTATAGATCCAAGAAGGGAAATACTGGGAGAAGTGTGGAAAAGGTTTTTTTAAAAAAATAGGGCCAGGCATCGGCCGGGTGCAGTGGCTCACTCCTGTAATCCCAGCACTTTGGGAGACCAAGGCAGGTAGATCATAAGGTCAAGAGATCGAGACCATCCTGGCCAACATCATGAAACCCTGTCTCTACTAAATATATAAAAATTAGTTGGGCGTGGTGGCACGCCTCTGTAGTTCCAGATATTTGGGAGGCTGAGGCAGGAGAATTGCTTGAATCAGGCAGGCAGAGGTTGCAGTGAGACAAGATCGCGCCACTGCACTCCAGCCTGGTAACAGAGTGAGATTCTGTTTCAAAATATATATCTATATCTATATTTTATATTATATATATATAGGGAGAGAGAGAGATGATTGATAGATAGATAGATATAGGGTGGAGCACAATGACTCACACCTGTAATCCTAGCACTTTGGGAGGCCGAGGCAGGTGGATTACCTCAGGTTAGGAGCTGGAAACCAGCCTGGTCAACATGGGGAAACCCGTCTCTACTAAAAATACAAAAATTAGCCAGGCGTGGTGGCAGGTGCCTATAATCTCAGCTACTCAGGGAGGCTGAGGCACGAGAATTGCTTGAACCCGGGAGGCGGAGGTTGCAGTGAGCCAAGATCACGCCACTGCACTCCAGCCTGGGTGACAGAGCAAGACTCAGTATCAAATAAACAAATAATAAAAATAATTTTCAGGCCGGGCGTGGTGGCTCAAGCCTGTAATCCCAGCACTTTGGGAGGCCGAGACGGGCGAATCACGAGTTCAGGAGATCGAGACCATCCTGGCTAACACGGTGAAACCCCGTCTCTACTAAAATACAAAAAAAAAAAATTAGCCGGGCGAGGTGGCGGGCGCCTGTAGTCCCAGCTACTCGGGAGGCTGAGGCAGGAGAATGGCGTGAACCCGGGAGGTGGGGCTTGCAGTGAGCTGAGATCCGGCCACTGCACTCCAGCCTGGGCAACAGAGCCAGACTCCGTCTCAAAAAAAAAAATAATAATAATAATAATAATTTTCAATTTGCTAAATAGCTTAAGAGTACAAGATAATTAGGAAATGGAGCTAGAAGACCCTCTATCTTTCCACATTGCCAGATGAGATGAAAACCTGCTTATCATTAGTGATCGGTCTAGGAGTTGTACATATTGAGCTTTAAGAAAACTAACAACGGAGCCAAGAGCAATCCAAGTAATCAAACTGTTAACATACACCAAATCTGGAATAGTTCTTCTTGTTTGAGGTTGAATGAACAGAAAAACAAAGCAACACAAGGCCATTGAAAATATTATTATAAATCGGGAAAAAAGAATATTGTCTGGATGATCAAGGTGAACAGCAGATCTATAAAAATATCTTACTCTGAGAGTCAGAAGTAGATTCACTTTACCTTCAAGTTTTTTAAAAAAAAGTAGAAGAATGATGATGAGGAGAAAGAAAAAACAAAAGTAAACAGGAAGAGGAAAGACAGAGGAAGAAGAGGAAAGAGAAATATCATCTATGAAACAGGAATAGAGAACATGTTAAGAGGAGATGATAAAATAATAATTGATTTCATGAAAATTAAAAGAGCAATGCCAAAATTAAAATCTCATTTGAAGATAGTAAAGGAAAATGACCTGTAGAACATTAAATCACAGCTACAGGAGACAAACATGAAAAACTCTCTCAGAGAATTTCCAGTCAATATGATATCACAAGATCATCTTTTGTCCCTTTTCTTTCCCTGCCAATACCCCAAACATAGTAATAACAGATAAAATATTTAAAATGACAGGTGTACAAAATATGCTATACTTAAAAGCAAGATAAGTATTCGCAGAACAAAACTAAACAGAAACACAATGCAGTCAGCAGGCTGAAGGCACAAGTTTACTGGGGATAAAGTCTCGGAGAAGGCAGAGGCAACTGGCTTATATCTCAGAAAGAACAGAGCCTGTCTCATTGTGGAAAGTGGAAACTGAGAAGATAATACCAAGCCATAAAAGAAAGATGAGAAAAAAAGGTAAGGGGAAAGAGAGAGACAAATGGGACCTGGGTTAACCATCCCTACTGGATGTATCTGTTATAACTTTAATATCCCTATGGGACAGAAAAACTAAGCCTGCAATATAAGATCTGGTTCTGGACTTCAACACCTGGAGAACTAGATGGAGGTGACAGAGAGGAATACATATGCATGAGCATGAGCACCAGAGAGAGGAGAAGGTAGAAGCAGAAGGAGAGGATGAGATGCAAACTCGACTTGGCCCTCCAAGATAAAATTACAAAACACATTAAGGTCAGTAAGCCAGTTAAGAAAGAGAACATCTAAATCAACAATCAGAAGAGGAATTTATTTCAGATAAATCAAAAGAGGAATTTATCTCAGATCAATATAGTAATCTGAAGATAAATTTCAAAAACAATATATTTAAGATTCTGAAATGTACTAAGGAAAAAAAAAAACCCAAGAAATTATTAAAAACAAAATAGACAGATTTGAACAGGTAGAATTCAAAGAAATCCAATAGAAATTCCAGAAGTAAACAAATATATATGTTAAAATATATTTTTAAAAAACTGTAATGTCAGCCAAAATGGCAGAGGAAAAAAAAAAAAAAAACACTGAAAATTCTCTTCTCCATGAAAGCAAATTGAAAACTGGCAAATGGTCAAACTCAACTTTTTAAAAACTCTGAGAATTAAGCAAAAGCTTGCAGCAAGAAAAACAGCTGAATCTTGGTAATAACCATGAGCTTTGAAGTGTTCTTAACTTTCTCTAGTCCCAGTTCCGATTTTCAGCTCAGTGGCAGCCTTAAAATAAAAAACCTGCAGTTACTGCAGTGGGCAGAACTTAGTTTCTTCAAAGCCACATTGCCAGAGTACAGTCATTATTTAACCTTTCTCGTGGTTCCCTGGAAGCCCACTTTTGCAAGGGTGTCATTATTTGACCTGAATCAGCTCCCTCTATGCAAAAAGCCTTTTCCATGGAGATGAGTGTTGAAAATAGTTGCAGGCAGTTGTTTGACTTCATAACTGCCTGAAGAAGTGGGTTACAGTCACTGTAAACAATAGACTAACCAAAAAGCTTACAATAAAGAATTGAAGAATGAAATGTCAGTGAGGATTCTGAAAATTTCCAACATATTCCTGGAAATCTAAAAGTCCATGTATATACACAGGACTGTTCACATGTTCAGGAAGACCTGACAAGACCCTAACCTCTTATCTCTGGCTGCCTTTAAGGGTCTGCATAAGCAGGAAGGAAAGGCAAAAGAATAATTGTCAACTGCCTGGCTCAGTGTTGAAGATGTGCTCACACACACATTCAGCACCCCTTGTCAAAGACTGGGAGGTTTATTGTTCTAAAATTTAAGAAAATATGTCCACTCATTAGCTGACCACTAAACTAACCAAGCAGAGATTTCAGGGGCCACCCACGATGAATAATGCAAACTTTACAGACTTAGTTTAGATGTTACTAAGCAGATAACTACAACTATAACAAGCAGCAACATCAGTAGGCCCTGGAAAGAGGGGAAAACCTGATTTGTAGGGTTGTACAAAGCAGTTGCACACATTGTTGTATTCTAAATATCCCATTTTCAACTAGAAATTATAAGACATGCAAAGAAACTAAATTATGACCATACACAGAAAAAAAACCCAATCAATAGAAATAATCTCTGAAGAAATCCAAGTTTTTAGACAAAAACTTTAAATAGAGTATTTTAACTACATTCAAAGAACTAGATGAAATTATGTCTAAAGAACTGAGGGAAAATATGAGAACAATGTCCCATCAAAAACAGAAACATTGATAAAGAGACAGAAATTATAAAAATTTAAAAAGTAGAAAATCTGGGTTTCAAAAGACATCAGCTGAAATGAAAAATTCACCAGGAGGGCTCAAGATTAGATTTGAGCTAACAGAAGAATTCACAAACCTGAAGATAGGTTGATAGAGATTATTCAGCCTGAAGAACAGAAAGAAAAATAAATTAAGAGAAATAAATGCAGCCTGGAGATTCATGGAGCACCATCAAGCACAGAAATATACATATACACACAATGGGAGTTCCAGAAGAGGATGAAGAGAGAGAAAGGGGTAGAAAGAACATATGAAGAAAAATGACAAAATACTTCCCACATTTGATGAAAAACATGAATCTAAACATCTAAGCTAAAAAAAACTCCACATAAAATAAATTCAAAGAGAGTGACATATGGAAACATTAAAATCAAATTGTTAAAAACAAAGACACAATCTTGAAAGCAGCAAGAGAGAATCAGTATGTACAAGAGATCATCAGTATGATTAACATCAGTATGATTAAGTATGATCAAGATCATCAGTATGATTAACAACTTATTTCTCATCAAAAAATAGAATCCACAAGACAGCAGGATGACATATGTAATGCTGAATTCAAAAAGCTGTCAGTCAATAATTTCATAACCAGTAGAACTGTTCTTTAAAAATGAAGGCAAAAATAAGATTTAATAGAGATAAACAAAATAGACAAACCAAAACAGAGTTTTCCTAAAAACAAATAACTCAGAGATTTCATTACTGTAAACAAAAACAGAGAGTTTGTTGCTAACAGACCTGCCTCATAAGAAATACTAAAGGCAGGGGCGGAGCAAGATGGCCGAATAGGAACAGCTCCAGTCTCCAACTCCCAGCGCGAGCGACACAGAAGACCGGTGATTTCTGCATTTTCAACTGAGGTACTGGGTTCATCTCACTGGGGAGTGCCGGAGGATCGGTGCTGGTCAGCTGCTGCAGCCCGACCAGCGAGAGCTGAAGCAGGGCGAGGCATTGCCTCACCTGGGAAGCGCAAGGGGGAAGGGAATCCCTTTTCCTAGCCAGGGGAACTGAGACACACAACACCTGGAAAATCGGGTAACTCCCACCCCAATACTGCGCTTTAAGCAAACAGGCACACCAGGAGATCATATCCCACACCTGGCCGGGAGGGTCCCACACCCACGGAGCCTCCTTCATTGCTAGCACAGCAGTCTGTGATCTACCGGCAAGGCAGCAGCGAGGCTGGGGGAGGGGCGCCCGCCATTGCTGAGGCTTAAGTAGGTAAACAAAGCTGCTGGGAAGCTCGAACTGGGTGGAGCTCACAGCAGCTCAAGGAAACCTGCCTGTCTCTGTAGACTCCACCTCTGGGGACAGGGCAATAACAAACACAGCCGAAACCTCTGCAGACGCAAATGACTCTGTCTGACAGCTTTGAAGAGAGCAGTGGATCTCCCAACACGGAGGTTGAGATCTGAGAAGGGACAGACTCCCTGCTCAAGTGGGTCCCTGTGTTATGCCCAGACCGTTTATTCCCCGAAGAAGACCACCAGAGTCCAGAGTCAAAGCTAAGCAGCAAGGATCTTTATTACAGGTTCGAACCTGGAGCTCTCACTTGCTCGTGAAACGAGACGGGCAGGAGAGCTCCCCTACTGAGCTCCGAACAATGTTATATAGTCTAAGGAAAGTAGGCATAGAATCATTATACAAATTAGAGGTATGATTGGCTGGAGTTTGAACAAAGCGATTTGGCAAACTATGATTGGTTCCCGCCATTTCTGATATTTCAGTACAACCCTTGAGGCGGAAGAGCAGTTTTACACAAAGGCAGTTAATTATATTGCATCAGGTTGCACGACCAGTTTATGGCTATCTTGCTTAAACACACCTTGTGACCTGGCTATCTTACTTAAACATTCCTTGTGACCTGGCCTCAGAAAGAGAAACATGTACTTACAGAACTTACGAAACCTCTGGTACGTGCAAAGATTAGAGAGCAGAACAAGGGTGTAGCGGGTGGGGGGCGGGTACACATCTATCTTTGTGTCCTTTCATTTCTCCCTTCTCATAAGTAACTGGATGTCCAATCTTGGATTTCCAGAGTCTTATAATATAGCCTCACTTTCTGGGTGCAGGAGAGGCTGGTGATGGCTACGGAGGACCATTAGTTGGATGGTATCAAACCTTTCTCTGACAAATTGTAAAATTTTATTTACCACACAGGGGCCTATAGTGAATAGAAGTAGTAAAGACATTAGGGGGCCTAAAAGGGGTGCCAGAAGGGAAAACATTGAAGAGCTCCACCAATTGTTAGCGGCTGTAGTGAATTGTTGCTTTTTCATTTCTAAGCTTAGTTCGTGTAGGCGTTGGACTCTTTCCTCAACTAACCCTGACTCATTTATATAGAAACAGCATTCTTCTTTGAGGAACATACAGGTACCTCCTTTCTCAGCCGTGAGTAAGTCTAAGGCTCTGCGGTTTTGAAGGGTGACCTGTGCTAGGGAGGTGAGCTGCCGCTGAAGGGAGGCTAGGGAATAGGCGGAGTCTTCCATAGCAACAGAGAATTGTTGTAACAGCTTGTCGTTTTCTATCATGGAGTGTTTTAGGGCCCCTCCTGCTAACCCCGCTGCGACGACAGAGGTGGTTAAGGATATTCCGGCAATTAGTGGTAGAAAAACTGCTCGTCTATGTCGCGCAGTTTTAGTTGGGGCGGTCCCTGCCCAGCCTATGAACTCTGCCGGGGTTAGCAGTGTCAGTCGGGGAACTAGGGTAACAGGGATACACAACTGTCCGTCAGAGATGCTTTTGGACAGAGTTTTTAACAGAGTCATATTACACCAGAAGAACACACCAGGGGGAGCATATATGGGACTATTAGGGTATGTAGCCGATTGGTTGCAGAGGCTGTTGCTAAATGCCGAATAACAATAGGGGTATTTCTCTTGGTATGGGTCACGGTACAGGGCTACATCGGGTATCGTGACTATCGATGAGTTAAAACCTGTATAGTTTGTGGGAGGGGAGGATAGAGGAACAGCCGTTAATGGTGGTCTTCCTAGGGTTGCACACATAAAGCAAGAGGACAGGTCGCCTAAACCAGTGAGGTTGGCGAATGCTAGCCCTTCCCGTAATAGAGTTAGCCAGGAGAAGGGCTGCAAGTCTTGTGATAACTTGGTTTCTTGCCTGTGGATTTGTGTGTGGATTAAGGGTTGAATCTGGACTAGACTTCTCCACAGATATAAATGGCTACTGGGCCAGGTACTAGTTGATGAGTAATATACTCCCCCATGTTGTGGGGTTGTCCACCGAGAGTCCCATGGGTCTCTAATTATCCAAGTGTAAGTGACGGGAGACTCAGTTTTGTAAAAATACCACCCTTGTCGTTCTCTCCAGTATCGGACAGAGTGCGTCTTACAGTAGCTATATGGGCAACCTGCACTCTGGTGCCACCAATAATTTTTACAATTATATTCAGTTTGATCATATTCAAAACAGATCATGGGTGTTGCTGGTTGGGCAATCTGGAACCTAGTGAAATTGAGGTAAACTATAGTATTACACCCTGAGGGGGGGCAGTCTGTGCTAGCTAGCAGTTTACCCGCTTGGGGGGTTTCCCCGGGGTGAGTTTTGTTTTCATAGAGCCAGAACCTCCAGACATAGGGATTAGACGGCGCAGCAGTGAGGAGAGTCAGATGCATAAGGCATAAAAGCATAGGTAAGCTAGACATGGTTACGGCTATGGGGATGACGGCGCAGGGTTAGCTTTAAGGGATTGTTCTTAGCTTTGTCTACAGTCCATGTAACCGGTGCTCCAGACGGCTCGAGAAGGTCGGATGTTGGGTCCACTGGTTTGACGTGTGTGTAGTGGATCCACGAAGCGATGCCTTCTACTTTGAGAGCGGTGGGAGTAGTCAGGAGTACTTGCAGTGGTCCTTTCCACCTGGGTTGAAGAGTTTCTTGCCGGTGGCGCTTGACTAGGACCCAGTCTCCCGGCTGGAACGGATGAGGCGTCGGCGGAGGTCCTGCCTCGTACAGTTCTCGTAGTCTGGGCCAAATTTCCTGGTGAATTTTCTGTAAGGCTTGTAAGGAGAACAGGAGCTCAGAGACATTTTCAGTTTCAGGTTTGAGTAAGTCATCTTTTAGACTGGGGACCAGGGGTGGGGGTCTGCCATACATGATTTCATATGGTGTGAGGCCTAGTCTGTAAGGGGTATTTCGGGCCCGGAACAGAGCGTAGGGGAGAAGTACTACCCAATTAGCGCCAGTCTCCATGGTCAATTTAGTTAAGGTCTCCTTCAGAGTCCGATTCATCCTTTCTACCTGTCCTGAGCTTTGGGGCCTATAAGCACAATGTAATTTCCAATTTGCCCCCAGAATGGAAGCCAAATCCTGACTTACCTTAGCAACGAAGGCTGGTCCATTGTCTGACCCTATTTGGACGGGAAAGCCATACCTGGGGAGGATTTCTTCCAAAATTTTCTTTGCTACAACCTGAGCAGTTTCTCTCTTAGTTGGGAATGCTTCTGTCCATCCTGAAAAAGTATCTACAAAGACAAGTAAGTACTGATACCCATATTTTCCAGGCTTTATCTCAGTAAAGTCTATTTCCCAATAGATACCAGGCCTAGTTCCTCTACACCTAATTCCTGTGGTGGTCTGGGTTTGGGGGCAAGCGTTGTTTAGTTGGCAGGCTTTGCAATTTGTTGTGACATCGCTGGCCAGTTCAGCTATGCGCCTGATTCTAAACTTGGCGTGCCTGATTAAGTCCATCATTCGCCGGGCACCCAGGTGGGTTGTCCGGTGGATGTGTTCCAACACCTGCCGTCCTAATTTTTCTGGTAGGATGGTTTGGTCATTTATATCAGTCCACCACCCATTTTTAACCTGTTTTAGTGGAAGCGTGTTCATCCATTCGCGATCCTGTTCGGTATAGTCGGGAAAACATGGCAAATTTCACGGGCCAGGATCGGGGAGCTGGAGCGCGAGGAGCTGACTGGGAGCTTTTGCTATGCTCCTTGCGGTTTGGTCGGCTAAGAAGTTGCCTCGAGCAATTGGCGTAGTTGGTTTCTGATGCCCAGGGCAATGTACAATAGCCAATTTCTTTGGTTTCCACAAAGCAGTTAATAGAGCTAGGATCTCTTGCTTGTTTTTTATTTCTTTGCCTTCGGCTGTTAATAGTCCCCTTTCTCTGTAGATGGCCCCATGTATGTGCGCAGTAGCGAAAGCATAGCGGCTATCCGTGTATACTGTTAGTTTTTTCTCTGCCCCTAGGGTGAGGGCCTGTGTAAGGGCTATCAGTTCGGCTCTTTGGGCCGATGTCCCTGGAGGCAAGGGTTCCGCCCAGATTACCTCAGTCTCTGACGTTACAGCCGCTCCTGCATACCGCTGGCCTTGGTGGACATAGCTGCTGCCATCAGTGAACCAGGTGAGTTCTGTGTCGGGGAGCGGACGATCTTGCAGGTCCTCCCGCACCCCATGCACCTGAGCCAGTATCTCAGTGCACTCATGGGACGGGGCGTCCAAGTCTGGATTTGGCAGCAGTGAAGCAGGGTTTAAAGAGGTTGGGGGCAGAAAAGTTATTCTGAGGGGGTTTAACAGCAGTCCTTGATAGTGGGTGAGCCGGGCGTTACTCATCCATCGGTCCGGCGGCTGCCGGAGGACGCCTTCAATGGCATGCGGGGTTATAACGCGCAACTCTTGCCCCATGATAAGTTTATCAGCGTCTCGGACCATTAGGGCGGTCGCCGCGATTATCTGGAGGCAGGGTGGCCAGCCAGCAGCCACTGAATCTAATTTTTTTGACAAATAGGCAACTGGCCTCTGCCAGGGGCCTAGGTACTGTGTTAACACGGCTTTTGCAACACCCTTACTTTCATCCACGTATAAGTGGAAGGGTTTGGAGACATCAGGGAGCCCCAGCGCGGGGGCTGATAACAAGGCAGTTTTGATTTGCTGAAAGGCCAGCTCAGCCTCTTCCGTCCAATTGAAGGGCTGCCGTTCCTTTGTTGCCTGGTATAGGGGCTTGGCTAACTCAGCAAATCCGGGTATCCATAACCTACAGAACCCTGCCGACCCCAGGAATTCTCTCACTTGCCGTGTTGACTGGGGTCTAGGGATGCGTAGGACTGTTTCCTTTCGGGCTTTGGTTAGCCAGCGTTGCCCCCCTTTTAATAGGTACCCCAGATAAGTTACCTCCGACTTGCAGATCTGAGCCTTTGTTGCTGAGGCTCGGTAGCCTAGCTCCCCCAGAGTCTTCAGGAGGTCCTCAGTCCCTCGAACACAAGTTTCCGGGGACCTGGCCGCTATTAAGAGATCATCAACATATTGCAAAAGAGTTATTTCAGGGTGTTGCCGCCGGTACTCACCCAGATCTTCATGAAGGGCTTCATCGAACAGAGTTGGCGAGTTCTTGAACCCTTGTGGCAGTCTGGTCCATGTTAGCTGACCGTTGATGCCCCTCTCAGGATCCGTCCATTGAAATGCAAAGAGTTCTTGACTTTTGGGAGCCAGAGGAAGGCTGAAGAAAGCGTCTTTTAGATCAAGAACGGTATACCACTGTTTTTTGGGATGTAAGGCACTCAGAAGGGTGTATGGATTGGGCACAGTGGGATGTATGTCCATGACCCTTTTATTAACTTCTCTTAAATCCTGTACTGGCCTGTAGTCCGTACTGTTGGGTTTACGAACAGGTAACAGTGGAGTATTCCAGGATGAGTGGCAAGCCCGTAGGACTCCCTGGTCTAGGAGTCGGCGGGATATGGGGCGTAATTCCTTCTCTTGCCTCCAGGGGCATAGGATATTGCCGAACCTGAACGGGGTCCGTCCCTGGCTTAACTTCCACAAATATGGCAGGTCGATGTTTAGCTAGCCCCAAGCCCCCAGTTTCTGCCCACGCTTCAGGGAAACGCTGGAGCCAAGAGTCAATTCCCTGATCGGGGGGCTTTTGCTCTTGATGGAGTCGGTACTCATCTTCTAAGGTGACAGTCAGGATAGATATTGGCCTGTTTTGGGAATCAGTTATCTTGGGCCCTTCTGGCTCAAAGTGGATTTGGGCCCCCATCTTTGTCAGCAAGTCCCTCCCTAGTAGAGGGCAGGGGCTCTCTGGGATGACTAGGAAGGAATGGGAGACTTTTCCCGTTCCTAAGTCTACAGTCCTCTGGGTTGTCCAGGGGTATTTTTTGATGCCTGTGGCCCCGTGCACCCAGGATGTTTTCTTAGACATTTTTCCAATTGGTTTGGTTAGGACTGAGCGTTCCGCCCCAGTATCGACCAAGAAGCGAACTGGGGACCCCTCCACTTGCAAAGTTACCCTGGGTTCGGGGAGGGGGTCCGAACCCCGTCCTCCCTAGTCAGAGTCCTGGGTAACGAGTACGGAGGTAGGGTTAGCTGGTCTCCGTTTCTTTGGGCAGTCTTTAATCCAGTGGCCACGTTCCTTGCAATAAGCACACTGATCTTTTTCTAATCCTTGCCTAGGGCCTTGCTTTTTCTGCTTTCTGTTTTGGCCATTTCCTGCCTGGGGGAAAGCTGCTACTAAGACTTTGGTCATTTCTTTGGTTGCCTTGAACTGTTTTTCTTCTGGAGTATCCCTATTATTATAAACTCGCTGGGCCATCTGAAGGAGGTCCTGAATCTGCTTTCCCTCTAAACCTTCTAATTTCTGGAGTTTTCTTTTAATATCTGGTGTTTCCTGGTTTACAAAGGACATTACTACCGCTGCCTGATTTTCCGGTGCTTCCGGGTCCATAGGGGTAAACTGTCTGAAGGCTTCCATTAATCTCTCTAAATACACAGCGGGGCTTTCTGTCTTACCTTGTAACACAGAATATACTTTAGCCAAATTGGTGGGCTTGCGAGCTGCAGCCCGGAGACCCGCCATTAGAGTCTGGTGATAAATGAGCAGTCGTCCCCTACCTTCTGCCGTGTTGTAGTCCCATCTGGGCCGGGTCAAAGGGAAAGCCGCATTAATGAGGTCAGGATTTGCAGTTGGCTGGCCGTCATCTCCTGGAACCAGTTTTCTGGCCTCAACTTGGATTCTTTCCCGCTCCTCCGTTGTGAACAGGATTCGGAGGAGCTGTTGACAGTCATCCCAGGTCGGCTGGTGAGTAAACATGACACTGTCTAACAACGAGGTTAGATCTTTGGGATTATCTGAGAACCGAGCATTTTGGGACTTCCAATTGTATAAATCACTGGTGGAAAAAGGCCAATACATGAGACGGGAGAGCCCGGTATCATCGAGCGATCCTATTTCTCTGAGAGGCAGGGCTACAGTGGAGTCAGGGAGTCGGGAAGCTTGGTCCCGCTGTACGCGGCCTCGTGTTCGGCCGGCCGGCCCCCCCAGGTTACTTTCACTCTCGGCTGCTTCCGCTTCTCGGTTTCCCTCTACGGAAGCACCACCCTGGGGGACTGGGTCCTGCGGGATAAGGTGCTGATATGGTGGGGGAAATGTGGGTTCTAACGTTAGGGGGTCCTGGCTGTCCGGCAGCACAGGGGCCGAGGGAGCAGAGGGAGTCTTTTGTCTTGTAGGTCGCGTTACTAGGACTTTGCAGGGCTCAAGGATGAATGGAGTTATCCAGGGTGGTGGGTTTTCCACAAGATCCTGCCACACTAGAATATAAGGAATTTGATCAGGATGTCCTGACTGCCCTGGCAGGAAAATCTTAGTTTTTACCTTAGTAATAATAGAGAGACAGAAAGTTCCTTCAGAGGGCCACCCTACGCCGAAAGAGGGCCACTCTGAACGGCAGAAAGTAACTAGCTTTCCCTTCTTTAGTTCTACGCTTAAGTTACGCCCCCAAGCCTTCACATCCTTAAAATTGGTAACAAGGAGTGAGAGCGGCGTGCTCTGGTTGTTGCCCATCTTTGGACTGCTCCTACAAAGAGAAGGGGGGACGAAAATGAGTGTGAAGCAGAGGGGAGTATCCGACAGGTCCGGTCCTGGAGGGGGAAGAAAAGGTTTTATGTTTCGTTTTGGGCTTACACTTAACACTTAACAATAACGGACAGACAGTAATAACGATGAGCATTCGCGAGCGCGTGTCGGACTTCCGACCTGAGTCAGACGGGGCAACCAAGGATGGAGGCCCCCAGATGGGCACTGGGGAACGTCTCCCACCAGTCCCGAGTGGCTGTCTTCTAGCGCGTCCGCCAAGACCGTGCCACTTACAGAACAGACCAATACAGATTACAGATTACGGATTTCACGAAATTTCAGGGAGACAGACAGAGACAAAGACAGAGACAGTGACAAAGCCGGCTTACCTACAGATTAAGATCCGTTGACTTGGGGGTCTGGTGGGCTTGGGGGAAATCCCGGACGAGCCCCCATTTGTTATGCCCAGACCGTTTATTCCCCGAAGAAGACCACCAGAGTCCAGAGTCAAAGCTAAGCAGCAAGGATCTTTATTACAGGTTCGAACCTGGAGCTCTCACTTGCTCGTGAAACGAGACGGGCAGGAGAGCTCCCCTACTGAGCTCCGAACAATGTTATATAGTCTAAGGAAAGTAGGCATAGAATCATTATACAAATTAGAGGTATGATTGGCTGGAGTTTGAACAAAGCGATTTGGCAAACTATGATTGGTTCCTGCCATTTCTGATATTTCAGTACAACCCTTGAGGCGGAAGAGCAGTTTTACACAAAGGCAGTTAATTATATTGCATCAGGTTGCACGACCAGTTTATGGCTATCTTGCTTAAACACACCTTGTGACCTGGCTATCTTACTTAAACATTCCTTGTGACCTGGCCTCAGAAAGAGAAACATGTACTTACAGAACTTACGAAACCTCTGGTACGTGCAAAGATTAGAGAGCAGAACAAGGGTGTAGCGGGTGGGGGGCGGGTACACATCTATCTTTGTGTCCTTTCACCTGACCCCTGAGTAGCCTAACTGGGAGACATCCCCCACTAGGGGCAGTCTGACACCCCACACCTCACAGGGTGGAGTACACCCCTGAGAGGAAGCTTCCAAAGCAAGAATCAGACAGGTACACTCGCTGTTCAGAAATATTCTATCTTCTGCAGCCTCTGCTGCTGATACCCAGGCAAACAGGGTCTGGAGTGGACCTCAAGCAATCTCCAACAGACCTACAGCTGAGGGTCCTGACTGTTAGAAGGAAAACTATCAAACAGGAAGGACACCTACACCAAAACCCCATCAGTACATCACCATCATCAAAGACCAGAGGCAGATAAAACCACAAAGATGGGGAAAAAGCAGGGCAGAAAAGCTGGAAATTCAAAAAATAAGAGCGCATCTCCCCCGGCAAAGGAGCGCAGCTCATTGCCAGCAACGGATCAAAGCTGGACGGAGAATGACTTTGACGAGATGAGAGAAGAAGGCTTCAGTCCATCAAATTTCTCAGAGCTAAAGGAGGAATTACGTACCCAGCGCAAAGAAACTAAAAATCTTGAAAAAAAAGTGGAAGAATTGATGGCTAGAGTAATTAATGCAGAGAAGGTCATAAACGAAATGAAAGAGATGAAAACCATGACACGAGAAATACGTGACAAATGCACAAGCTTCAGTAACCGACTCGATCAACTGGAAGAAAGAGTATCTGCGATTGAGGATCAAATGAATGAAATGAAGCGAGAAGAGAAACCAAAAGAAAAAAGAAGAAAAAGAAATGAACAAAGCCTGCAAGAAGTATGGGATTATGTAAAAAGACCAAATCTACGTCTGATTGGGGTGCCTGAAAGTGAGGGGGAAAATGGAACCAAGTTGGAAAACACTCTTCAGGATATCATCCAGGAGAACTTCCCCAACCTAGTAGGGCAGGCCAACATTCAAATCCAGGAAATACAGAGAACGCCACAAAGATACTCCTCGAGAAGAGCAACTCCAAGACACATAATTGCCAGATTCACCAAAGTTGAAATGAAGGAAAAAATCTTAAGGGCAGCCAGAGAGAAAGGTCGGGTTACCCACAAAGGGAAGCCCATCAGACTAACAGCAGATCTCTCGGCAGAAACTCTCCAAGCCAGAAGAGAGTGGGGGCCAATATTCAACATTCTTAAAGAAAAGAATTTTAAACCCAGAATTTCATATCCAGCCAAACTAAGTTTCATAAGTGAAGGAAAAATAAAATCCTTTACAGATAAGCAAATGCTTAGAGATTTTGTCACCACTAGGCCTGCCTTACAAGAGACCCTGAAGGAAGCACTAAACATGGAAAGGAACAACCGGTACCAGCCATTGCAAAAACATGCCAAAATGTAAAGACCATCGAGGCTAGGAAGAAACTGCATCAACTAACGAGCAAAATAACCAGTTAATATCATAATGGCAGGATCAAGTTCACACATAACAATATTAACCTTAAATGTAAATGGACTAAATGCTCCAATTAAAAGACACAGACTGGCAAACTGGATAAAGAGTCAAGACCCATCAGTCTGCTGTATTCAGGAGACCCATCTCACACGCAGAGACATACATAGGCTCAAAATAAAGGGATGGAGGAAGATTTACCAAGCAAATGGAGAACAAAAAAAAGCGGGGGTTGCAATACTAGTCTCTGATAAAACAGACTTTAAACCATCAAAGATCAAAAGAGACAAAGAAGGCCATTACATAATGGTAAAGGGATCAATTCAACAGGAAGAGCTAACTATCCTAAATATATATGCACCCAATACAGGAGCACCCAGATTCATAAAGCAAGTCCTTAGAGACTTACAAAGAGACTTAGACTCCCATACAATAATAATGGGAGACTTCAACACTCCACTGTCAACATTAGACAGATCAACAAGACAGAAAGTTAACAAGGATATCCAGGAATTGAACTCATCTCTGCAGCAAGCAGACCTAATAGACATCTATAGAACTCTCCACCCCAAATCAACAGAATATACATTCTTCTCAGCACCACATTGTACTTACTCCAAAATCGACCACGTAATTGGAAGTAAAGCACTCCTCAGCAAATGTACAAGAACAGAAATTATAACAAACTGTCTCTCAGACCACAGTGCAATCAAACTAGAACTCAGGACTAAGAAACTCAATCAAAACCGCTCAACTACATAAACTGAACAACCTGCTCCTGAATGACTACTGGGTACATAACGAAATGAAGGCAGAAATAAAGATGTTCTTTGAAACCAATGAGAACAAAGATACAACATACCAAAATCTCTGGGACACATTTAAAGCAGTGTGTAGAGGGAAATTTATAGCACTAAATGCCCACAAGAGAAAGCAGGAAAGATCTAAAATTGACACTCTAACATCGCAATTAAAAGAACTAGAGAAGCAAGAGCAAACACATTCGAAAGCTAGCAGAAGGCTAGAAATAACTAAGATCAGAGCAGAACTGAAGGAGATAGAGACACAAAAAACTCTCCAAAAAATCAATGAATCCAGGAGTTGGTTTTTTGAAAAGATCAACAAAATTGACAGACCACTAGCAAGACTAATAAAGAAGAAAAGAGAGAAGAATCAAATCGACACAATTAAAAATGATAAAGGGGATATCACCACCGACCCCACAGAAATACAAACTACCATCAGAGAATACTGTAAACACCTCTATGCAAATAAACTGGAAAATCTAGAAGAAATGGATAATTTCCTGGACACTTTCACTCTTCCAAGACTAAACCAGGAAGAAGTTGAATCCCTGAATAGACCAATAGCAGGCTCTGAAATTGAGGCAATAATTAATAGCCTACCAACCAAAAAAAGTCCAGGACCAGATGGATTCACAGCTGAATTCTACCAGAGGTACAAGGAGGAGTTGGTACCATTCCTTCTGAAACTATTCCAATCAATAGAAAAAGAGGGAATCCTCCCTAACTCATTTTATGAGGCCAACATCATCCTGATACCAAAGCCTGGCAGAGACACAACAAAAAAAGAGAATTTTAGACCAATATCCCTGATGAACATCGACGCAAAAATCCTCAATAAAATACTGGCAAACCGGATTCAGCAACACATCAAAAAGCTTATCCACCATGATCAAGTGGGCTTCATCCCTGGGATGCAAGGCTGGTTCAACATTCGCAAATCAATAAACATAATCCAGCATATAAACAGAACTAAAGACAAGAACCACATGATTATCTCAATAGATGCAGAAAAGGCTTTTGACAAAATTCAACAGCCCTTCATGCTAAAAACGCTCAATAAATTTGGTATTGATGGAACGTACCTCAAAATAATAAGAGCTATTTATGACAAACCCACAGCCAATATCATACTGAATGGGCAAAAACTGGAAAAATTCTCTTTGAAAACTGGCACAAGACAGGGATGCCCTCTCTCACCACTCCTATTCAACATAGTGTTGGAAGTTCTGGCTAGGGCAATTAGGCAAGAGAAAGAAATCAAGGGTATTCAGTTAGGAAAAGAAGAAGTCAAACTGTCCCTGTTTGCAGATGACATGATTGTATATTTAGAAAACCCCATTGTCTCAGCCCAAAATCTCCTTAAGCTGATAAGCAACTTCAGCAAAGTCTCAGGATACAAAATTAATGTGCAAAAATCACAAGCATTCTTATACACCAGTAACAGACAAACAGAGAGCCAAATCATGAATGAACTTCCATTCACAATTGCTTCAAAGAGAATCAAATACCTAGGAATCCAACTTACAAGGGATGTAAAGGACCTCTTCAAGGAGAACTACAAACCACTGCTCAGTGAAATAAAAGAGGACACAAACAAATGGAAGAACATACCATGCTCATGGATAGGAAGAATCAATATCGTGAAAATGGCCATACTGCCCAAGGTAATTTATAGATTCAATGCCATCCCCATCAAGCTACCAATGAGTTTCTTCACAGAATTGGAAAAAACTGCTTTAAAGTTCATATGGAACCAAAAAAGAGCCCGCATCTCCAAGACAATCCTAAGTCAAAAGAACAAAGCTGGAGGCATCACGCTACCTGACTTCAAACTATACTACAAGGCTACAGTAACCAAAACAGCATGGTACTGGTACCAAAACAGAGATATAGACCAATGGAACAGAACAGAGTCCTCAGAAATAATACCACACATCTACAGCCATCTGATCTTTGACAAACCTGAGAGAAACAAGAAATGGGGAAAGGATTCCCTATTTAATAAATGCTGCTGGGAAAATTGGCTAGCCATAAGTAGAAAGCTGAAACTGGATCCTTTCCTTACTCCTTATACGAAAATTAATTCAAGATGGATTAGAGACTTAAATGTTAGACCTAATACCATAAAAATCCTAGAGGAAAACCTAGGTAGTACCATTCAGGACATAGGCATGGGCAAAGACTTCATGTCTAAAACACCAAAAGCAACGGCAGCAAAAGCCAAAATTGACAAATGGGATCTCATTAAATTAAAGAGCTTCTGCACAGCAAAAGAAACTACCATCAGAGTGAACAGGCAACCTACAGAATGGGAGAAAATTTTTGCAATCTACTCATCTGACAAAGGGCTAATATCCAGAACCTACAAAGAACTCAAACAAATTTACAAGAAAAAAACAAACAACCCCATCAAAAAGTGGGCAAAGGATATGAACAGACATTTCTCAAAAGAAGACATTCATACAGCCAACAGACACATGAAAAAATGCTCATCATCACTGGCCATCAGAGAAATGCAAATCAAAACCACAATGAGATACCATCTCACACCAGTTAGAATGGCGATCATTAAAAAGTCAGGAAACAACAGGTGCTGGAGAGGATGTGGAGAAATAGGAACACTTTTACACTGTTGGTGGGATTGTAAACTAGTTCAACCATTATGGAAAACAGTATGGCGATTCCTCAAGGATCTAGAACTAGATGTACCATATGACCCAGCCATCCCATTACTGGGTATATACCCAAAGGATTATAAATTATGCTGCTATAAAGACACATGCACACGTATGTTTATTGCAGCACTATTCACAATAGCAAAGACTTGGAATCAACCCAAATGTCCATCAGTGACAGATTGGATTAAGAAAATGTGGCACATATACACCATGGAATACTATGCAGCCATCAAAAAGGATGAGTTTGTGTCCTTTGTAGGGACATGGATGCCGCTGGAAACCATCATTCTTAGCAATCTATCACAAGAACAGAAAACCAAACACCGCATGTTCTCACTCATAGGTGGGAACTGAACAATGAGATCACTTGGACTCAGGAAGGGGAACATCACACACAGGGGCCTGTCATGGGGAGGGGGGAGGGGGGAGGGATTGCATTGGGAGTTATACCTGATGTAAATGACAAGTTGATGGGTGCAGCACAGCAACATGGCACAAGTATACATATGTAACAAACCTGCACGTTATGCACATGTACCCTACAACTTAAAGTATAATAATAATAAATAAATTAAAAAAAAAAAAAGAAATACTAAAGGCAAATCTTCAGGCAGAATTAAAAGGACACTAGACTCAACACTCCACTCAACATGAAGAAATAAAGAGCACTGGTAAAGGTAATTGCATAGATAAATATAAAGAAAGAATGGTAAAAGTACGTTTTGCATTTCTAACTCCTATTTTCTCCTATATAATTTAGAAGACAACATCATAAAGCAATTATTATAAGTCTATGTTGATGATCACAATATATATAAAGAGGTAATTTGTGACAAAACCAGGATAAAGGAGAGGGGTAATGGAGCTATACAGAAGAAAAGTCCTTATGTATTATTTAAATTAAATTGGTATTAATCTAGATTGTTATAAATTAATATGTTAATGGTAATTCTTAGAGCAACCACCAAAAAATGCTTAAATATATAGTAACAAAGGAAAGGTAGTTAAAATGGTATAGTGGAAAATATCTATTTAACACAAGAAAGGGCAGTAGTGGATGAATAGAGGGGAAAAAAAGGCATACACATATAGAAAACAAATAAAATGGCAAACATAAATCTTGTCATCAATAATTACATTAAATATAAATAGATAACTACAAGTAAATGGCAGATATTGGCCTTTTGGATGAAATGAATGAATAGATTGAAAACAGCATGGTCCAGCTACATATTGTCTAAGAAAGACTCCATTTTATTTTTTTTTAATTTTTGTTGGTACATAGTAAGTGTATATATTTATGGGATACTTGAGCTGCTTTGATACAGGCACACAATGTGAAATAAGCATATCATGGAGAATGGGGTATCCACCCCCTTAAGCATTTATCCTTTGAGTTACCAACAATCCAATTATACTCTTTAAGTTATTTTAAAATATACAATTAAGTTATTATTGACTATAGTCACCCTTTTGTGCTATCAAATAGGTCTTATTCATTCTTTCTATTTTGTTTTTGTACCCATTAACCATCCTCACCTCTTCCCAACCCTCCCACTACCCTTCCCAGCCTCTAGTAACCATGCTTCTACTCTCTATGTCCATGAGTTCAATTCTTTTGATTTTTAGATCCCACAGATAAGTGAGAACACACAATGTTTGTCTTTCTGTGCTGAACTCATTTCATTTAACATAATGATCTCCAATTCCATTCATGCTGTTCCAAATGACTGGATCTCATTCTTTAGTATGGCTGAATAGTACTCCATTGTATATATGTACCACATTTTCTTTATTCATTCATCTGTTGATGGACATTTAGGTTGCTTCCACATCTTAGCTATCGTAAACAGTGCTGCAAACAAACATAGGAGTGCAGAGCAAAGAGACTCACTTTAGTTTCAAAGACACTAATAGGTTAAAAATGACAGGGTAGAAAGATAACCTTAAGAGAGCTCATGTGACTGTACTAATATTATTTGAAATAGATTTCAAGACAGAAAATCATTACTGGAGATACATGATGACATTTTATAATGTAAAAAGATTAACCCATTGAAGAGATATAATAATTATAAATATATAGGCACCTAACAACAGAGCACCAAAATATATGAAGCACTGCCTTTCACAATGGTTGAACTAATTTACACTTCCACCAACAGTATAAAAGTGTTCGTTTTTCTCTGCAACCTTGCCAGCACCTGTTGTTTTTGGACTTTTTAATAATTGCTATTCTGACTGGTGTGAGATGGTATCTCATTGTGGTTTTGATTTGCATTTCTCTAATGATCAGTAATATTGGGCTTTCTTTCATGTTTGTTGGCTGCATGTATGTCTTCTTTTGAGAAGTGTCTGTTCATGTCTTTTGCCCACTTTTTAATGGGGTTGGTTTTTTCTTGTAATTGTTTAAGTGCTTTGTAGACTCTGGATATTCAACCTTTGAAAACTCACAGAATTGATGGGAGAAACAGGCAATTCAACAATATAGTTGAAGATTTCAATACCCCACGTTAAATAACGAGAACAAGCCGTCAGAAAATCAGCAAGGAAACAGAAGATTTGCACAACACTATAAATCAACTAGATCAGACACTGATAGAACACTCTACCCAACAACAGTAGACTATACATTCTTCATTCTTCTCAAGTGCACATAAACACTCCCCTGGATAAATAATGCATTATGTCATAAAACAAGTCTCAGTATATTTTAAAATATTTAAATCATACAAAAACTGTGTGTTCTATGACCACAATAGAATGAAACTAAAACTCAATAGAAGAAGGAAATCTAAGTAATTCAGATATATGTAAAACTTAACTAATACCCTTTTAAACAATCAATGGCTGAAACAAGAAATCATAGTGGAAATTAGAAAGTACTTTGAGATGAATGAAAATAAAAACACAACATACCCAAATTTATGATATACATAAAAAGCAGTACTTAGAGGAAAATTTAAAACTGTAAACACTTATTTAAAAAAATAAATAAATACATTAACCCAATAGCCTAAACTTCTACTTTAAGAAGCTAGAAAAAGAAGAGCAAAATAAAATCCAAAGCAAATGAAATAAAGGAAATAATAAAGTTAAGATAGAAATGAATGAATTAAGACTAGAAAATAATAGAATCAATGAAACCAAAACTGGGTTCTTTGAACACATCAATAAAATTGACAAACCATTAACTAGATAGACCAAAAAAAAAAAAGAGGGAAAGGACTTAAGTTAACAAAATCAGAGGTGAAAGAAGTAACATTACAATCAACCTTATAGAAATAAAAGGATTATAAGGGAATACTATGACAAATTATATGCCAACAAACTAGGTAACCTAGATGAAGTCAACAATTTTCCAGAAAGACAAAAACTAATAAAACGGATTCAAGAAGAAATGGAAAATCTGATCAGAATGATAACAAGTAAGAAAAATTGATAATCCAAAAGCTTCTCATATAAAAGCCCAAAACTAGATGACTTCCCTGGTAAGTTACATCAAACATTAAAGAATTAACACAAATTTTTCACAAACTGCTCCAAAAAATAGAACGAGAGGGAATACTTCCCAGCTCATTCTATGATGCCAGACAAACATATTACAAAAAACAGAAACTACAGAATATAGGCGTAAGAATTCTCAAGCAAATAGTTGGAAACTGGTTCAGTAACATATAAAGAGGATAGTACACCACAACCAAGTGGGATTTTCCCAGGAATGCAAGGTTGGTTTAAAATATGAAAGTTAATCAATGTAACATATGGTATTAATAGAATAAAGGTTTAAAAACCACACGATCATCTCATAGACACAGAAAAAGCATTTGACAAAAGTCTAGCACTCTTTGATGATTAAAAAAACACTCAACAAACTAAGAATAGAAGTAAAATTTCTCAGCTTGAAAAAATACATTTACAAAAAACCCACAGCTATCATTATACCCATGGCAGAAACACTGAGTACTTTCCCCCATGATATGGTTTGACTGTGTCCCCACCCAAATCTCATCTTGAATTGTAGCTCCCATATTTCCCATGTGTTGTGGGAGGAAGCTGGTGGGAGACAATTGGATCATGAGGGCAGTTTCCCCCATACTGTTCTCATGGTAGTGAATAAATCTCATAAGATCTGATGGTTTTATAAGGTGTTTCCCCTTTTGCTTGTCTCTCATTTCTTTTACCTGCCACCATGTAATACATGTCTTTCACCTTCTGCCTTGATTGTGAAGCCTCCCCAGCCACATGGAACTGTGAGTCCATTAAACTCTTTTTCTTTACAGATTACCCAGTCTCAGGTATGTCTTTATCAGCAGCATGAAAATGGACTAAAAGACCATAAGACCAGGAACAAGAAGAGCATGTCCACTCTTGCCACTTCCATTCAACATTGCGCTAGATGTTCTAATTAAGCCAATTAGGCAAGAAAAGGAATTAAAAGGCAGCCAGATTGTAAAGGAAGAAGTACCATCTCTATCTGCAGTTGATATGATTTGTATGTAGAAAATTCTAAGGAATCAACAAAACTATTATAGTAAAATAAATTCATCAAGGTTGCATAATACAAGATCATTATGAAAAAATTAGTTGTATTTTTATGCATCAATAACAATCCAAAAATGAAATTAAGTAAACAATTCCTTTAATAACAGCATCAAACAGAATAAAATATATTTAACAAGATAAATCAAGACCTGTACAACTAAAAATAAAACTGCATTGAAAGAAATTAAAGAAGATCTATATAAATATATGCTTTCCTCCCATGTTCATGAATCAGAAAAGTTAATAATGTTAATAAGGCAATACTTACTTTACCTGCAGATTCGATGCAATCTCTATCAAAATTCTAGCTGCCTTTTTTTGCTGAAATTGAAATCTGATTCTAAAGTTCATATGGATGTGCAAAAGATCAATGTAGCTAAAACAACTTTGAAAAAGATGAACAAAATTGAGCTACTGCAATTCTTGATTTCTAAACTTACTGGTAAAGTACAATAATCAAGACCATGTGGTACTAGCATAAAGATAGTCATATGGATCAATGGCCTAGAATTGAGGGTCCAGAAATAAGCCAATATATGGATAATTACTTTTTGATAAGGGATCCAAGAGCTTCATATATGTGAACACATATGTTCACATAAAAAGGTGTACACCAATGTTCATAGCAGCATTATTCATAACAGTAAAAAAATGGAAACAACCCAAATGTTTCAACTAATGAATGGATAAAATGTGGTATGTCCATACAATGGAATATTATTTGGACATAAAAGGAATGAACTATTGATACATGCTACAGTATGGATGAACCTTGAAAGCATTATGGTAAGTGAAAAGAAACAGCCACAAAATGCCACGTTTCTGTATTTCTATTTATATAAAATGAATTCATTGTGACAACAAGAGAAAACACATGGGTTAAAGTCACAGTACTATTCTATGCAACCATTTAATACTCAGTATGTTATAACTGAGTAAAATTAATTTTGTAGAAGTAATATGCACTCTCTTCAGACAGTTCCAAATTCTCATTTACATATGATAAAAATCAAGATCATGCCAGGTGCGGTAGCTTGTGCCTGTAATCCCAGCACTTTAGGAGGCCCAGGCAGGTGGATCGCCTGAGGTCAGGAGCTTGAGACCAGCCTGGCCAACATGGTGAAACCCCGTCTCTACTAATAATACAAAAATTAGTGGGGCTTGGTGGCGCATGCCTGTAATCGCAGCTACTCAGGAGGCGGAGGCAGGAGAATCACTTGAATCCAGGAGGTGGAGGTTGCAGTAAGCCAAGATTGTGCTACTGCACTCTAGCCTGGGTGACAAGATCGAAACTCCATCTCCAAAAGAAAAAAAAAAATCAAGATTGAAGCATGGCTAGCTTCCCATCATGAGGACATAGCAGCAACCGTTAGCATGTCTCCCACAGCTAAGGTTCTGAGTTTAGCTGTGACCTCCAGCCCGAGAAGGGACCTAGCCAAAATCATATGAGCTTGATTTGCTGCTTTGCCTGTACTATATATCAATCATCCAATTCAACACATTTAAGTGTCTTCTAGTAAGGCCATTGTCAGATCTTAGGGAAATTCAAACTTAGTCAAGGAAGCTGCAACAACAGAAGATATAGATATAAATTTCCTACCATATGATAAAGGCCAATCATTAACATTTCAGCAGATATTTTCTTTGAGACACTACAATAGGAATCCCAGAAAAACGATATGTACTTGGAAATTATTCTTTCTATTTGAGTCTTAAAAGTGTGGATTATGGATGATTCTTTAGTCCCTATTGAGAAGTATCTGAAGGGAGGGAGACTTGGGAAAGTGAAGGTGGAGGATGGTACTAGGCATAACTTAAGGAGACACATTTTCAAGGACAATCAGAATTTAACCCTTACTAATTCAGTGTAGGCTGTGTAATTTGGGGCAATCCATGAGTCCTTTTGTGCCTCAGTTTATTCATCTATGAAACGGGGACATAGGAATACCTACTTCATATGACTACTGTGGAGATTAAAAGAAGGAACATGAAGTGTTTAGCAGAGTGCTTGGAGCAACTTTTTAACTGTTCAAAACCTATTACGTCCCTCCTCACGAACTTAATTCTGGAAGCATTCTGAAAACTGACATGATATGTTTTTAATAAAGACCCCGGCTTGGACATAAAAATGTAAGGTCTTTTGGAGAATTTTAAGATAGGTAGACATTAATGTTTTGTTCCTTGCAAATCTGGACTTGATTTTTAAAACTGAAGTTTTAAATACTGCACTGTTAGTAGAATCCTAAACACTTCATATTGCCCATATTACCAATTAAGCCAAACACCAATTAAGCCACCTAATCTACCCTTGTTGGATTTATCTTTTACTATCTTCTATATGTAATTTATACATAATGTTGACTCTCCAATATTGTGATTCAGAATGGTCCAAGGTTTAAAGATCCTGATAAAATAATGCAAAAGTCATTAGCATTAAAGCTGAAGCTTCCCTCCCACGTGATGCATGGAGGTTAATACTATCTTTGCTTCTAGCCAGCATGCATATTTATTGGCACATAAAGTCAGGTTGAATAACATGGAACTGAAAATAATGTAACACAGACTTTCCCAGTGACCCACCCCGTCTCCAGTGTAACTCTTGATTCCAGAGACTGTCTACCATTGGGGGAAAATTCAACATAAAAGGAGCCTTTGAAATATGAGTTAGTTGACTCAGTATGCTCTAAATCCAAATAGATTATTACATTTCAGGAACAATGCCTGCTAACCCATATTTTGATTAATTCAGTTATAATATTTTCCCTTGGTTTTTGTCTATTAGTCCTTTTACTTATGTAGCTGTTACTACCTGCTTCACCAGCTCAGGAGACAGATTTGACCACATCTCATATTCTTCAAATTAAAATGGCTGGATCCTCCATTTGTCAGAATAACAGGAATCTAGGATATTTTAAAGGACATACTTCTACATTACCTAAGAACCCCTGTATTTCCTTATTCTAGAGAGGTCCAGTCTTACTTCCAAATGCCTGTCAGAGAGTGAACTGCAGAATTGGATCAGGCTGCCAGATACCCCAGTTTGCAAACAACTTACTGTTGCTGGTTCCGTGCACACTGACGCATTTTTGACTGTGAAGTGGTGATCTTGCTGGTTCAACTCTGTGGACAGAGCTTACCATGCTTGGAACAATAAAAGCTGGTTCACACTGACATGCTCAGCTCTTAGTCGTAAAGCAGGTCCAGCCCTTCTCTGCATCCATCTAGGTGTTGCAGTTGAATCAGGGGGCCCACTTTACACTGCTTTGCCTCATGGGGCAATTCCCTCATGGATGGTCTTTACTTTCTTTTCCTGCCTTTAGACCACAATTGAGACTGAGTCCCACTGAGGCATCTAAAGATACTGAATCTTAAATGGAAGGTGAGGGTGTGGTGGGATTGCTAATGAATGCCATCATTTCCTCCCAAAAGACTTCATGGCTATGAGAACGTCCTCATTTTCTACTGCAATAATCACCTCTATACACCAAGTTGTTATTTGGAGAAACTGGTTTTGCTAAGCCACAAAAAGGGTCTATTACTTTTTCTTTGGGGCAGCCACAACTCAATTGCCTGATAGCTACATAATTGAAAAGGGTCTTGCCATCGATTCTTTCAGAGTAAGTTATGTCATAAGGTAACTACCCACATCCACCAAGATGGATGTGCTATGGCAGATTTTAGGAGGTATCTTTTCCTGAAAAAAAAAAGGAAAAACATTAATGTAACAACTAGACACCATATTATGCAACAGATTCACAGAAGAAAATTCAATGGAATACAAGTTTTAGAGCTAGCTTCAAATCTATCAGATTTAATTCTGATTCTGCCATTTATTAGCTGTGTGTGCTTAAGCATGTTACTTAATCACTCTGAGCTCATGTAATAACTCAATTAGATGATATCTGTGCCTTTAAGTAATGAAGAACTGAAAAATAATAGTTTAAATAAATTGAGGGGTTTTTTTTCTTTTGTAAGGAGAAGTCCAGAAGTTGATAATTGTAGACATTGGTTCAGCAGCTCAAAATGACCAAGCCAAGAACTCTACAATTCTCCTGGCATTTCGCTCATAGTCACAAGATGGCAGTGACAGATTTCGCTGGCATACCATATTTCAGGCAACTGAAAGAAGGAAAGAATGGTTAAAGAAAGTGTCACTGCTTCTATCAGGAAAACAAGAGCATCCCAGAAATCCCCAGCCAACTTTGATTTACATTTCATGGGCCAGACTGTGCCACATGGCTACTCCTAACTTCGAGAGAGTCTGAGAATGCCAATTTTAGCTTTCCAGATTTTAAAGGAGAGAGAGACCTGAGAAAAATGTATACAAACGGGTGTTGGATAAATTAACCTACAGTATTTGGCACACAAGTAACAAGTAAGGATGGAGAAAAAGGGAGAAGACTTAAGCCAGAATCAGTAATGGCTTTTGGGTAACTGAGCGTGGGTAGTCATGGGGAGAGCATAGGTGAGGAACCACATCTTATCTTTTCAGTAGCTTCCTAAAGGGTCTAATAAAGTTATCAAGACAAAACAGACTGTCAAGAGAGATTGGTCCCCAAATGATGTTCAGAGCTGTGATTCTGTGGAAGCACAGGATGACCCCAGACGCCTCTTCAGGGAGCCAGTACTGGTAGAAAAATAGGTACTACTTATTAGACGTTGTTTGGTTTTTTTAGCCAAAGTTTTTGCCAAACTATTTTGTTAGAGAAGTTTTCCTGTTTTAGTTTCATGGTTTTTTGTTAGTGACTGAGTCAAACAAAAATTCAATCACTTTGTATTAAAAGGCACTTTCAGGGCACAAACGGGATAGACACAGGGCATACTAACTTCTGAAATCCTTTCAGAGCCATTGGTGAGTGAGCTTGATTTCCATAAGAGCTATTCGGTCAGTCCTTCAGAGCCCCTTTTACATGGGTATCTTATTTTTTAACAGGCACTTTAAATTGAGACCAGCATCCTGATTCTCAAGCAGCACGGCTTTTATTGGAAGTCTCTGCCACATTTAAACATCTTTAATACATTTTAAAAATAGAATTGTAAAAGGCAGAAACCAGACTTCAAAGCATAGACATGTTGGCCAGAATTGCGAAGCTGGCGACAATTTTCACTGGTTGTAAAGCTCATGGAACCTCTTTCAATCCCCAGAACAATTGAGGGAGAAGGGGTTCAGCATGCATTCCTCCTGAGTGTCTCTTGGATGGGCCCGGGCAGACCAGGTGTGGGTGACCAAGTTGGCAGGAAGAGAACCAATGCACTGCAGGGTGGATGTAGAGAGCACCAACCACAGCAGTCAGGCCAAACACAGAGCCAGAAGCAACCAGGCCAAATCAAAAGAAATGAGGACCTGAGGAGGGATTGGCCACTTGATCTGAGCTTTGACCCTTTGCATCTCTCGTCTCCTGAGTAAGTCCGTAAGTCTTCCTTTCACCATGGAGACCTTAGACATCCTTTGTCCTCAGGTAAACCTGATTACACTACCTTTCTTTTTGCCTTCACTGAACTCTACAGACACTTACTACATTCTAGTGAAATTATTTATTTACACATTAGATTCTATCTTCCCCACTCCTAGCATTAGCCTGTGAGCACCTTGAAAGAAAGATCTGTATCTTATTCATCTCATGTACGCACTAAATTAAATGTGTGTTTAAATGAAGTTGAATCTCTTGGGAGAATCTGAGCAGTAGGATCTGGTTTGGGGGAATTATTAAGGAAGGTTTGAGTTTCCTTAGCGTAAGGCAGTGGTTCACGAAGTGTGGTCTCTGAACCAGCATCATCAGCATCAGTTGGAGACTTGTCAGAAATGCACATTCTCAGGCATGGCCCCAGAACTGCCAGGTGAATTGACAAGCTGGAGAACCAGGAGAGCTGATGGTGCAGTTCTAGTACAAAGGCTGGCAGGCTGGGAAACCAGGAAAAACTAATGTTTCCGTTCAAGTCGGAATACAAAAAACAGCTGATGTCCCAGTTCAAGGGTAGTCAGGCAGAAAGGAATTCCAGCAATCTGTGTTTTAACAAGCTTTCTAGGTGACTTTGATGCATGCTAAAGTTCAGAGGTCAATGCTTCCAAACCTCAGTTTCCTTGTCTGCAAATTATAGCTAACAGTAGAAAACTCAAAGCACTGTTTCAAATATGAAATTAGATAATATATGGGTAGTGGTGAGTCCAGAGCCTCAAATATATTAATTACTCAGTACAATTATTGGAGGATAAATATTATATTTTGATTTACTTCATCGTGCTGGATCAGCAACTTTTGGAAAGTATTCCTGGTATTGGCATCATCTTATGGTGCACTGGATTTCATCTAAGTTTCTAAGTTCCCCCAGATAAGCCCTATCCTTTCAAAGTCCTTGTAACTCAACCAAAGCCAAGCCTGAATCCTGGAATCCTGCTTACCCTATTAGGCCCTTTCCTTGTCCTTACACAGGGCACAGCACCGGTTTCAGGCAGCAGTCACTCTTTGTGCTGTAGAGGGAGCAGTCATCTGGCCCTAGATGGGAAAGGAAAGGGCCTCAAAGAATTGCTGCTAAGAAAGTTGAAGTGAAGAAGGCCCATCAGCATCCTCTGACAGGACGTGGAGGAAATCAAATAGTTGTGGAGTCGCAGTGTTCTAACGGCCAATTAAGTCATTTTAAGTTTTCCAATTGATTTCCTCTTAACTGAGTCACAACAGTTTAAAATTGGGCAACAAACCACATCCCCCTTAAGGGAAACAGGCAACCCCCCACTGCTTTACTTAATTCTGCCAGCTGCTAGCATCACCCCCCTCTCCACTCCATGAAAATCCAATTTAACAACTCTGTGTTTGCTGCGCCAGATGAGCCTCTCCTCCAAGACAGAAAAATGCCTGGGAACCCAAGTTCAAGTGACGTCCCCACATAGACTCTTCATGAAACCACAAGCACCCACACAGAGATACACACACTCAACAACCTAGAGTGTATCTCCCCCTTTGATTATAAGCAATAGAGAGGACAGAAATATAACTTTCCAGGGTCACTGTTGCTCAATACATCACACACTACGCAAAATAAAACGAGGATCTAATGCACTTTTTCCTCTCCCAGAATCTGCTATGAAGTAACACCCCATGTGGGTTCTGCTGGATCACCACACGGGTAGTTGAACGCAACCAAGCTCCGGCATTTCAGGCTGATGAAATCCCTGTCCTTTCACTCTCAAATAAATAATGCTTTGAAAATTATTGTTACTACTGTTCTTTTTTTTTTTTTTTTTTTGAGACGGAGTCTCGCTCTGTCGCCCAGGTTGGAGTGCAGTGGCCGGATCTCGGCTCACTGCAAGCTCCACCTCCCAGGTTTACGCCATTCTCCTGCCTCAGCCTCCTGAGTAGCTGGGACTACAGGCGCCCGCCACCTCGCCCGGCTAGTTTTTTGTATTTTTAGTAGAGACGGGGTTTCACCGTGTTAGCCAGGATGGTCTCGATCTCCTGACCTCGTGAACTACTGTTCTTTTAATAAGTTCTCATTGCCTCAACGCTCCCCTGCTTCTACCAGTTACCATTCGTTTTCCTGTCAGACCAGGCCTTTGAAGCCAGCGTCTCCCCGAGTGGAGGGAAGATATAGCACCCTTCTCTGCTTGGCTGACTCTTCCTGGAGAGGCCCAGTGGGGATGAGTTACCACCAGGTGGGGCTTTTCTCAATAGCCCTGCTGGCAGCGTCTATTCCAGCCTGAACACATTTAGGCTTAAAGCAGAGAACCCCAAATATTTTGATAGAACTGTTGGAGGTGGTCAGGGTGTGCCATTACCACCTCAATCTGTTCTTTCTGAAACTGGCAGGGGTGGGAAAGGAGGACCATGTCCTTCAGATGATTGGGTAGAAGACAAGAACCAAGAAGAACACAGTAACTGAAGACTTGCTCTCACTATGACTTCATGTCCCTTGGTTGAACAGCCACCTAACACAAATTTTGAAAACATGTTTGAAAATGACACCAGCAGAACAAATAATATGAGGGCCGTAAGTGCCAGAATATTATTCTTGCAATAAAATATGTTTATATTGACTTGCTACTATGGGATATACAAAGATGACTAAGACATAATCCCTGCCCTGAAGGAGCTTATAATTCAATAGGAAATAGCACATGTACACAAATAACATAAACAAAAGCAGAAGCGCACAAGAGCAATGAGAGAGAGTTAAACAAAAATACCATGACAACGCAAAGAGAGAAAACGTCAGGATTTATCTGGTGTAGATTGAGCAAGGCTTCCTAGAGAGGCATTTGCATGGAATTTGGTTAAAAACCAAATACTGTACTTCAAAACAAAATGTGAGAGACCCCATTGTTTGCCTCCATGTAATGTTTGCCTTCTCAACTCACTTCTTTCCTGGAAGAGCCAGCCTCCCAGTATAGAAGCTGCCAATGCCAGATATTCACTTTTCCAACCTTCTTTGAGACAAGAACGTGGTCTTTTGATTCAATGCTGGCTAATGGCATTGAAGGGAGGTCAGCAAGATTGCCTTCCTGATAATAAATAAATAAATAAATAAATAAATAAATAGCGAGCAACTGTGTTTTCTTCCTAGCTTGAATATGGTCATCCAAGACTGTGATGCTTGCAGTTGTGGCTACTATCTTGGTATCTAGAGGGAAAGCAAGATAATCACAGAGAAACCAGTTTTCATCCTTGAACTCACTTTCAAGCATTTTAAATATGCAAAGGAGCTTATTTATCAAGCCAGTTTTAGTTGAATATCTATAACCTGCAGCTGAATGCATCCTAAGCGATACACAAAGATTATGAAATCCATTCAGACAAGGAGAACATAATGACCAAAGAAATGAGACCAAGTAGGGCATGCTTCCTTTTGCAGATGCTTATAGTTTACAAAGAAGCAAACCACAAAAGAAGGTTGGAAAGTTGGCACCAGTTCTACAATAATTCATGGCTAGGCTGAGGAACATGAATTTATCCTGAACGCAGTGGTGGAGAGACATTGAAGGCACTGAAGCAAATTAATGCCCCTGTCCAAGCAGTATAACAGGAAAGTTAATAATAGGGCAGAAATGTAGACGAAAGATCGGGTTGATGACAGACAGGAGGTGGGGAAAACCATGGACTTTTTTTTTTTTTTTTTTTTTGCGCATAATCGAACCCAGGTGTTATCAAGCATCTCTTCACATTATACTTCCCTGGAGAGATTTTTTTTAATTCCTCAATCTAGTTTTTTGCCTCAGGGCCACAGACTCAGTTGGTCAGAAATGGGAAGCCGAAATGGTTGTGTTTTTTAAATTCTTTTTTAAAGCTGACCATATGATCTAATGTATAGCCTCTGTTGAGAATCCCCATGTGGCTGAACTGGGGCTGTAGCCAAAAAAAGGAAGAGATAGACATGGTAGAGATTTCAGAAGCAGAGGGGCAGCATGTGGTGGCTGAGTGGATGCAGGGGGCAAAGGAGAGAAAAGAGTCAATGATCTGAAAGACCTCTTATAAGGTGGTGATGTGTGATGGCAGAACAGCAGTGCCATTTGCAGAACTGGAGAAGTCAGGAAGAAGAGCAAGCTTAAGAAAGAAAAGTTCAATGTGGGAAACATGGAATTAAAATGCTGGGGGCAAACTCTGAACTCTCTCTAAGCATTTAGTATTATAGATTTCTGAATCACCTGCATCAGGGGGATCACTGATGCTTTGGGAGATGTTGATTCACCAAGGTAGGAATGTAGGAAGGAAAAAGAGTACCAACCATAAAATCTTTTAAAGTTTAATTTCGACTTTTATTTTAGAGTCAGGGGGTACATGTATAGGTTTGTTACATGAATCTATTGCATAACGCTGATGTTTTGGGGTATGAATGATCCCGTCACCCAAGAGCAAATCTAACTAACCAAAATCTAACTAACCCAGTAGTTACATTTTCAACCTTTGCCCCCTCCTTCCCCAGTAGTCCTCAGCATCTATTGTTACCATCTTTATGTCCATAAGTACCCAATGTTTGGCGCCTTTATATTAAGTGAGAACATGGGATATTTGGTTTTCTGTTCCTATATGAATTCACTTAGGATAATGGCCTACAGCTTCTTCTATGTTGCTGCAAAGGATATGATTTTGTTCTTTTTATAGCTGCATAGTATTCCTTGGTGTATATGTACCACATTTTCTTTATCCAGTCCATCGTTGTTGGGCACCTATGTTGGTACCATGTCTTTGCTATTATATGTTGTGCTTCAATGAACATGTGAGTGCATGTGTCTCTTTGGTAAAATGTTGTATTTTCTTTTGGATATAAACCCAGAATGAGATCTGTTCTAAGTTCTTTAAGAAATCTTCAAACTGCTTTCCACAGTGGTTGAATTACTTTACACTCCCACAAACAGTGTGTAAGTATTCCTTTTTTTTCCCTCAGCCTTGCCAACACCTGTTGTTTTTCTGACTTTTTAATCATAGCCATCCTGACTGGTGTGAGATGGTATCTCATTGTGGTTTAAATTTGCATTTCTCTGATGACTGGTGATGTGGAGTATTTTTTCATGTTTCTTGGCCACTTGTATGTCTTCTTGCATGTCCGTTTTTGCTCGTTGAATTGTGTAAGTACCTTAGAGATTCTGTGTATTAGCCCCTTTTCAGATGTGTAATTTGCAAATATTTTCTCCCCTTCTGCAAGTTGTTGTCTGTTTACTCTATTGGTACTTTCTTTTGCCGTACAGAAGCTCATTAGTTTAATTAGTTCCCACTTGTCAATTGTTGTTTTTGTTGCAGTTGCTTTTGAGGACTGAGTCATAAATTCTTTCCCAAGGCTGATATCTAGAATGCTGCGTTTTAGGTTTTCTTCTGGCATTCTTACAGTTTGAGACCTTACATTTAAGTCTTTACTCCATCTTGAGTTAGTTTTCGTATGTGGTGAAAGATAGAAGTTCAGTTTCATTCTTCGACATATGGCTAGCTAGCTATTTCAGCACCATTTATTAAACAGGAAGTCCTTTCCATATTGCTTATTTTTGTCTATTTTGTCAAAAATCAGATGGCTGTAGGTGTGCAACTTTATTTCAGAGTTCTCTATTCTGTTTCATTGGTCTCTCCAAGAAAAACTACAAAACACTGCTGAAAGAGATCATAGCATGATCTGAAAGAGATCAACAATGGGAAAACATTCCATGCTCATGGATTGGAAGAAACAATGTGTGGTTCAGCTGGTTCAAATATGGTTCAAAAGCAATCTACAGATTCAATACTATTTCTATCAAGTGACCAACATCATTTTTCACAGAATTAGAAAAACACCATTCTAAAATTCATATAGAACCAAAAAAGAGCCTGAATAGCCAAAGCAATCCTAAGCAAAAAGAACAAAGCAGAAGGAATCACACTACCTGACTTCAAACTATACTATAAAGCTACAGTAATCAAAACAGGATAGTACGGGTCCAACCATAAAACTTTGAAGAACACTAAGGAAAAAGGAAAAACACCCCCAAAGAGGAGTCAGTTTGAGGAGTTAAAATCTAATTCCCTCCATCCACTTAGACTGATGTATTGATAAGCACTTAGTCAGTGGAAAATAGACATCAGGTATTAGATAGGCATTGGTGCATTTAATTTAGGAAAGCTACTCACCCCTCCCATTCAATGACAAGTCTGAGCTGTAACATGCAGTCATCTGTTCTGCCTTATTTTCACAGTAGAAAAAATATAAACACTACCTCTAAAAGTGAATTTGACATTAAACTGTTGAAAAGTAATGAGGAACGTTCTCAGATAATGTTTTTGAATAAACTTCATGCTTTTGAAGAAAAAAATTAAAATTGTTCATATATCCCACCGGTGAGGTCACATGGTCTGATTGGGATTGGGAAACTGATACTTCTTCCTCATAGAACCTTAAATAAGTGTATCTAAAACTCTATCGTCATCTTTGCCTTAGCTTTCTTCATGACGAATTGGACAAATACAAATTCCAGACCTCTCTGGTTGGTTATGATAGGAAATGTGGTAATAGTTAGAACTGTTGAGAAATAATATTGTGTGGATCATTGTTATTTAATGGCATTTATATCTGCCCATTCTTAGTGATGTTACTAAAATAATTAAGATACTTGAGATAGATTCAATTAATATTATTTGGTTGGCACAAAAGTAATTGCAGTTTTTGGCAGTACTTCAATGGCAAACCTGCAATGACTTTTGCACCAACTTAATATTATTAATATGTTGTATCACTGTCATATAAGTCAACTGAAGATTTTCTTTTTTAAAAACCTCCTTGGCCTCAGAGCTCTTTACACCAGACTGATTTCAAGGAGGTAGAATGAACCCGTTTCTGAAGATTGTATGGAAATTATTTCTTTCATTTCCTTTCCCTCAGCAAACCATATAATGGGTGTAATAGGTAATGGCAAGGCTTGTGGGCTAATAGAGAACTATTAGCATATTTATGAAAATAGAGTCTCAGGCAGTTTCTTTGGTTAAAGAAAGAAACAGCTAAAGTTATTGAGTATTTATAGATTAAATTTTTGTGTGAAAGAAAATGTCTCTAACTTTGAAAGAAAAGTCTAATTAGAAATAACCCATGGCACCTCTTTTCAGTGTAAAATGTTCACAAATATGAACTTCCTAAGGCAAAATTTTGCATTAGGTTTTTATCTAGAATAAACTACTAAAAGTCAGCCACCCATCATTCACAATACAAAAAGTTATGGCTATAGCTAGGGCTAATTACCTTTAGTTTTCAAATGAAGTTGGTTTCTATCATGGTTATACTACTGAGAAAAAGATAACAAAATTCACGAGTTTCTCTGGAGCCTTCTCATGTTCATGCATGACCTTGGAGGTCCTTTCCAACTCTATGAGTCTAGGATTCCACAGTGAATTGTACCTGGAGTACTTTCGCTGCTGCCTTATAGAAAGAGAAGTTTGGCTGAATTCCAGCTTATTTTTACTTTCAGATATACTCAAGTAGTTTCATACAGTGGACTATTTTCAGCAATTAAAAATTATGTTTTTTAAAGAAAACTTAAAGACAAAAAGCCATACTCAAATATGCACACATTATATGTACTGTATTATTGCAATTTTATCTAAAATCTATTAAATAAATTCTACCAACAATTTTGAATAATTTATAATGGTTAGCTCTGGGAGTTGGCATTCTAGAGGATTTAAAATTTTTCTGTTTTCTATCTACCAGTAATTGTATGTAGAACATATAATAGTCAGAAAGTTTGTCAAAATACTGATGTAGTTTACCCAACCCTTATTATAATCAATTACCATCAGTACTATGGGGAGCTATCACTACATGAAATACATATCTAAATATGCACACAAAGGTTAGTATGGGGGAAAAATCCCTAAAGAAGCATTAGCAGTGTTTTGAAAGGGGGCATACAGAGATTCTAAAGTCAAGTTTCCTTAGACTTGAACTTCACATAGCATAGCAATGGTAGCACTTCACTGGGGCTATAAGATTACATACAACCAGTGCACCATATTCACGGGTTCTGTATCTGTAGATCCCATCAATCTTGGATCAAAAATATTTTTAAAGGAGAATAAAAATGTCAATACAATAAAAATTACATAAAAAAGGCATAGTAACTATTTACATAACATTTACATTGTATTAGGTATTATAAGTACTCAATATTATTTAAAGTATACAGGAGGATGTGCATTGGTTATATGAAAATACTATGCCATTTTATATATGGGTCATGAGCATCTGCAGAGTTTGGTGTCCAAAAGGTGGATCCTGCCACTAACACTCCACGAATACTGAGGGACGATTTTATATACTGCAACTTTGTTTGGGTTACATTGGGTCACTTGGAAGACACAGATTGGCAAAGGTCAAGTTCTTGGTTGGAAGGAACATTGTTCAACTTAATTCAAATGAGAGGTGTTCAGTCTATTTTCATGAGTTGATTTTAAACAGTCCTAGATAATTATTTGTCACCTGAACAGGGTTCTCTGTCAATCAACTCATGGATAGTCCCATCTGTGAAAGACAGGTTTTCCCACATGGATTGTACCAACCATGGAGGGACTCCTTGGCAGTTACAGCTCTTAGGGTGATCTGCACATCTTCTTGGTGCTGAGCAGAAATCTGGGAGGCAATAAGGAGAGAGATCCTTCCTTAGTGCTAAATCAGTCTTGAAGTTCTTATCCGCAGAGAAAAAAAGACCAAAAGAAAAAAGCCTCCAAGTCTTTATTTTTGACAAAAGGATGGGACTACCTTCCCCACTTCTTTCTTTCAGTCTGCCTTTTATGATATTCTGCTGTTTAAGTCTCCCCTTGATGGCCATGTGAACCAGATGTGCCAGCACATTCCTGGGAAAGCCTTGCCCAAAACATGTCATTCACTGACTAAGTAAAAATCATCAGGTTTTTCAGTACTTAGTTAAACAAGAACAAGAACAACAACAACAACAACAACAAAATTGACTTCCTGGAGTCAGCCTCCCATGATTTGGAAGATTCATATCAGGAAATTGACCTATATAGTTCGGTATAGATGGAGCTTCAGAACGTAAAGGAGTAGTGAGTTATGCAGGAGGAGAATATACAGATTGAACATTCACTACCTTTGTTCTACAGTATTGATCACGGCTGAATTTCATTCATTAATCAAGTGCATGATCAGTGTCGGGCTCCCTGCTGAACTGTGACCTTCCTGAGGAGGGGACTAGGTGCTACTTTAGGTCTAGCACAGTGTGCTGGACGCATTGCAGACACTTTAAAAACTCCACTGAATAGATAATTCTGGCCTTTGACCTGGTCAGAATGGGACTAGTAAGCAATTCCATGTGTGAATGGCTATCTAGTTATCTATGTTACTAGAAATATCATGCAAAAATATCTGTACTTAGAAAGTGCACTGTTGATGAATAAAGCAGTAACAACATGTAATTTCAGTTTTCTCTGAAATTCAACATGTAAATTTGATTTGTATGCTAACCACTAATGATTGTTATTAGTGATAATGTTGATAATTTATTATAATTTTGATGATAATTTGGGGACATTTTTGTGATCCAGGCACTGTGCTCAGTGCTTCACCTACGTCATCTCATTAAATTCTCATAACATGTGATATGTCATCAATTTACAAATAAGGCCATTGGGACCCTAATATTCTGCAGTTCTGTGACCTACCCAGGTCTGCCTGACCCCAAAAGCCCATATGCTTATCTCTGAGGCTGCATTCCCTCTCAATTGGATTTGTAGTATATATCATGCACTATTAAATATTTTACACATATTCATTTATTCATAAGACTTGTACTGAGTGGCTACTGTGTGTCAAGAATCGGGGATTGAAAAAAATGAGATAGGCTGTGCGTGGTGACTCACAACTGTAATCCCAGCACTTTGGGAGGCCAAGGTGGGCGGATCACCTGAGTTCAGGAGTTCGAGACCAACCTGGAAAACATGGGAAAATGCTATATCTACTAAAAATACAATAATTAGCTGGACATGGTGGCACATGCCTGTAGTCCCAGCTTCTTGGGAGGCTGAGGCAGGAGAATCGCTTGAATCTGGGAGGTGAAGGTTGCAGTGAGCCAAGATCACACCACTGCACTCCAGCCTGGGTGACGGTGAGACTCCATCTCAAAAAAAAAAAAAAAAAAAAAAAAAAAAAAAAAAAAAAAAAAAAAAAATGAGATAAGGGGTCTCCAGGAGCTCACAAATAATGATAGGAGAAACCCTACAATTCTAAAGTAATAATGGCAATATTATAGTATATCTGTTATACCAGATATAGAAACCACAGAAAGGGTGCAGTCTATTCTAACTGGAAGTGATAAGAGGTTTCTCAGAGGATGTGACACTTAAGCCTAGAAGAGCAAGAAGGATTTAGCATGCAGATAAAGATGGGGAAGGGTAGTCCAAAGAAGCATGAAGCATGGGGTTGCTTATGAACTGCAAATATTTTTCATGGCTGTACTAGGTGGTACAAGGAGGGGAGGAGAAAAGGGCAAACCAGAAATAGTAGCCTCTAAGCCAGTGACTTCCAAAGTGTAGTCCCTGGACCAACAGCATCAACATCACCTGAAACATCATAGAACTGTGAATACTTAATCCCTACCCAGACCTTTTGATTTCGAAACTTTGGGATGGAGCCCAGTAATCAGGGTATTAACAAGTCCTCCAGATGAATCTAATTAAGAACTGCTGGCCTAGGTCACGAATAGTCCATTTGGAAGTTTCTATAGTTTTTCTTCCTGTACTATTGCCTTGTTAGAGCATATTATCTTAGATTGTCGGAAAGGTGAAATTTTCTTAAAGAAAATCTCAGAAGTCTTTTAACTAGATTGTTAGTCTTCAGAATTTGCTTTTGAAAGTAGCAATTCAATAACCATGTATAAGGCATAACAGAATAAATGGTTTCCAAACTTCTGTTTGTGACCTGCATGGGACCTAAAAATACTCTCTCATTGTGCGATATCATGGGAAGAAAATGAATTTGCGTGATGCATAAATGGTCGAATGGTTATACTGCTCTTTATATGACAAATTTGTGGAAAATGGCAAATAATACTTTTAGTTTATATACAGCTATAACAACAACTTATTATTTCTAAAGATTAAATTACAGTCTAGCAAAATGAAATGAACTACATGGTTACTTTTTCGTGAAATCATCTTCTAGCAGCAGTTTTTAAATGTGCAAACTCAGCTAATTGAAAGCAGAAAAACAATTCTCTTTCCATGAGATCTTTGAAGTAGCATCTGATAGTTTATAATACTGGCTGGACAGAGCTGTCAGTCTGAGAGTGTCTTCATTTGGGGTGCTGACCTCTAAAGAATGATCTAATGTATAAGGAACCTAGAGCAGTAAACTCTGTCTTGGCAGACTCACCAGATAAAGATAAGCAAATGGCAGGTGAAAACAAAGCAAACAAAATGCCAACTAAGCCCTAAACTCTCAAAGAGAAGGCTGATTACTAAAACTGATTATGGCCAACATCCATCACCAAAATTACAAGTCAAAAATGAAATCCACTATAATGGTTGTTTATTATCATGTAAACCAAACACTGGGCTGAGAAGATTTTTTTTCTGTTCAAATCATTGACACTCACAAGCACATGCATGTGACTCTTACCAGACCCTATTTATCTACCTGTACCACATTCTCACCACCTCTTGGCATATCTAAATCTATCCACATTAAAACTCACCTCAAATAACTCTCCTTTGCAAAACCACTCTTACTAGTTAATATCATACAATAGTTCCATCTTTAGGAATTTTTATTGCATGCCTTGCTTATACCAATAAACACAATGCTTGTTTTTCCCATTTCAGCTAATTTTGTATTACCTGTGCCACCTTTACAACGTTGTTTTGATATACTATCTGTTCTATTATTTACTTGAATACTTGGAAATTTTCTTTAACCTCCCTTTTTGCTAAGATAAATGTATTTAAAGCTAACTTGATTTTGAAGCTATAAATGGAATACTAGCACTTCCTAAAAAATAGAAGGCACATATTTAATACACATTAAAATAATTATATAACTATTTAAGTAAAAAATAATTCCTGCATGTAACACTTTAAATCATCTTGCTTACCACCAGTTGTCTTACAATTTGTTCAGGATGAATTCAATAACATAATGTGGCATGAGTTCTCAAAGCATGAGCCCTGGAGCAGGAGCATTGGCATCATGTGAAAACTTCTTAAAAATGCAAATCCTCAGGCTTACCCCAGGGATATGGAATCAGAAACTCTAGGAAAGGGACCCCAGCCATCCATGTTTTAACAAGTCCTCCAAATGAGTCTGATGCATCGGTAAGTTTAAGAACTGCTGGGTTAAGGAATAGATTTTTGGGGGGAAATTCATAGTCCAAAGGTGAGCAATAGGAAGGCTGGATTCTCTGTTACTCCCTTTATGTCACAGAGAAATATCCTGGCCCAGATACTGCTGGACACAAAGTGAGTCTGTGGCTGGGGAGACGGTGCCCCTTTTTTGCTCTTCTTCCCTAAAAGGCAAGCATGGGCCAGTCACAGTGGCTCACACCTGTAATCCCAACATTGTGGGAGGCCAAAGCAGGTGGATCACCTGAGGTCAGGAGTTCGAGACTAGCCTGACCAACATGGTGAAACCCCGTCTCTACTAAAAATAAAAAAATAAGCTGGGCATGGTGGCACATGCCTGTAATCCCAGCTGCTTGGGAAGCTGAGGCAGGAGAATCGCTTAAACCTGAGAGGCGGAGGTTTCAGTGAGCTGGCATCACGCCATTGCACTCCAGCCTGGGCAACAAGAGCAAAACACCATCTAAAAAAAGAAAGAAAGAAAGAAAGAAAGAAAGAAAGAAAGAAAGAAAGAAAGAAAGAAAGAAAGAAAGAAAGAAAGAAAGAAAGAAAGAAAGAGAGAGAGAGAGAGAAAGAAAGAAAAGAAAGAAAGAAAGAAAGAAAGAAAGAAAGAAAGAAAGAAAGAAAGAAAGAAAGAAAGAAAGAGAAAAAGAAAAAGGGCAAGCATGAGCACAAACCTGTCAGTGGGGGGACAAGGCAGTTGGGTTTGAGTGCCAGCTATTTCCAGGAGTTGTCTAGGAAAACCAGATGTCCAGCACATGTGGGAAGTTGCATCCATTCTTGCCAGTGAGAAGCAGCCATCATTCCCATGGGAAGCCAGATGCAGCATCTTCCATGGGGAGAAGGGGGCGTTCTATAATTGCAGCTGTCTCCTCATCTAGACCATTCTGAGACAGCTCCCAGGGCCACTTTTAGGAATTCCTGCCCAGTGTACTATTGCAAAAGTACACACTGCACATTTTGGGAAACCCTGGCGTCTGTAAATTTGCATAACTTTCTCTGTGGCATTATACTCAGACTGTCAAATAGCTTTCTACTAGTATTTAATTTTTACAATTTCCTTGCATTTTGTTCCCAAGCACCTGTGTGTTTTCCTTTGTCTTCTCCATGGCACTGAGGTGCATGTTTTGGAGGTGCCCAGTAAGTATTAATATTTAGAACCATAAAATCTTAGAACTGGGAGGGTATTAAGAGATCATTTAATCCAGCCACTTATTTTCAAATGAGAAAACTGAGACACAGAAAGTTAAATGACTCATTCATGTTCATATATTGGCCTGGCGTGGTGGCTCACAACTGTAATTCCAGCACTCTGGGAGGCCCAGGGTGGAGGATCACTTGAGCCCAGGAGTTTGAGACCAGCCTGGACAATATGGTAAAACTCTATCTCTAAAAAAAAAAAAAAAAAATTAGCCAGGCTTTGCAGCACATGCCTGTGGTCCCAGCTACTTGGAAGGCTGAAGTGGGAGGATCGCTTGAGCCCAGGAGGTCAGGGCTGCAGTGAACCGTGATTGTACCACTACACTCCAGCCTGGGTGACAGAGTGAGACCCTGTCTCAAAACAAACAAACTAAACAGTTCATACATTAAATTGGCAGCAAGCAGAATAAAAAACCATGTCTCATGATTCTCAGTGAGGCATTGTTCTAGTATTAAACAATAATCAATACAGTTACTTTATCAAACATGTATGGCACACCCTCTGCACATTACGCCCTTATCAACATACAGAAGCATACTATATGGGAGGTTTCTTTAAACTAAATTTACTACAATGCTCCCTCTTCTAGAAGTATTTACTAAGTGTTTATATTGCTCATGGAGGAAAGTTATTTATTAGTAATTTATAAAGAGGACTTACTTGACCGGCCAGGATGATTCTTCTTCTGAATTACATCCTAATATGTATAGCTTTCTTGCTCTCAGCTTATTCCACTTGGAGCTATGCCCAGCACAATTTACGTCTATGAACTGCTGAACATTTAAGCAAATTAAGTGTCCAAAAAATCAAACACAAATTGTATCTTGGTGATTTATGCCTTCATAAAGCAAAACACATACAATGTGCCAAGCAAAGGCCAGATTTATAGTTCTGCTGGTTAGGAAAAATGAATAGATATATCCTAGAGAACATGTTGAGAACTGTGCTTATGTGTTTAGTTCTTAACCATGCGGGTTTCTCCCCATGATATTTATTTTACAAATCATCTTCAATGCTAATATGTAATGTAATCTGAGAATAGGAAAGACATACAAGAATTCTGGGTGGAGATGTAGATGCCAGTTAACTTTCACCAGAGCCCCAAAAATACAGGCAACTGAGCAGCCCTGGATCTTTTATCTCTAACCTAACACCGTCAGGTTAAGCTAAGCAATTTCACTTAAACATCAGAAGATGTGGGGTAGACAGTGAGAAGTAAACTGAGGGTGCCAAAGTAAACTAGAGACTAAGAGTTGACTCGAATCTCTACTAAGATGTTTCCAGTACCTCGTAGGCTTTACAGACACACTATTCTACTGAAAGTATAGTGCAGTGATCAAGCATGTATGCATTGGAATCAGAGGAACAGGTTTGAATACCAGTGCCCCACTTACCGGCTGTGAGCATCTCTGTTTCCTTATCTGTAAATGAGGGTTAATGATATCTACTTCAAAGCTGTGTTTTTTGGCTTAATGAGATAATGGTTGTGTGGTAGGCCACCTCTAACATGGTTCCCAATAATCCCAACCTCCTGGTATCCATTCCCTCATCTTGGGGATGGGCTAAACCTAGTGACTCATGTCTACTGCACAGAATATATCAAAAATGATGGGTGTCACTTCCAAGATTTATTTACAAAAAGACTCTGACTTCTATCTTCCTTACCCTTGCGTGCCTTATTAATTGCTTGCTTTGAGAAAAGCTAGCTCCCCCGTGTGAGCTGCCTTGGAAAGAGACCCAGGTAGTGAGGAACTGAAGGAGGCCTCCAGCCAACACCAGCAAGGAACTGAGGCCCTTGGTCCAACAGTCCAGGAGGAACTAAATCTCACCAACCCCACATGAGTGAGCTTGAATGAGGATCTTCTCAGTTGAGCCTCAAGGTAAGTGAATGAATACCTTGATTTTAGCCTTAGGAGAGATACTGAGTCAGAGGACTTAGCTAAGGCACATCAAGATTTCTGACATGCAGAAATGGTGTGATAACAAACATTTGTTGTTTTAAGCTACTAAATTTGGGGCATTTTGTTACATAGCAATAGATACATACATACAGGTTGTAAAATGCTCAGCATGGTACCTGGCACATAGTATATTCTCTGTAAATGATGGCTATTATTTATTCTAGTTATTGATGGCTTTGTGCAAATGAAGATTACACAGTGATAATTTAATCACTCTACTTGTATTTAGGCTTGCAAATAAAGATTTTAAACCACATAGAGCCTTTAGCCATTTTGCTAGTATATAAACAATGAGCTAGCTACAATCATGAACATTATGTCTTCTATAAGAGCAGAGTGTGTGAAATAATATGGAATGTCACCTCTTAAGAGTCACCATCTTGCAGTATGTCCCAATCCTGAGTAAATTTGGATTGGGGTAAATTTGTCCTATCTGAGCTAGGATGCTGACATTTCTATTGCAATTCACTGACTGAGGCTAAAATTTCAGGTAGCTACAAAAGAGTCAATCTTGTGGAACCTGCTTAATTAAAAACCTGACATTCAAAGCCCACAATGTGTTTTCTTTTGGAGAAAAGCCACAGTATAATCGAGTACGGGACAAAGATATTTCAATTTAAGGTCAGGTTGTGTAAAGCTGTCATGAAAGTCAAATGAAATTTATCCTGAAAGAATAACCAAAATTTGGAAACAGATTTATGTACAAGGTTGTTCATTGCAGCATTATTTACAAACATAAAAAATATGCGAGACAACCTAAATGCCCAACAACAGGGGACTCATTGAATTATTTGTGGCATGTTCATACCTTGGAATAGTATAAGGCTATTAAACGTGTTTTGCATAAATATTTACCAACCTGGAGTAAATGCTTACAAAGTATTGTTAATTTAAAAAGATGAGTATAAAACTATTTGAATGGTGTGATCTAATTTGAAGGAAAAGTGTAATTGTGTGCACACATGCGTGTGTGTATGAGAATGACAGAGGGTTTGTTTTCCTAACCTTTCCTTTTTCCAACCTTTCTTTCGCCCTCACACACGGTGGCATTTCCATTTCCTGCCAGAATAGGTCTTTTTGTAATTGCTGTTGTCAGAAAAGTAATATAAGAAAGAACAAAGGAAGAGGAGAGGAATTAGCTAAGATAGTAATTTAATTTGCATATTTGGGGAAGAGAGAAGGGAAAGGAGAAAGGATAGTGGAGAGGACTGAAGAGAGACATGGAGCTGTTGAAAATATGCTTCTTTTTAAAATTCTTTATCTGTTTTCTGATTTTCCAGTTATATCTGCAAGAAACTGTGCTTCTTAATTGCAAAACCCAATAGACTGAAACTTTGGATTATAATTTCCTAAGTATGATATGAACAGAAGATTGAAAAAAACTGTCAATAAACTAGGTATTGAAGGAGCATGCCTCAAAATAATAAGAGCCATATGTGACATACTCACAGCCAATATCATACTGAATGGGCAAAAGCTGGAAGCATTCCCCTTGAAAACCGGCACAAGACACGGATGCCCCCTCTCATCACTCCTATTCAACATAGTATTGGAAGTTCTGGCCAGGGCAATCAGACAAACAAATGAAATATAGGGTATTCAAATAGGAAGAGAGGAAGTAAAATTACCTTTGTTTGCAGATGACATGATCCTATATCTAGAAAACCCCATCATCTCAGCCCTAAAGTTTCTCAAGCTGATAAACAACTTCAGCAAAGTCTCAGGATACAAAATCAATGTGCAAAATCACAGTATTACTATACCCCAACAACAAGCAAGCACAGAGTCAAATTATGAATGAACTCTCATTCACAATTGCTACAAAAAGAATAAAATACCTAGGAATACAGCTAGCAAAGGAACTGAAGGACCTCTTCAAGGAGAACTTCAAACCACTTCTCAAAGAAGAAGACATTCCATGCTTATAGAATCAATATCATGAAACATTCCATGCTCATAGAATCAATATCATGAAACCCAAAATAATTTATCGATTCAATACTATTTCCATTACATGACCGTTGACATTCTTCACAGAATTAGAAAAAAACAATTTTAAACTTCATATGGTATCAAAAAAACAGCCTGAATAACCAAGATAATCTTAAGCAAAAAGAAGAAAGCTGGAGGCATCACACTACCCAACTTCAAACTGTTCTACAAGACTACAGTAACGAAAACAGCATGGTACTGGTAAAAGAACACAGACATAGACCAATAGAACAGAATAGAGAACTCAGAAATAAGACTGTACACCTATAACCATCTGATCTTTGACAAACTTGACAAAACCAAGCAATGAGGAAATGACTCCCTAATTCATAAATGGTGCTGGGAGAACTGGCTAGCCATACACAGAAAGTTGAAACTGGATCCCTTCCTTACTTCCATATACAAAGATTAACTCAAGGTGGATTAAAGACTTAAATGTAAAATCTAAAACTATGAAAACCCTAGAAGAAAATCTAGGCAATACCCTTCAGAATATAAGCATAGGCAAAGATTTCATCATGAAAACACCAAAAGCAATTGCAACAGAAGCAAAAATTGAGAAATGGTATCTAATTAAACTTAAGAGCTTCCTTTTAAAAAAAAATTTATTTCCATAGGTTTTTGGGGAACAGGTGGTATTTGGTTACATAAGTAAATTCTTCAGTGGTGATTTGTAAGATTTTGTTGGATCCATCACCTGAGCAGTATGTGCTGAACCCAATTGTAGTCTTTTATTCCTTACCCCCTTCCCATCCCTTCCCCCTGAGTCCCCAAAGTCCATTGTATCATTCTTATGCCTTTGCATCTTCATAGCTTAGTTCCCACTTATGAATGAGAACATACAATGTGTGGTTTTTCATTCCTGGGTTACTTCACTTAGAATAATAGTCTCCAATCCCATACAGGTTGCTGTGAATACCATTAATTCATTCCTTTTTATGGCTGAGTAGTATTCCATCACATATATATGTGTGTGTGTGTGTGTATATATGTGTGTGTTTATATATATGTACACATCATGTATATGTATATGATGTATATGTATAAGAAACCACAGTTTCTTATTCATTGATGGGCATTTGGGCTGACTCTACATTCTTGCAATTGTTAATTGTGCTGTTGTAAATATGCACGTGCAAATATCTTTTTCATATAATGACTTCTTTTCCTCTGAGTAGATACTCAGTAGAGGGATTGCTGGATCAAATGGTAGTTAGTTCTACTTTTAGTTCTTTAAGGAATCTCCACAGTATTTTCCATAGTGGTTGTACAAGTCTACATTCTCACTAGCAGTGTAGAAATGTTCCCTTTTCACCACATCCACACCAACATCTATTATTTTTTTGATTTTTTGATTATGGTCATTCTTGCAGGAATAAGGTGGTATTACATTGTGGTTTTAATTTGCATTTCCCTGATCATTAGTGATGCTGAACATTTTTTCATATGTTTGTTGATCATTTGTATATCTTCTTTTGAGGATTTTCTATTCATGTCCTCGGCCCACTTTTTGATGGGACTGTTTGTTGTTGTTGTTGTTTCTTGCTAACTTGTTTGAGTGTGTTGTAGAATCTGGACATTAGTCCTTTGCTGGATGTATAGATTGTGAAGATTTTCTCCCATTCTGTGGGTGGTCTGTTTATTCTGCTGACTGTTCCTTTTGCCACCCAAAAGCCTAAACTAAAGAGCTTCTACAGGACAAAATAAACTATCATCAGAGTGAACAGACAACCTACAGAATGGGAGAAAGTTTTTGCAATCTATCCATCGACAAGTCTAATATCCAGAGTCTACAAGGAACTTAAACAAATTTTAAAAAAATTTAAAAGTAGGCAAAAAACACGAACAGACACTTCTCTAAAGAAGACACCCATTCAGCCAACAAGCATGAAAAAAGCTCAACACCACTGATGATTAGAGAAATGCCAAACAAAACCACAATGAGATACCATCTCATGCCAATCAGAATGGTGCTTATTAAAAAGTTCAGAAAAAACAGATGCTGGCAAGGTTGCAGGGAAAAAGGAACACTTTTACAGTGTTGGTGGGAATATAAATTAGTTCAACTATTGTGTAAGACAGTGTGGTGATTACTCAAAGATCTAGAAGCAAAAATAGCATTTGACCCAGCAATCCCATTATTGAGTATATACCCAAAAGAATATAAATCATTCTATTATAAAGATACTTGCACACGTATGTCCATTGCAGCACTATTCACAATAGCAAAGACATGGAGTCAACCCAAATGTTCATCAATGATAGACTGGATAAAGAAAATGTGGTACATATACACCATGGAATACTACTATGCATCTATAAAAAGGAACAAGACTATGTCCTTTGCAGGGACATGGATGGAGTTGGAAGTCAGTATCCTCAGCAAACTAACGCAGGTACAGAAAACCAAATACAACATGTTCTCACTTATAAGTGGGAGCTGAATAATAAGAACACATGGACACATGGGGTGGGAGGGTTAATAACACACACTGGAGCCTGTGGGGTCAGGGAAGTGAGAGCATCAGGAAGAATAGCTAATGAATGCTGAGCTTAATACCTAGGTAATGGGATGATCTGTGCAGCAAACTACCATGGCACACATTTGCCTATGTAACAAACCTACAGGGCACATGTACTCCTGAACTTAAAATAAAAGTTGAAGGGGGAAAAATGATTATATATACCCCATTGTTCACCTGGTGCCCAAGATTCCCTCTATACCCCAGGACCATTTCTCCTCTCAAATCAGTCTAAATTAAAGGTAGGAAGATTACACCATGGTACCAGGAAGTTGTTCTTCAATGTAAGGAAGAAACAGTTTAAAACAATTACTGCTGACCATGACTGAATCTTGAATTTATGTCTCCATTTTCTGACATGCAGTTGGTGCAGTAAGACCAGAGATGCCTTCTCCATGGGAAGCACCTTGTGCAGGGAAGGCCCAGGCCAGAGCCACCTGGAGCAGTTCAGCTCTAGGTCTTGAAAAGAATCTCTCTTCTCTTTGTTTTGTTCTTCCTTGTGCTCTTCTTTGTTTATTATTTACCTTTATTCATCAGCCAATTGATAAACTCTAGCAATGCATCTCAACTGAGCAACAGTACCAATGAATTAGTATCAGCTTGTTCCTGGGGATCTTGATAAAACACAACACTTGATGAAACAGATTCTGATTCAGTGTATCTGTGGTGGGCCCTGAGATTCTGCAATTCTGATGAGCTTACAAGGGATGCCAATACAGCTGGTCTGTGAATAACACCTAGAGGAGTCTCAAAGATTGAGAACTGAGATGAGGATGTGTGCACAGAGGAAATGGACTGAGGAGGCTGCATTTGCATTTAGTGTATTGGACTGAAGGCACAAAAAGAGTCTTTGTAATTTCCACGTGATTCTTTATAAGTCATCAGGTCTAAGGGTTCAAAATGAGCGTGTAGCTTTTAAGCATTCTAATACTGAATAGAGTGTTTTTGCCTAGAGTGACTGCTCTAACCAGCTCCTCCAGGAATGGAGGGCTACAGTAAAAGTCTGGTGATTCAAGGATTCAGTAGTTACACCTGTCTTCTGGAATCATAAAAGATTTAATTTTCTCCTTTGTATATATATTTCATATTTTCTATAATGAACATGTATTACTTCTTAATTGGGAAAAAATGGCAAAAATCTTTAACTTGTTTCTTACTGCAGAATCTTTTTGGTTTTTATGGGTAAAGTGCAGATTATTTTGTTTCTTAGAAAATGCTATGCTCTTTGTGTTTTTTTCTGATCTTTGATTTGTGGGAGCAGCTAATGATTGCCTAGGAAATAAGGATGACAAATAAAATGGCACTGGTTCCGCTTGAAATAGAAAACACTCAAGAGGAGTTTTCAGCATTATCAGAGTTAAGTCCATAAAGGACAGGGCCTGATTATTTATTTATTTTTCCCATTGAGAAAAGAAGGAAAGATCTGTTTCAACAAGGATTGAAATTAGTGTTGGAAAATTATTTCCCAATTGTAAACGTTCTTAAATGGAGAAGCAAGTTATCAAGGGAGATTTGTAATCTCTGTCCTTGAAGACGTTTTAAAAATCTGTATATGTGAGTTGTCAAGTTTGTAGATGATGTGTGGGATATATAAAATCCCAAAATGGTATCTTTCTCACTTAGCATATTTGGGCCACTTCCATTTGCCAAAAATTAGCGTGAAGTCAGGGGGTGTAAACTAATGCTAGTAATCACAAAAGAAAAATGTAGTTAGAAATCTACCTGCTATAAATAGCTTAAATAATGCAATCCAAAAGCAAATATAAATGATTTTTGGTTAGCCACAGTTTGGGATTACTCATACCACTGCTCTATTAGTACAAGTAATTGAAAATTGACCCTGTAATCAATCCCCATTTCTTTGATTTAATTCAGGCTCATTCCTCACCAGGGGCAGTGCCAGGCACTCTATGACTTCAGGAAGCCCCTTGTGGCCTGAAGGACCTTTGGTTATGATTTTAAAAGGTGACAGATTATTGACATAGTAAAATTATTCAAGGCAATGCAGTTAAATGTTCCCCTTTGATACCAATAGACATTCATTAAAATTTAAATAAACTTTTAATTGTATTGAATCACTATGAAATCTGTATACACGCTGTTTTGGTCTTTCTGAGATCTTATGAGACTGGAAAAAATACAGTCTTTCTCTTTTCCTAAGGACCTGTGTCACCATGATTACGACATACTGATGTCAGCCAAAGTACAGGCAGTTGTATATTCTAGTAAATACTGACTCCTCATCTTCTTTATCTCATCACAGGCCTGATCTTCCTGTGGGGGAGCCCACTTCAGTGACAAGCATCATCATCTCCCCACTGCCAAGGATAACACTTGAGAGCCATCCTTCTTAGTTCGTTCTCATTCATATGCTGCACCTTGTTAATTACCAGCCCCATCCAAGACTACCTCTTAAATATCTCTTTAACATATCCTCTTCTTTCCATCCTCATAACCATCACTCTGGTCTAGGCTACCATATTCTCGCATCTGACTCTTTCTACAACTCCCTAATGGGTCTCTCTACTTCTGTTTTGACCAACCCCTCTCCCATCCAATCCAGGTTACGTATGTCAGCCAGATTGATCTTTCTGTAAAGGAAATCTAATGGTGTTACTTCCTAGCTTAAAACTCCTTAATGAAAAACCACGTATTTCATGATTCCATTTATAGAGACAGCACATAGATTAGTGGCCGCCTAGGGCTAGAAGAGGTGAGGGAAATGGGAGTGACTACTAATGGGAATGCGGTTTCTTTTGGGAGTTACAAAAATGTTCTAAAATTGATTGTGATAATGATTACAGAACTCTGTGAACAGACTAAAAACCACTGAATTATGTACTTGTAAGTAGGTGAATTATATGAAATGTGAATTATGTCTTCATAAAGCAGTTATTTTTTAAAAATACCTCTTCAATGGCTCCTCAATGATCTTCATATAAAGATTTTTGATGATGAGCATTTTTTCATGTGTCTGTTGGCTGCATAAATGTCTTCTTTTGAGAAGTATCTGTTCATATCCTTCGTCCACTTGTTGATGGGGTTGTTTTTTTTTTTCTTGTAAATTTGTTTGAGTTCTTTGTAGATTCTGGATATTAGCCCTTTGTCAGATGAGTAGATTGCAAACATTTTCTCCCATTCTGTAGGTTGCCCGTTCACGCTGATGGTAGTTTCTTTTGCTGTGCAGAAGCTCTTTAGTTTAATTAAATCTCATTTGTCAATTTTGGCTTTTGTTGCCATTGCTTTTGGTGTTTTAGACGTGAAGTGCTTGTCCATGCCTATGTCCTGAATGGTATTGCCTAGGTTTTCTTTTAGGTTTTTATGGTTTTAGGTCTAACATTTAAGTCTTTAATCCATCTTGAATTAATTTTTATATAAGGTGTAAGGAAGGGATCTAGTTTCAGCTTTCAACATGTGGCTAGCCAGTTTTCCCAGTACCATTTGTTAAATAGGGAATCCTTTCCCCGTTTCTTGTTTTTGTCAGGTTTGTCAAAGATCAGATAGTTGCAGATGTGTGGTATTATTTCTGAGGACTCTGTTCTGTTCCATTGGTCTATATCTCTATTTTGGTACCAGTACCATGCTGTTTTGGTTACTGTAGCCTTGTAGTATAGTTTGAAGTCAGGTAGTGTGATGCCTCCAGCTTTGCTCTTTTGGCTTAGGATTGACTTGGTAATGAGGGCTCTTTTTTGGTTCCATATGAACTTTAAGGTAGTTTTTTCCAATCCTGTGAAGAAAGTCATTTGTAGCTTGGTGGAGATGGCATTGAGTCTATGAATTACGTTGGGCAGTATAGCCATTTTCGCGATATTGATTCTTCCTATCCATGAGCATGGAATGTTCTTCCATTTGTTTGTATCCTCTTTTATTTCGTTGAGCAGTGGTTTGTAGTTCTCCTTGAAGAGGTCTTTCACATCCCTTGCAAGTTGGATTCCTAGGTATTTTATTCTCTTTGAAGCAATTGTGAATGGGAGTTCACTCATGATTTGGCTCTCTGTCTGTTATTGGTGTATAAGAATGCTTGCGATTTTTGCACACTTGATTTTTATCCTGAGACTTTGCTGAAGTTGCTTATCAGTTTACGGAGATTTTGGGCTGAGACAATGGGGTTTTCTAGATATACAATCATGTCATCTGCAAACAGGGACAATTTGACTTCCTCTTTTCCTAATTGAATAGCTTTATTTCTTTCTCCTGCCTGATTGCCCTAGCCAGAACTTCCAACACTATGTTGAATAGGAGTGGTGAGAGAGGGCATCCCTGTCTTGTGCCAGTTTTCAAAGGGAATGCTTCCAGTTTTTGCCCATTCAGTATGATATCGGCTGTGGGTTTGTCATAAATAGCTCTTATTATTTTGAGATACATTCCATCAATACCTAATTTATTATAAAGTTTTTAGCATGAAGGGCTGTTGAATTTTGTCAAAGGCCTTTTCTGCAACCCTTGAGATAATCATGTGGTTTTTGTCTTTGGTTCTGTTTATATGCTGGATTACGTTTATTGATTTGTGTATGTTGAACCAGCCTTGCATCCCAGGGATGAAGCCCACTTGATCATGGTGGATAAGCTTTTTGATGTGTTGCTGGATTCAGTTTGCCCGTATTTTATTGAGGATTTTTGCACTGATGTTCATCAGGGATATTGGTCTAAAATTCTTTCTTCGTTGTATCTCTGTCAGGCTTTGGTATCAGGATGATGCTGGCCTCATAAAATGAGTTAAAGAGGATTCTCTCTTTTTCTACTGATTGGAATAGTTTCAGAAGGAATGGTACCAGCTCCTCCTTGTACCTCTGGTAGAATACGGCTGTCAATCCGTCTGGTCCTGGACTTTTTTGGTTGGTAGGCTATTAATTATTGCCTCAATTTCAGAGCCTATTGGTCTATTCAGAGATTCAACTTCTTCCTGGATTAGTCTTGGGAGGGTGTATGTGTTGAGGAATTTATCAGTTTCTTCTAGATTTTCTAGTTTATTTGCGTAGAGATGTTTACAGTATTCTCTGATGGTAGTTTGTATTTCTATGGGATAGGTGGTGATATCCCCTTTATCTTTTTTTTATTGCATCTCATCATCACTGGCCTTCAGAGAAATGCAAATCAAAACCACAATGAGATACCACCTCACACCAGTTAGATAGGCTATCATTAAAAAGTCAGGAAACGGCCGGGCATGGTGGCTCACGCCTGTAATCCCAGCACTCTGGGAGGCCAAGACGGGCGGATCACGAGGTCAGGAGATTGAGACCATCCTGGCTAACACGGTGAAACCCCGTCTCTACTAAAAACACAAAAATTAGTGGGGCATGGTGGCGGGCACCTGTAGTCCCAGCTACATGGGAGGCTGAGGCAGGAGAATGGCATAAACCTGGGAGGCAGAGCTTGCAGTGAGTGGAGATCATGCCGCTGCCCTCCAGCCTGGGCGACAGAGCGAAACTCTCTCAAAAAAAAAAAAAAAGTCAGGAAACAGCAGGTGCTGGAGAGGATGTGGAGAAACAGGAACACTTTTACACTGTTGGTGGGACTGTAAACTAGTTCAACCATTGTGGAAGACAGTGTGGCGATTCCTCAGGGATCTACAACTAGAAATACCATTTGACCCAGCCATCCCATTACTGGGTATATACCCAAAGGATTATAAATCTTGCTGCTGTAAAGACACACGCACATGTATGTTTATTGCGGCACTATTGACAATAGCAAAGACTTGGAACCAACCCAAATGTCCCACAATGATAGACTAGATTAAGAAAATGTGGCACATATACACCATGGAATACCAAGCAGCTGTAAAAAAGGATGAGTTAATGTGCTTTGTAGGGACATGGATGAAGCTGGAAACCATCATTCTTAGCAAACTATTGCAAGGACAAAACAACCAAACACTGCATGTTCTCATGCATAGGTGGGAATTGAACAATGAAAACACTTGGACACAGGAAGGGGAACATCACACACTGGAGCCTGTTGTGGGGTGGGGGAGGAAGGAGGGATAGCATTACGAGATATACCTAATGTAAATGATGAGTTAATGGGTGCAGTACACCAACATGGCACTTGTATACATATGTAACAAACCTGCACGTTGTGCGCATGTACCCTAGAACTTAAAAGTATAATAAAAAATTAAAAATAAAAAAGATTTTTGACATTGCCTGTAATGATCTTAATGATCTACCCTCAGCCCCAGCCTTATTCATGGCATGCCCCACTTCTACCATGTGAATTTCTTTGGGCCCCTTAATCTTGGCATCCACTGTTTTACCTCTGAGTTTTGCACTTGCTACTCCTTCTGCCATCCTCTCCACTCCAATTGCCTCAATTTTCACCTGAATAATCTGACTTATCTTCAATGTGCCATTAAGTTATCGCTTACCCTAGGAAGCTTTCTGAATCTTACTTTTTGGATGTCCCTTCAATGAGCGTCCCAATCACCATACTTAAACACATTTATACTTGTTTACTTTGTTTTCTAAATGCCCTCTAAATTCAGTGAGACATCAGGCACAGTGTCTACTGTGATCTCTCAGTCTAACACAGTACCTGGCATGTATAGGATACCAAATAAATAAGTTGAATGAATGAATGACTGAATTACATATTCAAATTTTATTCAAAGGCTAACATTTTTTATTTCCTACTAGGATTATGTTTCCCAGTGTGGAACTGGTTCTTTTTTTAAAATAGTATATACATGTTGCTTTTATTTCTTCACCAGGTATATACTCAAAGCCCTTTGTAATTTTCATAACTCTAGTAAACTCCATCTCAAAACTTACCAAAAAGCAATTACTAAAGCCAATGGGTGACTCTTTGTTAGTCTTCATTCTCCCTGACTTTTTCGCAGCCATAGATGTTGTCTCCTTCTTCTACCTAAGTCAGTGGTTTTCAAAGTCTGATCCCAGGACCAATAGCAGCAGCAACAATAGCACCTAGAAACTTGTTGGAAATGTAGATTCTTGGGCCTCACCCCACACCTACTGAGTCAGAAACTCTGGTGGGTGGAACTCAAAAATCTGTGTTTTGACAATGCACACTAAAATTAAGAACAACTCCCCAAAGCTAATTCGTTTTGGTAAACTTGACTTTTCTTGTCACAGCAAGGGGTAGAAAAAGTGATGAAGACAGCAAGCTCCCATAGCTGCTCCCAAGTCAAGCTAATTCACAGACTCTCTATTACTTCCAGCTGAGGGTTCCGCATTCATGAAGTACTGGCTCCCAGGTGGTACAAGTTAGGCAATGTAGATTCTTGAATGTACATTATACAAAGTTTATTTGCCCTGACCATATCCATAATGGTGGAAAAACAATAGATGTGCATTTCTTAAGAAATTCTCAAATTCACAAGCTGAGTTTTATTTACAACTCAAGTCCTTCTTTTTTTTTGTTTTGTTTTTAATCTTATTCTGTATTCTCTGCACAACTCCTCTCACAGTCTTATCCAGACCTTCACAGAAGGTAGAGATGGCTATATCAAAGGCTCCATCCCTAATTATGGTTATTCGTATTTGGTTTTTCTCATTAGAGCACCATTAACAAGAGGCAGCTCTGAAAGTGGCACCTCCAGACAGAAGAGCCTATATCGTTGACTTCAGCTGGACGCTCCTTCATTTGACTGAATTCTGAGTTCCTGATGGCTCCTTCTTCTCTTCTTTCTTTTTTTTTTTTTTTTTTTTTTTTTTTGAGATGGAGTCTTGCTCTGTAGCCCAGGCTGGGGTGCAGTGGCTCGATCTCTGCTCACTGGAAGCTCCACCTCCCGGGTTCACACCATTCTTCTGCCTCAGCCTCCTGAGTAGCTGGGACTACAGGCACCCAACACCATGCCCAGCTAATTTTTTGTATTTTTAGTAGAGACAGGGTTTCACCATGTTAGCCAGATGGTCGGCTCCTTCTCTTCTTTCTACAGTCATTTTTGGACTTAAAACTGCAATGCTGCTTGCTAAATACAGTAAGATTATCTTATTGTATTTATGATACAATAGATTACCCGTCTCTCATCATTTGGCACTATTGCCCACTTCTACCTTCCTAAAAGTTTATCTTCCCTTGACATCTATGATGGTGGTTTTCTTCCTACATTGACCATTTTTATGCTAGTTCTTCTTTCTCCTCTCACACTTAACTGGGGACCTTCTGCAAGGATTAATTAGGCTTTTATCTTTTATTCATATACACTGTGTTTTGGAGAAGCATCTGTTTAGCTATTATTTCTATTTAAGAAACTCACAAAATATTCCTAGCCTTAGTTTCTTCCAGATTTCAAATCCATATAGTCAACTATCTGTTGGATATTTCCAATTGAATGTTGTTTGAGTTATCCAAATTCAACAATTTCTAAAATCAAACATGTTATTCTTCTACCCTACTCTATCACGCTGTTAATCAAACTTGAAAAACCTAGTGTTATCCTTGAACATTCTCTCAATTTCCATTTCATTACTCTTGTCCAGTGTCACTTTAGTTGATACCCTAAAAGGCTTCTTTGTCTTCATTTTTTTTCTGAACTCCTAAGTCCAATCTAGTCTATTCAGTGTTGCCATGTTACTCAAAAAACCTCAATGGTTGTCCATTGCCTAAGGATGGAATCCAAAATCTTTGTCCTGATATTCAAAAGACTTCACAAATGCTCAAAACTTCTTTCCAATGTCAGCGCCCATTATCATCCAAACAATCTCTCTGGTCTTGCCCAAATAAACTACTGCTATTGCTAGTACTATACTCACTACCACCACCACCACTCACCACTACCACTATTGCTACTACCACTATCATCAGTACCACTACTGTCACAACAGACAAGAGCAGCTAACATTTATTGAGAGTTTACTATGTGTGAGGCACTATGTTAAATGCTTCAAATTCATCATTTCGTTTAATTCTCAACAACGTCGTAGGGTTATCCTCGTTATGTACATAGGAAAACCAAGAAATACAAAAAGTTAAGTGACTTCCCATGTTCAAATACTAGTAATTGATGGAGATACAAGTTGAATTTAGTTCTGTCTATGTCAAAAGGCTATAAATTCTATGGCAGTAAGGGCTGTTGTTCTCTCCAATGCTTAGCTCAGTGCCAGACCCATGTGATCAATAAATGTTTTGTAAATGAACATTGAATAAATTTTAAATTCTATTCTCTTACTTGTTATAATCCCCTAGCCTTATAGTCCTCTAAATATCTTTTCGTTCATTCCCACTTTTAGGCATTTTTTTCACCCTGTTAGCCTTATTTTGAATATTCTTACTGTCATCTCTCTTTTTTATTTTTTCCAGACCTGAAAGAAAGACAGAATTTATTTTTCTTCTATTTGAGACAAGGTCTCAGTCTGTTGCCCTGCCACTGTAATGCAGTGACATGATCATAGCTCACTGTAGCCCTGAACTCCTGGCCTCAAACAGTCCTCCTGCCTGAGCCTCCCAAGTAGCTAGGACTGTAGGTATGAACCACCATGGCCCGCTAATTTGGGGTTTTTGTTTTTGTTTTTGTTTTGTAGAGACAGGGTCTCACTATGTTGCCCAGTCTGGCCTCAAACTCCAGGCCTCAAACGATCCTCCTACTTCAGCCTCCCAATGTGCTGGGATTACAGGCATGAGCCACCATATCCAGCTGTCATCTCTGTCTTTCCAATCCTACCTTGTTTTCAAAGTATTCATAAAGTCCTTGCATCCTTCTCAAATATTTTCCCAGCAAAAAGTTCTTCTCACTAAATTTCAATAGGAATTATTTTCTTTTCCACTCATTTGATTTTCATCATATCTTGCTTTGCATTATTCTTTAACTTTGTGTATGCTTTCTCACCCAAGTGAGATTATGAGTTTTTCTAGAACAGAGACTTTGAGCTAACTTCTAATAATTGGTACAGAATTAAGTAAATGGAACTTTGAATGTCAAAGAAGGTTAATCAAAAGTTTCTAAAATGAGAAAGCAATTTGCTCACAACCGTCAGTGATTCTCTGACATTTGAATCATTCTCTATGACTATTAGTCTATAGTTAGGGTAATGTTACAGCATAACAGATGAACCCCAGAATTTCAACAGCTTAACACAATGGAAATTTATTTTTTGCTCAATTAGCAGTCCAATGCAGGTAGATGACTTTCCTTTGCTTACTAATTCTATCCTACGATTTTATATCCTGAAAACTGGGATTGGGGTGGGAGATGGTGGGCAGGAGCTGGAGAGAAGAGGGCAAAGAAGGCCCACCTTCTTCCTATCTGCCTTGCTTTGAAGTTACATATTACTTTGGCTCACATTTCACTGGAAAGAATTAATCACATTGTCCCTCCTAGCAGCAAGAAGCGGAGAAATGCAGTCCCTGACTGGGCAGCTCCATAGGAACAGTGTTATAAAAGGAGAAGGATGGATGTTCATAGAGTTGGCCATCTATTCTACCACTAGTTAGTGAATATTTCTTATTTCCAGCAATAATAATACATATTTGAATCAACCTTTCACAAATTCAACACAGATTTGATTTGTGAATTCCAGTCTATGGCACTCTAAAAATTCCTAATTTAATCCACAGTGTTGTGGAAATAACTACACAAATAGATGGCACTCATGAATTTATCTTAATGATGTTAATTTTAAGCCAAGATAATTTGCTGCCCACTGCCTCTACTTCATACCCAAATGGCAGCTGTAGATGATGTAATAGAACATGCATTTCAATTTTTTTTTTATTTCACATTTATGTATTTGGGTTAAGTATGGCTTGGTCTACCTCTTAAATCCCATAAATTTCATCCCAAGGTCATTTTTTTTTTTTTTTTTTTTTTTGAGACACAGTCTCGCTCTGTCGCCAAGGCTGGAGTGCAATGGCATGATCTCAGTTCACTGCTACCTCTGCCTCTGGGTTCAAGCGATTCTTCTGCCTCAGCCTTCCGAGTAGCTGGGACTACAGGAGAGTGCCACCACATATTTTATATATATATAAATATATAAAAAATATATTGTATATATTTTTAGTAGAGATTTTTAGTAGAGATGGGGTTTCACCATATTGGCCAGGCAGGTCTCGAACTCCTGATCCCATGATCAGGTCTGCCTCAGCCTCCCAAAGTGCTGGGATTACAGGTGTGAACCACCATATCAGGCTATCCCAAGGTAAATTTTTTCTTTTTTTTTATACTTCAAGTTCTAGGGTACATGTGCACAACATGCAAGTTTGTTACATAGGTATACATGTGCCATGTTGCTTTGCTGCACCCATCAACTCGTCATTTACATTAGGTATTTCTCCTAATGCTATCCCTCCCCCAGGTCCCCAACCCCAACCGGCCTCAGTGTGTGATGTTCCCCTTCCTCTCTGTCCATGTGCTCTCATTGTTCAACTCCCACTTATGAGTGAGAACATTCAGTGTCTGGTTTTCTGTTCCCGTGTTAGTTTGCTGAGGATGATGGCTTCCAGCTTTGTCCACGTCCCTGCAAAGGACATGACTGTGTTCCTTTTTATGACTGCATAGTATTCCATGGTATATATGTGCCACATTTTCTTTATCCAGTCTATCATGGATGGACATTTGGGTTGGTTCCAAGTCTTTGCTATTGTCAATAGTGCTGCAATAAACATATATGTGCATGTGTCTTTACAGTAGCATGATTTATAATCCTTTGGGTATATACCCAGTAATGGGATCCCTGGGTCAACTGGAATTTCTAGTTCTAGATCCTTGAGGAATCACCACACTGTCTTCCACAATAGTTGAACTAATTTACATGCCCACCAACAGTGTAAAAGTGTTCCTATTTCTCCACATCCTCTCCAGCATCTGTTGTTTCCTGACTTTTTAATGATCACCATTCTAGCTGACATGAGATAGGATCTCATTGTGGTTTTGATTTGCATTTCTCTGATGACCAGTGATGAAGAGCATTTTTTTCATGTGTCTGTTGGCTGCATAAATGTCTTCTTTTGAGAAGTGCCTGTTCATATCCTTTGCCTATTTTTGACGGGGTTGTTTGTTTTGTTTTTTTTTTTTTTTTCCTCCTTGTAAATTTGTTTAAGTTCTTTGTAGATTTCTGGATATTAGCCCTTTGTCAGATGGGTAGTTTGCAAAAATCTTCTCCCATTTTGTAAGTTGCCCGTTCACTCTGATGGTAGTTTCTTTTGCCGTGCAGAGGCTCTTTAGTTTAATTAGATCCCACTTGTTTATTTTTATTTTTGTTGCCATTCCTTTTGGTGTTTTAGTCATGAAGTCCGTGCCCATGCCTATGTCCTAAATGGTAATGCCTAAGTTTTCTTCCAGAATTTTTATGGTTTTAGGTCTAATAATTAGGTCTTTAAACCATCTTGAGTTACTTTTTGTATAAGATGTAAGGAAGGAATCCAGTTTCAGCTTTCTACATATGGCTAGCCAGTTTTCCCAGCACCACTTATTAAATAGGGGATACTTTCCCTATTTCTTGTTTTTGTCAGGTTTGTCAAAGATCAGATAGTTGTAGATGTGTGGTATTATTTCTGAGGCCTCTGTTCTGTTCCATTGGTCTATATCTCTGTTTTGGTACCAGTACCATGCTGTTTTGGTTACTGTAGCCTTGTAGTATAGTTTGAAGTCAGGTACTCTGAAGCCTCCAGCTTTGTTCTTTTTCCTTAGGATTGTCTTGGCAATGAGGGCTTTTTTTTGGTTCTATATGAACTTTAAAGTAGTTTTTTCCAATTCTATGAAGAAAATCATTTGTAGCTTGATGGGGATGGCATTGAATCTATAAATTACTTATCTTCCTATCCATGAGCATGGAATGTTCTTCCATTTGTTTGTGTCCTCTTTTATTTCTTTGAGCAGTGGTTTGTAGTTCTCCTTGAAGAGGTCTTTCACATCCCTTATAAGTTGGATTCCTAGATACTTTATTCTCTTTGAAGCAATTGTGAATGGGAGTTCACTCATGATTTGGCTCTCTGTCTGTTATTGGTGTATAGGAATGCTTGTGATTTTAGCACATTGATTCTGTATCCTGAGACTTTGCTGAAGTTGCTAATCAGCTTAAGGAGATTTTGGGCTGAGACAATGGGTTTTCTAAATACACAATCATGTCATCTGCAAACAGGGATTGTTTTTTGACAATCCTCTTTTCTTTGACTTCCTCTTTTCCTAATTGAATACCTTTATTTCTTTCTCTTGCCTGATTGCCCTGGTCGGAACTTCCAACACTATGTTGAATAGGAGTGGTGAGAGAGGGCATCCTTGTCTTGTGCCAGTTTTCAAAGGGAATGCTTCCAGTTTTTGCCTATTCAGCATGATATTGGCTATGAGTTTGTCATAAATAGCTCTTATTATTTTGAGATACGTTCCATCAATACCTAATTTATTGAGAGTTTTTAGCATGAAGGGCTGTTGAATTTTGTCAAAGGCCTTTTCTGCAACCCTTGAGATAATCATGTGGTTTTTGTCTTTGGTTCTGTTTGTGTGATGGATTACATTTATTGATTTGCATATCTTTAACCAGCCTTGCATCCCAGGGATGAAGCCAACTTGATAGTGGTGGATAAGCTTTTTGATGTGCTACTGGATTTGGTTTGCCAGTGTTTTATTGAGGGTTTTTGCATCGACGTTCATCAGGGATATTGGTCTGAAATTCTCTTTTTTTGTTGTGTCTCTGCCAGGCTTTGATATCAGGATGATGCTGGCCTCATTAAATGAGTTAGGCAGGATTCCCTCTTTTTCTATCCATTGGAATAGCTTCAGAAGGAATGGTACAAGCTCTCTTTGTACCTCTGGTAGAATTCAGCTGTGAATCCGTCTGGTCCTGAGTTTTTTTTGGGTGGTAGGCTATTAATTATTGCCTCAATTTCAGAGCCTGTTATTGGTCTATTCAGAGATTCAACTCATTCCTGGTTTAGTCTTGGGAGGGTGTATGTGTCCAGGAATTTATCCATTTCTTCTAGATTTTCTAGTTTATTTGTGTAGAGGTGTTTACAGTAGTCTCTGATGGTAGTTTGTATTTATGTGAGATCAGTGGTGATATCCCCTTTATCATTTTTTATTGTGTCTATTTGATTCTTCCCGCTTTTCTTCTTTATTAGTCTGGCTAGCAGTCTATCTATTTTGTTGATCTTTTCAAAAAAACAGCTCCTGGATTCATTGATTTTTTTTTGAAGGTTTTTTTATCTCTATCTCCTTCAGTTCTGCTCTGATCTTAGTTATTTCTTGCCTTCTGCTAGCTTTTGAATTTGTTTGCTCTTGCTTCTCTAGTTCTTTTAATTGTGATGTAAGAGTGTTGATTTTAGATCTTTCCTGCTTTCTCTTGTGGGCATTTAGTGCTATTAATGTCCCTCTACATACTGCTTTAAATGTGTCCCAGAGATTCTGGTACATTGTGCCTTGTTCTCATTGGTTTCAAAGAACATCTTCATTTCTGTCTTCATTTCATTATTTACCCAGTAGTCATTCAGGAGCAGGTTGCTCAGTTTCCACGTAGTTGTGCAGTTTTGAATGAGTTTTTAAATCCTGAGTTCTAATTTAATTGCACTGTGGTCTGAGAGAAAGTTTATTGTGATTTCTGTTCCTTTACATTTGCTGAGGCATGCTTTACTTCCAGTTATGTGGTCAATTTCAGAAGAAGTGTGATGTGGTGCTGAGAAGAATGTATATTCTGCTGATTTGGGGTGAGATTTCTGTAGATATCTATTAGGTCTGCTTAGTACAGAGCTGAGTTCAAGTCCAGGATATCCTTGTTAACCTTCTGTCTTGTTGATCTGTCTAATACTGACAGTTGAGTGTTAAAGTCTCCCATTATTATTGTGTGGGAGTCTAAGTCTCTTTGTAGGTCTCTAAGGACTTGCTTTATGAATCTGGGTGCCCCTGTATTGGGTGCATATATATTTAGCTCTTCTTGCTGCATTGCTCCCTTTACCATTATGTAATGGCTTTGTCTCTTTTGATCTCTGTTGGTTTAATGTCTGTTTTATCAGAGACTAGGATTGCAACCCCTGGTTTTATTCTTTCCATTTGCTTGGTAGATCTTCCTCTATCCCTTTATTTTGAGCCTATGTGTGTCTCTGCATGTGAGATGGGTCTCCCGACTACAGCATACCAATGGGTCTTGACTGTTTATCCAATTTACCAGTCTGTGTCTTTTAATTGGGGCATTTAGCCCATTTACATTTACATTTAAGGTTAATATTGTTATGTGTGAATTTGATCCTGTCATAATGATGTTCACTGGTCATTTTGCCCATTAATTGACACAGTTTCTTCCTAGCATTGATGGTCTTCACAATTTGGCATGTTTTTGCAGTGGCTGGTACTGATTGTTCCTTTCTATGTTTAGGGTTTCCTTCAGGAGCTCTTGTAAGGCAGGTGTGGTGGTGACAAAATCTCTCAGCATTTACTTGTTTGTAAAGGATTTTATTTCTCCTTCACTTATGAAACTTAGTTTGGCTGGATATGAAATTCTGGGTTGAAAATTCTTTTCTTTAAGAATGTTGAATATTGGCCCCCACTCTCTTCTGGCTTGTAAGGTTTCTGCCAAGAGATCCACTGTTAGTCTAATGGGCTTCCCTTTGTGCGTCCCTTTGTGCGTAACCCAACCTTTCTCTCTGGCTGCCCTTAACATTTTCCCCTTCATTTCAACTTTGGTGAATCTGACAATTATGTGTCTTGGGGTTGCTCTTCTCAAGGAGTATCTTTGTGGTGTTCTCTGTATTTCCTGAATTTGAATGTTGGCCTGCCTTGCTGGGTAGGTTCTCCTGGATAATATCCTAAAGAGTGTTTTCCAGCTTGGTTCCATTCTCCTCATCACTTACAGGTACACCAATCAAATGTAGGTTTGGTCTTTTCACATAGTCCCATATTTCTTGGAGGCTTTGTTCATTTCTTTTTACTCTTTTTTCTCTAAAATTCTCTTCTTGCTTTATTTCATTAATTTGATCTTCAATCACTGATATCCTTTCTTCCACTTGATCAAATCAGCTATTGAAGCTTGTGTATGTGTCACAAAGTTCTCGTACCATGGTTTTCAGCTCCATCAGGTCATGTAAGATCTTCTTTACACTGTTTATTCTAGTTAGCTATTCATCTAACCTTTTTTCAAAGTTTTTAGCTTCTTTGTGATGGGTTGGAATATGTTCCTTTAGCTCAGAGAAGTTTGTTATTACCGACCTTCTGAAGCCTACTTCTTCAACTCATCAAAGTCATTCTCCGTCCAGCTTTGTTCTGTTACTGGCGAGGAGCTGCAATCCTTTGAAGGAGAAGAGGCACTTTGGTTCTTAGAATTTTGAGCTTTTCTGCCCTGGTTTCCCCCCTTCTTTGTGGTTTTATCTACTTTTGGTCTTTGCTGTTGGTGACCTACAGATGGGGTTTTAGTGTGGATGTCCTTTTTGTTGATATTTATGTTATTCCTTTCTGTTTGCTAGTTTTCCTTCTAACAGTCAGGTCCCTCAGCTGCAGGTCTGTTGGAGTTTGCTGGAGGTCCACTCCAGACCCTGTTTGCCTGGATATCACCACAGAGGCTGCAGAACAGCAAATATTGCAGAAAAGCAAATATTGCTGCCTGATCCTTCCTCTGGAAGCTTCGTCCCAGAGGGGCACCCTCCTGTATGATGTGTCTGTCGACCCCTACTGGGAGGTGTCTCCCAGTTAGGCTACATGGGGGTCAGGGACCCACTTGAGGAGGCAGTCTGTCTGTTCTCAGAGCTCAAATGCTGTGCTGGGAGAACACTGCTCTCTTCAGAGCTGTCAGGGATGTTTAAGCCTGTGGAAGTTTCTGCTGCCTTTTTTCAGTTTTGCCCTGCCCACAGAGGTGGAGTCCCTAGAGGCAGCTGGCCTTGCTGAGCTCCAGTGGGCTCTGCCCAGTTCAAGTTTCCCAGCCGCTTTGTTTACCTACTCAAGCCTCAGCAATGGCGGATGCCCCTCCCCCCACCAGGCTGCTGCGTCACGGGTTGATCTCAGACTGCTGCGCTAACAGTGAGCAAGGCTCCATGGGTGTGGGACCTGCCAAGCCAGGCACGGGAGAAAATCTCCTAGTCTTCCAGTTGCTAAGACCATGGGAAAAGTGCAGTATTTGGGTGAAAGTGTTCCGTTTTTCCAGTTACAGTCTGTCACGGCTTCCCTTGGCTAGGAAAAGGAAATCCCCTGACCCCTTGCATTTCCTGGGTGAGGTGATGCCCCGCCCTATTTTGGCTCACCCTCCATGGGCTGCACCCACTGTCCAACTAGTTCCAATGAGATGAACCAGGTACTTCAGTTGGAAATGCAGAAATCAACTGTCTTCTGCATCGATCAAGCTGGGAGATGCAGACTGGAGCTGTTCCTGTTTGGCCATCCTGGAACAGATCCCTGCCTTTCCAACTTCTAAGGCATTTTATTTCCCTCCTGTAGATCACTGGAAGTAAGCTGAAAACTTAATCAAATTATAGAACTTTAGAGCTTGGAAGTAGCCTTAGAGACCACCAAATCTCAATGATTCCCAAACTTTTAATCACTGATGCCCATTTCAAATTGTTCTTTGACTACCCCCTAAAAAACCCAGATTGTGAAATATGTTTGTCTTTCAGATTTTGTTTGATAAATACAAATGGCTTATATTTTTTGAGTGCTAACTATAGGTAGGAAATGTTCAAAGTGCTTTATATTATTGTTTAATTCTGTCAGGAACCAAATGAAATCAGTGTTACTCCCATTTTAGAGACAAAGAAATGAAAATTCAGAGAGGTGAAGCTGATTTGGTAGAAAAGGTGGAATTACTAGCAAAAGGCAGAGTTGGCATTTGAGCCCACATCTATCACTAGAATTTTTGCTCTTCATCATTATACTCTAATACTCCCTTTCTAATTAGGTAATGACTATTCTTTTCTGAGTTTCAATTAGCATAATCTGATACATTTCAATCAAACTCAAAGAAATTGGAAGGAAACAACCCATGATTCCATCAGCAGATGAGGAGAAAAATAAAATGTGATGCATACATATGATAGAATATTATTTAGCTTAAAAAAGGAATGAATTTCTGATACATGCCGCAACATGGATGAACTTTGAAAACATTTTGCTAAGTGAAAGAAGCTAGATGCAGAAGTATGAATATTGTATGATTCCATTTATATGAAGTATCTAAAATGGGCAAACTTATCCAGACAGAAACAAGATAGAAAGTTATCAGAATCTGGGAGGAGAGGATAATGAGAAGTTATGACTTAATAAGTACAGTTTCTGTTTAAAGTGATGAAAAAGTTTTAGAAATAGACAGTGGTAATGATCTATAAAATTGTACACGTCACTAATGCCACTGAATTGTATACTTAAAATTGGTTTAAATGACAAATGTTATGTTATATATATTTACCACAATAAACAAACAAAGACATTGATTTTTGGTTTATCTAGAAAACTTTATTTAGTGGACCTATGATTTTTTAGTTTATCTGTTTAGGTAAGGCTTTTGAAATAAAATATAGGTGACACATTAATGTTATATTAATTGAGAGGGCAGAGCAAAATAGTCAAATAAAAGCCTCTACTCATGGTCCCTCCAGCTGCAACACCAAATTCTAACAACTAACTTCACACAAAATAGCACCATCATAAGAACCAAAAATCAGGTGAGCAATCACAGTACCTGGTTTTATTTTCATATTCTTCATATAACTGAAAGGCACTGAAGCAGGTAGGAAAGACAGTCTTGAGTTGTGGACTCCACCCCTCCCCCATCTCCCAGCAGCAGCTACATGGCATGGAGAGAGAAACTGTGCACTTTGGGGAGGGAGAGCATAGCAACTGGTGGAATCTGCATTGAACTCAGTGCTGCCCTGTCACAGCAAAGAGCAAAGCTATGCTGGCCTCAGCTGGTGCCTGACCATGGAGGGAGCATTTGGACCAGACCTAGCCAGAGGGGAATCACCCATCCTAGTTGTCAAAACTTGAGTTTCCTGGCTAGCCTTGCCACCATGGGCTACAGTGCTCTGGGGTCCCAGGTAAACTTGAAAGGCAGTTTAGGACACAAGGACTATAATTCCTAGGCAAGTCCTATTGCTATGGGCTTAGAGTCAGTGAACTAGGGCAGCACACAACCTATGGAGACACCAGGAAGGGCAGCTAAGGCTTGTGTCACCCCTCTTCCAACCCCAGGCAGTGCAGCTTGCAGCAACAAAAGTGACTCTATCCTTCCACTCGAGGAAAGGAGAGCAAAGAATAAAGAGGACTTTGTCTTCCACCTTGGGTGCCAGCTCAGACACATAGGACAAGGCACCAGGCAGAGATGTAAGGCCCCACCTCAAGGCCCTAGCTCCCAGACAACATTTCTAGACACATCCTGTGTGAGAAGGGAACATGAATCTTTGAAAGAAAGGACCCAGTACTGGCAGGATTCACCATTTGCTGAGTAAAGAACCCTTGGACCCTGAATAACCAGCAGTGATACCCAGGTAGTATGCTGTGGGCCTTGGGTGAGGCTCTGAAATGTGCTAGCTTCAGGTGATACTCAGCACATTCAGACTGTGGTGATTACAGTGAAAGACTCCATCTGCTTGAGAAAAGCAGAGAGAAAAGTAAAGGACTTTTTGTCTTCCGCCCTAAGTACCTACTTGGCCACAGTGAGGTAGAGTAACAAGCAGGCTCTTAGGATTCCCAAGTTCTGGCCTAGGCACTTGGACAGCATTTCTGGACCTGCCCTGGGCCAGAGGGGAGCCCACTGCCCTGAAGGGTGAGTCGCAGGCACCTGGCAGAACTCCTCATGGGCTGCTGGTGGTGGTGGCTATGGGGAAAGGCTCTTCTGCCTGTGGAAAGGCGAGGAAAGAGTGGGAAGGATTTCATTTTGTGGTTTGAGTGCCAACTTAACCACATTAGAATAGAACACCAGATTTCTAAGGCTTTTGATTCCAATCATTGGTTCCCAAACAGAATCTCTGGACCTGCCTGGGGCCTGGGGAACTCACCAACCTGAAGGGAAGAACACAAACCTGGCTGACTTCACCACCTGCTAATTGTTGAGCCCTAAAGCCTTGAGTGAACATAGGCAGTAGACAGGCAGTAGTTACAGTAGGCCATAGGCAAGACACAGTGCTGTATTGGCTTCAGGTCTGACTCAGCACAGTCCTAGTGATGGTGGCCTCAGGGGTTTTTGTGACACCCCACCCTCAGCTCCAGGCAGCTCAGTACATAGAGAGAAAGACCCCACTTCTTTGGGAGGAAGCTCATTATATAATGAGTAAGGGAAAAGAACAAGAATCTCTGCCTGGTAATCCAGAGAATTCTTTCAGATCTTATGCAAGACCACCAAGGAAGTACTTCTATGAGTCTGCAAGAACCACAGCATTCTCAGGCTTGGGTCCCAAGTCCACTTGAATACCTGGAAAGCCTTCCCAAGAAGAATGAGCATAAACAAGCCCAGACTGTGAAGATCACAATAAATACATAACTCTTCCATGTCCAGACATCAAAGAACATCCACAAGTATCAAGACCATCCAGGAAAACATGACCTTAACAAACAAACTAAATAAGGTACCAGGACCAATCCTGGAGAAACAGAGATATGTGACCTTTTATATAGAGAATGCAAAATAGTTCTTTTAAGGAAACTCAAAGAAATTCAAGATAACAAGGAGAAGTAATTCAGAATTCTATGATATAAATTTAACAAATTTATTGTATTCTGAATTTGTTAAATTCTTAACAAATTTATTGTATTTAGTGTATTCTGCAGCTGTTGCATGAAATGGTCTATAAACATCTATTAGGTTCATTTGGTCTATAGTGCAGACTAAGTCCAATGAAAATAGATTTCAAGATAAAAACTGTAAGAAGTTCATTCAATCAATAACTAACTTAAGATTGAAATAATTTAAAAGAATCAAGCAGAAATCCTGGAGTTGAAAATGCAACTGACATATTGAAGAATGTATCAGAATCTCTTAATAGCAGAATTGATCAAGCAGAATACAAAATTAGTGAGCTTAAAGACAGGCTATTTGAAAATATACGGTCAGAGTAGACAAAAAAAAGAACAAGATACACCTACAGGATCTAGAAAACAGGCTTAAAAGGGCAAGTCTAAGAGTTATTGGCCTTAAAGAGGAAGTAGAGAAAGATATAGGAATAGAAAGTTTATTCAAAGGGATAATATCAGAGAATTTCCCAAATCTAGAGAAAGATATTAACATTCAAGTACAAGGAGGTTATACAATACCAAGCAGATTTAACCCAAAGAAGACTACCTCCAAGCATTTAATAATCAAACTCCCAAAGGTCAAGGATAAAGAAATAATCCTAAAAGCAGCAAGAGAAAATAAACAAAGGAAATACAATAGCATTCCAGTATGTCTGGCAGCATTTAGTGGAAACCTTACAGACCACAAAAGAGTAGCATGACATGTTTAAAGTGCTGAGTGAAAAAAGCTTTGCCCTAGAATAGTATATCTGGTGAAAATATCCTTCAAGCATGAAGGAGAAATAAACACTTTCCCAGACAAACAAAAGCTGAGGGATTTTTATCAGCACCAGACCTGTCCTATAAGAAATGCTAAAGGAAGTTCTTCAATCTGAAAGAAAACGTTGTTAATGAGCAATAAGAAATTATTTGATGGTACAAAACTCACTGGTACTAGTAGGCACAAAGAAAAACACAGAATATTATAACATCGTAATTGTTGTGTGTAAACTACTCTTAAGTAGAAACACTAAATGATGAATCAATCAAAAATAACAACTACAACAACTTTTCAAGACACAGATAATACAATAAGACAGAAAGAGAGAAAAAGTTTAAAAATGGGGTGATGAAGTTAAAGTGTAGAGTTTTTGTTAGTTTTCTTTTTAGTTGTTTATGTAATTAGTGATTTCATTAGCTTAAAATAATGGGTTATAAGACAGTATTTGCAAGCCTTGTGGTGATCTCAAATCAACAAACATACAATGGATACACAAAAAATAGAAAGCAAGAAATTCAATCATACCACCAGAGAAAATCACCTTCACTAAAAGGAAGAAAGGAAGGAAAGAAGGAAGAGAACACTACAAAATAACCAGCAAACAAATAACAAAACGGCAGGAGTTAGTCCTTACTTAACAATAATGACATTGAATATAAATGGACTAAACTCTCTAGTTCAAAGACATAGATTGGCTGAATGATTTTTTTTTTTTTTAAAAAAGAGAAGCCAGTGATCTGTTGCCTACAAGAAACATGCTTCACCTCTGAAGCTGCATATAGACTGAAAATAAAGGGATGGAAAAAGATGCTTCATGTTATTGGAAACCAACAAAGAGTAGAAGTAGCTATACTTATATCAGATAAAATAGATTTCAAGATAAAAACTGTAAGAAGCTCATTATATAATGATAAAGGGGCCAGTTTAGCAAGAGGATATAACAATTGTAAATATATATGCACCAAACTCTGGAGCACTCAGATATATAAAGCCAATATTATTAGAGCAGCTAAAAAGAAAGATAGGCCTCAATGCAATAATAGTTCAGACTTTAATACCCCACTTTCAGCATTGGACAGATCTTCCAGATAGAAAATCAACAAAAAAGCATTGGACTTAGTCTGCACTTAGACCAAATGGACCTAATAGATGTTTATAGAACATTTCATGCAGCAGCTGCAGAATACACAATCTTTTACTCAGCACCTGGATCATTCTCAAGGATAGATCATATGTTAGGTCACAAAACAAGTCTGAAAACAGCAATAAAAGTGAAATAATATCAAGCATCTTCTCTGACCACAATAGAATAAAACCAGAAATCAATAACAAGAGGAATTTTGGAAACTATACAAATAGAAGGAAATTAATATGCTTCTGAATGACCAGTGGGTCAATGAAGAAATTAAGAAGGAAATTTAAAAATTGTTTTGAAGCAAATGACAATGGAAACATGACATACCAAAACTTACGCAATACAGCAAAAGCAGTACTAAGGGGAAAGTTTATTGCTATAAGTGCCTACATCAAAAAAGAAGAAAAACTTGAAATAAGTAACCTAATGATGTATCTTTAAAAACTAGAAACATAACAGAATCTTAAAAAAACTAGAAAATCAAACTCATCTTATGAGGCTAGTACTTCCCTGATACCAAAACCAGGCAAAAGACACATCAAGAAAGAAAACTACAGGCCAATATCTCTCATGAATATTGATGCAAAAGTCCAAACCCAAAATTAGTGAAGTAAAGAAACAATAAAGATCAGAACCGAAATAAATAAAATCGAAACAAAAAATACAAAAGATCAATGAAACAAAATATTGGTTTTCTTTCAAGGATAAACAAAATTGACAAACCTCGAGTCAGACTAATTAAGAAAAAAAGAAAGAACATTCAAATAGATAAAATTAGAGATGAAAAAGAAAACAATGTAATTGATACTGTGGAAATTCAAAGGATTACTAGTGGCTACTATGAGCAACTATATGCCAATAAATTGGAAAATCTAGAGGAAATCGATAAATTCCTAGACAAATGCAACCTACCAAGATTGAAGCATGAAGAAATTCAAAACCTGAACAGGTCAATAATAACAACTAGCAAGGTCAAAGCCGTAATAAAAAGTCTCCCAGTAAAGAAAATCCCAGGACCTGATGGCTTCATTGCTAAATTCTACCAAACATTTGCAGAAGAACTAATCCTACTCTAACTACTCTGAAAAATAGAGGAGGAGAGAATACTTCCAAACTCACCCTATGAGGCTAGTACTACCCTGATACCAAGACTAGACAAAGACACATCAAAAAAAGGAAACTACAGGCCAATATCTCTCATGAATATTTATGCAAAAATCCTCAGCAAAATATGAGCAAACTTAATTCTACAATACATTAAAAAGATCATTCATCATGACCAAGTGGGATTTATCCCAGGGATACAAGGGTGGTTCAACATATACAAATTAATCAGTGTGGTACATTTTATCAACAGAATGAAGAGAAAATGATAATTTCAACTGATGCTGGAAAAGCATTTGATAAAATTCAACATCTCTTCATGATAAAAACCCTTAAAAAACTGGGTATAGAAGGAATATACCTCAACATAATAAAAGCCATATATGACAGACCCACAGCTAGTATCATACTGAATGAGGAAAAACTGAAAACCATTCTCCTAAGATCCATAACAAAACAAGGATGCCCATTTTCACTACTGTTATTCAGCATAGTACTGGAAGCCCTAACTAGGGCAATCAGACAAGAGAAATAAATAAAGGACATCCAAATTGGAAAGGAACAAGTTAAAATATACTTGTCTGCAGATTTTATGTTCTTATCTTCAGAGAAACCTAAAGGCTCCACCAGAAAACTATTACAACTGATAAACAAATTCAGTAAAGTCGGAGGATACAAAATCAACATACAAAAATCAGTAGCACTTCTATATGCCAACAGTGAACAGTCTGAAAAAGAAATTTAAAAAGTAATCTCATTTACAATAGCCACAATAAAATTAAATACCTAAGAATTAACTTAACCAAAGAAGTGAAATATCTCTACAATGAAAACTATAAAATACTAATGAAAGAAATTGAAGAGGACACAAAAAAATGGCAATATATTCCGTGTTCATGAATTGGAAGAATCAATATTGGTAAAATGTCCATACTACCCAAAGCAAACTACAGATTCAATCATCAATGACATTCTTCACAGAAATAAAACAAAATGCTAAAATGTATACAGAACCACAAAAGACTCAGAATAGCCAAAGCTATCCTGAGAAAAAAGAAAATTGGAGGGATCACATCACCTGACTTCAAATTATATTACAGAACTATAGTAAACAAAACACAATGGTACTGGCATGAAAACAGCCACATAAACCAATGAAACAGAATCGAGAATTGAGAAACAAATTCATGGACTTACAGTGAAATTACTGTTGACAAAGGTGCCAAGAACATACGTTGGGGAAAAAACCACCTCTTCAACAAATGATGTTCGGGAAACTGGATATCGATATGCGGAAGAATGAAACTTGACCCTTCTCTCTCATCATATACAAAAATCAATTCAAAATGGATTAAAGACTAAGTCTAAGACCTCAAACTAAAACTACTACAAGAAAACACTGGGGAAACTCTCCGCGATACTGGTCTGAGCAAAAATTTCTTAAGTAATACCCAACAAGCACAGACAGCCAAAGCAAAAATGGACACATGGAATCACATCAAGTTAAAAAGCTTCTACATGCAAAGGAAACAACCAACAAAGTGAAGAGACAACCCATAGGATGGGAGAAAATATTTGCAAACGACCCATCTGACAAGTGATTCATAACCAGAATATAAAAGGAGTTCAAACAACTCTATAGGAAAAAGTCTAATAATGTGATTTAAAAGTGGGCAAAAGTTCTGAATAGACATTTCTCAAAAGGAGACATACAAATGGCAAACAGGGATATGAAAAGATGCTCAACATCATTGATCATCAGGAAAATGCAAATCAAAACTACAATGAGATACCATCTCATCCCACTTAAAATGGCTTGTATCCAAACGACAGATGATAACAAATGCTGGTGAGGATGTGGAGAAAAGGAAATCCTCATATACTGTTGGTGGAAATGTAAGTTACTGCAACTACTGTGGAAAACAGTATGGAGGGGCCTCAAAAAACTGAAAATAGAACTATCATATGATTCAGCAATACCACTGCTGGGTATACACCCCAAAGAAAGGAAATCAATATATTAAAGAGATATCTGCACTGCCATGTTTGTTGCAGCACTGTTTACAATAGCCAAGATTTGGAAGCAACCTAAGTGTCCATCAACAGACAAGTGGATAAAGAAAATGGGGTACATATATACAATGGAGTACTATTCAACCATTAAAAACAATGAGATCCTGTCATTTGCACCAACATGAGTGGAGCTAAAGGTCATTGTGTCCTGAAACAAGCCAGACATAGAAAGACAAACTATGTGTTCTCTCTTATTTTGTTGTAGCTAAACATTAAAACAAACTCATAGAATAGAGAAAATAGAAGGATAGTTACCAGAGGATGGGAAGGGCACATGGAGTTGTGGGGATAGTTAATGGGTACAAAAAATAGTTAGAAAGAGCAAATAAGATATAGTATTTTATAACACAACAGGCTGATTTTAGTCCATTGTAATTTAATTGTACATTTAAAAGTAATTAGAGTCATACTAGGATTGTTTGTAACACAACAAATAAATGCTTCAGGGGATGGATACCCCATTTACCATGATGTGATTATTATGCATTGCATGCCTGTATCAATGTAATGCTTTGATATGCAATGCCTATACCCCATAAATATACACACCTACTATGTACCCATAAAAATTAAAAATAACAAAAATTTAAAATATTACAGTAATTGTTTTCCAAGCATCCAGAAAGTCCAGTGTGAGACCCAATGGTCAACCTCTCACAATCATACATTTAGATGATTACAGAAAAAAACTAGTTGACTCCCAGTATGGGCCATCATATATATCAGGAATAACAAACTAAGAGTGCATTCTACTAAACATTTTCATAACCCTGGCAATCTTTTCAGAATCTTGAAATCATGGAGATAAATGGCTCTCTAACCCTTTCCCTTGGCTGGGAGAACAGAGTAAAAGACAAAACCAATACTGTTGGCACCCATCTCACCACATCCTCTCCCTCTCAGAAAAGGATAGAAAACACATCATAGAGGAAAATACAGAGGGGAGATAAAGAAAAGCCATAACATCTTCAAGGAGAACTACAAACCACTGCTCAAGGAAATAAGAGAAGACACAAACAAATAGAAAAACATTCCACCCTCATGGATAGGAAGAATCAATATCACGAAAATGGCCATACTGCCCAAAGTAGTTTATAAATTCAATGCTATTCCCATCAAACTACCATTGACATGCTTCAGAGAATTAGAAAAAACTACTTTAAATTTCAGATGGAACAAAAAAAGGGCCTGTATAGCCAAGACAATCCTAAGCAAAAAGAACAAAGCTGTAGGCAACAAGTTACCTGACTTCAAACTATACTACAATGCTACAGTAACCAAAACAGGATGGTACTGACACCAAAACAGACATATAGACCAATGGAACATAACAGAGACCTCAGAAATAACACCACACACCTACAACCATCTAATCTTCGACAAACCTAACAAAAACAAGCAATGAGGAAAAGACTCCCTATTTAATAAATGGTGCTGGGAAAACTGGCTAGCCATATGCAGAAAACTGAAAGTGGATACCTTCCTTACACCTTATACAAAAATTAACTCAAGATGGAGTAAAGATTTAAATGTAAAGCCCAAAATCATAAAAATCCTAGAAGAAAACCTAGGCAATATCATTCAGGACATAGGCACAGGCAAAGATTTCATGACGAAAATGCCAAAAGCAATTACAACAAAAGCTGAAATTGACAAATGGAATTGAATTAAACTAAAGAGCTAAAAGAAACTATCATCAGACTGAACAGGCAACCTACACAATGGGAGAAGATTTTTGCAATCTACTCATCTGACAAAGGGCTAATGTCCAGAATCTACAAGGAACTTAAACAAATTTACAAGAAAAAAAACAAACAACCCCAACAAAAAGTGAGCAAAGGATATGAACAGACACCTCTCTAAAGAAGACATTTATGCAGGCAACAAACATATGAAAAAAAGCTCAACATCACTGATAATTAGACAAATATGAATCAAAACCACAATCAGAAACCATCTTATGCCAGTCAGAATGGTGATTATTAAAATGTCAAGAAACAATAGATGCTGGTGAGGCTGTGGAGAAATAGGAATGCTTTTACACTGTTGGTAGGAATGTAAATTAGTTCAACCACTGTGGAAGACAGTGTGGCAATTCCTCAAGGACCTAGAACCAGAAATACCATTTGACCCAGCAACCCCATTACTGGGTATATACCCAAAGGAATGTAAATCATTCTACTATAAAGACACATGCACACATATCTTTATTGTGGCACCATTTACAACAGTGAAGACATGGAACCAATCCAAATGCTCATCAATGATAGACTGGATAAAGAAAATGTGGCACATAAACACCATGGAATACTATGCAGTCATAAAAAAGGAATGAAATCATGTCGTTTGCAGGGACATGGATAAAGCTGGAAGCCATTATCCTCAGCAAACTAACACAGGAACAGAAAACCAGACACTGAATGTTCTCACTCATAAGTGGGAGTTGAACAGTGAGAGCACATGGACAGAGGGAGGGGAACATCACACACTGAGGCCTGTTGAGGGGTGGGGAGTGAGGGGATGAGAGCATCAGGACAAATAGCTAATGCATGCAGGGCTTAAAACGTAGATGACTGGTAGAGGGGTGTAGCAAACCACCACAGTACACATGTACCTGTGTAACAAACCTGCACGTTCTGCACATGTATCCCAGAACTTAAAGTAAAATAAAATAAAATAAATACAAAAAAAGCAAAAACAAAACAACAACAACAAAAGAATACATAAAAACATGAGGGAAAATTTCATAATACAGTAAGAGAAAAAACTTTACAGCAATAGTAAAATACCATCCCATCGCTGCTTCAAAATACACACAATGAGAAGCAGTTAAAAAAGAAAGAAAGAAAGAAGAAAGAAAGAAAGAAAGAAAGAAAGAAAGAAAGAAAGAAAGAAAGAAAGAAAGAAAAAGAAAAGCCATAATGAAGACAAGTGAAGACATCATAGGTATCCGAAAATAACAGGGAGAGATGAAAGTGTGCATACCATGAGACAGAGAAGGGAGTAGCTGGTTTGCTACCTTGGGCCTTCCTCCTTTCCTGGTGAACACAACATACAATTGGACAATGAGTCATTGTGGGGAAAGCCACTGATTGCTGTACAAAGTCAGGGACTTTTGGGCATTAAATTTACAGGCTCTGGGGTATGGAAGGCTTGGGACTCCAAGAGTATCTTTCCCTCCCTCTCTTCTTCCCTCTCTGTGTTCTTTTTTCTCCTTCTCCTCCTCCCTTTGCTCCTCCTCTTCCTTTTTCTTTTTCTTCTCTCTCTCCCTCTGTCTTTCTTTCTCTTTCCATTCCAAGCTAGAGTATTTTTATACTTTGGAGGCACCTTTCCCTTACTGGTGCTAAGAGAAGACAGTATGAATAGGAGGGAGAGGAAAGAAGGAGATGACTTAGTGGGTTATGTGGGTCTTTGTTTATAATAGAAGAATATGGTACAAGAACACATAGGTACCACACCCACTCCTTTGTATTTGTATATTGCCTTCAACTTTTTTCTTGTTTTGTATGACCAAGTTTTGGCAATTCTCAGCATATTTTTGTCGATACACTCAATTGCTGATTTCTGCCCTCCTGCTACAAAATCCCATATTCTGAAAGGACTTTAAGCTCCTTAAGGGCTGGGGTAATGTCTTAATCATCTTTGTATCCCTGGTGTCTGGAACATTGCTGCTGCTCAACTGAACGTTTGTCAATTGAATGAGTGAATAAATAAGTGTAAGTTCTCTCTACAAAGTATCAAGCCATGTGGCTGTGGTGATTCAAGTATGATTAAAGGCATGCCATAGCTTAGATGTTTGTTCCTTCCAAATCTCATGTTAAAATTTGATCTCCAGTGTTGGAGGTGGGGCCTAATGGGAGGTGTCTGGGGAATGGCGGCAGATCCTTTATGAATCGATTAATTCCCTCCCGCTAGGGGAAGTGGGTGAGTGAGTTCTCACTCTATTACTTCTCAGGACAGCTGGTTGTCCAAAGAGCCAGGCACCTCCCCTCATCTCCCTCTCTTTCACCAGGTGAGCTCTACACAGGCCAGCTCCCCTTTGCCTTCTACCACAAGTGGAAGTAGCCTGAGGCCCTTACCAGAAGCCAGTTTTCCAGCCAGCAGAACTGTGAGTCAAATAAACCTTTTTTCTTTACAAATTACTTAACCTCAAATATTCCTTCATAGCAACACAAAACATACAAGACAGTGCATGAAAGGAAGGAATATTTTAAATGAGGAATATTCTGGAAATCAGGAATATCAGATCCTAAAGAAACAAGGGACTTTAGAGTTTCTGTTAAGTTTATGTGATTTAGTTTCACAGCATACACAGGAGACAAGGATTTGATGCAGTCCTGTGGAGTGATAAAGACTGACTCGTATATGTGCTGAAACTTTTATGCATCTAGAAGTGGATAATGAGTGGTCACAAGAAAAGGAAGATATTAATGATCAACACAGAAGACTTTTTTTAAATACAGAAAAAAATAAAGTTTATAAAGCTGCTGCTTAGGCAGTAGGGAACTTTGACTGTCTTTAAATCAGCACTGAAGAAAGGGGCTGCTCTCTTCTAACATCAATTAATCAGAAAACCTGAATGAGGAGAGTACTTGGGAAGATACTTTGGTGAACCTTACCTGCAGTTCACCCTTCAGAGCAGGCTCATTCTTCAGAGGGGCCCATCATCCTTCAAAGGAGGATCCATTTCTAGCTTCATCCCATTGGAAGCAACAAGGAGCAAAAGGATGTTGGTTTCGGCTCAACTGTAGATCAGCTGGCCCCGCAGGTGTGTGAGCTGACCTATGAATAGGAAAGCCCTGCATCTGCTACCACCATCTTTTTGTTTGGTTTCCATGGGTGTCTGGGTTGGAGCTGGAAGAAATTATCAGAACTGGGCCCTGGTGAACCACAGGGGAAGATAACAGGAAAATGAAGTTCTAAACCTAAATTATGCCGGCATGTGATTTTTTTTTTTTTTTTTTTTTTTTTGAGACGGAGTCTGGCTCTGTCACCCAGGCTGGAGTGCAGTGGCGCGATCTCGGCTCACTGCAAGCTCCGCCTCCCGGGTTTACGCCATTCTCCTGCCTCAGCCTCCCGAGTAGCTGGGACTACAGGCGCCCGCCACCTCGCCCGGCTAGTTTTTTGTATTTTTTAGTAGAGACGGGGTTTCACCGTGTTAGCCAGGATGGTCTCGATCTCCTGACCTCGTGATCCGCCCGTCTCGGCCTCCCAAAGTGCTGGGATTACAGGCTTGAGCCACCGCGCCCGGCCGTGATTTTTATAATCTTTTTTTTAAGAAAGACCAAGACAATAGAAGGAGACACATGGGGTAGGGAGATTTTTTTCTAATGTTCACCAGTAGTGTCTATAAAATATGAAGCACCTAAAACCAATTAATGACCCTCAGTTACATGATGTTTTAATTCCACTTAAGAACGAAGATTTCAACAGCACTGAATATGATAGAATATTATATTCTCCCCTCCCTATTCCCTTCTAATCTTTATTATTTTAATTCTGCTTATGCCAATATGACTATTTGCAGAGTTTTGGCCTTTCTTTTCCAATGCTTATAAGTCAAAACAGGAATTCCAACCTTTTATTATTGCTCTGGTGATAATATCAAATGCTGCAAACATGGATAATCTCCAATTTTTATAATCTGCAGATATAATGGGGAGGAAAATCATATTAGGCTGCAAAAGAAGAATAGAGAATGAGAGAGGGTTAAAATAACAAACCGTAAAGAGTCTTCCGAGAATTGCGAAGAGCTGCTCTTTGGATCCATATTGTATTTTTTTTCCGACACATTTAAATGTAAACAGGCAAGCCCCATGTCTCCAGGAAGCTTTTTCCTTTTAAAGCGCTCTTTACTATTTAAACAGATACAGGATAGATATTTCAACGCAGAGCCCACATAAAATCCCATATTAGGGATGATACCAAACTTAAAGAATGTTGTAAAATGAGAATGGAAAAAAATGTACAAAATGAATTCCTGCCCATTTACATGCTTTCAGTCAGGCTACTAGATAACCAAGCCTGTCTTTGTGTTAACACTGTAGATTAGGTCAAGTTTTTACCCCTCTGAGCTCTTTTCCTGTAAATGACGGGTTTTGATGTGAAACAAGCAACATGTCAAAGCAAGTTGAAAGATGTAGGCATTTTATGCCATGTCACAATGACAGGCCGGTGAATATTTGGGCCATTAGGGGCTTATTAGTGAATAAATGACCAGATGGTTCAGTGATGCACGGAGATGGACAGAGCTGGATGCTCCTAATCAGCACTGTCTGTACTTGATGTCAAATCACATGACACAGTAACCCATGGATACCAAGTAAGAGTTACCATTAGCAAGTCAATTTCATATCTGGGTGGTGTAAACAGACTTATAACCACACTTCAGAGCTGCCTCTGTTTTGAGGAAGGAAAATACAGTAGAGTATTAAAAGGCACAGACACAATGAATTCTAATTGTTATTTGATAATTAAACAAAGAATTTCTATCTTAGTTCCTCCCCTTTATTCTTGTGAAAGGAATGATGCCTCAATGCATAAGAAAAGAGATTGTCAAAAATAAAGAGATCGAATTGAAAACACATTTAAAATCTAAGTGAAAGACATAACGTTTGGTTGAGTGGGCCAAAGGTGAAAAGATTCAAGGCCGTCTTCTTAGAGCACTCTGCAGTAGGCGGTGAAGAGAAAGTTTAGGCACAGACCACAAACTATCAACACATGTTATTTACCTTTGTACACTGCGCATTTATATTTTTCCTCTTTGGCTTTAAAAATGTTGATAGCGTTAACAGCCACCATGGGTTTTTCCCGTAGGAATGTACAAAAGTGTTTTTGAAGGCAAGTGTCCATTTCTTTTCTTTCCTCATCATTTTCAGTATTTTCAGACTGACAAGTGTTCCTTGGATTGTGAACACCCAACTGCTACTAAGGAAAACAATTACTCTTAAAATCTAAAGAAGAAACACCCTGGAAATAAACTCTTACTTTGGTGCTCTCTCAGAAACTAGTGGGTGTGAGGGCAGAGATTCAATGCATTATGCATCTACCGTGGAAAGTGTTGACAGGCATTTCCTCACAAGAACATCAATTAAAGCAATTCAGTCTTGAGGGAGCGAGAATTAAATCATATTACAGTAAGTGTTCTCTTTTAATAATAATACCTATGGTTTGTATAGGGTTTTTCATTTACAAAGTATTCTTCATGAATGTTGTGTCTTTTAATCTTCTTTTTAGCCAACTACTGTTAATTTCCTTAATAAAACTTTCCTGGGAATCTACTATGTGTGTCTACTTCTGGACACAAGGCTAGGGAAACAGGAGCAAGGAGGGGAATTCCTCAGAAATGTACAGTAGTCTTAAATAGGGCATTGTAATGATTACTATGTAACATTCGATGCTTACAAAAAGATTATATGTAACATGCACTTCCTAAAATTTTACATCTATGACCCAATATAAGAACTAGAATGTGATAAATAATACTAAAGCTCCCCCCTCACCTAGCTACACCCTGCCCCACGCAGAAATAACCACATTCTGAATTTTGACTTTATCATTTCCTTAATATTCAAAACGAACTTAACTTCACATGGCTCTGTTTCTAACAAGATGTTTGTGAATTTGCTTGTTTTATTCCTTTGTAAAAATGGTGGCATCACACTTCATGTATTCTCATGAGACTTGCTTTTTTTCCACTCGATGCATTTAAACTTTAACCACATTGCTGTGCATGGCTGAAATTCATTCACTTTTACTATTTTAGTATATTCCATGGTGTGAATATTCCACAATTGGTGTATCCATTCTCCTGTCTGTAGACATTTGACTTGTTTCCAGTTTGGGGCTAATACAAATAATGCTGCAAAGAATATTCTGGTACATTTATACTATTGTTCATATGCACACGTTTTCTCTAGGTGTGAAATTTCTGGTCCTGGGGTAAATATTTATTCAGTTGAGCAAGATAATGCTAAACTATTTTCCAAGGTTGTACCAATTTACACTCCCACCAATAGTGTATGAAGAGCATTTTCATTATTTGACATCCTTGTCAACACATTATTTTCAGACGTATAATTTTGCCAATCTAGTGGGTGTAAATTCAACCTTAACAACCACCCTCAGAAGTAATTATTGTCTAGTTTTACAGGTAAGGCTCAAAATCATGTAACTTGTAAAGTCAAAACGTGAGCCCAGTTCTCTAGCCTGCAAACCCAAAGTTCTTTTCACTGTACCACACTGTCTACCACAGTTCAGGCCCCACTGACTCATGCTTTACTTTTTTAAGCACAGTTAGCATTCAGGAGAAGTATAGTGTTCAATTTAGGACTTGGCCACTGATTGGTTAAGCAACTTGGGCAATTATACCGTGCCTCAATTATTTTATCTAGAAAATGGCTACTATAATGATGATGATAATAATAATAATATCACCTATTTTATGTGACTGTTATCATGGTTAAACAAGTTATTTCTTCCCTTCTCTCAACTAGATATTTAAATAAACATGTACTCTAAATACCAACCATGACAGGTAGAGTTTGGTATATTTTCTTTAACCTAAATGCCCTCTTTCTTTCAAGCAAATGACTTTTTCATTAACGGTTTCATAATTTCATGTTTTGAGCTGCCAAATATGTTCTTGTTTCACATGCATTTACACTGAAGCATTGAAAGAATCCTTTAGCTCTACAACCGTGGTGACTTGACACGAGCACAATCAGTTTAAAAGTTTATTTTTTTTTTTTTTTTTTTTTTTTAAATTTATTTATTATTATTATACTTTAAGTTGTAGGGTACATGTGCATAACGTGCAGGTTTGTTACATATGTATACTTGTGCCATGTTGCTGTGCTGCACCCATCAACTCGTCATTTACATCAGGTATAACTCCCAATGCAATCCCTCCCCCCTCCCCCCTCCCCATGATAGGCCCCGGTGTGTGATGTTCCCCTTCCTGAGTCCGAGTGATCTCATTGTTCAGTTCCCACCTATGAGTGAGAACATGCGGTGTTTGGTTTTCTGTTCTTGTGATAGTTTGCTAAGAATGATGGATTCCAGCTGCATCCAAGTCCCTACAAAGGACTCAAACTCATCCTTTTTGATGGCTGCATAGTATTCCATGGTGTATATGTGCCACATTTTCTTAATCCAATCTGTCACTGATGGACATTTGGGTTGATTCCAAGTCTTTGCTATTGTGAATAGTGCTGCAATAAACATACGTGTGCATGTGTCTTTATAGCAGCATAATTTATAATCCTTTGGGTATATACCCAGTAATGGGATGGCTGGGTCATATGGTACATCTAGTTCTAGATCCTTGAGGAATCGCCATACTGTTTTCCATAATGGTTGAACTAGTTTACAATCCCACCAACAGTGTAAAAGTGTTCCTATTTCTCCACATCCTCTCCAGCACCTGTTGTTTCCTGACTTTTTAATGATCGCCATTCTAACTGGTGTGAGATGGTATCTCATGGTGGTTTTGATTTGCATTTCTCTGATGGCCAGTGATGATGAGCATTTTTTCATGTGTCTGTTGGCTGTATGAATGTCTTCTTTTGAGAAATGTCTGTTCATGTCCTTTGCCCACTTTTTGATGGGGTTGTTTGTTTTTTTCTTGTAAATTTGTTTGAGTTCTTTGTAGGTTCTGGATATTAGCCCTTTGTCAGATGAGTAGATTGCAAAAATTTTCTCCCATTCTGTAGGTTGCCTGTTCACTCTGATGGTAGTGTCTTTTGCTGTGCAGAAGCTCTTTAGTTTAATGAGATCCCATTTGTCAATTTTGGCTTTTGCTGCCGTTGCTTTTGGTGTTTTAGACATGAAATCTTTGCCCATGCCTATGTCCTGAATGGTACTACCTAGGTTTTCCTCTAGGATTTTTATGGTATTAGGTCTAACATTTAAGTCTCTAATCCATCTTGAATTAATTTTCGTATAAGGAGTAAGGAAAGGATCCAGTTTCAGCTTTCTACTTATGGCTAGCCAATTTTCCCAGCACCATTTATTAAATAGGGAATCCTTTCCCCATTTCTTGTTTCTCTCAGGTTTGTCAAAGATCAAATGGCTGTAGATGTGTGGTATTATTTCTGAGGACTCTGTTCTGTTCCATTGGTCTATATCTCTGTTTTGGTACCAGTACCATGCTGTTTTGGTTACTGTAGCCTTGTAGTATAGTTTGAAGTCAGGTAGCGTGATGCCTCCAGCTTTGTTCTTTTGACTTAGGATTGTCTTGGAGATGCGGGCTCTTTTTTGGTTCCATATGAACTTTAAAGCAGTTTTTTCCAATTCTGTGAAGAAACTCATTGGTAGCTTGATGGGGATGGCATTGAATCTATAAATTACCTTGGGCAGTATGGCCATTTTCACAATATTGATTCTTCCTATCCATGAGCATGGTATGTTCTTCCATTTGTTTGTGTCCTCTTTTATTTCACTGAGCAGTGGTTTGTAGTTCTCCTTGAAGAGGTCCTTTACATCCCTTGTTAGTTGGATTCCTAGGTATTTGATTCTCTTTGAAGCAATTGTGAATGGAAGTTCATTCCTGATTTGGCTCTCTGTTTGTCTGTTACTGGTGTATAAGAATGCTTGTGATTTTTGCACATTAATTTTGTATCCTGAGACTTTGCTGAAGTTGCTTATCAGCTTAAGGAGATTTTGGGCTGAGACAATGGGGTTTTCTAAATATACAATCATGTCATCTGCAAACAGGGACAATTTGACTTCTTCTTTTCCTAACTGAATACCCTTGATTTCTTTCTCTTGCCTGATTGCCCTAGCCAGAACTTCCAACACTATGTTGAATAGGAGTGGTGAGAGAGGGCATCCCTGTCTTGTGCCAGTTTTCAAAGGGAATTTTTCCAGTTTTTGCCCATTCAGTATGATATTGGCTGTGGGTTTGTCATAAATAGCTGTTATTATTTTGAGGTACGTTCCATCAATACCGAATTTATTGAGCGTTTTTAGCATGAAGGGCTGTTGAATTTTGTCAAAAGCCTTTTCTGCATCAATTGAGATAATCATGTGGTTCTTGTCTTTGGTTCTGTTTATATGCTGGATTATGTTTATTGATTTGCGAATGTTGAACCAGCCTTGCATCCCAGGGATGAAGCCCACTTGATCATGGTGGATAAGCTTTTTGATGTGTTGCTGAATCCGGTTTGCCAGTATTTTATTGAGGATTTTTGCATCGATGTTCATCAGGGATATTGGTCTAAAATTCTCTTTTTTTGTTGTGTCTCTGCCAGGCTTTGGTATCAGGATGATGTTGGCCTCATAAAATGAGTTAGGGAGGATTCCCTCTTTTTCTATTGATTGGAATAGTTTCAGAAGGAATGGTACCAACTCCTCTTTGTACCTCTGGTAGAATTCAGCTGTGAATCCATCTGGTCCTGGACTTTTTTTGGTTGGTAGGCTATTAATTGTTGCCTCAATTTCAGAGCCTGCTATTGGTCTATTCAGGGATTCAACTTCTTCCTGGTTTAGTCTTGGAAGAGTGTAAGTGTCCAGGAAATTATCCATTTCTTCTAGATTTTCCAGTTTATTTGCATAGAGGTGTTTATAGTATTCTCTGATGGTAGTTTGTATTTCTGTGGGGTCGGTGGTGATATCCCCTTGATCATTTTTAATTGCGTCGATTTGATTCTTCTCTCTTTTCTTCTTTATTAGTCTGGCTAGTGGTCTGTCAATTTTGTTGATCTTTTCAAAAAACCAACTCCTGGATTCATTGATTTTTTGGAGGGTTTTTTGTGTTTCTATCTCCTTCAGTTCTGCTCTGATCTTAGTTATTTCTTGCCTTCTGCTAGCTTTCGAATGTGTTTGCTCTTGCTTCTCTAGTTCTTTTAATTGCGATGTTAGAGTGTCAATTTTACATCTTTCCTGCTTTCTCTTGTGGGCATTTAGTGCTATAAATTTCCCTCTACACACTGCTTTAAATGTGTCCCAGAGATTCTGGTATGTTGTATCTTTGTTCTCATTGGTTTCAAAGAACATCTTTATTTCTGCCTTCATTTCGTTATGTACCCAGTAGTCATTCAGGAGCAGGTTGTTCAGTTTCCATGTAGTTGAGCGGTTTTGATTGAGTTTCTTAGTCCTGAGTTCTAGTTTGATTGCACTGTGGTCTGAGAGACAGTTTGTTATAATTTCTGTTCTTGTACATTTGCTGAGGAGTGCTTTACTTCCAATTACGTGGTCAATTTTGGAGTAAGTATGATGTGGTGCTGAGAAGAATGTATATTCTGTTGATTTGGGGTGGAGAGTTCTATAGATGTCTATTAGGTCTGCTTGCTGCAGAGATGAGTTCAATTCCTGGATATCCTTGTTAACTTTCTGTCTCGTTGATCTGTCTAATGTTGACAGTGGAGTGTTGAAGTCTCCCATTATTATTGTATGGGAGTCTAAGTCTCTTTGTAAGTCTCTAAGGACTTGCTTTATGAATCTGGGTGCTCCTGTATTGGGTGCATATATATTTAGGATAGTTAGCTCTTCCTGTTGAATTGATCCCTTTACCATTATGTAATGGCCTTCTTTGTCTCTTTTGATCTTTGATGGTTTAAAGTCTGTTTTATCAGAGACTAGTATTGCAACCCCTGCTTTTTTGTGTTCTCCATTTGCTTGGTAAATCTTCCTCCATCCCTTTATTTTGAGCCTATGTATGTCTCTGCGTGTGAGATGGGTCTCCTGAATACAGCAGACTGATGGGTCTTGATTCTTTATCCAGTTTGCCAGTCTGTGTCTTTTAATTGGAGCATTTAGTCCATTTACATTTAAGGTTAATATTGTTATGTGTGAACTTGATCCTGCCATTATGATATTAACTGGTTATTTTGCTCATTAGTTGATGCAGTTTCTTCCTAGCCTCAATGGTCTTTACATTTTGGCATGTTTTTGCAATGGCTGGTACCGGTTGTTCCTTTCCATGTTTAGTGCTTCCTTCAGGATCTCTTGTAAGGCAGGCCTAGTGGTGACAAAATCTCTAAGCATTTGCTTATCTGTAAAGGATTTTATTTCTCCTTCACTTATGAAACTTAGTTTGGCTGGATATGAAATTCTGGGTTTAAAATTCTTTTCTTTAAGAATGTTGAATATTGGCCCCCACTCTCTTCTGGCTTGGAGAGTTTCTGCCGAGAGATCTGCTGTTAGTCTGATGGGCTTCCCTTTGTGGGTAACCCGACCTTTCTCTCTGGCTGCCCTTAAGATTTTTTCCTTCATTTCAACTTTGGTGAATCTGGCAATTATGTGTCTTGGAGTTGCTCTTCTCGAGGAGTATCTTTGTGGCGTTCTCTGTATTTCCTGGATTTGAATGTTGGCCTGCCCTACTAGGTTGGGGAAGTTCTCCTGGATGATATCCTGAAGAGTGTTTTCCAACTTGGTTCCATTTTCCCCCTCACTTTCAGGCACCCCAATCAGACGTAGATTTGGTCTTTTTACATAATCCCATACTTCTTGCAGGCTTTCTTCATTTCTTTTTCTTCTTTTTTCTTTTGGTTTCTCTTCTCGCTTCATTTCATTCATTTGATCCTCAATCGCTGATACTCTTTCTTCCAGTTGATCGAGTCGGTTACTGAAGCTTGTGCATTTGTCACGTATTTCTCGTGTCATGGTTTTCATCTCTTTCATTTCGTTTAGGACCTTCTCTGCATTAATTACTCTAGCCATCAATTCTTCCACTTTTTTTTCAAGATTTTTAGTTTCTTTGCGCTGGGTACGTAATTCCTCCTTTAGCTCTGAGAAATTTGATGGACTGAAGCCTTCTTCTCTCATCTCGTCAAAGTCATTCTCCGTCCAGCTTTGATCCGTTGCTGGCGATGAGCTGCGCTCCTTTGCCGGGGGAGATGCGCTCTTATTTTTTGAATTTCCAGCTTTTCTGCCCTGCTTTTTCCCCATCTTTGTGGTTTTATCTGCCTCTGGTCTTTGATGATGGTGATGTACTGATGGGGTTTTGGTGTAGGTGTCCTTCCTGTTTGATAGTTTTCCTTCTAACAGTCAGGACCCTCAGCTGTAGGTCTGTTGGAGATTGCTTGAGGTCCACTCCAGACCCTGTTTGCCTGGGTATCAGCAGCAGAGGCTGCAGAAGATAGAATATTTCTGAACAGCGAGTGTACCTGTCTGATTCTTGCTTTGGAAGCTTCCTCTCAGGGGTGTACTCTTCCCTGCGAGGTGTGGGGTGTCAGACTGCCCCTAGTGGGGGATGTCTCCCAGATAGGCTACTCTGGGGTCAGGGACCCGCTTGAGCAGGGAGTCTGTCCCTTCTCAGATCTCAACCTCCGTGTTGGGAGATCCACTGCTCTCTTCAAAGCTGTCAGACAGAGTCCTTTGCGTCTGTGCAGAGGTGTCTGTGTGTCTTAGTTTACTGTGCCCTGTCCCCAGAGGTGGAGTCTACAGAGACAGGCAGGTTTCCTTGAGCTGCTTGAGCTCCACCCAGTTCGAGCTTCCCAGCAGCTTTGTTTACCTACTTAAGCCTCAGCAATGGCGGGCGCCCCTCCCCCAGCCTCGCTGCTGCCTTGCCGGTAGATCACAGACTGCTGCGCTAGCAACGAGGGAGGCTCCGTGGGTGTGGGACCCTCCCGGCCAGGTGTGGGATATGATCTCCTGGTGTGCCTGTTTCCTAAAGCGCAGTATTAGGGTGGGAGTTACCCGATTTTCCAGGTGTTGTGTGTCTCAGTTCCCCTGGCTAGGAAAAGGGACTCCCTTCCCCCTTGCGCTTCCCAGGTGAGGCAATGCCTCGCCCTGCTTCAGCTCTCGCTGGTCGGGCTGCAGCAGCTGACCAGCTCCGATCGTCCGGCACTCCCCAGTGAGATGAACCCAGTACCTCAGTTGAAAATGCAGAAATCACCGGTCTTCTGTGTCGCTGGCGCTGGGAGTTGGAGACTGGAGCTGCTCCTATTCGGCCATCTTGCTCCTAAAAGTTTATTAAACATTTATTTTGCACTCTGAGTGATATCAAAATACCTTTAGAGCAGTTAACTTAGTTTGTATATATTCATTTGAGTGACAATTTCATGTTTTGTCGTCCCCATTAGACTGTTTCTAGTTTCAATCACAACTATATCACCAGCCTTAATACTCAATAAATACTTGTTAATTAAATGGATCAATGAACAAATTTTAAAAAGCAGACTGATGTGTTTTGCTAAAGTTACTTGTCAGTCAAATGCTGTTTTTAAAAAAATTTTATCTGAATCATACCTGCATCCTGAAAGTCTGATTTCGGAGTTTAGAATTTTTCAGAATGCATAATTTTTTTTCATTTTTGGAAAGTTAATACTCTATACATATTGTATATCATATGACATCTACATCAGGGCCTGGGCACAACTCAATAATCAAACACATGAACATTTCTGCACTAAAATGCATGAACAGTCACACAAAAAGGAGTTTTCAGGACCACAAATAATATCATAGAGGTTCAGGTCAAATTGGCTTCTGAAGGAGTTATGGAGATGCTTACTATTTTCAGGGATTTGGGATTATAGAATTGTGGATTAAAATGTTAGAGCTGTAATTTTTTAAAGTGTGGAAATTTGAATCCATGACTTCTTGGTCCCTAATATATTTTATTCACACTATGGTGCACATTACTCACACTTCTTTCCTTGATCTCCAGGAAAAACTCCACTAGTTTATGAAACTTATTTAAATAGACCAGTGATTCTCCAATTACCCTGAGGCCATGGAAATATACAAGCTATTCCTAGGAGAGGCATAGCCAAATCTTAACCAATAATAAAAACTACTTCAAAAATTAAAAACTGGCATTCATTATACAAGAGTCTTATAAAGTATTTATTTGCAATTCATTTGAGGTAAAATTGCAGATACTTCCAAAATATAATTTTTGTTAATGTTAGTGTTCTGATCATCTTTTTCTTAAAAGGAATGTTCTTTACAGAGGAGGAGGGAAATGTTAAAGTTGATTTTGGAGATTTATAAAAGGTTCACAGCATCTCATGAATACTTAAATACGAAAAAAAATCAGTTATTTTCAAGACCATGAGAAGGTGTAGGCTCTCAGAGCTTCTCTAACATGGCCCTCGGGCTCAAGCAAGACTAATGTTAGAAAAATCATACCAACAAGGCATTCAAAACTCAATTCTTCAGAAATGTTTAAAATGCAAATTTCCAAGTACATACCACACACACAAGACTTCCCTCCTGTCAACAGTGTCAATACAAGTTACCACTATGGCCAAGACAATGTCTTCTTTTTTTCATCCTTAGGTGTAACATATGATTTAGATGATATCCTTTACTGACTCTTGCGGATTGCACATGATTAAGTGTGCTGACTCAGAGGTCACATTGCCCAGTGAGAACCATAGCTTAGACATTTGTGTGCTGGATGCTGTAAGAAAGTTATTTAACTTCTCTATGTCTCAGTTTACCCATCTGTAGAATGTGAGTAATAATAGAGTCTGATTCATGTGGTCATTGTGGGAATTAAATTATACTTAGCATGGGTTTGACTTATGGTAAGGGATCTCTTCTTGTAAACTATTGTTATTCCAAAGTTAAGCTAATTCTGAGGATCAGGCACTTCCTCAGACATTAACAATTACCTGAACAGTCAGCAATGGCTTATGCTAGGACACAATAACACCGCAAATGCTGCTCATAATAAACCTTCTGACACTTTTCAGTACCTTGTTTCTATTGCTTATACTTTTTATTGCTTAAGACCAAAACAATGAATTAATTCATATTGTGATTTCTTTTTCTGAATAATATTTACTGAATTATAATAAGATTTATCAGCTATCTCCAACTTACAGACAGGTTGAATTCCAAAAAGTTTATTTGTATGTGGGTCACAATTTGAAATACATTTTTTCATAGAAGTAATGTTTTTAAAGAGGTTAAGTGCCCAGGCTAACACAATAAAAGGCAGTGAAGTGGGAATCCCTGCCTAGGCTAGAGGGTCTCAGACAAATCAAATAGCTCACATAGGATCAGAATCCACCTGTTAATCTGCCCAGATGCCTCAGTGGGTAAAAGTGAGCAGTTTTTGGTGGCTGAACCTTTACATGTTCTTTATCTAAGAGAGAAATAAATTGAAAGTCAGAGAAAGGGTTTGGGTGGGGGTCACAGCTTCCAGTCACCAGCTCAGAGGAGGGACATGAGCTACAAAACAGAGATTGTCACTATTGAGATGGTTAGGAATTTCTGGAACCTTCCTAACTTCCCTGTGTTTGCATTGCTCTATATCAGTTTTCTCACAGTGATTATAATGTAGGATGCTCCTTAAAACCAAATATTCTTGAGAAGGGGGATAGAAAGGGGAGTCTATTACACCCCAAAGCTAATAGAGGGCTAGGGATAAGTAGGGAGGGGAGGAGAGAACCCAAAAGCAGAAAGGGAGAGATGTCCATCATAAAGAGGAAATGAAAGCAGGCTGGGTGAATCCGTGTCACCGCCCTGCCACACATGGTGTTGTGGGAAAAGACACTGACTTCCACGGAGGATGAAACTTACTTCCCTGTGTTGTAATTTAAGAGATAAAAATAAAGGCATGGGGTCACTTGAGACTCATCATCAGTACCATTAAGTATCCACATTGGCGTAAGAGAAGATTCTTACTTTGGTTTTCAACCTTGGCTGCACATTAGAATCATCCAGGAAGATTAAAAAATTCCAATGCCCAAGGTACACCTCAGACTGATTCTTCCAGAATCCTGAGACCAAGGCATCAGAAGGTTTTAAAGCCTCAGGAGGATTCCAATGAACAGCCAGGTTTGAAACATTTTAAATACCAACCACTCTCAGGTGTCCTAAACTGTGGCCTAAATAAGGCACTGTGGCCCCCACAAAGCTCTGAGATACCCTAATCTTAAAGCCTCTCACCCAAATTCATGTTTATAATTAAATTCCTCTTTCCCAAAAAAAATCTGGGAGAGAATTTGAGAATAGATTTAATGAAGCTGATTATTCACTTTATGATTTCATTTGCTAAGAAAGAAAAAATAACTTCAAGAACAGTAGTCATTGAAACCGATGGCAAAATACTTCCAACATTTTATGTGCAAACTCAAAGACCGTCCTAGAGATGAATTTGACTCACCATGTGCCAGGCAATGTGCTGAATGCTGAGGATAAAATAATCACAAATGTAGAAAGAACCCTGCCAAAATGTGGCTTAGAGTCAATGATGACAGCAAGAGTTGACAGGGGAACCTGCGAGATGCAGGCTGAGCACCTGCCCAGCCTAGGCTACCAATAAGGAAAGAGCTACACATGCGATGTCTGAGTCACCTGTTTGAAATCCTTATGCTTTTTGAGTCACAGATATCAATCCCATGAGTCCAATATCACTCAATGGGTGTGTCAGCGTGCCAACAGCTGAATGATACATACTAATCAATGTACCTTGTTTGTCGTGGTTCACCAGCTATCCTTTTGATGGGTCTTTTATGCCTAGGAATGTGGGCATGGGAGGCAACTTAGCATGTGCCTGACTGCACACGGCTACTTGCTTGCCCCACCCCTAGGATAATTCTCACTATCACCTGCTGTTTCATTAAATTACTTGGAATTATCCCTCTGTCAATCTGCATTTTTAAGAGAGAGCATTGGTAAATGCTGTCTTCAGAGAAATCTGGCTGTGTAATTAGTGTGTCTGCATCAAATCTCTTGCTTCCTAGTTGCTTTAGGGGCTTAGGAACTGAGTGTCTCACCATGCTGTAAGTATGTCATCTGTTTCTTTTTTGACAAGGTTGACCGTCTCTGGTGTCTACTGGCGCAATCCCCAAGCTTCCTGGATCTTATGTCATTAACCATCAGTGGGATCTGACTGCAGAAAATGTAGACCACATTAAGCGGCAAAAATAGCCCTGGTCTTGAAAAAGTCTCTGCATAGAAAACAAGTTGCTCTAAAAGATTCTGTTAACATGTCTGACATCCCATGCCTCCCTTCTTCTGCTGGTGGCTGCAGAGGATTCTGGCCACATGAAACACGTGCTCCCACTTCTCCCGGTCTTCTCCCGGTCCTCTCCCAACAAAGGGCTCCACAGATGCTTTATGATCATCAGTCCTAAGGTTGCGGGGGGACACAGATTTCTTCAAAGACATGTTCCTGTCTCAAAAAACTACAGATGAGAGGAGAAAATATGCAAAAGACAGGTAGCAAGTGAACCAAGCAATTGTCAGGTAAGTCATATTTTTACAGTCTTAAAGCTGCTTACAAGCCTTTGCTCATTTAGAGAACAATCTTAGAGGCTAAGCATATCCAAACAAGGCGGTGAAAGAAACAAAGCTCATCAGTACAAAGTGGACTTTTTTGTTTGTTTGGTTTTGGTTTTGGTTTTCTCTGGTTTCTACAAGCAAACACCCAAATCCTGGCTTTAAACCAGTTCTAAGCAATTCAGGAATTTCTGTTCCATGGTTCTTAAAGGAAATGAACTGATGACTTCACCAGGCCCACAAAACCACTGGTCAAGAACCACTGTGTTCCAACTTGTGAAATGAACTCTATATAAGTTAGTGGTATTGGTTTTCAGATCTTTGCTCCTAGAGCCATGTCTTGACTTTCCCGTGCTCTGTTCCTTTTCACAGGGAACTAAGGGCACTGCATTTCCGGGGTACCTGGGCCCTGCAGTTTTGGCGGAGAATCAACTGGGGGTAGGCTCTGGCAGAGAAAGAGGTCAAGGTGTTGGTCCTCCTCTCTGTTTCAGGTGGCATCTCCTCGGTGCCCATTTTCTACATGGCTTCATGTCTTGCCAAACAGCCCTGTCCTTTGCAGCCCCAGGTGCCATGGGGCAGGTCCACGGCAGTTCAGGTCCACTGGGTGGCCTCTAATCACATGCTACTCCCGTGACACCATCTCCTTCCTCTCTTCATCCTACCAGCCCCAGAGGAAAAAATGTATTTCCATACTCGTTTGCCTCTAGATTATTTCTGTTGGGTTTCTCAACTCTTTCTTTACCCGTGAAACTATTTTCTTTTGACAGATTTCTTGTTTCGAGGTATCTAGGGTAGTTCATTTCATTGGCTGACATAAGAGTATAATATTATAACTTAATCATGTTATCTATAATAAATATATAGCTACCTAAAATAACTTAAAAGAATTGCTGTTATGGATTGAATTGGGTCTCCCTGAAATTCGTATGTTGAAATCCTAAACCCGGTACCTCAGAATGTGACTGTGTTTGGAGAGAGGATCTTTAAAATGATAATAAAGGTAAAATGAAGTTATTAGGGTGTACCTTAGTCTACCCTAAAGTATCCTTATAAGAAGAGGAGAGTAGGACACAGACACACACACAGGCAATATTATATGACGACACAGGGAAATGACAGCCAATAAGGAGAGAGGCTTCAGAAAAAAACAACCCAGCTGACCTTGGACCTTGACCTTGGACTTCTATACTCTAGAACTGTGAGGAAATAAACTTCTCTTGTTTAAGCCAGTCAGACTGTGGCTCATTAATACCAGCAAGCAAATACAATTGCTTATCTCTGAAATTTGAGATAAACTACTTACCTCTAAGCCTCAATGTCCTCCTGTGTAAAATAAGGGTAATTTTAATGCCCAGGTTGTTGTGAGAATTAACGGAGAGAAGCTTAATAAAGTACTTGCTACATACTTGCTACAGTGCCATAATCGTGCAGTATCTTTTTTTTTTTTTTAAAGACAGAGTTTCGCTCTTGTCCCCCATGCTGAAGTGCAATGGCGTGATCTCGGCTCACTGCAACCTCCACCTCCTGGGTTCAAGCGATTCTCCTGCCTCAGCCTCCTGAGTAGCTGAGATTACAGTGTGTGCCACCATGCCCAGCTAATTTTTGTATTTTTAGTAGAGACAGGGTTTCTCCATGTAGGCCAGGCTGGTCTCAAACTCCTGACCTCAAGTGATCCACCCACCTTGGCCTTCCAAAGTGCTAGGATTACAGATGTGAGTCACCCTACCTGGCCTCATTTTGAATATTCATGTAGACATATAACTAAAATATGCTTGTAAAATGTTAACTCTGGAGCCCGCCTCTCTAGGTATTAGGGAGGTCTTTAGATTGGGCTGGCTGGATAATATATTCACCTAGGTTTTTTGAGTTCTCCTCAGTTATGTTTTGATTTCAGCTGCAAAGAGTTGTTTGTTTTTTTTTGCGTGTTTCTTTTTTGTCTGTTTTGTTGTTGTTGTTGTTGTTGTTGTTGCTGTTGTTTGAGATGGAGTGTTGTTCTTTTGCCCAGGCTGGAGTGCAGTGGCGTGATCGCAGCTCACTGCAGCCTCTGCCTCCTGGGTTCCGGCAATTCTCCTGCTTCAGCTTGCTGGGTAGCTGGGATTACAGGCACATGCTACTACGCTCGGCTAATTCTTGTATTTTTAATAGAGACGGAATTTCACCATGTTGGCCAGGCTGGTCTCAAACTCCTGACCTTATGTGATCCACCCGCCTCGGCCTCCCAAAGTGCTGGGATTATAGGCATGAGCCACCGCGCCCAGCCGCAAAGAGTTTTTTAGGTTTATTAATCAAAGTTGTTTTCTTAAAGCTTAAACGTTATGCCTCAGCTACAAATTCAATAACTTTTTTTTGCTCTTGCTACTGCTACTTTAGTAGTGTTTCTTGTTGCTTCTGCGTGAGTGCATTCAAGCAAGTAATTGCACTGTGACTTTTCTGCAATACCCATGACTACCCACTGGGTCAGTTTGGGGGCCAGCCAAAGCAAGCTTTCCCACCGCTTGCTGCCTGGAAGACTCCCCCAGGACTCAGATGCAGATCTTCCAGAATTGTTGCCTACAAATAGTCACACCATGGAGATAAGAAGAATCACCTTCCCTGGAACCATCTGCACCTGCAGCCAAGCTTAGCCAAACCACCTGGGCCACAGCTTATCTGTGTTAGCTACAGCCTCCCTCTTCTGACACTTTTTTACTCAGATCTTCCTTCTGTGGTGGTGAATCTAATAAACTGAGGCACTCAGATTCCTTTCCTACATCAGATTTTTGAAGTCCCAGTATGGTACAAAAAGACTAATTGCTACCCTTCTTATGGGGATATTTGTATTTTAAGAAGCATTTAGCATTCAGCTAAATGAATAAAACTCTAATAGTCTAACTTGGAGCACTAAGTGATAGGAGATTTTGGGCACCTTTAAGTAGAATTATTACTTTTTAATAATGATAAAGAAAATATTAAAGCTCAAAGTAAATAAATGCTTGGTTTTCCTTGGCTAAAGTTTTGAGAGAGTGAGTAAAAAGTAGATGATCCCTTATAAAGAAGTATTTCCACGAAGGCCTTCTTCCACTAGTAACCGAAGCTCATGCCTTACATATGCATACAATATTTATCATCATCAGTTATTATGATTAAATGTTTTCTAGGTGACTGATACTGTATTGTGAACTTTCCAGGAAAAGGAAAGGAAAAAACAAGGTGGAATAAAATAAAAACAAAAAGAAGCCTAAAACATTTGATCTACTTTACATTTTAAAAGCAGAAATTTATCATCTTGTGATTTTTAACCACCCAATGGTTTGTTGCCATATGGTACTAATTCTGCCCATGGAATGTGAAAAATAAAATAAATGTCAACTCTTGAATCACAATCACTAACCTTATAGCTACACAGAAAGTAATAGTTTTCTCTGTACATCAGTTTGTTTTTAAGGTCCAGGTGGTTTCTGCTAAATCTCTAGTCTTTTATTACATAATTTGCCTATTACTTGGAAAGGAAGATATCAGAATTTTCTTTCTATTCTGTTTTCCCCACTTCCCCACTGGAATTAGACAGTATTCATTCTGTTCCTGGACATCTTGTTATGACTCTTCACAGGTACGTTATGCAGAATTCCAGGCTGGTTAGAATACTTTGACATTGGATTTCAGACTGTATTCCCTAGCCAGATTATTTTCTTAAAGTAATACTCAAGAATAATACAGTTTCTATTGCATGGGTTTTCTAAACAAACTTACTTGGTAAAATAATGAAGAAAATAGATATCTACTTACACAGCTCTGGGGAAAATCACATTCTCAAAGATAATTTCATTTAAAATGTACATTTCAAATATGCATATTGCTAATAAGATTGCAATGATCAACAGGTTAGTGTTTTGTGTAACTTTCTGACTGGTGTAAGGCCTTCCATAGCCAAAGAGCAAGTGTTATCTATGTCACATAAACCAAAGCAAGGTACCATTCTTCAGCGATTTCCTGTCCCTCTTCCTCCCCAAATCCTTCTTTTCCTCCCTTCTCCATTCTACCAAAAATATGGTTTGATGTATTAGCAACAACTGGGCAATTTTAAAAACAGAATGTATGAAATCTGAAGAGAAAATTAAATTTCAGAGAGTAACACATTTGCTTAATTAAGAGGACAAAAGACTTTTTTTAAATGTCCAGTATTGTGGCTTCCAGTACTCATGAAAGCTAGCATGTGGTTCACAATTCCAATAACTTCTGTAAGAACATTGATTGCCCTTTTGCTGATAGGCATGGTCATTCATTGCATGGACATACGAACATGTGGGCCTTTGATCATAGTTAAGAATCATTCAGTAATTCAATATTAATTATCATATGTTACAAAATAAATCAGATACCAATAAAAATACAACACCATAGACTTATGAGGGGCCAGGAGATATTCTTGGCCTCCCAACATGCCAAACACTGATTTAGCTTCTTGATTTCTAATATTCTATTTAAGTTCCATAACAGTCCTTGAGATATGTGCTATTGTCCTTATTTCAAAGATGAGAAAATCGAAACTCAGAAAATCCAAATAAATTAATGTCTGAGTCTGGCCTTTCTGCCTCCTGTCTGGTGGACCACCTCCAATCTGTTCCCCAGCTTGGATACCCTTAGTGGATTCTCTTGACCTTTAGAACAAAGTCTAAACTCATTCCCAGGTTTCTCAAGGTCCTTCATGATCTGGCCCCAATATTATCCACTCAAACAGCAAACCTTACCACTTCTCACTTCAGGCTCCACTCTCAATCACATTCAATTTCTTTCAGTTGCCTGAATATGTCAAGCTTTCTTTTGCCCCTGGGGTTGTGCTGATGCTGGTCTGTACCTAAAGCACCCTCAAACACGTTTCTCACCCTCCTTAATGATCTGGCTAATTCTTCCTGGACCTCCAAATCTGAACTTAGGTGTCCCTTCCTCCAGGAAGCTGCCTCTGAGCCCTGAGCACCTATTGGGTGATCCCCTACAAGATCATCATAGTGTATGGGTGATCCCCTACAGCCCATCATACTGTCTCACACTCTGCCTTGTAATTAATTACTTGTTCGCTTTTCTGTATCCCTCTCTTGACAAGAGCATCTGTGGAGGCAGAAGCTGAGGTGGTCAGGTTCTCATGGTATCCCAGTGCCTAGCTGTATGCAATAGAGAATTGATATGTATTAAATGACTGGATGATTACAAGAATGACATTTGTACTTAGAGAATTTTATTTTAGTGACAATATGGCCAAAATTATACAGCAATTGCTTCTGAAAGCACACCATTTAGGATGGCATCGTGGCAGTTTGTTAGGGGATATGCAGAACCATAGGTGCAGTATGGCTTTCTAAACCATCCATGTTACTAGGTAAGCGATAAGGTTTGGCTCTGTGTCCCCACCCATATCTCATTTTGGATTGTAATCCCCATAATCCCTATGTGTGGAAGGAGGAACCAGGTGGGAGGCGATTGGATCATGGAGGTGGTTTCCCCCCATGCTGTTCTTGTGATAGTGAATGAGTTCTCATGAGATCTGATGGTTTTATTAAGCAGTTTTCTCTGCTCTTGCTTGATCTCTGTCACCTGCTGCCATGTAAGATGTGCCTCTTCCCCTTCCACCATGATCATAAGTTTCATGAGGCCTCCCAAGCCACATGGAAGTGAACTGTGAGTCAATTAAGCTTCTTTCCTTTATAAATTGCCTAGTCTCAGGTATGTCTTTATAGCAGTGTGAGAACAGACTAATACATTAGGTAATTTTAAATTAAACCGACTAATACAAAATGCATATGAAGTTTTGTGGTAAAATATAAGACTTCCAAGAAATTTTCCATTTTGAGTTAGATCCACAGATATAGAGTGACAATCGCTGTTCTCCATGACGGTCAAACCTTAGTTAGAAGGTCACAATCATTTGGAAGCAGGCTTTAAGATGAGCAATGTCAAATTTATAAGCCTCAAAAGGAAACTGTGTGCTTTGAGGAATATTTGAAGGTCAATTCTGCTTAATTTAGAGAAGACCGAAGAGAAATGTACAATCTGCCTTTACCTGTTCAGAGGCTGTTACCCAGAAGAGGGAGCACAGAAGCATTCTTAAAAATGCATCTTTAGAACAGAGAACCAGGACCATTGAGAAGAGGAGCCCAGATTCGGTTCAATGTGAGAAAGGACCTCTAAGTTGTCTTTGCATGGTAGGAATATGGGCAATTTTTGTTTTTTTCTTGGTCCTCTTCTACATGGCCTAAGTGTTCCATCACAAAGTGCACCAAGGCATCAGATGGAATTATTCAAAATGAATCCTTATAGCAATTCATCAGGAGTACTACAAAAAGAATTCCTGGCTGGAATTATCTTTGGTGCAATGGCTCACACCTATAATCCCAACACTTTGGGAGGCCAAGGCAGGAGGATTGCTTGAGCCCAGGAGTTCGAGACCAACCTGGGTAACATAGTGAGGCCGAACTTCTAAAAAAAAAAAATAGCCAGAGATGGTAGTACTCACCTGTGGCCCCAGCTAGTCCAGAGGCTGAGGTGGGAGGATCACTTGATCCCCAAAGGAGTGAGTCATGATGATGCCAATGCACTCCAGTCTGGACAACAGAGTAAGCCCATCTCAAAAGAAAAAAATCCTAATTTGTACAGAACACTAGAATTTGTCTTTTCTTCTAGTGTTAAGATTATACAAATTTCGCATGAAAAAAACTGAATCTAGAGAGTTTGTTTGTTTAGGTTTACCACAGGTACCATCTGTGCAAAGTCTTTTTCTTTTTTTTCAAAATGGGATTACATAAATTGTTTTAGATTTGCAATAATCCATAGTTGTTGCAAAATAATTAATGCATTCCCACAGAGAGTGAAATTTTCCCAGACCCTACTCCATACAAAGACTTTAAAAGCACTATACAAATATATTAATGGGATCACCCTATAATATCATTCTGTGACTTTTTCCGTTGACACTACATTATGGACATCTTTACTTGACAATACAATAGGTGGTATTTATCCTTTTAAACAGTTGTATGACATTCACTCTCTGGATGCGGCACAATGAAAAATGTCATCTGTTCCCTATTGATGAACACTTGCTTTGCAGTATTGTTTGAAATTGCAAACATTTAATGATTAGCTTGTTTTATGAAAAGATTTTCCACGAAACAGACTAGGCCTCCATTCTGAGAACTGGTACCTCAGAACATGCTTCAACAGTGTGCTGGGGATTGCTGAAAGCTATAGGCACAGTGTGTCATCCTGGACCATCCATTTTACTCAATGGTAAGTAATTTAAAATATTAATGGTTTTTAAAAATGAAATACAATTCAGATCTATTATATGGAAAAACACAAAGTGTATACAGAACTTTGTATTTCTTTATGGCAAAAGAAAGGACTTCAACAGCATTTTCCGTTTTGAGTTAGGGACCCAGGCCCCCAAAGGTAAGTTGACTTTCTTCTGCCGTTAGGGATATTCCAGTGGAAATTTTTGAAAAATGACTCGTTTAAGATCTTTGGAACATTTTGAATGCCTGAGAGGATTCCAAACAAACTAGGGACTAATTATAATGGCTGAAATAGGTTCTTAAAATAGAAGTCAGCCAAGAGCTCTCAAGATGGGTTCCTCAAAGTTAATGTGAGTACACAGAAAAGAGAGAAGGAGGAGGGCAGAGTGTGTACCTCTATCAGCCGTGTACCTGGATCAAGTCCAGGTGCAAAAATTGGTTTGTGTGATGACTTGGAATAATTTTCTATGCTCACAATCTGGGAAATATAAGGTTATCTTTACTTTGGGCTTTTGTGGTTCTTTATAAAGGAAGTCTCATTTTTGTGAGGCGAATAGACTCTTCAAATAGCGAATTCTTAACTAGAAAGTCAAAGTTCAATCACAGCCTACTTGTTTACCTGTTTTTACTTGAAAAAAAAGTAAGTGCCATAATGAAAGAACACTTGAAAAGACAGGCAAACTATTGTTGATAATTCTAGCCAGTGAGAGGATTTCTCCAAGCCTTATTTCTCTCGCTTGATTTCATCTGGTGCTTTTAGACCAACGGCATAATGTTGTAGGGCTTCCCATCTTCTTAAGCACCTTAAATTCTGCACATGCCAAAAATAGTTGTTACTCTGCATAGATGTTTTTGTTATCCACAAGAGTCCGGCAGAGCAGAGGTAAATTATGTTTAAAAAGAAATCATTTTGCCTGTCAGAACACTTTACATAAAACAACCCTTGAATTCTGAAGGATTTTTAAACTGAGCTCCAAAATCCTACAATGTGCATCTAAAATATTCTGCTAGCTGCAAGCAAAAGAATTGGTCTACTGACCTCCAGCTCTTGCCACTTGGAAATATTCTTTAGTGCTTAGCAGTATTTGACTTACGTGCATTTATTTTCTGCTGTGTTCATTTTTAAGTCATCACTTTAGTCCAGGTAAATTGATTCAGTAGAGATGAACACATCATCCATCATATTTTGTGAATCTGCATAGCTGAACGCAATAATATTCAGCATAATTATGCTGTCTAATATTTGCTCGAAACGTGTGTCATTCATTATCATATGCTAATTATGCACATATCATGTGCATAATTAATGTTAACTATTCATGGGCACAAGATCAATTATGAGTTGTAAAGTAAAACTTACATGCAAAAAAAGAAAAAAGCTCCCCATATAAGCAAAACATAATAACAGACCCTTTATTCTCTAAGGCATGTTAAAAAGATTATAAATGAATTGACCATTTTGATATTAGAATGTATACAGTAAATAACACATGTAAAAATGCAGCCATTTTAGGTCTCCTGGGGAAAACAGCAGTAACTCTTCCTCATGTGAGAAGCATGCAAGGAATGCCATCGAAAGAGACACAATCAATATATTATCTTCAGAACAAACAAGGGAGCTATAGATGAGAGCTGTGGATGGATATTATAGGTGAGGGATTCTGTTGTCATAACCACTTGGAAAACTTGGCAGGATGATCATCCAATTCATAAAATAAATGGTCAACTTATTATTCAGGTTTAGCTCAAATTTTGGTGAGCTTGGCAGAATTTGTCACTGTGGAAATGTACTATGGACTCAAAGAAAAAGGCTCGTTTTGTTTAAGAGGCAGCTCTCTCCAGAATTGAATAGCAAACGGGGAGTTAAGTGCCTCATCCCCCAACTTTCATTAACCCTCAGACTAACAGGAAGGCGGTATACATTACCATTGTTGTATCTCTTTTTCCCTTGGAGGTACTGAAGCGAAGCCAGAATAAGTATCTTGCTTAATGTGAAGGCACAGTTCAATGCAAGGACTGCTAAGAGATCCCTAAACTCCTAGCTCTCTGTGAGTCCGACGTGTCTCCCAGCTTTCTTTCCCCAAGCACCCAATTTCAGGTAATCTATGTGCTCCTTCACACCTTATTTGTATTCTCAACCATATGTTTCCAGTTTTCTGTTTTTAAAAGAACTTTGTATGACTCCCTGTTCCCTGCTGAAGTTGTCATTTGTTCTCTTGACCTGATCATTCTGGCCTCTGAACTTCCAGAATAGGATTGTTCTAGGATTGTTCTTTCCTACCTCCTCTAAAATGAAGTGTGGCCATGTGAATTGCTTTGGTCTATACAACATGAGTGGAAGCGACAAAGGGCAAGATGTTTAAGAAGCATTGTGTGATTTGCCACACTGCTGTGGTGGTCATTGGAAACACACATCAAGATGAAGCCTCCCTCATCCCGATGCCTGGGTGATGACAAGTACCAGAGGCCTTCTTTTGCCTTCAATGGACATGTGATGTGAGCAGGAAATAAACTTTGTGTTATGTCACTGAAATTTGGAGTTCGCTTGTAACATAATTCAGCATATCCTGAATGATACATTTAAACTTAGACATTTATCTCATCTTCAAGTAAGTCAATACATACAGTCATAGAGATAACTGATGGGATTCAAAGATGGGGTCCATTATATCACTTTAAACCAGATCACTCTATAGAATACTTGACATAAACATTTTTTTTCTGCAATCCAACAACTTGGGATATTATAGCCGTGGGGTAATCCAATTATGCCACGACTACAATGTTATTGCATTGCATTTTCTATGCAAAAAGCATTCAAAGTAAACATTAAAATATATCTCTGTTTTTGTAGCCCTGCTTTGAAATGTCTGTTTTCTTTTTCTTTTTTAATATAAGTGTCCTTAAAAACATAATAAAGGCCAGGGCTTCTCCCTTCTTCTCATGTGAAAATTTCAAGATCATTCAAGGCATGGATGCTTAAGCTCAAATGTTACCTCCTCTATGAAGCCTGCCTTGACATGCATTATTCTTCCTCTTTGATCCCTCAGCATTTTGTTTGTAATTCTGCCCTTTATAACATTTAACCTTTCATAAAAGATGAATGTTATTCATGTCTACAACTGCCACCAGGTTGCTCTTAAATGGTTCACAGTATCTTGCTCATGGCTGCATCCCTCCTGGCACTAAGCATGGTGCCTGGACAGACCAGGCAAGCAACACATGCTGAACTGAACTGAAGATGTGGGTAAAATACCCAGTAGTTATAAAGATGGAGGAAAATTGATGAGGAAATTGGTAAGGAAATAATATCTCCAGAAAATAAACCCCATCCTCAGGGCAACCAGGCGCAAATTGTGTGTAACTACCATGCATAAATGGGCTCTCCCTGTAAGAACAAATAGTGAGATAGAACCCTACAGAAAAATGTAATAGTGTCCACTACAGTATGATTTTATAGGACTGAAATTCATCTGAAACCTTTGGCCAGATGTGTTTCAGAATCTAGAATTATTTAGAGCCTAAAAAGGTAATGTCGTGCACGAACTTCTGTAACACCCGACAGGGTGTGGGGCAGCACTCCAGAATCAACGCTTAATGTTTCTGCAGTGAAATACATGACTCTTTACACAAAGTAGAAGAAATAAAGCTATAAGTAGGGTCATGTTGGTTTAGCTTAGATTTTGCTGCCAAATACATTCCAAAAAGTTTAAGGCTTTGGAGTTTTAGAATTGTAGTGGACCTTGATATGGTTTGGCTGTGACCCCACCCAAATCTCATCTTGAATTGTAGTTCCCATTATCCTCACACGTCCTGGGAGGGACCCAGTGAGAGGTAATTTAATCATGGGGACAGTTACCCTCATGCTGTTTTCATGATAGTGAGTTCTCACGAGATCTGATGGTTTTATAAGGGGTTTTCTCCCTTTTGCTCAGCACTTCTCCTTGCTGCTGCTGTGTGAAGAAGGATGTGTTTCCTTCCCCTTCCACCATGATTGCAAGTTTCCTAAGTCTTCCCCAGCCATGCTGAACTGTGAGTCAATTAAACCTCTCTCCTTTATAAATTACCGGTCTTGGGTATGTCTTTATTAACAGTGTGAGAACAGACTAATACAGACTTATATTACTAATAGCTACTTATCCAATACACAAAGAACTCCTGATTATTGTGGAAGATCATCTTTCTCCAGCCTATCTTTATCAAATTCAAATTTCAAATCTTTATTGCCAAAACACTTTACAAACTTCTAATTTTTTTAAATTAGAAGTTTACCTTAAAAACTCCTTTTTTTAAAAAAAAGCTCACCATCAAAATACTGATATACAGACTAGATTCAAATAAGAATTTAGTATGTGGAACAAGACACTTTTTTCCAGGCAATGATTTAAGTACCTAAAAGATATTGGTTTAAATATTTGATTCCTGTGAAAGCAGATTTTTGAATATAAATGGTTTTCTCAGGGTGTCACGCACATTCTCACACACTGTGCAGGTTTCCCTGGGTCATTGAAGGAGGGCTCTGTAATAATGCATCTGACTAAGACCCCCCCCCCACACACACACACACACACTCAAATTTGCATGTGTTTTGCCATAAACATACATTTGGCAAGAAAAGAATCCAAGTTATACGAACGAAGCGCTCTCCACAAATCTATTTCAAAGACACACACCACCCTGACCATATTCTCTTCAGTTTATCCCATACATGAAAACCAATGTTAGCACTGAGTGTTTCTGTACACAAAGGACATGGTTAGTTTTAAAAAGAATGCCGTAAAGAATGTGAGATTTTAAAAAACATCTCATGTACTTTTTGATTCCTCCTAGGCCTGATTTTTTAGGACCCAGGTTTGGAGAGCCAAGCTAATTAGTAGGGCTTCTTTATAAAAGTCTTATTCTGTGAAATGTAGCTTTTCAGAGTTCTCAAGGGAATGAATACGGGTGGCCAGGGTTTTGAAGTGAATGCAGCAACCGCAGGTTGTTCTCTTTAGGAAATACTGCAAATGGCTAAATGAGCTCTGGGTGAAATCGTAGGAGGCCTTTGGCAAGCAACACTTCTGAATGTGTAATTTCTAAAAAAGATACATACATCTGTGCTTTATAACCAAAAGGTAAGGTAATGGATAGTAAATTTTCTTTCTACTGGCTCTAAGCTCCTCGAAGACGAAGAAACCAGATCTTTGCAGAAGCTCAATAACTTTGCTAACTGGACTTAATTTCAAATGACATTTAAACTAGAAAATTCAGTGAAATCTTTTTGGGTTGAGGGTCAGTTTAATTTAAGTTTTAAAAGTAAAGAACAGGGGCGATTTGGATGGGAACAGAGGTTCTAGGAAGCAAGGCCTTCAACGGAAACCCGCCTTGTCGCTATCTATTTTGGAACTGTCAGGAGCTCCATTTGGCTGATGATCCAGCAGGTGTGAGCACAGGTGGAGACTCACATGAACCAGGCGGCATATCCCCATTTGCTGACATTGTGGAGGAAGGCCCACAGGACCCTACACCACAGACCAGAGCCCATGACTGAGTGGGGAAATTGCTGGCTGCCATGGCCGCTGCGGCAGCATGAGGCCCTTTGCCTTCACACAGGGAGAGCATGGGTCTGGCCTTTCCAGCAGAATTTTTAGAGTCCTTTTGAATTAAGAACTAGGAGGGAATACTATATCTTTTTCTTTCCTAACATCCAGTATGAGAATCTCAGTGTCCAAGTTTGAGCAAGGTGAAATGAAAGAACACCAAAGCACAGTTAGGGCTCTGGTGGGGCTGCTGGTGCAGCCTCCAGCCCCATGATCTCAGTCGCTGCGGCCTTGAGCCTTTCATGTTTGCTCTTGAGCTTGTCCTTCAGGTGTGACACAGGGCTTGGCCAGCTGAGGAGATGGGGAGCCCCTCCCAGCCAGTCCTCCTCCCTCAGGGGATTCCACAGTGAGCAGGGCACAGCCGTGCTGTCCCCAGAACTCCCCAAACTCTGGGTGGTAATGGTCTGCCAGGAGTTACAGTTGTTGATCTTATAATTGAAATATAAAAGGGGCTCGCAGCTGTCAGGAACAGATTTAACAGGGTGTCTCTGTTCCAATATTGCGGGCTGCTCGACTTTGTAATTGTCCAGTGTATTTACAGGCGTCGCAAGAAGGGTTAGGGAAGGAAGCAAATAAAGAAATCCCTTGGAACTGTTTGTAGGGCTTGGGCCCCAGGGCAGGAGGATATGTTGGCCAAGTGTCTAAAATACTGTTGCTAAACCAGCAGGGTCTGTGGTTTCCAAGGCTGGGCTAGTCTAGAGAATCGTTTGTTTTGCTACTATTGTGCATAAGGGCCCCCTGTCATCTCTTCACTGGAGACTCTAACCTTCACTTAAAAACTGTCCTCTGCTTAACCCTTTGTTTTTCCTTTGATTTCGACAATATATGATATTAATGATAACATGTCCTTGGCCTTCTTTTATTTGTATTTTTAAGGTAACCTCTTGCTCTACCTTTTACTTCTAACCTTTCTCTGTCACTTTGTCTGGATTTACAGTTAAATGCGGAAATAGAGCTTGGCCTCTCCCTGCAGTCCTGACTGGGAAGCTTGAGCTGACTGAGCTCATCTTGTTTCATGCTTTCTGAGTTTTATTCATTCCTGCTGTTTTAATGGTCCGCTTGCTCTTGCTAACTTCACATGGCATTTTCCTTTTTTTTTCTCTTAACACTGGCATTTTAAATGCTATAATTTTAACCTTGATAGAGACTAAACCGCAACAACAAAAGTTAAAGTGTGGATTTTGAACTTCTTACTCACTGTGACCATTATTTCAGAGATAAGTGACTATATTTTAGCTCCAGTCATCATCTTTATTTACTCCTACTCCTTTGTGGCCAAATTTGGCCATTCTTTAATTTTGAAGCTATATTTAGCAAGGATGATTACAGAAAAACTTCCATTCAGAAAGGAGGGTTCAAAGGCTGGGTACTCCTTATTATACCTTTGGAATAGTCACTTGACAACTTCATCCTCATTTCCTCATCTGTGAGATGAAGAAAATAATAGTGTGTCTCCTTGGACTCCTGTGAGGATTGAATGAAATGACACTTGAACAAATCCAGCACAGAACCTAGTGTCCAATCAATGTTGGTTGTTGCTGATGTTGTCGTAATATTAATCCAGAAAGTCGACTCTTGCTATGTAGCTTTTGTCCTTCCAAACACATTTCATTTTTTTTATTTGTTAAGCAAATGGTACTTAGCTGTTACAAGGATACTCGGTTAACTGTTAAGCCATAAAGTTGCAGAAATTCCTCCCTCTGAATTGAAGAATAGCATCTTTGGCTAGATGCTTTGCTATGACTGGAGGAGGAAAAGAAAAGTTTATCAGCTATTCTAGTTAACAAATCCAGTCCCCGCTGAAATCTCTGCTTACTGCGAAAGCTGACCCCCTTCCCCAACATCTGGGCCAGAGGCAACCCAGGCTTCCTTTGAATTCTTTGACAAAGGTCTTCTGGCCTTGGGCTGCTCTTTCTGAAGAAAGCTCTAGTTGGTTCCTCAAACCTGGAGGCTTTTGAGCAGGAAACCTCAGGAAGTCGACTCAGCCTCTAAATATCCATGTGACCTTATAGTAATGACTTTCTTTGTACCTTGCTTTCCTTTTGACCAAGGAACCACATTATTTTAGGCCTTTTAATAAATCATTGTGATTGTTTTTCAATCAGTCTCATCAGAAAGCCCTTGACCAGACCTGAGCACGTTGCTGAATACCCTACAACAGATCTAAATTCAGTTCAACCTGAAACTTGTTTGCTGTGTGCCCACCATGTATCAGGAACTGGGAGAGCTACAGAGATGTGGACATAAGAAATGTGCATGTTCAAACTGTAACAGGAAGTGTTACGAAAGCACAGAAGCAATGCAAGAGCAAAGATAAAAAAAAATGTAGACATTGACACTTCCCTCAAATGACTTGCCCTCTGGACACACGTGTGGTACTAGGGCTCTTCATTCAGCATATGTAAATATGCCCTGCCACCCCACCCAGCAGCAACAGTGGGATGAGTGCTTAGATGGTGCTTCACATAGGCCAGGCCCTGCTTTCAAGGCTCAGCAGCCTTATAAAGAAGATTGTATTAGTCCATTTTTATGCTGTTGATGAAGACATACCCAAGACTGGGAAGAAAAAGAGGTTTAATTGGCCTTACAGTTCCACATGGCTGAGGAGGCCTCAGAATCATGGCGGGAGGCAAAAGGTACTTCTTATATGGAGGCGGCAAGAGAAAATGAGGAAGAAGCAAAAGTATAAACCCCTAATAAACCCATCAGATCTCATGAGAGTTATTCACTGTCACGAGAATAGTGCCAGAAAGACCAGCCCCCATGATTCAATTACCTCCCCTGTGTCCCTCCCACAACACGTGGGAATTCTGGGAGATAAAATTCAAGTTGAGATTTGGGTGAGGACACAGCCAAACAATATCATTTCACCCCGGCCCCTCCCAAATCTCATGTCCTCACATTTCAAAATCAGTCATGCTTCCCAACAGTCTTCCAAAGTCTTAACTCATTTCAGCATTAACTCAAAAGTCCACAACCTAAAGTCTCATCCATCCCAGACAAAGCAAGTGCCTTCCACCTATGATTCTGTAAAATCAAAAGCAAGTTAGTTACCTCCTACATACAATGGGGGTACAGGCATTGGGTAAATACAGCCATTCCAAATGGGAGAAATTGGTCAAAACAAAGGGACTACAAGATCCATGCAAGTCCAAAATCCTGTAGGGCAGTCAAATCTTAAAGCTCCAAAAGGATCTCCCTTGCCCCATGTCTAACATTCAGATCATGCTGATGCAAGAGGTTAGTTCCCATGGTCTTGGGCAGCTCTACCCCTGTGGCTTTGCAGGGTACATCCTCCCTCCCGGCTGTTTTCACAAGCTGGCATTGAGTGTCTGCAGCTTTTCCAGGCACACAGTGCTATCTGTAGGTGGATCTACCATTCTGGCATCTGGAGGACAGTGGCCCTCTTCTCACAGCTCCACTAGGCAGTGCCCCAGCAGGGATTCTGTGTGGGGGCTTCTACCCCACATCTCCCTTTCATGCTGCCCTAGCAGATGTTCTCCATGAGGGCCCTGTGCCTGTAGCAAACTTTTGCCTGGGCATCCATGCATTTCCATACATCTTCTGAAATCTAGGTGGAGGTTCCCAAACCTCAATTCTTCACTTCTGTGCACCTTCAGGCTCAATACCACATAGAATATGCCAAGGCTTGGGGCTTCCAATCTCTGAAGCCACAGCCCAAGCTGTAAGTTCGCCCCTTTCAGCCACAGCTAGAGCGGCTGGGACACAAGGCACCAAGTCCCTAGGCTGCACACAGCACAGGGGCCCTGGATCTGGCCCACAAAACCACTTTTTCCTCCTGGGCCTCCAGGCCTGTGATGGGAGTGGCTGCCAGGAAGGTCTCTGACATGGCCTAGAGACATTTTCCCCATGGTCTTGGGGATTAACATTAGGCTCCTTGCTACTTCTGCAAATTTCTGCAGCTAGTTTGAATTTCAGAAAATTGGTTTTTCTTTTCTAGTGCATAGTCAGGCTACACATTTTCCAAACTTTTATGCTCTGCTTCCCTTATAAAACTCAATGCCTTTAACAGCACCCAAGTTACCTCTTGAATTCTTTGCTGCTTAGAAATTTCTTCTGCCAGACACCCTAAATCATCTTTCTCAAGTTCAAAGTTTCAGAAATCTCTAGGGCAGAGGTAAAATGCCGCCAGTCTCTTTGATAAAACATAACAAGAGTCACCTTTACTCCAGTTCCCAACAAGTTCCTCATTTCCATCTGAGATCACCTCAGCCTGGACCTTATCGTCCATATCACTATCAGCATTTTGGGCAAAACCATTCAACAAGTCTCTATGGCTTTCTAAACTTTCCCACATTTTCTTGTCTTCTTCTGAGCCCTCCAAACTGTTCCAACCTCCGCCTGTTATCCAGTTCCAAAGTCGCTTCCACATTTTTGGGTATCTTTTTAGCAATTCCCCACTCTACTGGTACCAATTAACTGTATTAGTCTGTTTTTACACTGCTGATAAAGACATACCCAAGACTGGGAAGAAAAAGAGGTCTAATTGGACTTACAGTTTCACATGGCTGGGGAGTCCTCAGAGTCATGGCAGGAAGCAAAAGGTACTTCTTACATGACGGCAGCAAGAGAAAATGAGGAAGAAGCAAAAGCAGAAACCCCTAATAAACCCATCAGATCTTGTGAGACTTATTCACTATCATGAAAATAGCACGGGAAAGACCAGCCCCCGTGATTTAATTACCTCCCCCTGGGTCCCTCCTACAACATGTGGGAATTCTGGGAGATACAATTCAAGTTGAGATTTGGGTGGGGAAACACCCAAACCATATCAAAGATGATATATTAGATTGATGCATTGGTTTTGCCATTAAAAGTCATGACAAAAACCGCAATTACTTTTATACCAGCCTAATAATGTTTCCATTTAAAAAAGGAGGAAACTGAGACATGTGCCCAAGCTCACACAACTAGCAAGTGGCAGAGCCAGATTTGCGAACACAGAAAGTCTGGCTCTAGAGTACACATGTTTGGTTTTTTTTGTTTTTTGTTTTGTTTTGTTTTGTTTTGTTTGAGATGACGTCTCACTGTTGTCCCCTGGACTGGAATGCAATGGCATGATCTTGACTCACTGCAACCTCTGCCTCCTGGTTCCAGCAATTCTTCTGCCTCAGCCTCCTGAGTAGCTGAGATTATAGGCACCTGCCACCACTCCTGGCTAATTTTTTTTTTCATAGAGATGGGTTTTTACCATGTTGACCAAGCTGGTCTTGAACTCCTGACCTCAGGTGATCCACCCACCTCAGCCTCCCAAAGTGCTTGGATTACAGGCATGAGCCATCACACCTGGCCTACATTTTATTTTTTTTAAACCAAATTATATCTGGCCTCAATCTCACAAGAGCGGATAGAACATTTGATTTCAGTCACAGTAGGGTGGTCATTCCCTATTTTAGAGTCTTACAAGAGTCAGGGGTTGAGGAAGCGCTTACGTGGTCCTGAAAAATGTGGGGAAAGGCTGGGTTCTCATTCCACTATGATTGCGTCAGAGAAGAGATGTTCTTTGCCAAGCTGGCTCCAGCACACCACTACCTTAGAATTCATGCCTCCCTCCAAGGTCCTGCTACCTCCTCTAAGTGAGAAGGAACACTGCCTTCAAACATCGGCTGTATGTGCATCTTCCTTCCAGTTTTAGGAAATCATTCTCATCCCTTCTGCCTGTTCTCTTTCCAAGCCTTCCTCCTTACAGAATATCTACAGAAGTCCACTTTGGAAACAAAAGCCTCTTAGAAGGAACAAGAGGGTAACAGTGTTCTTTCTTGACATTCCTGCCAGGTAAATAAGCAGAGTTAATTTCTCAGTCAGGTTAAATTGCTTTCAAATATTCTTGGATGTGAAGAGAATTTCACCTTTGCTCTTGCAATACTCCTGCAAAGCAAGTCTCCTTAAATACAGAAACCACATTTGGGCTAAGTTTCAAATTAAGGATATCCTTGCAGTTGTATAATACTTGAAATGATGCAAGCAATTTATTGAGCTAGTGTAGAAAGGAGGAAGGAAAAAAAAAGACTGCCAGAAAGCCCTCAGCCACGGAGGTGAGTGCCTGACCCTGTGATGTTGCCTTGTCTATATAATTTGCTGCATGTTGCATCATACAGAATATGCCAACCTTTTTCTGCCTGCTCAAAAAAGGTGATGCTAATTAGATCAGGCAAATAGCTGCTGTTGTTGATTCATTTGAAAATGATTATTCCAAGGCAGTGTATTATTACCCAGCAAGTCACGGCTTTCCCTATTAAGGCTCTGAGGTGGCTGCCAGACTTCAAAGTCGGCGGTGGAATTTGAGGCTAGCAGTGCTGGCCGGGGCAATGTTAGAGCTGGGGTCACTCCTAGAGCCTTCATCTAAGGACAAGAAAAAAATCTGTTTACATTTAGGAACTTAATCCCTTCAGGTCAGTATGGACTCCACTATCAATTCAGTGCCAATAAATATCAAATGGGACACTTGCCATGTGCAAAACATAAAACAATGGATAGAACAAAATCAAACAGGAAAGTGGTGCCTCACTATAAAGGTTCTTACACATCAGTGAAAGAGCTAAGATGCTGACCTAAGTAATAATGCAGAATGTTGCAAGTGCTGCAATTAAGTGAAATAGTAAGAGTATATTTGATAAAGTGGCAAGTTTTCCACAAGCTATTTATTTGGCATATTATAATTATAAATAATATACTATGGGAACACTAAGGATGTACAGATTCATTTTGTAGAGGGTAGACATAGAAATACAGATAGGGAAGGGCTTCATGAAGAAAGAAGCATTTGAGCTGCTTTTTGAAGTGTGAGTAAAGTTTTAAAAATTAGTAAAGCCAAAAACAAAAATAGAAAGAATGAATAAGGTCTAATATTTGATAGCACAACAGAAGGACTATAGTCAATAATAATTTTTTAATTTGTATTTTAGTTGTATTTTTTGAGACAGGATCTCATTCCAGTTGCCCAGGCTGAAGTGCTACCTGATCCAGTGGTGCAATCTCACTGCAGCCTCGACCTCCCTGGCTCAGATGATTCTCCCACAGTAGCTGGAACTACAGGCATGTGCCACCATGACCACTTGGGTAATTTTTTGTATTTTTAGTAGAGATGGGATTTTGTCATGTTGTGCAGGCTGCTCTTGAACTCATAGGCTCAAGCAATCCACCCACCTCAGCCTCCCAAAGTGCTGAGTCACTGCTTCTGTCTCCTATAGTCAATAATAATTTAATCGTATATTTAAAAATAACTAAAAGAGTGTAATTGAACTGTTCATAACATAAAGGATTAATTCTTGAGGGGATGGAGACCCATTTTCCATGATGTGATTATTATGCATTGCATGCCTATACCAAAATATCTCACATATGCCACAAATATATACACCTACTATGTACTCTAAAAAATTAACAATTAAAAAAAAGTGGAAAAAACAAGCCCCCCGACCCCACAAAAAAAAAAGCAACGAATCTGTGTTAGCTGGTACAATTTGAAAATCAGAGGCAAAAACAGAAGTAATACAGTACTCATACTTAGAAATATAATTAGATCATGGAGTGTCTTAAATTTGGACATAAAAAATTTGGATCTTCTTTTTTTTTCTTCAACTTTTATTTTAAGTTCAGGGGTACATGTGCAGGATGTGCAGTTTTGTCACATAGGCAAAGGTGTGCCATGGTGGTTTGCTGCACAGATCAACCTATCACCTAGGTATTAAGCTCAGCATGCATTAGCTATTCTTCCTGATGCTCTCGCTTCTCCAATCCCTGCCACCAACAGGCTCCAGTGTGTGTTGTTCCCCTACCATGTGCCCATGTGTCCTTATCATTCAGCTCCCACTTATAAGTGAGAACATGCAGTGTTTTGTTTTCTGTTCCTGCATTAGTTTGCTGAGGATAATGACTTCCAGCTCCATTCATGTCCCTACAAAGGACATGATCTCGTTACTTTTTATTGCTGCATAATATTCCCTGGTGTATATGTACTACATTTTCTTTATCCAGTCTGATATTGATGGGCATTTAGGCTGATTCCACGTCTTTGCTATTGTGAATAGTGCTGCGATGAACATACACTATCATGTACTTTATCGTAGAAAAATTTATATTTTGGGAGATATACACCCAGTAATGGGATTGCTGGGTCAACTGGTATTTCTACCTCTAAGTTTCTTTCCATTAAGACAAATAAATGTCTTCTTTCTATTAAGACAATGCAGAACGTAAGTGCTTCTTAGAAAAGGCTATATGTTTAAAAAAAAAATAGCCACAAGTAGGTAAACTTTCTATATCATTATTGAGGAAAATCTGAAAAATATATGAAAAAAATTTTTTTTGAGGTTTGTGTTTCCAGGGACACAGATTCTAGATAAAAATTGGCCCATTATAATCTGATAACATTGAAACCGATTTCATTGCTCCCAAATAAAGAACATGTTTTCCCTTTTTGTCTTCTGTTTAAATTCCTCTTCCTCCTTGTGAAGCAGTTAATGTGCTGAAGCAAAGTGCTTAGCCCACCTCCAAACCTTTAAAATATAGTTAATTACAAGATAGTCCAATTTAAACTTTACAACATTCTTGATACCAGAATGTATGGTGGGTCATTTCTGTTAGTCAGCAGAAGAGAGGCGGTGTGGTGCCAGGCGGCGGCTCTGGGAAGAGCACCAGGCTGCTCCGGGCGGGAAAGGGCTCTGAATCCCAGGTCTGCCTCCCACTGGCTCCAGAAAAGATCACTTCACCCCTCTCAATCCACAGAATGAGGCAATTGCATTGGATTGTGTTCCATTTACCTTCTACCACAAACATTCTCTGAACTAAACAACAACAACAAAAAAATGGTGAAACATGGGCAGTTAAACAGCACGTATTGAAAAAGGAACAAACTAATGTATTTTGCAGCAACCTGGTTGGAGCTGAAGGCCATTATTCTAAGTGAAGTAACTCAAGAATGGAAAACCAAATATCGTATGTTGTCACTCACAAGTGGGATCTAAGCTATGAGAACGCAAAGGCATAAGAATGATATAATGGACTTTGGGGACTTAAGGGGTGGGTAGGAAGCACGTATGGGATAAAGGCTACATATTGGGTACAGTGTACACTGCTCAGGTGACGGGTCCACCAAAATCTCAGAAATCACCACTAAAGAATTTATGCATGTAGCCAAATACCACCTGTTCCCCAAAAACTATTGAAATAAAAATAAATAAAAATGAAAGCATGTATTGAAAATGCATAAATGATACTCTATAGTGTCACTTACTTACAAATTCACTTCTGTGATAACACATACAGGAGCAATGGATCCACTCAGTCAGACAAGGAGGCCAGAGATACAGATTAACTGAAGTAAAAAATTATTTTCTTTTCAAACTAAAAGAATTATATTATATATTCTTCTTCCCAATCCTCAGTCTACAAATGGCATTTCAGGAAGTCGACAATAGAATGCATCATGTGTACCTGATTTTTGCATCTCCCAATTGTGTCCTATCAAATAATTTGATTTTAGCACTGTAGTTAGATTATTTACTTTAGAGTGGCACGATCTGAAGCCAAAAACACTAGGAGAATTTAGAGAAGATATTTGGGCTGACAGCAAAAAGCTGTAAATATTTTTTACATCTTTTAAAGTTTTTTGTGTGTTTTATATTTGTTTGTTTGTTTGTTTGTTTGTTTTGAGATGGAGTCTCGCTCTATCACCCAGGCTGGAGTGCAGTGGTGCAATCTCAGCTCACTGCAACCTCCACCTCCCGGGCTCAACTGATTCTCATGCCTCAGCCTCTCCAGTAGCTGGGGTTATAGGCATGCGTCACCATGCTGGCTAATTTTTGTATTTTTATTAGAGACAGTAGAGATAGGGTTTCACCATCTTGGCCAGGGTGGTCTCGAACTCCTGAACTCAGGTGATCTGCCCACCTCAGCCTCCCAAAGTGCTGGGATTGCAGGTGTAAGCCGCTGTGCCAGGCCTGTATCTTTTAAGATTGCTTGATGTCTTTATAAACTTGAAGTTCGTAGGTCCTATGTAAAGATTCTTATCTGGATGGTAGAAACATGCAGGCCGCTACTTTAATTTCCTTTACCTTTATGTGTCTTTGAGAAATTTCATAATTCCATTAAAAAAAACTTAAGTATCTTATGCCCAGAAATTAATTTGTCTCCTGAAGATTTGAGGCGACAAAGCCAACTTCCCTCATAATAGAAGTTCATATTACAAGAAGTAGAGAAGGAGGGCACACAGCTCAAAGTAGAATTATCTACGTCAGGATTGCCTCTGAACATGATTATAATGAGGAAGTGTTGTAAAAAATTATTAATGTGATTTTTCTCTGTGCATCTCTGAGCTCATGATCTTCTCTCCAATCAGCTGGCAATATCCTTGTATCTAAGGTGAGAACAGTGTAGGTAAAAGGAATGCAAGGAAAACAAAAAAACATTACGTATCTGACATTTAACATACGATTTTGTAGCAAGACAACAGTCATGCAACCCAGATTATTACCTTGAGATAGGGTTTTCTACATTTCCTTATTTCTTCCATCTTTAACATAACCAGAAGCAAGGATGGAGAATGAAGACCACTGAGTTCTCCTGTTATGCAAAGAAGATATTCTTTCTGCTATGGCAGCCAGGCATGAGGCTTGCTGTACAATGGTAGAAGAAGGATATAACGTAGGGGAGATGAAAAAAAAGAAACTGCTTTTGGCCTGGAGGATTTGAGCAAGAAGCAGGAGGAAGAAACAAAAGGTGAAGAAGAGGAAAGGTATATGGTGAGGGATGCTCCTGCCCCTTGCCCACTGGGGCTCAAGGACTTCCCAGCACCAATGTGGGGCGGCCTCATCAGAGAAGCAGTGGCAGCCTAGCACAGTTGCTTAGCCAGAAAGGGCATGAGTTGAACTTTCCCAGCAAATCCCTGACTGCTTAGGGCATAAAAGGTGCCCAGAAATTAGCCTATGCCTCGTAGAGGGACCAAGCAGTTTCCTGAAGGTACAGCTGCTGAGTCTGCCAAAAGGGCTCCCTCATCAGGGGCCACAGTCTTTGTTGCCCAGGGCACCAGGTCTGGGATGAGGTTTGCTGGATAAAATACAGGACATCTAGTTACATTTTACTTTCAGAGAAATAACACATCATATCACATGTAATATTTGGGACGTATACTAAAATTATTCATTGTTTAACTGAAATTCAGACAGACAACTGAGATTTAAGTAGGTGTCCTGTAGTTGTGTTTGCAAAATCTGGCAACCTTCCATGGGCCTCACCAAGAGCTGCCAGCAGACTTTAGTCAGGGCACTACCATGCTCACATCAAGCCAGGAGCATGTCCAGACCATAAGTTACATGAGCCAAGGACCTCACCTGCCAATGTCAACAAGATGCCCACCGACCAGGGACTTGTGTGGACACTGCTGTGCCCGAGCCAGTGGATGGGGTAAGGACTCTACTTAGACCTAACTGTTCTGAGGTCACATACTCCCCCTACATCTAGAAGCATCTCAGGGAGAAAAGCAGAGGCAGGGAGGGATCTGTGAGGGTGTTGGTCTGTTCGTGCTGCTATAACAAAGTATGTGAGACTGGGTGATTTGTAAAGAGCAGTAATTTATTTTGTCATGGTTCTAAAAGCTGGAAGTCCAAGATCAAGGAGCCAGGCGATTTGGTGTCTGATGAGGACCTAATTTCTGCTTCCGAGATGTTGCCTTGTTGCTGCATCCTCCAAAGGGGGCAAATGCTATGTCCTCATATGTTGGAAGCAGTGGAAGGGCAAAAAAGGGCCTGGCTAGCCTATCCCTTTTACAAGGTCACTAACCCCATTCATGAGAGTTCTACTCTCATGACTTATCACCTCTAAAGACCCCACCTCTTAATACTATCACCCTGGGGTTTAAGTTCCAACATATGAATTTTGGAGGAACACAAACATTCCAACCATAGCAGAGAGTTAGAGACATTTATTGGCAAATCATTGTATCAGACTAAGCTATAAACTGGAGTGAGCCATGAAACATATATTTTGCCAGGCATGGTGGCTCATGCCTGTTATCCTAGCACTTTGGGAGGCCGAGGCAGGCTGATTGCTTGAGCCCAGGAGTTTGAGACAAGCCTACACAACATGGTGAAATCCCTCCACAAAAAGAAATACAAAAATTAGCCAGGCGTTGTGGCACACACCTATAGTCCCAGCTACTCAGGAGGCTGAGGTGGCCTGTGCTTGAACCGCTGCACTCCAGCCTGGGTGACAGGGTGAGACCTGGCCTCAAAAAAAAAAAAAAAAAAGTATATTTTTATATTTTTCCCTGATACTCAGAGGAGGGTTTCACAGAGAAAATAAATCAGGAAATAAATCAGTGACTCGGATCTCACTCTGTCACCCAGGCTGGAATGCAGTGGTGTGATCATAGCTCCCTGCAGGCTCAAACTCCCAGCCTCAAGCAATTCTCCCATCTAGGCTTCTAGAGTTACTGGGATTACAGGTGTCAGCCAAATTTTGAAAGTGAATTTTCTCTGCATATCTGACTTGCAGTGTGAGCAAAGCTGTGATTCCCTACTCCATGTCTAGAAACACTAGGGGTTTGGTCTAGGTCCTGCTGCTTGCTGCACAGAAAGTCAATCACTGAAACAACGATTATTGCTAAGGAAAAAAGCTTTAATCAGGTGCTGCAGCCAAGGAGACGGGAGTTCCATCTCAAATCCATCTCCCTGACAGACTAAGACTAGGGGTTTATATAGCAGGGAAGAAATGTAACAATGAGGAAGAAAATAGGAAATAGGGAGGGGCAAGGAAGCAATTATGATGAATGAGGGGTCTAGCATCTCATTGTCTGGATGTGGTGATCTGGTGAGTTTCAGTTCTTTGATACTTTTTTTGAGAGGCCTGAAGGTGGTTTCCCAAGGAAAGAACTCAGATAAAACAAATGTAAGATTCAAGCTTTAAGATCAGAAGGTCTTATGCTTGTTTATCCAAAAAACTATCTATGGGACTATTAGGTCAGTTTCACAACGAGTTTTAAGAGAAAAAAGGAATGACAGATTGCCAGGAGAAGCCCCAGCTACGTCCCCCCCAATGAAATCACACCTTCACCCCTTACTCCCATGGCTCCTCAGTCCCAAGACTTCCTGATCTCTGCCCCTGCAGATGTTAGTGGTGTGGTTCTTCCCCAGTAACCCCAATCCAAATCTTTGCAAACAGGTGTGACATGGCTTCACAAACCCCCACTGTCGTGGGATCCAGGTACAGACCAGAAGGGTCCCTTGCAACTCCCCAGTCCTATGGGAACTTGGAAGGTCCCCCAGCATGACAGATGCTTCCCACAAGTGCCACAGGGTGAGCTGCATGCCAACCCCACCTCTTGGAGAGGGTCCAAGTCTCCTTTCCTTGCTTCCAAATAATGGGAATACAATTAGCATAAGCTAGAACAGATTAACATAGAGCTGTGGGATGGGCCAAATATATACTCTTTAGAAACAATCACAGACACTTGGAATATTTTAAACTTCTCTGAAAGTTTTAAGCCCTCCCCCAGGTATAGGGCTCAACATTTGAAGGGCTTGGAAGCCTGTCTGTCCAGCTTCTACCTGACACATGAATCCCCAGCACAACTTCAGGTCAACTGGTCACTCGCTCTGCTTAGACCCTCCAGCAATGGGAATCTCATTACCCCCAAGGGGCAGTTTTCATTCCTGTCCCTGAAGTGGCCCCAGGAGAATGCAACGCAGGAAATGATTTTCCAGTATGTCTGAGAAATTTTGATTATTACAGTTCCTACTTTTCCAGTGTCCTGTTCGATCCAATTATTTTTCAAAGTCCAAGTATATGTGGATTTTCATAATCAGAGAATACTTATTAAAGACAAGACATATGAAGATCTACACAGAGACTCAGTGGGTTAGAAGATGTCAGTGACAGATGGATGCTGTTCACTACAGAGTCTGTGGAAGCCAGGTGAGATTACTCTGCATTTGAAATGTAAATGAAATTCTCTCTAGCTTTCTATCCCACATCCTGTGGAAGTTCCCTTCCCACAATTCCTGAACACTCCCAGGAGCTTATATTCTCATGGTCACTGTTGGCTTCTGTTGACTCACTTCTTGCCTTTTGGGCTGTTCCCTTCTCTCTGCTCACCCTTCTTCCTCCCAGCTCCAGGGAACTCCATCCCATTTCCTTACTTTCCTATTGAACTCTTCAAACGATAATTTCTGAAACAATGGGGAAATGCATTATGCAACTTAAAATTGAGTATTAGACATTCTTTAAAATCTCCTGGTTGCCCTGCCACAGAAAACTTCTCAATGACCATCTTTCTGAATAGGCTCCACCCTCCTACAATGGGTCTGTTGTCTGGTTCTCTCACCACTTCCTCTCTCCTCTCCTCTCTATCTCTCTCCACACCACATTCCTCTTCGTTTCTGAAATAGGAAAGTATAGCCAGCTGCGTTTGCTGTATTCTTCCAACCCCTGCCCTCAAATCATATTTAGAGATTGTTTCCTAAAGAGTTTCCTTCCTAAGAGGAACTCTGGTGCCAATAGCAAATACACATACACACACACACACTTATACATATATAGGATAGATGGTAGGTAGGTAGGTAGATAATAGATAGATAGATGGGATTGTGTGTATGTGTGTTTTCAACTCACTGTATCTCCATGGAGGGGTGTTGGCCCCAGATCCTAAAAGGTCCGAATTTCCAACTGTTCATCTCTTGCTTATGATACCGTGTATGTTGTGTGTAGAGGACATGGAAACTAACCACGAATTATGGAAACAGAAAAACAGGACTAAAGCCTTCCTGGGTAGAACAACAAGAACTTCTTGGTTGGCATCTCCAGGAGGCCCTCTTTGTGGGTGGGCTCCGTGCCCCCTCCCCAATGCCACAGGGTCATCCTACTTGTGCATATGAACTGGGAACGGGGAGGATGGCAGTCTTCACTGAGAAGGCTCTTTCTGGTGGCAGGAGGTAAGCAAGGACTAATGTTAAAATTCTAAAAGGTCACACACAGGAACCCCACACGGTAGAAGCAGCAGCCATAACCAGAGCTGTTTGAAGTGGACAGGAGGACCTGAATGGCACTGCTCAGGGCTTTCATCACTGCATTCATCCCATCTCACATGAACCACAGAAAGAGGGAGGCAGGACTCCACCCGGCTGGCAAAGCAATTGGAAAGTGCAGAGAATAAAAAATAATAAATAAATAAATAATAAATAAATAAAACTGCCTGGCTGAAATCCGCACTCTCTTATTTGTGCCTTCAGTTTGTGCTTGTACTCAGGTGTTTGTGTTCTTCCAGAGAAACAATAGGCTCATTAGAGCACAAGTGAAGAAGTTACTTAATAGGTTCGTAAGTCACCCCGTTCTTACAAGACAACAGCCATTCAGGGCTGCAGATGAGTGAGAATCACTGATGAAGCTTTAAATTGATACACTCACTGAAGCGTGAGCTATCAATACTGACCTTTCTTGCTGCTTCCCAAGCAGGCAAGTGGAGTTCTTTGGAACCTTTGAGTAACAATCTGTGCATTTAAACTGATTCCAAAGAACTGCATTTAATTTAACCAAATAGCTCCATTCAGTTGTTTCAGTATTTCCACAGATTAAACTCTCACTGGAATAGACATTTTAAACTTTTATTTTAGTCATCTAGTTTTTCAAAAATCCAGTTTGCTCAGAAGAGTCGAAGCCTGAGCCTTCCACATGTTATCTTTGTAGAATGAGAACATAGTTGAAGTCTTCAGGAGATTGCAGCTGAAGCAAACCCAATGCACTCTAGTAATAATAGCCAACATTAATCTACTGCTTGCTGGTTACCAGGCCCTCTGATATGCACTTTAATAGGCATCATTTTATTTCATTCTCACTATGACCTTGGGAGGTATAGCTGAGGAAATTAAGGCTTAAAGAACTGAAGTGATTACCCAAGATCTCAGAGCTAATTAAGAATTAAGATTCAAATCTAAGGCCTGAGCTCTTAGCCACTACCCTGTATTGGCACCAATGTGATTCCACAAGTATATAAATTCATGAATTTTTCTTAATTAAGAATATATTAGAAGAAATAAAAGTTGACCATACATATTTTTTTTCTCTTATTGCCCATCACGTAAATGGTATTCATTTGCTCAGATGCTCAGCTTTCTCCTAATACCCAAATCCCAAAGTCCAACCTCTTAACAACCTCTCTAACCCATAACCCCTCTGGCACTGCTGTATGTTGGCTCTCATTCTGCCTCCCCAACCCAGTTTTCACACTGCAGCCAGAGTTCTTGTTCTAAAACACAAAGGACTCCACTACTTCACAACACCCATAGGCTTTTGCTGTCCACGTCAAATCTGTACTCCTCACTTCACACAGCACCCAAAGCCTAGCATGACGCAGCCCCCACCTCTTTGATAGAGTCATTTGTTGCCTCTCATCCTATGTGGACACCCCAAGCAATCACTTTACTCTTTACTTCCCAAACTCAGGTTCAGAAAGCTTCTACCCACCAGCATGATGCGGCAGCCCTGCTCACAGGTGAGCAGAATTCTGTGAGTTTGCTGGGAGAAGCCGAAATCATAGTTTGGGGAGTGGAAGAGGCCTTAGTGATTATGCATTGGATGTTTTCCTTGTTTTTCAATTCAATGCAGAAGTCCAAAGTCAGTAAGTGCCCTGCATAAAATCACATCGCTGGTTGGTGGGTAGTTTAACCAATTCATACAAAACCTCTACTCAGACCAAGAATTTCTGTTCTGTGATCTCTAAATTTAGGAATTGGAAGTATCTACCTTTTATTTTAAACCTCAAAACACCCCATCTAATTGCATTGCAAGCTAGTACCTTCTAGGGATAAAGTATTACCATATTTAGAAAACTTGCCCACGTTTTTAAAAAACTTCTTGGCCAGGCATGGTGGCTCATGCCTTTAATCCCAACAGGAAGATCACTTGAGGCCAGGAGTTCAAGACCAGCCTGGGCAATGTAGCAAGACCCTTTCTCTAAAAAAAAAATTGAAAACTAGCCAGGTGTGGTGGTGCATGCCTGTAGTCTTAGCTACTCAGGAGGCTAAGACATGAGGATCACTTGAGCCCAGAAGTTAAAGGCTGCAGTGAGCCATGATCACAACACTGCAGTCCAGCCTGGGTGACAGAGTGAGACCCTCTCTCTAAAAAGAAAAAAAGGAAAAGTTCTTAGAGAGTTCTCAACTCTAGGGTTTCCTGGACTATTATTTATTCTGTAATTCACCAAATATTTACTGATACTACGATACTACCACATTTCAAATAGTCTACATAGCAGGCACTATGAGAGTAGAAGTGAGAAAACCTTTTTATTCCAGGAGCTTACCATGTAATATAGGCAAAAATTTATATAATTTTTTAACAATCACTATAAAAAATACCTTCAGTACAAGGGCTTGAAAGGAGGGCTGTGCAATGTTCTATAGAAGCACAAAGAAGTAAGCAGACTCCAGGAAAGTTTGACAGGAAAAACATAGACCTCCGTGCTACCCTAAAGGCTGAGTCAGCGTTTTGATCAGGAGAGCCAGGGGAAGGAGGGACTTTGGCATATACTGTCCACTGTTCTGAGGAGGGTATCCTTCTCTTTCGCCAAAGACTCGTAAGACTTCAAAAATAATAATGGCTAACACTAGCATAGTACTGACAATGTGCAAGGCAGTCTTCAAAGTGCTTTTTATGTAAAAGACCACGTAATTCTCACCATAACCCCATTTTATAGATGAGAAAACCAAGACACAAAGAAAAACTAATTAACTTGCCTGAGTTCACACAACTAGCAAGTGGAAGAACTGGAATTAGATCCAGACAGGCTAGTTCCTATGAACTCCAAACCTGTACCTCCAGTGTATTTCAGAGCATGATGTTAAGACAGTACTCAAATGGCAGAAGACAATTATATGATCTCAGCCACTCTAGGTTTAGTGTGTGTACCTTCAGTGAGATCACTGAACCTCTGGAGCCCTCTCAGTGATAAGCCAGAAAGAATCAGTCTTCTTGGGTCGAGACTAGAGGTCTGTAAACATTTGCTGTGAGAGGTTAGATACTAATTATTTGGTGTATTGTGGGTCGTCGGATCTTGGTCACAACTACTCATCTCTGCTGTTGTGGCATAAAAGCACCTATAACCAATATGTAAACAAATAGTTGTGACTGTGTTTCAATGAAACCTCATTTACAGGACAAAAATTTGAATTTCATATGATTTTCACATGTCACAAAAATATTCTTCCGAATCTTCAATTTTTCCAAACATTTTAAAATTTTAAACCCATGCTTAGCTCACAGGCCATAGAAAAAAAAAACAGCCATCTGCTTTGGCCAGTGGCCATAGTTTACCAATCCTTGGTTTAGAGTCTGGAGCACAACTTCTCTTTTTTAAGCAAACTCTACTGGAACCAGCCCGATGCTGCACACCCAGTGAGTACTCAATAAATGTTGAACAACACTCCAGGGCTCTTCACAGGGACATAGTGGAGGAAACACCGTGACCTCAAAAGAGCATGTGACTAGGGATTAGAAGACCAACCTGGAGTCTCAGATCATTATTTACTAACAGTAACCTTGAGACAGTCATTAATCTCCAACTGGGCTTTGGTTTTCTGCTCATCTGTCATTGCCAATAATAGGCCGTGGTATCCTTATGATAGCTACATTTACTTATATTGTATTCAAGGCAGGAATTTTGCGTATGTTAACTTAATCTTTAGGACAGTCCTATGAAATAGATACTAACAGTATCCTCATTCTACAGATGAGAAACAGAGAGACTAAGTAACAAGCCCAAGGTCACACAACTGGTAAGTGGCAGGGCCAAAACTTAAAGCCATTCTGGCTTTGGAATCTGAATCTTAACCTCTAGGTTATAATGCCTTCTCTTAAACAAATGAGAAAAGTATAAAATATGTAAACTATTCTATTACTTCTGTTTGGCATTTATTGAGCACTTTCTAGCAGGCCAAGAATTCGACTCTGTCGTATTCCATTTAATCCCTCTAACTATATATATATGTGTGTGTGTGTGTGTGTATATATATATGTGTGTATATATATGTATATATATGTTTTTTTTTTTTGAGATGGAGTCTTGTTCTGTCACCCAGGCTGGAGTGCAGTGGTGCGATCTTGGCTCACTGCAAGCTCCGCCTCCTGGGTTCACGCCATTCTCCTACCTCAGCCTCCTGGTTAGCTGGGACTACAGGTGCCCACCACCATGCCCAGCTAATTTTTTGTATTTTTTTAGTAGAGATGGGGTTTCACTGTGTTAGCCAGGATGGTCTCAATCTCCTGACCTCATGTTCCGCCCGCCTTGGCCTCCCAAAGTGCTGGGATTACAGGCGTGAGCCACCGCACCCAGCCCCTCTAACAACAATTTTATGAGGTAACTGTTATCAATCTCTTTCACAGATGATAAAATGGAGGATCAGAGAGATTAAATTGCCTTTACAGGATACTAGAATGGTAAGCAGCAGAGATGAGATTTAAACACAAGCTGCCTGATCTCAGTGCCCAAGCATTCCCTTCAGTGCGGTGGAACTCTCTCAGCCACACCTGTATGGGTACCATTAGTAGTCTGTGCAGCTAAGATGTAGCTTAAATATGGCTTAAACACCTGGTCTAAGAACTTAACCACCATTTAAAACTCAGCTTCCATAGGATAATGCAATGTGAGTTTGAAACAACTGATTCACAAGCAGATTTTGGAAAATAGCCAGTTGGTCGATTGTAGCTACATACATATCTCTGCACATTGGAATGAGATTTGCACTTTTAGGTTTGTTTGCTAACATGCATATCTGTCTTTCCTGTGTGTTAATGTTAGGCATATTTGTCTTTGGAAATAAACTTGTCTCATTTTTCTTACCTCCCTAAAGTACCTACTGCACTGCTTTGCCCACAGTGGAGTCAGTGATCTGATAAACTCCTGATCGCTAGAGAAGGGGCTATATACAATAACAGCTCTCATCAGCTGTCCCCAGTTTTGCCTCTCAACACACTGGAGGAAGCAGAATAATCTATGATCATGTCTACAGGCACACACTACACTGTTATTGAGTTAAATTGAATTGAAAGGCTATAGATCAAGGTCAATGTGAAGGCTGAAGAGAAGCATAAAGAGGCCAAGGAGTAACTCTTGTATCTCAGAAACGGGGTCCTTGACAAGGACCTCTGTATGAACTATAAAGACACTGGGTGGATTGCCCGATAGTGACAACAGTCCTTATTAAGCTTGTCTTGTTCATTTGCTTTTAAGGCATGTGCTATATTTATTGGCAATGCTTATGAAGGAGTCTCCTTAACATTGGATTAACAATACATTTCCCTGGAATATTTTCTGTGTCTAGAGCTGTAGAGAGGGGTGAAAATTAGTTCAAGGCAGAGATCTGGGACTGGCTTGCAGTGTGACCTTGCACAAGTCACTTTATCACCATGATTCTATTTCCACCTCTGTAAAAATAACAGTGCTAATACTTGCCCTCTTTCTAACTCTCAGAGATAAATCAATGTCTGAAAAGTGCATTGAGTTTTTGTATATAAAGGCAAGCTTTCCTTCCCATCATTAATTAACATTTATTAATAGAAAGAATAGTGCAGAAAACCCGAAGGTGATCCAAAATAGTGATGAACAAACCTGTCATATTATATTAGCAACTGTCACAGAGTAGGCAGTGGAAATGAACAGCTTCTCTCCCTAGTACTGCAGTTTTTCTTCATACAAACTGATTCATGTGAAATTTAATTTAAAAAAAAAAAAAAACTTGTGTGCCAAGTTTTATTCGCTTGAAAATTTCTTAGCAAGTGATGTAGTTTTCTGAAAAGGGCTGTGGGAGGGAAATCTCACCTCTCTCTTCCTAATTGAACCACTGCTGAGTGTACATGAACCTATAATAGGTAGGGGAACATCCATTGACCGCCATTACAGCCAGGGTTTCCATATGAGAACTTATTAATTTTTTAATGCATTACCTCTTTTCTCCTTCATCTGGCTATTTGGGCTGAAATCGTTTGACAGCAGCCTTTGGTGTTGTCTGAGAGGTCTTGCTGGCTCTCTCTGTGCACCTGTCTGTCCGAGCAGTAAACCTGACTGTAGGACTCTCATCACAAATGAACTGTCAGATCATTACTATGGTTGATGCAGTATAATCTGTCTTGAAATTAGAATCAGTCTGGCCAGGCTAGGCACTCGCTTGCCACAGAGGCTAATTCATTCCTTGAATATGCATTCATGGAGATGTGCCTCAATTTGGAATCCAGGGGGAGTACACGTTAAGAGCAGATTTTCTGAATTAGCATGGCGAGAGGAAAGGGTCCTTCATTTAGACGGCTGCAGATGCCGCTCCCTCTTGTTCATTACAATTGCATTTCATCAGCTTTATGATGTCCACATGTCAATTGAGTGTGAGGATTTTGCACACAAAAGAGCCTCAGGGAAAACGACTCCACTAGCTAATCAGCTGATTATCATACCTCAAATGGGCTGCAGTACTTGCTGCTCCCAACCTGTATGGGCGAGAGCAGAATCGAAGATTAAGACTGCAAAGAAAGAGGACTCTTCAGCCAGTTTAGGGAAATTAAAGAAGAATTTGTCAGTAAGAAGAAGAAAGAGCTGTAAGAGATGAAGTGAAAGCCTTTGAAATAAATGGGCGTTTGAAATAAAATGACTTATGTTTTTCTTTAAAAGAGGGTTGGTGGGGAACGGGTGAAAGGTTAATTAACTATATTATCCTCCCGTTTATGCCCAGCTGTGTAAAGCTCTGTCTGCCCTGCCCCTGGATTTTAAAACCGAGACTCAAGGACCTATCCCAGGGTCATGAAGAGCATCTCAGAGTAACTGAATTGGCTTCCGACAAGTAGAGGATTCACAACTGCCCTGGGCACCTTTTTACAGATTTCTCTGGATTGTTTAGGAGTTAGTTGATTAATAACAAGGAAATAATGACGATAGAAGAAAAACACATCCACATGATTCCATAAAGAGTGCTAGCTTGGGGAACTATTTGTGAAAGTCATTAATTCAGATTTTACATCAGAGGTGTATTTTTATATCTTGCAGAAAGAAAATTAATGGGTGGTCTTTTTTCCCTTTTTGTCTGAAATTTACCAAAGTTTTCTCCCAGCTCCCTAGGGTCTTCCTCAAGTCTATCTAAAATGCAGTTAGAGCAGAGGCTGTCTTTTGCTTCACAGCGCGTCTGCCTTATGCTTTCATCAGAGGAGTCTAACTCACACAGATGCACTATTTAACAATGCCATCCCCTGCTTTCATCAGAAGGGGGAAGGTTGCAGAGCTGAGCCCTGCAGAATAAGGGGGGCAGGTCCCCTGTGATGGGCGAAAGCTGAACATCGGTGCCAGTTTCCATCTGTCATGATAGCCTATCTCCGAACCTTCAATCTGTCAAAAGCTCGCTGCCTGGCTGAAGGCTCCAGGAGATTTGGTGCACTAAACACATTTGACAACAGCATTATCACTGCAAGGAGCCAGCAAAATGCCATCAATGTGTTAATTGTAACTGGCTATGTAAAGTGTCACTTCCCATATCATTTAACACCAGCTTCGCCTCTTTTGCAGTTCCTAATTTTCTACACTTTATAAACATATGGATTGCTCTTGTAACAACAATGTGATATTCTTAGCAGAGGTTTAATTTTGCTTGGAAACACAGCACTCAAGCTTCTACTGGGGAAACAACCACAAGGAGGGGGCTTGGGAGGAGGAGGGGGAAGAGAAAATAAAGGGAAGCTTGGGGTTGAGCTGGGGGGAGATGGGAGAGGCGGCGGGAATAAAACCGCTTCTCACAGGGGCTGCTGTGATATTTTTTTTAGATGCATGAAATGGTGGTGCTTTTTTCAGGGTGTGTTCTTGCTAATGGGTAAATAGTTCTGTTTCTCTTGCAGAGGATGAAAAACGCACATCTAGAATTTTTGCAGGCAGTGAGTTTTCTTCCATCATAATATGAACAGTTTCGTAATGGTAAACATGAGAGCAGCACATAAATAAGTGAAAAATCCCCCTTGAAAATCCGAATGGGTTTTTAGCACCCAAGTACCTAATATTCAATTTCTGGTACAACCAGGGCCAGGTGTTAAATTTCTCTAGTTACTGTCACTAATGCAAATTAGATTCTTTTCCTGCTCGTAAAAAATCAAATCCACATTAGAAATTAGCTATAAAATGTAATGACTTAAATGCTATAGTGTTTTACAAATCTCTCTGCATTTCTATGGTAGATAATGCTGTAAAACAGAGAGAAGATAATAAAATAGGGTAGGGAGTTGAGTTATTTAAAGGTCTTTTGTGACTGCTTACTTAAAAATCTGATGTATTCTTTTGCTCTTCTTCCTCCCTGTCCCCCCTCCACTGTGGGAAATGAACCTATTTATGATTCCATTTTTTTACAAGCTTAGAAGTAATCAAATCCATTTTTAAATGATATTACAAGAGCTAGAAAGATCATTTGTGTTACTGAAAACAAGAATACCACCCAAAGAAGTTTACACCTTTGCAACTTTTAATCATTGCTAGTGTAAAAGCACCCTGAGGAAAGAAGGGAGCTTAACTGGCATTTTAAACGCTTTATTAACAGTATCACCAAATTTGCCTAGAAGATTGTTTGATAATCCTCACCCACCACCCTACACTCCTGCACGAGACTATCCAAACACAAAAGAGAAACCCCTCTTTAATATGGAGCATTAAAAAAAATCCTACGATACACAGCAGAGCACAATTGAACTGGGAAGAACGTGAAAGCCATGTATTTATTCACATTTAAATCCTAGCAGCATCTCATTTGCTCAGCTATGGAACACCTATTTTGCTCCACCTCTGCCAATCTAAATCCTTAAATCAAAACCATAATGAAACTTTAGGCCCCAGATGAATCAGGAGTTTCTTACAAATCAAACAAAGTTATGATTAACATTTCTGAACTCAGCTAAAGAAATTTAGATCACAGCACAGGCTTATCTGAAGAATAAAATTGGTGATCAATGAAAGCAAGAAAGAACAACACATTTTGAGCACATACTATGTACCTAGAATGGTGGTATTACATGAATATTTTCATTTCATTTTTTCCAGTGGAAATTAGGCCATGTAAGTAATTCTTCCAAGGCCGTGCAGCTAGTTCAACTGCTGATCCATGTTCTTTCTGTCACTCCCTGATGTCTCCTAGAGGTGGTCTGGAGAGGCCTGCAGAGACCACCAACCATGAGACGGTGCCCCTCCCAGACTCTACCTCAGGGCTAGTAATGCCCTCTTTTCTCTCCCACTGCACCCTGCCCCATGGCACTGGCCACATGGTATGGTGACCACGTGTGGTTCCTCACTCCAGTAGGAGGAGTTCCAAACAGAATTATGCCACATCCCACTTAGACTTCCCAGGGATAGCACCATGTCTGATCTGCCAGGGATGCAGACTCTCCCATGAGTGCCTGGTGTTTGAGTGGAAAGAAATAGGAAAATACTAACTTATATGTAGGCAGCATCTTTCTCTTAGGGAGCCCTGTACATTTTTGAAGGGTTACTTTATCCCTACTTGGGTCTCTGACTCTACTCATTCCAAATGGCTTTCTTGCCTTATTTTGTAAAATCTTCAGAGGTCTTACCTCTGCTCCATTTGTTGGCCAGTGATAGGCCTTGGTGCCTATAATCAAATGCCTCCACAAATGTCCAACAGAAAGGCCTCTTCTTGCAGCTGTCTTTTGTTCTAAGTTTATTGCCTCTTTGATCTTCTCATGGATCCACCCAGACTTTCTGCATCTGGCAACTTTCCCCTTTTTCTTGGCCAGTGGCATTTCCCTACAACTCCCTACTTCCTTGCTTTAGCTTTTGTGCTTTTTTTCCACATTTCTCATCCAAATTGGCTCTCACAGAAAGAAAATGTATTCACAATAAGATATTACAGTTGATAGGGTATACTGTGTTTTGCCATCATAAGTGTTTGAACTTAAAAATCAAGCCCATGCCAAATGGAGTTTGGGGCTTTGTTTTGTTAGGGGTGGGGAGGTCCTTCCCAGCTTTAACCAAGCATGTTCTACCCTGCCTTCTCTTCTGTTTGGCCCCATTAGTAATAACATGTTTTTAAATGATTAAATAATTGATACTGGGTTGAACAGTTTCCCCCAAAAAATTCAAGTACAGGTGTGTCTTGTGAATATGATCTTATTTGCAGATGTAATCAAGTTAAGATGAGGCCATATTGGATTAGAGTTGGACCCTAAATCCAATATGACTGTGTCCTCAGAAGAAGGAGGAAATGTGGACACAGATATACACAGAGGGAAGACAGCCTTGTGAAGATGGAGGCAGAGACTGAAGCGATGCAGCCATCGCCAGGGTTTGCCAAGGATTGCCAACAACCACCAGAAGTTAGGAAGAGGCAAGGAAGTATCGTCCCTTAACACTTTCAGAGCAAGTATGGCCTTGCTGACAGCTTGATTTTGGACTTCCAGCCTTTAGAACCGTGAGAGAACAAATTTCTTTTGTTTTAAGCCACACAGTTTGTGGTACTTTGTTAACCATAGCTCTAGGAAGCTAATACAGCATCTTTCTGCCAAAAAAAACCCCAAAGGGCTATATAGTATTACATCATCTATCCTTGTAATACTACTTGTAGAGTAGAACCAAATTATTAATATCTGATGACTCATTCAGGCAGCACATATTAATTAACTAACCTCCTACTATGTCCCAGGCATTATGCTCTATGAAAGTGGTTCAGGCCGGGCACAGTGGCTCACGCCTGTAATCCCAGCACTTTGGGAGGCCAAGGCAGGCAAATCACGAGGTCAGGAGATCGAGACCATCCTGGCTAACACGGTGAAACCCCATCTCTGCTAAAAATACAAAAAATTAGCCAGGCATGGTGGCGGGCTCCTGTAGTCCCAGGTACTCGGGAGGCTGAGGCAGGAAAATGGCATGAACCCGGGAGGCGGAGCTTACAGTGAGCCAAGATCACACCACTGTACTCCAGCCTGGGTAACAAAGCAAGACTCCACTTGCTTTGTAGAAAAAAAAAAAAAAAAGAAAGAAAGTGGTTCAGTCTCTGGAACAAGACAGACAGGGCTAACCTCATGGAGCATAAATTTCAGTGGGTTTTGCTTTCTTTAAGAATGTCTAAATAGCAACTGATCACCCTCCTTTGTGAAAACCTAGCACACTATCAGTCATTATAATTAAAATTTCAAAATATGACAAAAGTATTTTAGAAGAAACATAAAAACGAATACATGTGGTTTAATAGAAGTCGGGCTTTGACAGATCTAAATTCAATGTCTGTTTTATTCCTTACTTATGCAGCTTCAGGCAAATCACTTACCCTCCTTGTGCCTCAGTTTAATTACCTCAAAAATACAGATAACAAATATACCTACCTTACAGGGAATTTTTTCAATACGAAATTATTTATTATATGTAAAGTGCTTAGAACATTGTTAGCATATATGCTCTCAATAATTGTCAGCTATTATTATTTTAAATAAAAAGTTAGGCCGGGCGCGGTGGCTCAAGCCTGTAATCCCAGCACTTTGGGAGGCCGAGAAGGGCGGATCACGAGGTCAGGAGATCGAGACCATCCTGGCTAACACGGTGAAACCCCGTCTCTACTAAAAAAAAAAAAAAAAAAAAACTAGCCGGGCGAGGTGGCGGGCGCCTGGAGTCCCAGCTACTCGGGAGGCTGAGGCAGGAGAATGGCGTAAACCCGGGAGGCGGAGCTTGCAGTGAGCTGAGATCCGGCCACTGCACTCCAGCCTGGGCGACAGAGCGAGACTCCGTCTCAAAAAAAAAAAAAAAAAAAAAAAAAAAAAAAGTTATATGTTACATAATAAGGGATCAGTACAAATTATTATTACTACTACTAATGTTAAAAGTATACTTTTGCTGAGGCTGCAAGTTTATTGGGTAGAATCAGATTTGAAGTCTATGTTTGTAATTTACAACCTTACTAGCTACTGGTTCCCCTTAGCCAAGTTACTTAACCTCTCAGAACCTCAGTTTCTTCATTTGTTTAATAAAGATAAAAGAGCTACTTCATAGGATGGTTGCAAAGATTAAATGAAGTAAGGTCCTGGCAAATAGCAAGCACTCAATAAACACCCACCCTGTTCTACCCTGGCTCTGCAACAACACTCTACATTTTGTGTGGTTCTTGCTTTTTAAAATTGCTATATTAAGATTCAGCACAAAAACATATGAAAAGTTTCAGAGCAGCATTTTAGAAAGTAACAAATGTTTACTTTCAGTGCATTTTCCTAAAAATGCTAAGAAAGGCTTAAGGGCCTTAAACAAAGGCAAGCTTACACTTCTGATGTGTGTGTTTTCTCTATGCTAAAATGATACACTGAAAAGTCCCACATTTGCCTGGCTTCATCCTTTAGCCTTCAGAGGCTAGAAACTGACGCTGGATTTTTTTTCTTATAATGAGGATACTGTGATATAATGTCAGGACACTGGGTGCTTTCATTGGCTCTGCGTGAGCTTTTCCAGTATCTTGGCTCTCACCATCATCTTCCCTTTTCTTCCTCTTCTTTCCTCCATCTCAGATCTGCTGCCCATATTCTGGTGTTAATGAGATCTGGAGAAGGGCTCTTGGGAGAACAGAGTGGAACTCTGTCCTCTCCAGTCAGATTCCCTGGAAAGACTCTGATAGGCTGCTTTCCAATATCAATAGGCTTCTGCTTTAATAAAGCTAAGAGCGATGGTGCATCGGTGGGTCCAAGGAGGAAGAGAATTGATATTCAGTTTTCCTGGTCTGCTCTTGTTGAAAAATTACCACAGCCCTAAAAACGTGTGTATACGTTAGTTTTTGCTACAAAACAAGCCATCCCAAAGCTTAGCTCTCAATTCTGTTAGGATGGAAATAGAGGCTGGGCTCAACCTGGCACATCTTCTGCTAGGTTTAGTTGGGCTTACTCATACAACTGCAGCCAGACACCAGATCACCTGGAGACTGGTCTAGAATGACCTCACTCACATGTTTGTCTGAAAGTGCTGGCTGTTGCCTGCAGTAATGAGGATGACTGAGCCACATGTCCACAGCAGGCTAGCCCAGGCTTATTTATATGATGGCGATCGCAGGGTTTCCAAAAGCAGCAAGATAAAGCATGTCCTAATACATACACCTCTGCTTGCATCATATTTGCTAGTGTAAATTGGCCCAAACAAGTCACAAAACCAAGCCATGTGCAAGGGAACTAACCAAGGACATGGATAAAGCAAGGTAGATAATTTGTGGCCATCTTTACAATCTCCACATTTCTTCTATTGTCTGGAAGAAGCGCGGCATTTGTCTTAAGAAGGCATTTTGAGGAGACCTCCATTATTTCCATATATCCGAAAAAGAGAATTAGGAACCCCCAAAAATTAAAACTTGAGGAGTCTCCAGTTTTGCAGAGGAACTTCAAAAGAGCTCTTTGAAATAAGTAACAAGTCTACTTGACAGTGAATAAAGGAAGTAGCTCATTTAGACTCTCACTGTATTTTTATTCTTTTTTATATATATATGTAATGTTCAGGATTAGTCTTGTTATTCAAAATAAGACTCTGAACATATGTATATTATATATATAGTGTATACACACACCCACACATTTCTGTGTGATTCATTCAAATGTTTCTGTTTCTGCAAACATTTATTTTAAAAATATGTATCAGACTGAAGTAGGTAATGAGAGTACAAATGTAGTTCTCTGCGCTCATGAAGCCTGGAGTTTAGCCGGCAAGACAGAGAATAAGAATTACATATTCATAGTTCTCACAATGTTGCAAAGGGAAGATCTAGGGAGGATGGCACAAGGTCGCAGTCCAGTTACAGGAATGGTGGGAGTCTTCTCTGAGCCCTGAAAGATGAGCTGAGTCCTCCAAGTGAAGAAGAGGAGGAAAGAAAGGCTAGGCAGAGACCAACATGAGAGGAGGAAACCCTTAAATGGGCTGTGTGGGAAGATCTTCATCTTTCTAATCACATGAATTAGATGATATGAGACATAAGAAAGTGCACTATTAACTGAACTAAGCTATATACACGTAAGTGCAATGTCTTAATCAACCATGTATTGCTCAACGTCAAACAGCATTCTCTAAATTACGGTTCTTACTGTTTATTCAACAACCAGAATGCGTTAGGTCAGGGTGCACGACAACCACCCCAACCCCCTGAACCCAGCTCTCTTACCTATGCTCAGTAAACCCACACAGGTTAGGGTCTTGTGAGGCCCTTACAGGGACTCATAATATCCAAACATTTAGATTTTCAGGTTTTCCTGAAAAAACAAGGATCTGGCAAAACTCAGCTCTCATTTCCACATGGCAACAATTGGTAGAAGCTGCTCTGTTTAGTGGGGACACACTCTAGTTTGACAAATCCCTCCAGCCCCATTATTTCCTGCGTGAGTATCTGTGTTTGCAGCTCCTAGATATTTCTCTGCCATAGGTATTTATTTTAAGTGTAACTAACAATAATCGTACCCAGAAAACACTTTCAGATCTTGAATGATATTGGTTTTTATTTGTTTGTTTTGTAGAAACAGGGTCTTGCTATGTTGCTCAAGCTGGTCTCGAACTCCTAGCTTCAAGCAATCTTCCTGCCTCAGTTTCCCAAAGTGCTAGGATTACAAGCATAAGCCACCACGCCCAACCTTGAATGGCATTGTTAAGTCAGCATACATGACTGCCATTTTTCTTATTTTCTTTCTTTTGTGATATTTTTGCTTTCTTTATAGACTCTTAGTCTGTCATTGTCACAGTTAGAGTTAGTGAATAAAACATGTGTGCCTATCACATCCAAAACAATTAGTTTTAAGCAGACCATTATAAATATTTTCATAATTTTATTCATAGGACAATACCCTTATTTTATAACAATAAATCAGTCTGTGTTCTTTACTTTTTTCTTGTTTCATTTTGAAGTTTCTATTCTTTCAGGGCAATTACTTATAATGACTGAAGGCATTTTTAAAGATTATGCCTTTAAGTTATGCCTCACATTTGTAAGGATGAATCAGAAATATAAACAATTATATGACTACATGACATATGTGTAATATGCTTAATTGATTTTTAAAACCCACTTATAAGATTATTGCCATAGATGTTCTGCTTACAATAAATGTAAGCTTTTTCAAGATTTCGCCACCTGCTTTATTTTCAGGCCCTCCTTTCATCTCTTATCTAAATCCTATTCATGTAGGCTGGTGGCAGATATTTCAGGGGTCTGACATCATTATTACCTTTTGAGAAATAACTTCAAGACAAACTTTACATTATACCCAGAATTAGCCATTCTATCAGCTTTTGTCACACTTTGTCTTGGGACAAATGGCATTTCTCTAGAAAGATAAGCCAGGCAGGATGTGGCTTTGAACTCCTTCATTCCCTAGACTCCTTTAAATGTGTAGAGGAGGAATAAGGGTAATTTACTTCCTTACTGAGCTTGACTAACTAGCATTTTATGTAACTAGTCCAGTATGTAGTTTTAAAAATACTTTAAGGGCTATGTCCATCTCCTCCAAATAAAATTCTCATTACTGTAGATGAAATGCAATCAGGAAATTTTGTCTTCGTTTAACAACTTTAATGGTATGGATATAAAGGACAGATCATTGCTATGCAGCTAGGATAGAAATGGAACTAAAGATTTATGTTTCATTTTTCCTCTTCTTTTGCTATACTGTATCACTGTTTCAGACCCAAATCTGATAAAAAAGGAAGCATAATTGTGTCATCTGAATGTTTTTGAAATGCAGGAAGCTTCTTTTTCAAATACAAAAATACTCCAACTAACCGGAGACCTGGATTAATGGAATTGTTTTACTACAAACTGCTTTCAAGAAGAAAGATGTGACTGGTACAATAGAAACAGACTTGCTAATCTGTATCTGAAAACGTCACCCTTCAGGCTGTGCATAAACACAGGGCTCAGGGCACATTCAGTCCAAACTCCCGCACCTTCCTCACCAAAACCACCTTGGTCTTCAATGGCCCTCACCACTGTGGTCATCAATGAGAATTAGTGGGCAGAACAACACCTCTGAAACAATGAAGAATCATCTAAGAAAGGCCACAAAGGGTGGAATGACATATTTTAGAAATGCTTTCAACAAGAGATCAGAATGAGAAGGGCTTTAAAAAAAAAGAAAAAACCTTTAGTCAAAGGAACAATTTAACAATGAGTCAGAATTTCTTTTTCTTTTTAATTTGTGTGAATTTAAGGGATACAAGTGCAGTTTTGGTACATGGATATATTGCAGACTGGTGAAGTCTGGGCTTTTAGTGTATCCATCACCCGAATAATGTACATTGTACCCACTAAGCAATTTCTCAACCCACACCACCCTCCCACCCTGAGTCAGAATGTCAGTAACTTGTGTTTTGCCATCAGATTGGCTATATCTTATGTTCTCTAGGTTACTTGACATGAGGCTGATGCACAGCTACAGGGGTGGAGAAGTGGGACAATCTTCACTCTATCTCACCAAAAGGGCATACACCGTGGTCTCAGATCTCAACACAAGCTAAAGCACTCCATCTGCCAAGCTCCATGCTCCAAAATTCAGGTGGATCACTGTTGCACCTAAGAGCAAGGGAGCCCGCAGGTCTCCATAACTACACCTACTGCCTTCCTCTACCTTTGGTGGCCTCCCAACTCCCAGCCCATGAAGCTGCCTGCCTCACCCACTCGCTTGGTAACGATCCGTGAGCAATTCTTCCAGCTTGCTCTCTTGCATTGCAGGAACTGTGGCAGAGAATCCAGAGTAACAGAATCGCTTTGTTAGTCTGGTAATTAAGACAGGAGTGACATTCAAACACAGCCTGGACAGGATGTGGCAAATTACTGTATTCTTTGTGTGAAAAGCTGTTCCCAGTCTGCTTTGTCTGCCCTCCTGGGAGCTCATCATCTCCACTAAAAGTCAAAATGGGATTTTGCACCCTCTATTCCCTTATCTTTTTTTCTCCCTAATATATATCTGCTTTGTGGGAGCTATGTTTGTCAAAATGTGCTAATTTATAGCATTATGGGGAAAAACGAAACCTCAGCTTTCAATTCTTGTTCTTTCAGGCAGCTTTACTAAGGATCTCCTCCTTCCTCCCTCCCTCCTTTCTATTTCTGGGGAGGTTATTTGCTAAACAAAACACGGTCTTTCTTTCCCCCTTGCAACATATGAGGCAGGCAAATGGCCACTCCTCATCCGTTTCTCAAGTATATTATACATACAATTCTCTCACAGCTAATAGCTCCTTCTATTGTCCATAATTTATCACTGTCAAGGTTCTTTACATTTTATTTCCTCCTTATGTGTTTCATGAGAAATCTATGCTTCTACTATTGTGGCCCTGGATTTCATTAGCATAAACTGCATGATGTCAAATAAATATATATTCCGTATCACACTAGAGTCTGTGTTTTCTGCAAAGAACAGGATGTTACTTTTATTGGTATGGTTTTTTCTCATTTCCTTACAGGCTTTTTCTTTTCCACTAAACCATTATGAAGTGAATACCAAAGGTATCCTGGGTAATTAGCCATTACAGTACTGTCACAGAGGGTTCCACAGTCAATACAAAGATAATTTGGGCAATGGTGAATGACAGTGCTGTCCAGACTTTTGGGATAATCAAGGACACATCCAGCTGTACCAGACATCTGTCAGACCCATGAATCATTTCAACTGACTCGACAATAGCCAGGCAGCCCCAGTGAAGGTAAGCACTACAGCAGGCAGCAACACTTGCTCTTGCATTTAACTGCATGCTGCAAGAACAGAGCCCTGTGCAGAATAAGCACATTAGTGATGTTTTCATGTTGGTTAAAACAATAAGAAAGAAAATGTAAATCAATTGGTCAGGGGAAACAGTAGGCATATTATGAGAATACTTGGATTTTTCCTAGCTAAAAATAAAATGTATGCTCAAGAAATATTGGTCATGATTGGTTTTATGTAATTAATTCTATTTCCAAATCAGTCCAGACTTTTTTATGTACCTGAGATCTATGCTGTTAAGGGACTTTTATAAGTTAATGTTGCTTTTATGGTTTTCACTTTTAAAGTTCCTTAGCAAGGGTGACTGGCTGTTTGTGGAGCAGTCTTGGCTAGAAGTTCTTGGAATGGTATCGAAAACTCTCTAAAATGAGAAAGTGACACAACAGTCCAAATTGAATTAGAAAGTATTGTAATTACTTACAATATATTTTTTTAAATGACTGCCCCTCTGAGAATCTTTGACATTCACACATGGCAGATAGAACTCTGATTCCAAACTACAATTGACTCCCTGATCATGAATTTACTACAGTGAGCTGTAAATATGATCTTAATCTGGTTAGCTTTGATGTAACATTTCCTAGCTTTCCTATGCTATCCCCAAACTCCCAAGACCTTCCCAACTGAGACCAGAAGCAAGAAACTAGTCAATTTGCTGCCCCTTTCCTCCTTGTCTCACAAGAAACTATTATTATACAAATCACTTTTGTGAGTCACTTAACAGGCCCTTCATTCACAGTCTCTCATAAATCCTTTCAATGTCAGACTAGTGAGTGCAGAGTGAGCTGAAATGGAGCTGCTCTGTGCACCAGCAGTGGGGCAAGGAACCAGGGCTTCCTGTGATGCTGGGAAGTTGGCATCCCAGGTAACCTGGGTATCTGTCATGGAAATCAGGGTCAAAGGAGCATTTGCTTTTACTCTTTCATCAACTCTACTAACTTTTTGGGCTTTTAAAAACAGTTTTATTGAGGTATAAATGATACACAGCAAAATGCACTACTTAAGATACACAATTTGATAAGTCTGACACATGTATACACTTGTGAAACCATTATAACAATCAAGATAGTGAACATATCCATCACCCCCAAATTTTTCTTATGCCTATTTGTAATCCTTTTCTCCCACTCCTTCATGTTCCCCCTCCCCAGGCAAAGACTCAAATGCTGTCACTACAGATTTTTTGCATTTTCTAGAATTTTATACAAATGGACTCTTTTAGAACAAACTCATTTTTTATGTGTGTGCCTTCTATTACTTGGCATAATTTTGAGATCTATCCATGTTCTTCCATGTATCAGTGATTCATCCCTTATACCACTGTTTATTTATCCAATACACCTGTTAATGGACATTTGATTTGATTTATTTTCGGTTTGGGGCTTTCACAAATAAAACTAATGTGAACATTCATATACAAGTCTGGGAATGGACATATATTTTATTTCTGTTGGATAAATACCTTGGAGTACAATGGTTGAATTACTTTGACAAACTGTTTTCTAAAGTGGTTGGACCTTTATACATTACCACCACCAGCAGTGTATGAGAGTTCCTGTTCCTCCACATCCGCTCAACATTTAATATGGTCAATTGCTTAATTTTAGTCATTTTAATAGACATGCAGCAATATCCCACTCTGATTTTAATTTTCACTTTCCTAATAACTAATGGCATAAAGTATTTTTTTTCATGTGCTTATTTGCCATCTATACAGTTTCTTTGGTGAACTGTCCAAATATATTTTCCATTTGTCCTAAACAAGTTTTCTGTATATCACGAGCTCTATTTCTGTAGTCTCTTCTGTTCCATTGATTTATTTGTCTATCTTTATACCAATACAACACTGCTTTTATTATCATAGCTTTGTAAGAGGTCAATGAAATGTGGCACTAGTTCTCCAGCCATATTTTTCTTTCTCAAAATTATTTTGGATTTTCTAAGTCATTTATACGTCCATATGTATATTAGAGTCAGCTTGTCCCACAAAAACAAACTGATATTTTGATTGATGTTGTATTGGATCTATACATCAATTTGGATAGAAGTAAATTTTAACAATATTGAGCCTTGTAATCCATGGACAAGGTATCTCTCTTCATTTATTTAAGTTTTCTTTAATTGTCTCTTCATTTATTTAAGTCTTCTTTGATTATTTAAGTCTTCTTTAATTCTCTCATTTCTTTAAGTATTCTTTAATTAAGTCTTCTTTTATTTGTCTCAGCAATATTTCGTAGGTTTCAGTGTACAGATTCAACATCTTTTGTCAGATTTGTCCCTTTTTTTTCTTTTTTTTTTTTTGAGACAAAGTCTCACTCTTGTCCCCTAGGCTGGAGTGCAATGGCGCGATCTCGGCTCACTGCAACCTCCACCTCCCAGGGTCAAGTGATTCTCAAGCCTCAGCCTCCCGAGAAACTGGGATTACAGGTGCCTACCACCACGCCCACACCCAGCTAATTTTTGTATTTTTACTAGAGACGGGGTTTCACCATTTTGGCCAGGCTGGTCTCGAACTCCTGACCTCAGGTGATTCACCCGCCTTGGCCACCCAAAGTGCTGGGATTACAGGCATGAGCCACTGTGCCTGGCCCCCTATTTTTAATTCTATTTTTTTATTTTATTGAAGGTGTCATTGATTTTCAGTTTCAATGAATTAAATAAATTGTTATTCCTTTTTGTTTCCATTTCTGATTATTTGTTGTTAGTATATAAAAATACAATTAATTTTTATATATTGACTTGAATCCAGAAATCTTACAAATTCAGTTTTAGTTTTAATAGCTTTATGTTAGATTCCATTATCTTTTCTACTTAAACAATTAAATTGTGACTAAAGATAATTTTATTTCTTCTATTTAATCTGTATTCCTTTTCTTTCTTTTCTTTTTTTTGCCTGATTGTACTAGCTAAAATCTTCACTACATTATTGAATAGAAGTAGCAAGAGCAGACATCCTGCTCTTGTTCTTGATCTTAGACACAAAGATTCAGTCTTTTGCCACTAAGTATAATATGATCTACAGGGTTTCTGGAGGTATCTTTTGTCAGGTTAAGTAAGTTCTTATCCTTTTCTAGTTTGCTTAGAGCTCTTTTGAGGCATGAATGTTGGATTTTGCTGAATAATTTTTTTATTCTATCTAAATGATCATGTGGTTTTTCTCTTTTAGTTTTTTAATATAGTGATTGGTTTTTCAATGGTAAACCAACCCTACATTCCTGGGATAAACCCTATGATCATGGTATATTATGCCTTTTATATATTATTAAATCTGACTTTCTAAGGCTTTGTTCAGAAATTTTACATGCATGTTTATGATGGATAATAATCTCAAGTAATTTTGATTTCTTATCAGTTTATTTTTATTGTATTTTATTATTATGCATTTATTTAATTAATAATTTTTAAATATAATTGTTATATTTAATTATTATCAATTTCTTAGTGTTTGATTTTTGCTAACAGAAAAGCATTCTGTTATATTAAGTTTTCTAGAAGAGTTTGTACTGTGTTTGTCTTATTTCTTTTTAAAATCTTTTTTGTAGCAATTTTATTGAGATATGATTCACATACCAAATGATTCACCCATTTAAAGTATACAACCCGATGGCTTTTAGTGTATTCACTAAAAGACTACATTTTCATTTCTTCCCTCCTGATCTTTACACTATAGATGCTAGATATTACATATATATATAAAAAATAAGCCCTGCAATGTATTGTATTACTTTTTACTTAAATGATCAATTTTTAAAGATATTGAAATAACTGAAATTATTTAGATAATGAGCATCTTTTTTTTTTTTTTAAACAGAGGTTTATTCTGTTGCCCAAGCTGGAGTGCAGTGGCATAATTTCAGCTCACTGCAACCTCCATCTCCCATGTTCAAGTGATTCTCTTGCCTCAGCCTCCCGAGTAGCTGAGATTACAGGCACCCGCCACCACACCTGGCTAATCTTTATATTTTTAGTAGAGATGGGGCTTTATCATGTTGCCCAGGCTGGTCTTAAACTCCTGACCTCAAGTGATCTGCCCGCCTCAACCTCCCAAAGTGCTGGGATTGCAGGTGTGAGCCACCGCGCCTGGCCATAAGTATCTCATATACTTATCCATGTAGTTGCCATTTCTGGTATTCTTTGTATAGATCCATATTTCCATCTGGAATCATTTTTCTTCTGCATGAAGGACTTTCTTTAACATTTCTTACTTGGTCTGCTAGTGATGAACTGTTTCAGATTTTATGTATCTGAAAACGTCCTTAATTCACTCTTATATTTGAAAGATTTTTTACTGAGTAGCGTTCTAGCTGATAATATTTTTTTTTTCAGTATTTTAAAGATGCTGCACCACTGTTTTCTCATTTGGATTGTTTCTGAAAAGAAATCTATTGTCATTTTTGTATTTGTTCCTGTCTAAAAAGTGGTTTTTCCGTCTGGCTGCTTTTAAGAGTTTCCCTTTATCCATGCTTTTAAGCAATTTGATCATGGTGTGCCTCAGTGTTGTTTTGTTCATGTTTCTTGTGCTTGTTGCTTGTTGAGCTCCTTAGAACTGTAAGCCTGTCATTTTCAGCAAATTTGGAAAATTGTCAGCCATTTTTTTTCTCAAATATATTTTTTTCTCTCCTTTCTTCTTTCCTTTGGAGATTCTTTTTTTTTCTTTTTTTTTTTTTTTTTTTTTTTTTTTGGAGATAGAGTTTCACTCTTGTTCCCCTCGGTAGAGCACGCAGTGGTGCAATCTCAGCTCACTGCAACCTCCGCCTCCTGGGTTCAAGCGATTCTGCCTCAACCTCTTGAGTCGTTGGAATTACAGGCGCCTGCCAGTACATCTGGCTAATTTTTGTATTTTTAGTAGAGACAGGGTTTCATCATGTTCGTCAGGCTGATCTTGAACTCCTGACCTCAGGTGATCCACCCACCTCGGCTTCCCAAAGTGCTGGGATTACAGGCATGAGCCACCACACCCGGCCTCCTTTGGAGAATCTAATGTTGTATTTATTATGCTGCTTGAAGTCGTCCTACAGCTTACTGATGCTCTTTTAATTTTTCTTTCTTTTTTTTTTTTCTGAGACAGAGTCTCACTCTGTTGCCCAGGCTGGAGTGCAGTGGCACAATCTTGGTTCACTGAAACCTCTGACTCCCGGGTTCAAGAGATTCTCCTGCCTCACCCTCCTGAGTAGCTGGGACTGCAAGCACACACCACCACACCTGGCTAATTTTTATATTTTTAGTAGGAACGGGGTTTCACCATGTTGGCCAGGAGAGTCTCGATCTCCTGACTTTGTGATTCACCTGCCTTGACCTCCCAAAGTGCTGGGATTACAGGTGTGAGCCACCACGCTCAGCCTGCTCTTTTAATTTTTTGGATTCTCTTTGCTCTTCATATTTCATTTGGGAGTTTCCATTGCTATGTATTCAAGTTTACTTGACTTTTCTTCAAAAATGTCTATATACTGATAATTGCTTTCAATGTGCTTTTCATTTCAGACATCATAGTTTTCATCTCTGGAAGTTTAGTTTGGGTCTTTTTTACATCTTCTATGTCTCTATCTACTTTTTGAATATAGGAAATAGTTATAATGACTGTTTTGATGTCATATTATGCTAATTGTAACATCTATATCAGTTGCGGGTTACTTTCAATGGTTTGAAAATTCTAATTAAGGTTCATGTCATTCTACCTCTTTACATTTTTGATAATCATGGACTAGGCACCAAACATCACAAATTTTGCCCTGAGCTTTATTTTGGGATACACTTAGGTTATTTGGAAGCAGCTTGATCCTTTCAGGCCTTGTTTTTATAATTTGTTACGTGGTTCTGGAGCAGTGGTCCGTCTAGAGCTAATTAGTCCCCGCTACTGAGGCAAGCTCTTCTCAGTATTCTAATTCCCTGTTAATTGTGAGTTTACTGTTTTGGCTGATGGTAACAGAAACTATTCCTGGCCCTGTCAGCGCACATACTGTTTCCTTCAGTCTTTTTAAATGTATTATCCCCCAGCCTCAGGCAGTTTCCTCACCCGCATGCACTGATGATTACCCTGTTGAATGCTTGCGGGGCGGGGGGGCCTTGCAGCTCCCCAGGACTCTCTCTTCTCATTGGTACTCTATCAGAGTTTTTGGCTTACCTTGGTCTTCCTGAACTCTGTGCTGTCTCCTCAACTCAGGGTGTTCTCTGGGCCTTGCTTGGGTTTTCTGTGCCCACACCACAGCCTGGAATCTCTCCAAGGCACACGAGTAAGTGGGAGAAAGTACAGGGCTCACCTCGATTGTTTCCCTTCTCTCAGGGATTACTGTTCTTCATTGCATGATGTCTCACACTTTGAAAACTTGTTTTATATATTTCATCTTTTTGTTCTTGTTTCAAGCAGGAAGATAACTCTGGTTCTGTTACTTCATCTTTGGTGTTGAATTTTTTTTTGTTACTTTTATTCATTCATGTGTTTGTTCAACAAGTAAATGTGTCCCATGGCTGTGCTATAAAGGGCTGAGAAGATTCATATGAAAAGATCTGCTCCAGAAGGATGGAGACGCCTGTTCTGCTCACCACTGTAGCCCCAGGAAATGAACAAAATGCCCATTCATCCCAGCGCTCAGGAGTAGTGGGGGAGATAAACAATTCTACTTCAGTGTACAGGTTCCATATGCACACAAGGACTGGAGACGTAGAGGAAACAATGCTTTAGTCCATATGGGAGAATCTTAAAGGCCTCACAGAAAAGGTAACACTTGGGTACATTTATAATGGAGGAACAGGAGACTGCCAGAGAGACAAGATGGGGAAAGTATTCCAGGCAGGTGACTAATGTGAATAAAGGCATAGAAACACGAAGTTGCATGATATGTTCAGGGAACTAAAACTTCCTTGGAATATTATACATGTGAAAGGTAAGGACAGGACCCAGAGAGAAGGCGAGTAGTAAAAGATGAGGCTGAACAGGTGATTAGGAGTCAGATCATCTAAGATCTTGTATATCGTGTTAAGATTGTAAACATATTTTAAAAAGGGAACACCATTAACTGGAAAGAAGATACAATCTTTGGAGAAAGGCGGACCAGGGAGAAGATTAAATCACAATACAAGAAAAGTACAGAGAACTAGAACTCCACGATGTGAGTGAATGGAAAGCCAATTGCTTGGGAAGCCAGAGAGCACACCTGGGATTAGGGTGAGGCAAATGAGGCACCTACAGGCCAAATTAAAGGGGATGCTTGCCCTCAGGGTCATGAATGTGCCTACCCTACCCCTGCACACCCATGACAGTGAGCAGCTCTTTAAATATTGCACCCTAAGTGCTGCCCTTGCCCTGTAGTCCTGGTCCTTGCAGGAAGATTTCTCATCTTTCGTAGGCAGTCAAACAAATCATAAATCTAAGCCCCAAATACAACTGGGATGGAGACTGCAAATTAATAGACAACATAAAGACATAAACACTACACAGAGAAAATAATCATTCGCACAAAAAGATTTTCAGCTAAACCTCGCTCCATCATCTGAAGATTGCCAATGTGACCATTGGCAAAAGTCGGTCACATATAACAAGTCTCTACCAAGAAGACAGAAAGCTTGAATTAAATCTCTCTGGAAGTACATCTTCCACTCATGCTCATGAACAGACAGTTATCTCACTTGAGCTACCCAACACAGGTACTTGGCAAAGTTTGGAGGAATAGCAACCAGATAGGCACCAGGCACCATAAATCCTAACTTTGCCTCCCCAGGAGACAACTCCTTGATCAGATGAGGCTTGTTCAGGAAAGGTGTGTACTGCTCAAAGTGTGGTCACTGCCCAGCAGCCTAGCAGTACCTGAGTGCTGTCAGAAATGCAGAATCTCAGACCTCAAAACCCACTTCCATTCCCCTAAGATCCTTAGTGTTGACACATACATCAAAGTTTGAGAAGCACTGCTAGAGATGACTTTCTCAGGATGGTTCTGGAGGACCGGCTTCACAGAAAACTTTAAAAATGGCATTTGGAACCTATGGTGGGTTGATTAGTAGTCCCCAAAAACATATGCCCACACCCTAATCTCCATAACCTATGAATGTGACCTAATCTGGGAAACAGGTCTTTGTAAATTTAATCGTATTGAAGGTCTTAAGATGAGAGCATCCTGGAAAATCCAGGTAGATCCTAAGTCCAATGACAAGTGCCGTTATAGGGTGAGGCAGAGAAAGACGATGCAACCAAGAGCAAAAGGCACGGTGACACTGAGGTGGAGAAGCCAGGAATTCTGGGGACAGCAGAACCTTGAAGAGGTCAGGAGCAGAATCTCCCCTGGAACCCCCAGAAGGAGTGTCACTTTAGACATCTGGTCTCCCAAACCGTGAGAGAGAACATTTCTGTTGTTTTAAGCCATGAGGTTTGAGGCAATGTGTTATGGTGGCCCTGAGGAACTAATACGGAACTACCTAATTTATTTATCCATTCATTGAGTGAGTCAGCCAATTGGCGAGCAACATTTGTTAGTCATCTTCTATGTGCCATTTCACAGATGCAGAAACTGAGACTTATAGAGCTGAGGTGTGCTCACTGTTACACTTTGTAAGTAAATCACAGAACTGGCATTCAAGGCCAGATCGTTTTTATTTCAAATCCAGTTTATCTTTCTACTACACAATCCTTTAGCAGCAAAAATTAAGGGCCAGGTTATTTAATGAGTCATGAATATAATTCTCGCCAAATCAAGGCCTTCACAGTAGCACATCCATAAAATACCTCTGTCCACAATTCCTGTTTTTAGTACATTAGTGAAGATGAATATTGTCAGCCTCATTGTGTATAAATCCCTATCATGTCTTCCTCAAGTCCAGAACTCCTGTGCCTTCTTCTGTTTAATACTCTCTCCTCAAATCAGAATAGGAAAAAAAAAACCTGACTTTCCACTTATCTGTAGTCAATTCACTTCGATTTTTTTTTTTTTTTTTTTTTGAGATAGTCTTGCTCTGTCACCAGGCTAGAGTGCAGTGGCAAGATGTCGGTTCACTGCAATCTCCACCTCCTGGGTTCAAGCAATTCTCCTGCCTCAGCCTCCCAAGTATTTGGGATTACAGGTGCCTGCCACTATGCCCAGCTAATTTTTTTATTTTTAGTAGAGATGGGCTTTCACCATGTTGACCAGGATGGGATTACAGGCGTGAGCCACCACGCCCAGCCATTTCTAATGTTTTACCTTGACCTGACCATTTGCCTTTCTACCATTCACAGCTAATTACAGAATGGAAACTTTATCTCCCATCCTGGAACAGCAATATGGTTGGATAAACCAAGGGGGCTCTTGACAGTGCAACTAAAATATGGCCATTTTAGGGACCTGGGAAGTCAGGAGGAATTATATCCTATCTTCCTCATTTCTTTGCCATTCATTCACTCGACCTGCATATATCAATTAAGCCCTTTCTACCTGCTAGGCACTGTTCTGAGCTTTGGGGTGGAGTTCTGAAGAAGAGAACCTTAGTACCTGTCCTCATGGTGCTAAAGGAGTACCCTTGGCGGGAGAGGCCCAGGAGAGAAGTGGGCCAGGGTAAAGATGGTCTGGTGTACACATGGTGCTGTGGGGGCAGTTAGTGCTCATGATTGACACCAAGAGACACCAGGACACAGTGAGGACTATGACAAACTGTAGGAATCCTCTTCTTAGTACCAAACAACTCACTTTTATGTAAAGCACCTGATTTAAACTGGTGAACTGGCAGTCTCCAACCTAAATGCATGCTGTGACAGGCAGAGGCACAGGAAGCTATGGAAGCTCTTAAAGGGGCATCTAAATCAGACACATGTTGCGCTATCCTGGAGATGAGCCACGAGGGCCTGCTAGCATTTTCATTCCCTGACAGTCATCGTTCCCAGTTCCATCTGTTTTTTGTATCTGGGGCCCAAAGTGAGACCATAGTGTCATGACTAAGCTCACATGTCTCAGGACTTTTTACACACATTTTTTATGCTCGGCCTTCCTAACACACACAGCACAGCCCGCTATTCACAGATTGCAGACTCCAGAGCAAACATCTCCCCTACAGGAGTCTCCCAGAGAGAAAAAGGAAGGAGCAGAGGCTGGGCCTGGGCTGGAAGGAGCAAGGCTTCTACAGGCTGGGAAGTGCAAGTCTGAGGCCACCTGACAAAGGCAAAGGGACTGGGTGGAGGAGAGCTCTAGATCTGAAGGTGACACAATAAGCCACCAGAGCCTTTTAAAGGGATGAACCTGGGTTGAACTCTCCAGCATTGGTTTTATTCTGATATTCCTTTGCCCTTGGGAACCTGGGAAGAAAGCTTTGGTTATTTGTGGATCAGTTCTACAGTTTCACTTCACCTTCTTTCAATGCCAGCAACAAATAAAGCTAAAAGCAGCTTCATCTCAGAAATGAACTGGGGCCATGAAGAACATACCGCTCTGACAGCCATGGCCACAGCAGCTCCAAGGTAAGGGTAAAGATGGTCTGGTGTACACATGGTGCTGTGGGGGCAGTTAGTGCTCATCACTGACACCAAGAGACAACAGGACACAGTGAAGACTATGACAACTGTAGGAATCCTCTTCTTAGCACCAAACAACTCACTTTTACATAAAGCACCTGATTTAAACTGAAGGTTAGGGAAGGCCTCCCTCTCTAACCTCAAGAGATGGTGTCTCAGGGACGAGGTACAAGATACCATTTTGGCCTTCTCAAATTCATCTTCAACAGGTTATCCCAAGGGCCCCTTTTTTGAGAAGCCCATGAGTAGCCTCCAAAGGGGATCAAGTCTAGATAAGTGACTTGAAGCACCTCAGTAATTATGAAATCATGGCGGGTACTGCCAAGATAACATCTCATTTTGTGCAATTAACAGCTACAAATCGTAGAGGCTGATGTTGGGTTTTTTTTCTTTCTTTCTTTTTTTTTTTTTTTTTTGAGACGGAGTCTCCCTCTTGTTGCCCAGGCTGGAGTGCAGTGGCATGATCTCTGCTCACTGCAAGCCCCACCTCCTGGGTTCACACCATTCTCCTGCCTCAGCCCCCTGAGTACCTGGGACTACAGGTGCTTGCCACCACACCTGGCTATTTTTTTGTGTTTTTTTGTAGAGATGGGGTTTCATCTGGATTATTTTGATGCATACTCAGAAGTACATTAAAGGAGTCATTGGGAGTCAGCAGCAATAGTTGGGGAGCTAACTGAATAAAGAAAACAAACCATCTGGAAAGGACAGGTTACCAGGAATGGAAATTAGAAGCCCCAAATGGGTCAGACTGGGTTAGCACAGTACCTAAGAAGAGAGACTGCAAGAAAGAAACCAACCCGACTTCAAATCCCAGGTAGGCTACATGTCTAGCTTTTTAATTGTGGGTCTATTACTTCTCTAAGCTTGTTTCCTTGCCTGATTAGTGGGTATGATAGTAGTCCCTCCCCATAGGATTCCTGAGGAGACTTGATGAGATGCAGTGCTTTGCATTGTACCTTGTTCATAATAAGCACTCTGTAACTATACCTAAAAACAGCAGCAGATGAGGATGGGCACAGGTACTAGAGGGAAGAGCACAGAAGATGCAACTGACAGCAGGTCAGGTGGTACATGGGCAATAAGGGGCACAGTCTCTAGATATAGGTAAGGCTGGGGACAATCACATTCCCAAAAAAGCACCAGAGTTCAGGTTCCTCAACTCTGGCTGCACATTGGAATCTTTTTAAGTCATTTTTGCGGGTTTGTATTTGTTTGTTTTATTTTTAAATACCCATGCTTGCACCTCACCCCTCAGATTTAATTGGTCTGGTGTGGGTCAGAGCATCAGTATTTTAAATTTTTTTAAATTTAATTTCTGAAGTGTTTCTAATCTGCAGCCAGGGTTGAGAACCACTGGTTTAGATGATGCTGATCTAGATGATCTTGAATTCTGTCCCAAAGCCTGAAGGACCTTGGGAGAAAAAGAAAGTAATCTAGAATGACTCTTGGGTTCTTGGCCTAAGTAACTGGAGGGATGACATTGGCATTTTCCAAAATGGGAACGATTACAGGAGGATGGAACAGCTGCTTTGAAGCCAGTGGTGAGTGCATGCAGTGTTGAGGATGCAGAGCTGAATACGAGGTGACCCCTGCCCCTCTGGAGCTCACCGGTGGGTGGCCACAGCAGGTGTGTACATAAATAATGGTGGTGCAGTATCATAAGGGCTCTGGCATCAACAAGCAATGGGAGCCACAGATGGATAGGGGCAGAAGAGACTACCTCTGCCCAGGGGAACTTTGCAGAGGGACCATGAAATCAGCAGTGTGTGGGATAAAATGAGGAGGACGTAAAACTGGAAGTAGGGGGTGAAATTGGGCCATAGTGCAGCAAAATGATGGAGGCTCAAAGTAGGGCAGAGGCAGCAGGGATGGGGATGATGAGGTAAGGAAGGCTGGGGTGGAGGCAGTGAATGGGAAAGAGAAAAGAAAAAGTTGCCTTGGGCCAGTCCTGTGTGTGTCAACATTGTGGAGTGAAGGCTTTCCCTTCTCAGTCTCCCCTCCACCACTTTGGCTTGACTCCTGGGCCCAGAGCTATTTGGAGACAATCTGCCTCTCCCAGATGTGCACAATCACTTTGCCCCTCTTGCCTCTGGCCTTGGGAGTTCCTGTTTCTGACAGGATGCAGAATGACTAGATGAAATTTGGTGAACCTTTCACCTTTTTAACTGCCTTGGTCTTCTCTAATCTTTTGGCTTCTCTTGATAAGCAGTTTCTGCCACTTAGCGTTCCAAACTCCATCAACCCAGGTACTGATTTAGCAGATCCTTTGTTTTCCTCTACCTTGGCTACCTTGGATGGATCTGGAAGTTACACAATATCAGGAAATTGAATGTGCATAATCTCTGGGAAAGAGCCCTGGCGTTGTGCCAAGGTATTTTAGGACAGTGTGCATCTTTATTACACTGCTCAGATTGTGTCGTAGGACATCATGCCAGGTAAGTAACTCACCTCCATTTCGCTTTGTTTTTCAGTTTCCCTGAGACTTTCTGTGAGGCCTGCAATTTGTTTTGAGTTCCAGCTCCAACATTCTTCAAGGGCCCAGCAATCACCATCACATATGGGTGGACAGGAAAGGGCATACCTGAAAAACAGTACAGAGTTCATCTTGTTATGGAGATGTACCCTGAAAAACAGTACACAGATCATCTTGTTACAGAGATTTCTGGCACATATGTACAGTTGGCTCTCCATATCCACCGGTTCTGCATCGGTGGATTCAACCAACTGCAGATCAAAAATATTTGAAAAAAATACATTGCATCTGTACTGAACACGTACAGATTTTTTCTTGTCATTATTCCCTAAACAATACAGTGTAACAACCATTTCCATAGCATTTACATTGTATTATAAGTAACCTAGAGATGATGTAAAGTATGAGGGAGAATGTATGCAGGTTATATGCAATACTACACCATTTTATATCAGGGACTTGAACACCCATGGATTTTGGTATCTGCAGGAAATCCTGGAACTAATTCTCCATGGATACCTATGGACAACTCTCTGTGTGTGTGTGTGTGTGTGTGTGTGTGTGTGTGTATCAATCCTCATATGCATCATATCATATATGTGACATATAGCATATATATATCATATACATGTATTACGTGTGTGTGTGTGTATATATATATTGACATATATCTATCAATTCTCATACGCCGGAAATATACACAAACATATATATCTATATGTATGTGCAGTATGTGCATATATACAGCTTTTGGTTGTGAGAAAGTATTACCTATGCTTCTAAGCCTTACCCTGTCTGCAGCCCTGAATTATCCTTTCTGGCAAGCATTGAACCCTCTCCATGAAGTAAATTTCCACGTGCAAGCATTTAGCCCAGTTTAAATCAAGTCCAAAGATTTAACTATCCAGTATTGCCTTTTCATAATCTGCTTTAATTGTTATTGATTTGTATGTTTGGAAACTGCCTGGAGATGATAAAGGCCTCCTGTCTGTTTCACTGCTGACCATTTGCTGTTCGGTCTCTGCCTTATCCTTGGCTCTTCAATTGGTCTCTCTTTAGCACTTCCACAGATGGTTCTACCTCCTGCCTTGCAGAAGTCCCTACTCCTGTAACAAATTGAATTACCAATAAAAAACAAACTGGAAAATAATCAGCAGTTAAATAAAATCAATTATTCAAAAGAAGGTTTGATATGGAAAGGCAATTGGAGCTTTATTCAGCAGTGAATTGAAATTAATAATATATATTTTATTCTCTCTATATAGTAGAATCAAATCAGGACATTCAAGAGAAATCCCTGCCCAGGGTTTGACCAGCGTGTTGGCAATGGGCCTCCTATACTGATCTCTTATAAGTCCTGTTTCCTCCATGTTGGCTGGGTTTAGGCTCTTAAATTTCTAGTAGGGGTCTGAGAATTCTTGGTTATCTTTTGGTCTTTGAGTGACTGGCAGCAGCAGAAAAAAAGAGACAATTGTAGTCATGCTGTGGGGAGAAGGCTGATATTTTGATGATGAATGAGGTTTAAGTTTCACAGAACTTTCAAAAACTTTCAATTACCTTAATAATTATCATCAATAAACTTTCCTCATAGCACCATCATTTGTACTTGTCCATGTGAAGAAGATAAACTTGAAAATTCATTTAAACCACTTCGGAGGGCTGAATAAAGGGAATCTAGCATAGGCCATCTCCTCCAAAACAGGAAAGGAATATCTCAGCTGCTATGCAAGATTGAGAAAACTCAGAATCTGAGCTCTGGAGATCACCCTGAAGCTATAAGAATGAGGTATATACACACAATGGAATATTATTCCACCACAAAAAGCATGAAATCCTATCATTTGCAACAGCACGGATGGAACTGGAGGACATTCTATTAAGTGAAGTAAACCAGGCACAGTAAGACAGATACTACATCTTCTACTTAAATGTGGGAGTTACGAAACTTGATCTCATGAAGGTAATGAATAGGATGGTGGTTCCAGAGGCTGGGAAGGGCAGTGAGGAGGGAGAGATAAAGAAGGGTTGGTTCATGGGCACAAAAATACAGTTGAATAGAAGGAAAAAGATCCAGTGTTTGACATCACAATAGAGAAACTAGAGTTAACAATAATTTATTTCATATTTTGAAGTAATAGAAGTAGATTTGGAATGTTCCCAACACAAAGAAATGATCAATGTTTGAGGTTATGGATACCCCAACTACCCTGATTTGATCATTACCCATTGTATGCTTTTATCAAAAGATCATATGTGCCCCAGAAATATGTACAACTATTATGTATCCACAAAAAATAAAAATAATTTTAAAAAGAATAGTGAAACTTAGGAATATGTGACAATAAAATCTCCCCTTTTCAGTAGGTTGTGTAGAAACCATTATGTGTCTGTTTTCTAAAGTTCTAATTTGTTTAAACATGACTTAAAACGTAGGTTCAACTGAGAGGGAAAGAAGAATTACTTTCTCCTTTTAGAAATAAAGCTTGGACTGGGTACAGTAGCTCACACCTGTAATCCCAGTGCTTTGGAAGGCCAAGGCAGGAAGATTACATGAGCCTGAAAGTTCAAGACCAGCCTGGGCAACAGGGTGAGATCCTGTCTCTACAAAAAAAAAAAAAAAAAAAAATTAGCTGGATGTAGTGGCATGTGCTTGTATTCCCAGCTACTTGAGGCTGAGGTGGGATGATCATTTGAATCCAGGAATTTGAGGCTACAGGAAACTATGATCATACCACTGCATTCCAGCCCATCTCTAAAAAAATGAAAAATGGAAATAAAAATATATCAAAAAGAAATAAAGTTTAGGATACGTTAGCATGGTGAATATGAAAATACTAAGAAAGTTAATGAAACTTAACTTTCTATAGCTTTAGTTTTAAGGCAATAGGAGATCAGTAGTAGAGTGAATACACAGGGCTACATGCCAAGGAAACCTGTTTTAGAAAGGCAAATCTTAGGCCCAGTGGATGTGCAGATATATTAGAAACGAGACTGTCTGAATAAATGCCATTTGTCAAAATGTTTTGTAGCAAAGAGCTTACTTCAAGGCAAAGGTGATTCATGAAAGGAAGGAGGCTGAAAGGTGAGGAGTTCAAGATGTGCATCATTTAAGATTACATCCAAAGTGCTCCGAAACAACAAACAAACAAACACAACAAGCAAATCATAAAGAGCAAACACATGCCTTCTTGCTTCTAAGTGATGAAGGGAGAGTGGACCCTCTGCCAGATGAGTTTTGGTGCAAGTCTCCTCTGAATCCCTGAAGCACTCAAACCACCTCTGGCTCTACCCTAGAAATGCCTAGATTCTAAAGGAAGGGAAAGAGAAACTTGGATTCTAAATGAATTAAGAGCAAAAACTCACACTTTTAAAATATTTTCTCTGAATTACAAGTTTATTTTAGGTTTCTTATATATTAATTCCTTTTAGTTTCTCAACACTTTAAACAAATGAATATTTGAATGTCTAAAATCTCCTTGATATTGAGTAGTATACATAAGGTTGTTTTTGCATATATTTACAGAAACCAACAATGAAATATATGCAATTCAAAGTTGTTAAAAATTGCTACATTGTGATGACTCAGTACATGTGAAGGCACAAAGCTAGAAGACAAAGAACAATGTTTATTAAAGCAGCTGAAGTAATTTCGTCCACCACTAGTTGCTTTTTGTTCTAGGTTTTGTCTGCTTTACCCTATTGGTTCCTAAAATTAGGTGGATAAACTTCAGTCCCAATGCAAGGGCCCAAATTGACCTTTGCTTATATTCTTTTTCCTTTTATCTCTGGTCTATTTAATGAATATGTAACCCTCCTTGGAAAACATTTGACAAGAATGCTATTGCTCCTATTCGTATGCCTAGGCAGACATCAGTAATTGATCATGGCACTGTCTCCCTGGTGAGTTTGGACAGAGCTACACAGTTCTCCATATATTGTTTCAAGCAGCCCCTACAATTGGGTGGAATTAGCATATTAAATAAATCCTATTTTATGCCTTGGGACCAGTATCTCAGCTGTTGAAAATTTTGTATGCATAAGATACGATGAGAATCTTGCCAGAGTGGTACTTTTTTATAACTTACATATACCAGAATGTAGAAAAAAACAATAAAGGAAGTAGCAACATTCATAATCTACTATCTATTTTGTTGCTCTTCACTAAAGGGATTTGTTCTTATGTCTGTTGCTGTTTAAGTGCAACAAAATTACATATTATGAAGCGTATACACTCCTTTAGTAGAGGTTATTATTTAGGTTTTGCCATAACCATATTTATTTGTTTCATTAGAGTGCATAAATACTTTGGGGAGAGAGCCTTTTTTAAGATGAAAAGATGGTTTTTAATTATTATGGCTTTCTTTGCTTGAAGCTGATTTTCATAATTAACACATATTAGAGTCAAATGCAACCATGTATTTTATGCTCACTGGAGTATACAAAATTTAACTTCTCTCAATGGGCTGTTTGTGCAGTAGCATTTTCACAATGGCCTCTGCACACTCTGGGTAATGGTAATATTATGTTAATGTGCTGATCTATACTATCTATACCATTGAAAGTATTAGATCAACTTTTTGCAGAGTTTACACAATGTCACATTTGCTTTATGAAAATGTCCATAGCAAAATTTCATTTCAGTAATTGAAGAGTCAGATCAGGCCTGACTAATCAGCAAGCGCAACCTGTAGGACTTGAATCAGAAGAGGAAAAGAACTGTGTTATTGACTTTGTAAAAACAATACAACCTTTCTCATTTTTCTAGGGTCGAAAAAGAAAAAAGCAAATACAAAGTGCAAGTCCGAAGCTCTGCTTATTGGTTTTTTGTTCTGTTTTGTTTTCTCTAATTTTTTTCCTTAATTTTGTTAGTGTTGCGTATAGCAGAGAAGCAGAGCCTAGCTAGCTCTTCGCCAAACCCACTTTCTCCTCTTCCTGGGCAGACTACGTTCTCGATCTTATTTGCACTTAAGTATGATCCTGTGGCTCAGCTCCAGCCCATAGAATGTGAGTAGAAGTAGTGCAAGCCACTTCCAAACCTAGCTCATAAAACCCTCTCAGATACATCCTCCATGTTCTTTTCCCTTCTACCAGCTTGGTGCAGACAAGCACTGTGAACTTGGAAGTCAAGACTGAAGATCGTGAAGCCACAGTACAAAAGGAGCCTGGGTTCTGGAATCACTCCCAATTAGAAACACTCGTTTGGGCTTTACAGGGACAAAAAGTAGACATATATCATATGTAAACTATTATACCTTATCAGATGTGTTGATTACAGCAGCTAGCATTATAACTAATACACCATTTTTCCAAGCAATTTTTTAGATTAGTAGTTTTGTATCCAGGTATAGGGTGGTGGGAAGAAGGTGGACAGAGCTGGGAGTATCATAAACTCCTAGATAACTTTTTGATACTGCATGCTCTAATCTTTTCTTACCCAGATTCTTATTCAAACCCCTATCCTGACCTGCCGGGTCAGGGGAAAGAAAAATATGTCAAGGAGACAGGGGCAAGGAAAGATTAAGTAACTTGCTCAAGACCACACAACAAGAAATTGGCAAAGCCAGGACTCAGACATGAGTGGTCTAACTCCAGAGCCCATGTTTATAACTACAATGTTAGCCTATCTCCCAAGTCCTGCTGGACATGGTCAGAGGACTTGGTCTTTGTTAAATTTCTTAAATGTGGTACACTCTGGATTGTCTATAAATGCACTTCCTACTTGGAAGTCTATCTGCAACATCTTAATACTAATTTGCTACGTCCCATCCAACCAACAACTTTATAAGTTATTTCCCCTCAATAAAAGTGAATATTATTGTCAGGAACAGATTTAAGAGGCAGTATATACTAGGAAAAAGATTATACATGCCAAATTAGTATCCATGATTTGTAAGCGACCTTGCTGCTGCTGCTTCAATTTACCTGGCTAGTTGAGAGTTGACTATACATGAAGAGAAAATGGTTCAGTTCAGCAATAGAAGCATACTGTCACAGGAAAGCCTAGAAATTGCCAATTGGCATGTCTTGGGGAGCCACTGGACCACTGATAATACCCACACACATTTTAATAAGTTTCAGTGGAACACAGTGGATGAAAAGGAAGGCTTAGAGCCATACTACCAGGCTCCAATTTGAGTTCCACTGCTAACTAACTTTCTCCGTGGACAAGCTGTTTAACTTGCTCCAAGCCTCAATGCCCTCATTTATAAAAAGGGAGATAAAGATGATGATGATGATGATGATGATAGTCATTTCATAGTGTTGTTGGAGGTTTCATAAGATAATACATATAAACACATGGAAAACTTTCTAGAAATCTTAGCTATTGTTATTATTCCAAAGACTGCAGAGCTAAACAACAAAAGAATGAAGGTACAAGGACCAATTCTAATCCAAAGGGCCCTTAGAAATGTATATAAAGAAAGTAATCCTTAATTTAATGCTGAAAATTGGGCAAGGCAGCATAATAAGAGACCTTCGAACTGGCTAATCTGAATTGAAATTTCATCTCTCAGGTTAGCTCTCTCATTTTCACCATGTGATATAATCCCCATGAAACTCAATGTCTTCACCTACAAACTGAATAAATTCAGAGCTTTGCCTTACATATCAACTGTTTATGTGTATTTTCTTCTTTATGTTGCTCATGTCAATGGAACACATTTTTCTGTGCTATTGTTAGATAATCTAAGCTTAGCTTTTGGTAAGTTCAGCAACATCACTGTCAGGGGAAGAATAAAAGTGAGTACACATAGAAATTATTGATTTTTTTTTCTTTTTTGACTGTTTCAAAGGATAAAGAAGCAGTAAGATACTCAAACGTTCAATTTTCACCCTCTATCCACATCTAGCCTCCCCACAATGGGGTTTACTGACTAACTGGCTCTATCTTGGGGGCATGTATTTATGGCTGTTACTATAATTCCTCACAATTATTCCAATAAGCAAAACGTTTTTAGGTAAGAAAAATTACGTGAAGAGTTACATTCATTCTTTACTATTTATTTTATTTACTTAAAATTTTATGTATGCTAGATATTAGTTACTGAGTACGATTTTACACTAAAAGTGGTTGGAGTTCCTTAGAGAAATGACTGGGATTTAAAAAAATACAAGATAAACCCATAATATTTCAGGGGACAGAAAGTAAGGAAGTGCTCAAAATATAATGCAGACATGTCAGAAAAATTACAGGAGCTAGCTCTAAGGGGTTCTAAACGGTCAAATCTGGAACAATTTGAGCATCAAAATAATAAATAATAGAATATATGAGATTCTAGATGTCACATTGATTTGAATAAATAAATCATAAGTAAATGGGGGAGAAGGAAAATCTCATATTTACAGAAGAATACAAACTTTTAAACATAGAATAATTCAGTTAAAAATCACCATTTACAACTATCATAAGTAATAATAGGTTTTAGCAAGAATTATTATAAATGCTAAAATTTGTGATTGAAAGTATGACAGACAGTATGTTACTTAAATAGTCTGAGAGTATCTTCCCAGAAACTGTGTATAAATTACCAAGAGAAAAATAGCAACTGTACAGTGGGGAAACCCAGCAGGCAAATAATCAAATTATTGCAGTTTACATCATTAATATCGGGAAAAATTGGCAGCTTGTGACTCTTGATATGATTCACTAAGAAAGAGACAATATTTTCTCTGCGGTATCCATATGCATAACTTGAGTCTAATCATGAGGGCATATCAGATAAACCCAATGAGGGGGATTCTGCAAAATACCTGGTCTATACTCTTCAAAAATGCAAGGCTGTGAAAGACAAAGACTAAGGCACTGTTGCAGATTAAAATAAACTAAGCTTAGAAATGACAACAAAATGCAATTTATGATCCTGGATTAGAATTTGGGAGGGGGGTGTAACTGGCAAAATTTCCTTATGGCCTGTAGATTAGATAATAGTATTATGTTAATGTTAAATATTCACATCTTGATAATTGTACTCTGGTATTTAAAGGACTGTCATTGTTCTTCGGAAATAAATACTGAAGTAGTTACGGGTAAGGAGGCATGATGTCTCCAACTTGCCATCAGATGACTCCAAAAACAATCAGTGTAGAGGGGGAGGGAGAGGAGAGAAGAATGTTGGGAGGAAGAGAGAACAGAGGAGAGAAGTGATAAAGCAAACGGATAGAAACATTAATAAAACATTAACATCCGTATACCCTCTGCTTGGCTATGAATGTTCTTTGTACTAGTCTTCCAACTTTTCTGTAATATTGAAATTATATGAAAATAAAAACTACCCAAAGTAATACAAAAATAAATAACCAACTGTGCCATTTACATTTTTTAAATGCATGTTACATAATGTATTTGCAACAATTTTGAATAATTGGTCGGGGAATATATCTAGACATTTTACAATCAGCTAAAACAGAATTACTTCTTCTTTATAAGTTTTCACTTTACAATTTGCATTTTTCTGGGATATAACCTCAGCATAAAATATGAGCACACCTGTAATCCCAGCACTTTGGGAGGCTGAGGTGGGTGGATCACGAGGTCAGGAGTTTGAGACCAGCCTGCCCAAGATAGTGAAACCCCATCTCTACTAAAAATACAAAAAAAGTAGCCAGGTGCAGTGGCAGGCACCTGTAATTCCAGCTACTCGGGAGGCTGAGGCAGGAGAATCGCTTAAACCTGGAAGGTGGAGGTTGCAGTGAGCCGAGATCTTACCACTGCACTCTAGCCTGGGTGACAGAGCAAGACTCTGCCTCTATATATATATATATATATATATATATATATATATATATGCACACACACACACATACCTGGTCTGGTATGACATGTTATTATTTTAAAAGGGATAATCCAAATATTGAGAATGCAAAACTAAAAGGAGCCATATTTTCTTTCTGTAGTTTGGAAGAGTGAGAGGTAAGAAAAGTTGTTGCCTGTGCAGCTTTTCTACAAATATAAGGGAATGATCATTTCCATTAACAATCATGTTGGAAAAAGGAAAATCCTTGGACACAAAATAGTTAGGACGGCCAGCCTAAACTAAGACAAGAAAAGATGTTTCTTCCTTAAGTATGAAAGAGTAGATGGTTTAGCCACTACAGGAGCCTAGATACAAAAAACACTCTTAAATGTTGGCAATAATATGTTTTTTGCCTCAGGAGCCATCCAGAAATGAGCTGGGCTTGGAAATTGTGCCTTGGTTGGCCAGAGAAGTGCCTCTCTAACTGCGAAGGCAAGAAGCACTGTAGTTGAGCTTAGAAGCAGCTTTTACAGGAATTCTATGAGATTAAGCAAAAGTCTGTGGGCTTTGGAGTGGACATATCTAGGAACAAGTTATAAAGGGTTGTGATTTCCTTCCATTATTCCAGAGGCTTCAGAAAAGTCTTGTTTCATGATTCAGCCCATTTTCACGTGTGTGTGCATGTGTGTCTGTGTGTTAAGGGGAAGAGTGTCAAGGAAGGAGGTTCCTGTCCATGCTTAGGCCTGAGTGGTCTAAGGGAGAGGTGTTGCCTTGCTGAGGTGGCAGGAACACAGCCTAAGGACAGGCTGAGAACTGGAAATGCTGAAGAAGATTCTTAACCAGAGTAGGGGCAATGGTCTGCAAGCAGGCCAGAGTACAGCGGTGCCCTGGAGGAAAGTTGGGCAAGCATGCGTGACAAGGTGAATTGGGAGACAAGATGCCATAACACAGGCATCTCATGAGAAACTGGGTAAGACTTGCAAAGGAAGGACTAGTGTTCAGCAAATTGAAATGAGAAGACATGAAAATTAATGCCATTCTAGCTAAAGTCCAGCATGTAGGATATTGGAGCACCCTAATTTGGGGGAAATTATATAAATTTACCTACATTGATACTCATATAAAAGGAAACATTAATTACTCTAATTTTGTGCAACAAAAATTAATTCTTTTTTTAATTGAGACAAGAGATTTTATACATTCATGGGGTACAGTGAATATTTATTACATCCATAGAATGTTTAATGATCAAGTCATTTTATTTGGAATACCCGTCACCTTGAGTATTTATCATTTCTATGTGTTGGTAACATTTCAGTACAACAGAGAGTAATTCTGATTTAATAAACTATTTCAATTGTGCTGAAGTACAAATGCCTCATTATTTAATAATGTTTAGAAGAAACTAGAGACATATTAATATTTACATCCTACTGAAGCCTGTCATTCAAATAGGCACATGGCACTTGTTATTAACAAATAAACTTATTATGCCTGAGATGAGACTTTGCTTGCTTTGGTTATCTTTGACTGGGTAGCTCTGCTGGTGAGTTCTGAAGCCAATTAGGATAATGCACATGGTAGCGATAGATCTGGGTGTTGGATTCTGGGAAATAAGAGCTTTTTTGGAGCTGTGTAATGATGACAACAGCATGGTAAAAGGAAGGCAAGGAGGTTTCTAATATTAAAATAGACCCTCATATCTGACATTCATTCTGAGTTATAACTTGTGTAAATATGTGTCTACCGTATCCACCAACAACACAGTTGCTACCTGCCACCTACAGATAATGTTTATCTTCCCACTTTTCTACCCACGCCCTGCTCCCATTACAATCTTCTGTTTCTGTCACCTCCCGCCACAACTCCAGGCCTGCCCAGTGGTCTCCAGAGTGTTCTCAAATTTTTAAGTTGCTTGTCTGTAAGTTCTTTTCCCAATACCTGAAAATCTGAGAAGGGAATGCTTGTCTTCTCACTCCTGGAGGTGGCACCTTCAATGTGTTATTGAGCCCTAACCCTCCACAGACCCTAGCACTGAGTTCTATCTCCCACAAATAACCCCTAGACCTTGGTCAGCCATCATCTGAATTTAGTTGAATGCTGCTGATTTTAATATTCATTTCAGACAGACTTCACCTCTATTTAGAAAAATGCTTGGGGTTGAGGGAATGGTTCACACAATAGAGTGGCCCAAGAGCCCTGCATGGAGAATTCCCTGGGCTCTGAGTTCATGGAAACTGGTCCTTCAGCAGGCTGGTGGCTTAGCAATGTCCAGTGGCTACCACACATATTACCAGGGGTTAGTGAGGAAGGAAAGAGTGGAATGCCACCTCAATCCTACAAAATGGGCTGAGATTCTCCTGTCAAATGAAAGTATATTATACATTTCCTTCTGACACCATATCAAGAACTTGCCTCAAGGTTAAATAAATTCTAGAAATACTTTTTCCAGAAAAGAACACAACTACTTCCTGTTTTATATTTCCTTTTAGTAAACGGAACTTTAAAGGCATTAAAGAGAAACATAGCAACTTTAATTTGTAATGTCTTTAGCTTCTGTCAGTTAAAATTAAGCCTGTGATATCTGAGCACAATTTCCTATATTTAATAATACATAAAGCAAGATAATTAAAAGGTATGCACGCATGCTGGGAGAAAAACGCTTTTGAGTAAAACACTGACTTTAATCTCTGCCTCTATTGATGACATATAGCGAAACCAAGCAACTGAAAGAAAAAAGAAAAAAAAAAGGACAATGGCAGAGACTATTCCTCACATTGGCTCTTTCTTCTGAGCCTCAGTCTTCCAAATTCTATGATTTACTGGACATTTCCACTTCAAAGTCCTTAAAGTAGACTTCACAGACAGCTTTCAAAATCAAACTCAGCACCAAAGCCCCCACAACCTGCTGTGTCCCTCACTTTAGGAATGAGAAAACCATCAGTCCAGTAACTTGAGAGTCATCTTGACTTCTTCTCCCTCAGAACAACCACCCACACACACATGCACATATACACACATGCAAACACATACATATCTAATCGAGCTCCATGTCAGTTATCTCTACTTCCTACTCAATGGTCTCCAAGCCCACTGCTACCACCTCACCCAAGCCATCTAGACCACTTCAATAGCATCCTAACTGCTTTCTCTGCCCCCAGTTTGGCCCCTTTCCAATTCATTCTCCAGTCAAATTCAGAGTGATCTATTTAAAACACAAAAGTGATCATGCCATTTCCTGTTTTAAAACATCAGTAGCTTTCCTTAGGAAATAATGGAGATAAATCAATTTTTCCTTTTATTGATAAGCCCTAGTTCTCCAGCATCAGTCTTCATTAATCCTACCCCCTTGCCTTCTATAGACTATTCAGACCGACCTTTGGTTCCTCCAACATACCGTGCTGGAACTTGCCTAAAATTTTATTGCTCACTGTTACACTTCTTTTAAATCCCAGTTAACCTACCCCTTCAAGTCTGTGAGTCCTTCTCGTGCGCTCTCATTGCATACTAGATACATCCCAACCAGAAGACATGTATCCTGAAGGTCCCTGTCTCCTTAATATATCCCCCGCTAGATTATAAATTCTGTGCAGGATTATACATGTCATGTTTCTTTTCAAATACCCAGAAGCTGTCACACAGTAAACACTGAGTAAGTATGGAAGGAAGAAAGGAAGGAAGGAAGGAAGGGAGGAAGGAAGGAAGGAAGGAAGGAAGGAAGGAAGGAAGGAAGGAAGGAAGGAAGGAAGGGAGGGAGGGAGGGAGGGAGGGAGGGAGGGAGGGAGGGAGGGAGGGGAGAAAAAGAGCTATGGATGTGTCTTTAATTCGTCCTTAGGAAACAGTGTCCTACCTGCATACTTAGGGACAGGGATTCCTTTAGTACTGATGTTCCCTCACTCAGAGATAGTAGGGCAAGTCCCCTTAGGTGTTCCACAGTTATAGGATCAGGGAGAGCTTTACCCAGATCCATTTAAAATCTCTCACTCAGTTCTTCCGGGGCCAGAGGCTTACATGGATAAGATGATTGCCCCATACTAAACTGTAAGTTTTTTGAAGGCAAAATTCATGTCTAATTCATCTTCACATTTCCACAGTACACAGTATAATGTCCTCCACAAGGAAGGTATTTAACTCATGTTTGTTGAATGAATTAATGAATTACTGAGAAGCTAGAATTAGACCTACAAATGGATCTTCAAAGCCTCATGGCTTCGGCCTCCCTAGCATAGTAGCACTGCCAATGAATCAGTTTGCCCAAATATCTGACACATGTGCTGGTCACCTGAGTTCTCACCATTCTGGCACTGAGCTGATCCCAATTACTGGAAGCCACAGGATGGGCAACAAACTTTCTGGTCAATAAGGAAGTCAAGTCAGTAGGCAGCAGAAGCCTTGACCTCTAAATTCTCCAATGATTCCTTCCTTATACAGAACAAGCAAAATGCACAAATACTCTTTCACTGTTTATCAGAGTTCCTGGGGCAACTGAGTCTGTGGGGCAAAAAAAGATTTGGGGCACATTGTAGAAGGCAGCTAGAGTCCATATGTTTAACTTAGCATTGCAGAACATTTTATTTTAAGCCAGTGTATAATTAGAGAGCCTGCCATGAAAATGAGCGGTTTTGTTTATTTATTATGTAAGTATGCCTTTTATTAAAATGACTTTGTGAAAATCTAATTGCCACTACAGTAATATAGCATAGCAGTCCCTTACATAAATACATGATTATTATGTACAGTCACTTATCTGTGAACGAGTTCTGCTACTACTTTCCTTAATTAAGGATACAAAAGGGCTCTTTCATCTTTGCATATTCCCTTGCCAGGACATTGATACTCATTATTTCCCAAGTCCAAACACTGAAACTGTGTCAAGAATGCATCCATCACTAGATGGGTACTTATAGTCAGCGGAATTTTCAACCCCGTCAGCAATTTCAGCAATTTGCAATTTCTGTATGTCTGACATGTGTTTTTATTGGTGAAGATCACTTTCAAATACCAAGATCATGAGAATGATTCTTTGGGTAGTCTCTGCAGCAGCCTAATGTAATGACAGTAATTAACAGCCTGTGATTAGCAGCCACTCCAGAAAGTGTTTGAATGTTAATTTGCTTCAACTAATATGCAGCACTTCTGTGTAATGAGATCTAAGCTATAGGGTTCATAGGGAAAGCAAATTATTTTCCAGCATTTAATCATACAAATGATTCTTAGTTAATCACTTGAACAGTAAACCTCAATGTTCTAATAAGTGACATTTGTTTTTCTGTCATTCAGTTTATTATGGTATAGGCCAAGACAAAGATACTATTTTTCACACTGGTCAAATTTTCACTTGCCGGCCACATCACTCCAAAATGAGGAACTGCTCACAAAATAGAGGAATGGAACCAGGTTTGCTGGTGGGTACATAATTGAGAGAGAACCCACATTGTTCCAAATTTCCTTTTTTCATTTTAAAGGTGCAACTTGATGCCACAAAACCTCAGTTTACATATCTGTAGAATGCGATGAATGACCCTTTGCTCTTTAACACAAATATCCTGATGCTTAATATCAACCAAGAAATTGAGAACAAGGGTTGCTCATTAACCAACTATTAATTATTTGAATCTCTAAGGTTATAAGATTGGGGAGGCAGACAAGGAAAAGTCATGGAAACATGAAAAAAATTCACTAATTAACTGACTTCTCAGAAAATAAATGCCCTCTCAACACTAGCCCAGCACTGTTCAAATCATGAAGCAAAATCATTGACACATGAGGATTTGGTCAAGTTAGACCAGCTAAGAACTGATGCTATAATAACCACTTCAAAAGACAATGATTTAAGTATCAAAGAATAAAAAGAGGCCTTTGGGAAAATGGATGAAACCCTAGAATATTTTTTGTAAACTTGCCAACTTCACATTTATACTGAAAAGGTCAAACATGCCATCAAGAATGCTGAGTCATGTTGTCACCATGTCATCAGAAAAATTATATCAAAAAGATTCAACCTTCATCGATCCTTTGTTTTTAGACAAGGCACACAGTTGCAATTATGATCTAAATGTGGCCAAACTTAGGAGAAAATACATTTGTTTTTTATAATTTTTGTTTTATTTTTAAGCTAGTTTTCCATATCTACCATGAAATTTGATTCCCCATTTTATATAGATTTACTGCAAGTAGCCTTTTTCTATTAATGGTTATCCCTAGATAACAACAGCTTTCTGTGCTGGCTTGAAAGCTCAATTTTAGGAGTCGTCATTATTGACAAGAGTATATATTTACTAAGCACCAAAGCTATTCGTAAGAACCAGAATTAAATGAGAACCTTTACTATACGAGTGGTGATGTGGTTTGGCTCTGTGTCCCCACCCAAATCTCACCTTGAATTATAATCCTCATAATCCCCAAGTGTCAAGGGCAGGACCAGGTGGAGGTAATTGAATCATGGAGGCAGTTTCTCCCATGCTGTTCTCATGATAATGGTCAGTCTCACGAGATCTGATGGTTTTACAAGCATCTGGCATTTCCCCTGCTTGCACTCACTCCGTTTTGCTGCCCTGTGAAGAAGGTGCCCGCTTTGGCTTTGCTTTCCACCATGATTGCAAGTTTCCTGAGGTCCCCTCAGTCATGTGGAACTGTGAATCAATTAAACCTCCTTTGTTTATAAATTACTCAGTCTCGGGCAGTTCTTCACAGTAGCGTGAGAATGGACTCATACAGGTGGTATGCATACAGCAACATCATATGTAGATAGTCATTAAGGACAGATACCAAACACATGCATGTCCTATACAAAGGGTGGCCTCCTAGCCAAGAGATGTGCAAAGCTGCCTCTGTCCACACTGAATGTCTGCCTGAGAGGTGTGATGCTGGGGCATTCAGAAGGTTCTTTTTGTCACCTTGCGCAGTGGATGTTTCAATCCCATACTTGGATATTCATCCTTTTGACTTACCAAAACAGAGGATTAGTCCCTGAAGTCACTGTAAATAATGCCATAGTCATCATTTACAACTAACCATAAGTAGATTTATTGAATCCTTTCCTATAATAGGTTTTATAACTTTATAACTTAGAAAAACACTGAGTTCTTTGGAAAAAAGGATAAAGTGAGTTTTTGAGGAGAGAAAAAAGAGGAGAAAAGGGAGATTGGAAGCAATAGGAAGAAAAACAATCTTTTCCTCCCCTACCCCCAGTCTATTGTTTCTGCCTAGAATTATCCCTAAGCTAGATGGCATTTATAGGGGGACACCAGTAAATCCTGACGTTTCCCAGACGTCTCCTTCATCACTTGTTATTGTGCTTGAAGGCTGCCATTCGAGATTCATCCCACCTTTTGATCCCATAATTCCACTTTTGTGAAATTATTTTAAGAAAATAATTAGAGATATGACAAAAATTTAGCTAACAGGCTGCTCATCACAGCATAGTTTATAATAACAAAATACTTAAAAAAAAAAAAAAACACTTCAATGCCCAAGAATTATGGTTTGTTTGGTCTATACAATGGGATGCTCTGTGTAGCCGTTAAAATAGCATTGGAGAACATTGAATATATGAAAATATGCATTTGATATTTTGTTAATTGAAAAAATCCAGTTACATTACAATGACAACCTGTGATCCTATTCTGTGGAAAAGTAGAAACAGAGATACTGGAAAAGAAGGAAAATAAATATTGCTGAATGGTTAGCTGGATGAAAGTAACTTACAATTCACAAAAGGCACATGTGAGCTGTTGGTAAACCAAGAAACAGTGTGAGGAAGGAGTGCTGGGTCCCCACTTTAGAGTCACAGGGATGCGTAAAGTGGCTCTCCTGCTATGGTAAATCAACTCGGAAGCCAAATATTTCTTTTACAAAACAATAGCGCATGTACACACACACACACCCAGGTGTGTATGGTCTCTGTGTAAGAGAATTCTTTGAGCAATGCTGTAACAGGTAACTAAGTGCTCAGAAGTGACATTCCTAGAAGCTCATATCATTTCATTTACCCATTCATTAGCCCATTCAAGTGGTTATTAAGCACTACTATATGTGGCGTGCTATACCAGGCCCTCCCATATTCACCTACTTCACCCCACCTCTATGGTTCCACCTTAGGCCAAGGGCCGCATTCTTTGGCACAGATGTTGCAATAACCTCCTGCCTCTTCCCACCTCCTGACCTTTCTTACCCTCTCTTCCTTCAGATCTCAGTTCCTCTCTCCCCATTAAACATCCTCAAAACCTCGTGGATCTTTAGTAATGCCTTTAGAAGCACTAGCTTAGTCGTGTCTATCAGTGGTAGGTACAGAATATATTTATTTGTGATTTTCTGATAAATGTCTGTTTCACCCACAAATAACAATTTTCTGTCTGTTCACTAAGTGCCAGGCACTGTGGTCAGTGCTTTACATGCATTTGACTCACGTAATCTATACAACGTTCCTACAAAGTAGATGTAATTATTAGCCTCATTTCACAAATGGGAAAACTCAGGCACAGAAAGTTAAATAATTTACCCAAACTTAGGCAACTAGTAATTGAAGGAGGCAGGGTTCCAACTCACACTCAGGCTCTGACCCATGATGCTATGACAATCACCGATCACCAGCGCAAGACACTCCCTGTTCCTTCTCACCACGACAACCTCTGTCCTAGACCACTGCTGCTCCAGCTTCAGTGGGCAGGGGAGTCTTGAGGATCTTGGGAAATGCAGATTTTAATTCAGGAAGTCTGGGTTGGGGCCTGAGAGTCTAGATTTCTGACAAACTCCAGGTGCTTCTGATGTTGCTGGATGGGAGACCACACTTTTTACTAGCAAGGGTCCAGAACAGCCCCTGAGATATGGACATCACTGAATAAGCAGTTGCTGAGTGAATAAGAGAAAGAACAAAAATGAGAAAGTCCTCCCTTTCAGACCTGAATGTTTTCTGTGAAAGACTTAAGCAACAACTGGAGGCAACATAAAGTTACAAATAGTCAGGAAGCTCTGAGAAGGATGCACTTCGAGTGGACAGGAGTGATCAAGGACTTTCTGGAGGTCACATGGCAGTTGGCCTATGACAGATAAAAAGGACAGGACCAGGCAGAGAGGTGAGGCCATGGCAAGTCTGAGGAGAGGAAGGGCGTTCACCAGCAGGTAATGAGGAGACTGAGGGGCTGCAGCTGAGCACTCATGAGGAAAAAGAAAGCTCTCAACAAAACTGACTTTGTTCAACATGGAGTCTAAGAGAGAAGACTACGATTTACAAAGGTGGGGAGTAAGAGCCTGGGTGAGATGATAGGGAAGCCTGAGGCCAGAGACGCAGCACTAGAAGATATGCAGGACAGTGAAATCTGGTGGTTTATGGTCACCGTTCTCCAAAAGCCTTTTCTCACATGGCGTTAGAGATTAAAGACCGAGGGGTGAGATGTACATTTAATTTGCATATTGTTATTACTGTTGCCTTAAATGTGATTCTGCTTTTCCTTTGTCATCTTCTCTTGTACCTGCATTTCCTTTTGTGGTACATGATGAGGCAGTCAAACAACCTGAACAGATAACGACTATGCTGAGATATTCCTTCTGGAAGCCTTCCCTCTCCACAGCATTCTGTTCCTCTACTCTTGACCCATTCACTCACCTAACTGACATTTATTGAGTATCTATTCTATGTGCCATTTATCCTAGATACCAGCTATGGAGCCAGCCATGCTACACGTTTGCACCTTCTCGTCTACTCTAAGTATTGCATTTCCCACGTTCACTCTTGAAGGTAGTGAGACAGGTAAGGTGAATAGTCATGTTTCATTTAGAAAATGGAAGACTTCCACTTCATCTCTCTCTCTCTCTCTCGAATCATTGACACATAAGAGTTCATGACAACAAGGTGGCAGTGTTGAAAGTCAGTGTTTCTGTGGCCAGGGAAATGAACAGTATGGATTCCAATACAATTATGAAAGTATAAGAGTTTCTTTTTTCTTACCTGCCAGTAAATGAAAAAAAAATTTCATCACCTTATATAAAGAAGACTTTACAATTACTTATGACAAAACCAAGGAAGTTTTCAAGACCTAGTGCCAGGAGTATACCTACATATTCCAGAGCATATAGAGAAGAGGACATAGGTCTAGACTTTAAAAAACTGAGCAGGATATATTTGGAAGGATTTTTAAGCCAAGAGGTTGGAACTGCCTCTTCCTAAAAGGCACTTTGTTATCCAGGAGTATCTCATTGCTGACCATCCAAATTTTGGTCTGACACGAAGTTAACTGGAATTTTCTAGCCAACTAGAAAATTGACACTTCCTGTCAACATCGCTTTTAGTCATTCTTTTTAATTCCCCACTATGTGTGTTGATCTTGCTGGTTAATTTTCTGTCCTAATCAACATTTAGCTCCCTCATCTATTTTCTAAATTGTTCCTTATTTTAAAAAGAAATAAACTACTTTTTTTAAACACTGATGGAGGACCAAATTATTTTCAAAGTTAAATAACAAAATAAGTTACCAGATGTATATTAGATCTGATTATCCAATTCAGCAAAACCACTATCTCTAAGCAAATCTTGGTGGAGCCCTCTTTAAAACTTGCTTTTTAACTTCTAGACTTCTGGTTCCTTCATTCTCCTTCTTGCAATGTTTTATAGACCTGCAGTTCCCTCCATTTGTAGCAGCTCTGACACTATCATGAGAATCACCAGTGATACTCTGTAAATGCCAGCCAAAATCTATCTGCAAGAACATCTGCTCAACAGTGCAAAACTGATGTAATTACCAACCATCATCTTTTCTCCTCCTGCTGGGGTAACTGCTCCAAAGCATGACTTTTTGCCCTGAGCTAACAAGATCCAGAAACTCCCTGTTATGTACAAAACCTGCTGCTGAAAACCCATGTAGCTTCAACACAAATTATAACCCAGTCTCTCAACTACAAGAGAAACTAACACCCTTGTGCCACAGGGTCTCGGAGAATCTTGCTCAAAACCTTATGAGTCCCAGACTTCATCCTCTACCCGCTACCTGTTTTTGTCTGATACAAATGGTCTTCAAAAGAACATGATACAGAAAGGGAAGATACATCTATCATTCTGATAGCATTGTTTTCAAAGTACAATTACTGAAAAGAATAATTAAATGTCAAATGTCTGAATGGGAACTGAGGCGGAAAGAGAAATGGAAAAAAAATCTTTATTGAGCATCTGCTATTTGCCAAGAGCTGTCCTGGTTGCCTTGCATATGTTATCTCATTTAATTGTGGTTTTATACATTCTGAAAATCAAGAAATTCCCAGTTTGAATCCATTAAGTTGAGGACAGGCACTGAGGCTTCCCCATCTGCCTCCTAAGGATGTGGAGAAGTGTAACCAATGACAATGCGAAAAAAAGAATTCTAAGTACTTATGTTAAATTATGTTAAGGGAATAAGGGTGAAAGACCATGTGGTTCAGAGCATGACACTAACAAGCTGTGGAGCATCTGACAAGTTTCTTTTTTTTAAAAAACAGAGTCTCACTCCGTCACCAGGCTGGAGTGTAGTGCTGCGATCTCGGCTCACTGCAGCCTCCACTTCCTGGGTTCAAGCAATTCTCCTGCCTCAGCCTCCTGAGTAGCTGAGACTACAGGCACGCACCACCACACCCAGCTAATTTTTGTATTTTTAGTAGAGATGGGGTTTCACCATGTTGGTCAGGCTGGTCTCGATCTCATGACCTTGTGATCTGCCCACCTCGGCCTCCCAAAGTGCTGCGATTACAGGCATGAGCCACCACACCCAGTCACATCTGATGAGCTTCTTAATGTGAGTCTCAGTTTTCAAAACTACAACATGAGCGAGTTGAATTAGATAATTCCTAAGATCTCTACGTGGTCTGAAATGTCATAATTCATTGATTCTACAAATCAAATTTTATTTCAAAACATTTTTTGAATTACATACTGATTCCTCTCATTTTTGGTTCCTCTTAAATTCATGATGAGGCTGAGAACAAACTAGGGCTAGGAATTAGTAATGAGACACTAACAAATTGTTTTGCTGGCTGGTGTGATGTTTCTTGTTTGGTTTTTTTTGTTTGTTTGTTTTGTTTTGTTTTGAGATGGAGTCTGGCTCTGCTGATCTCAGCTCACTGCAACCTCCGCCTCCCGGGTTCAAGCTATTCTCCTGCCTCAGCCTCCTGAGTAGCTGGGACTACAGGCACGTGACACCACACCCAGCTAATTTTTTGTATTTTTAGTAGAGACAGGGTTTCACCGTTTTAGCCAGGGTGGTCTCGATCTCCTAACCTCGTGATCCTCCCACCTCAGCCTCCCGAAGTTCTGGGATTACAGGCGTGAGCCACCATGCCCGGCCTGTTTTGAGTTTTTAAAGGAAAAAATTGGTACCAGGTAAACTTCCAAAACACAGATATTCAATTAGGCTGAACCAGAGACAGTAAAGAGTATTCTTAATTCCAAGTGGAATCACGGCCATTGTGTACAAAAAATTTTTTGTAGGTAGGGAAGAAAACTACCAGAAATACAGCCGCTGTCTGAACTTCTTTGGGGAAATTTGTTTCTACTTTGTCATATGAAAATAATGTTGGAGCTTGTGTGTGTGTGTTTGTTATACAGAGGTATTTGGTATTAATGGATAGAACATTGCCTTTTCATCACAACTCATCATGAAAGAAATCTCTCTCACTCTGCGTTGGATGTATAAGGCCACTTTACAGCTCATAACACATAAAATCTCTAGAAATCAATGAGCAAATCATGAAAGATTTGCCAGGTTTACCTTTTGTGTCCCAGCACTGTGTCAGGCACTTAAATGACCAGCAAGAAATCGAAAAGTAATGCAAATAGCTTGACCCATTAAGGCACAAATAAAGCAGACTATGGAACTTTTCTAAAATAATAATGAGTGTGTGTTTTTAATTATTTATTAAATTCCAACATTCCCAACCACAGAAAGTCTCTATATTTTGAGAACATCTCAAAAACCAAAATCACCCTCTCTACTAATGGTTCCAAATTATTATCAACTTAAAAAGAAGAATAAACGCCCACAAAGGCACTTTCCTAGGGTTCAAAGGAAATGATAGGAGAAAAATCTAGAACTTAGGACTATGGGTTTTTTCCAAAACCTTGCACCTTAATTGAGTCCCAGTTCTGGTGTTACCTAATATATCCAATTATATATAAGTCAAAAGCCTGAGGTTAACATGTCCTCAAAAACAAAGGTATCCCTCTGACCTGGAAATGATCCTACCACATAGAGAATGAATGATTGATAAGCCCTCTTCTCTGTCATCTGGGGATGGCCAGAATCATATAGACGGACGGACACCAGAAGGACTTCACTGTGTTTTATCAAGATATTTATTTGGTGGTGGACCAGAGACTAGGAGGTCTTGAGAATCTTTCCTAACTAATGTGGAAAGAAAGAGAAGAAATATTAAATACCTACTCTGTCCCAGGCACCATGCCACACACCTTCTGTGTACAAGGTTAGAGCTGAAGGTTCCTTCATGTCTCCTCAAGTCCTTCTCACAGGAGCCAAGATTGAGAGGCATTGATCTAGAATGAAGTAAGCAAAGTGGTTTGATCACATGCCAAAGCCTATCAATGAGTAGCAGCTTCTGAGAACAGGTGTTGGGATGGATTCTGAGATCACACCTGGATTCGGTGGGAAAAAGTGTTAGAATCAAGTTCAAAGTGTCTGTCATGGATCCAGTAAGAGAGATCTGCAGTGTACCTGTCTCACAGGTACCATGCCTGATCTACATACACTAAGTTCATGTATATTCACATGCAAAGCTATGTCCTTAGAAATGAGTGAGTTGTAGACAGACAAATACCAAACAATTTAAACTACATTGAAGGATTTATATCAATCAAGCAATGTTTCTCAAAGTGAAGACAGTGAACCACCTACCTCAGAATCCCTGGGGGTTGGGCCAAAAGGTCTACATTCTTATCAAGCCCCCCAGATGAATTTTATTAACATAAATGCTTAGAATCATCATAAAGATCCTTAAGGAGCTGTACCAGAAATACTGCTAGGCCTAGAGTTATGTGGTCTTCCTGGGCCAGGAGTTTGTCTTGAGATCAATATTTTCCATTTTGGTTTCAAAAGTGCTATTTTCTTACTTCACCTGAAGTTGATCATCTGCAAGTGCTCAATTCATACTGACTGTAACCCTAACCCTTTGAGTACATCTGCTCACTGAGAAGTGATGGCCCATGCACAAAACAGGTGCTTTCCCCAGGTCAACAACTTTATAGTGCCAGCTAAAAATCAGTAAATTGGTTCCCAGTTCACAATGAGCCTCTTATTATTTTATTTAGCATAAAATCATATAGCATAGTCAGAATGGGAGCAAAGGGAACTGAATGTCCTCAAGAAATATCTTAACCCCTTTACCAAAATACATTACCCTGTCCCAGGCTCTAGATGAGGATGTATCAGCCTATACCAGCCATCAGAGAATCCGGTACACGATTTGTTATCAGTCTTTTCTACTTAACTACCCTTTTCCATGTTACCGATGTCACCATGCTGCCTCATAGTGTATAGTGTTTCTCTATACACCAAAAGACTGTATCTTTATTTTTATTTCATTTTTAATGGGAATATTTTTAGGAGATGCTCCAGTCTTGTTGGTAGTGTATTTGCAGTTCTCCCTATAGGGTGAGTTGCTTAGGATGATTTCCAAAGACTGAAATGGTTAGAATGTCTATTAATTAAATTTGAAGAAGGTGAAATATTTAATTAGCAGAGACACTTAGAAATGTATGTATATTGTCAAAGACCAAAAAAGGAGCTATTTTAGAAAATTGGTATAATAAAATGATTTTGAGGTTGAGATTCAGGTAAAAGATAGAGGTATAGAAACCAGAGGCAGTTACCATTGCACGACTCAATTACCATTGTAGTAATTTCTAGAGTTGGGATAATCAGGACAGAGGAAAGTGAACAGCAACAGCCAAATTAAAGAAATGAAGTTTCACTAAAATTGGAGACAGGCTGATTGAAATTAAAAGCTAAATAAAACAAGGTTGAAAATGACTCCAGGCTTGTCACTCTGAAAGAATAGCTGCTCTGTTGACATCAGTAAAGAATCTGGGAAACACAGGCCTCCTGTACACCTTGGAAGGCACTTTTGCATCAAGGCTTTCATGAACTTCCTTTGAATTTTCCACATCTTGTTTTTATTAAGAAGTTAAAATTGAATTTAATATTTCTAAGGGCCTGACCAGCACCAAAGAAAGGAAGAAAAATTAATTATAAATTAGTAAGAATTTTTTTCTCGCCTCTAAGTTCCTATTAATATTAGGTTACAGACAATCAAATAGGAGTCAATCATTGCCTGACTACATTCATGCTGTAATTCATGTCATTCTGCGGGGCAGCAGCCCCTCGTGTTTGTGCTTCTGAAGAAAGGCTGTCCAAGAACCAACAAAACTGGGCTCTGTTGGGGAGATAATGCAATAAAATATGTTTCTGGAAGGGAAATTTCAAAGCCCAAAGCTTCATATACATAATAGCAATAGGGCCTGCTTAGCATTTGGTCTAATTTAACTTGCTCTCTGATTCCTGGAGTCTACTCCTCCTCTGCTGCTGTGCTGTGCCAGCATTCATTAGATATAATATGCTGGCTAACGTCCTTGCAGTGCCTGGAAGACCTACTTAAGGGCTTCAGGGTGAACACACATGAAGGAAGACCTTCCAAGATGAAAACTTTCTTCCTGGAACTCGAGTGTTTTGGCCTAAAAGCTTTTTGGAAAGTCTAGCATCTTTCCCTTGCATTCTTTCTCCTACCATCTTATTGTTCTTGTTTCAAGAGCCATTTTACAAATCAGCTTCCCCCAGTTAATAGGATGAGCAGTATGGAGGAGGCTAGATGTTTATCACTGTGTTTAGATTCTAAACTGCAGGGGCAGGGGTAGAGGAGGATAAAAAGGGTTCAAAAAATGCGTAAGTAAAACACACAAAAAAATCACTTTGGAAGATACTTTTTCTACCTAAGCTCCTGACCTTTCACCAATGATTACAGATTCTCCTCATTCAGTGATCTTTTCCCATCTCAGTTTGTGCCTTCAAATTTTTTGGTAACTTGAACATAAATGTCTTCCTGACTGAAGGCATGATCACTTGGGACACACAATTCAGAGATTTTCATTGATAACAATGAAGTTGATATCAATCTAGACCATGACTGTCTAGTCCATTTTCCAGTTGCGGTATGATCTACCTGTGCAGAACAATTCAAGGAATTGGGGAGTGCTAACAATCACTCCAAAAGACATAATAGTTCCTGTGTGTTTTCCAGGGCATTCAATGTCTTTCCTCTAGAACATTGTATCTGATTCTCATACAAATTTCCAAATCTAGTTTATGTCCCACCATCTGATTATAAATCAGAGGGGTTTGGTTAACAGTGGAAGCAAAGAAAATGGAATATGTCAAAGACAAAAATTAGATGACACTATCCATGGCAGGGACACTTTAGGTTTTCAGAACTCTTGAGGAGGTCCATTTTTATTGTAAATTTATGCATCAAATTACATTAATGTGACATCATTAAATATTTGTTTAGTTGAATTTCTTTTGTTTTGATTCAACTCTTATCAAGTCACCTTCTGATTACAATTTGATAGCCTAGAAGGAAAAAATTGAGTGTATCTTCTAGACTTGGAATAGATTCATCTTAGAGACAGATGTATTTCACTATCAATAAAACTAGTAAATTGGCAGTTATGGTTTTACACATTGGTCACATGAACTTGGTTACCATGAGCTCAGTCCTGAGAGGTGAATCTACTCATGATGTACCAATAAAAATCAAGTTGTTAAGCTTGCAAAACTGACGATCAGTCTCTGGGCCACGTAAATCCACTAAAGCAAAGAATATCATATTGTGAGACCTACTAAAAGCCAACCAGCCACCATTCCATAGCAAATACACACTCCCTCTGTATCATTTTGCAGAGCTATGAGGCCCTTGCCCCATATAGTTGTTTTTCTGAAACTCAGCTACCCAGGAACTTGGCAACATTTGATTATTTATATCTTTACTGAATAAAATCTTCTTTCCCAAACATATAGATCAATTGCTAGTTAAGCTTTCCTCAGTTATTATCAATGCAACTGGGCTGTGTTAAACATGTTTCACAACCTCAGACCAATGACAGCATCTTTCCACTCGCCATTTGTTCTGTGGCTCCCATAAATGAATGGCTTCTGTCGTATCTCCTTGTCCCCTACTAAGCCACTATTAAACTCCTGATGCCACTCCTTCAGCTCATTGACTGGGGTAGGGGTGTCCATTTTTCAAAATAAATGATGTTGTGTATTCCCCAATACTGTGTATTTTTTGACATGATGGAGAAAAAAGCCACAAAATTACACCTAAGTACTGCTACTGACACATGATCAACCATTTGACCAGTGACCCAACATATCACATCTTGTGTGAAAACAGTACCTCTGGCTGTCTTGAGGTCATGCATGAAGCTGAAAGAATCCCCTCTACAAGAAAAGGTATTAGTCAAGATGCTCTAAGCCAGTCATAGTCAATTTTTTCTCCTTCAGATAAGCATTTTCCTTCAAGGAACTCTAGAAAACAGTAAACATTGAATTTCCTTGATTTTTTCATTTCTGTATTCCCAAGTCTGAGCAATGCTTGGCATTTAACTGACATTTAATTCAATAAATATATGTTGATTTAATTAATTGAATGATAAATGATTTTGAATTTTAGTTTTATGTTCTCAATTTTGTTTTTCTCCTGTATATTCCAACTTCCTTTTCCCTTTCCATCTTTAAAATGTTTCTCATATCACCTTCATGTCATAACTTTATGCTGTTCTTACTCTTTCTCAGGGATATATGATAGAAGTAGTAATAATTAAAAATGTATCGGCCATCAAAACAATAAGAATTAAAAGTTCCCTTAGAGCACTAAAGGATCACTCTATGACAGATCCTAAATGGCTTGTGAATAGAACACACTATGTATGTGATACATTAGTTATAAAGTATTTTCTCTTTCTTATCCTAAAATATAATAATCATATAAATCATCACATACTTGTATAGTGCTTTATGGGCACTTTCATAAACATTCTCTACTCTGATGCTTTTAAGAACTGTATGCTTTTTAATATGCATATCTCTACATATTGAACTTTTTAAAAGAGATTCTGATGTCCTACAGTCTCTTGTTTTATTCTTTAACCTATTTGTTTTTCATCTCATTGTCTCCTCTTCAAATAGCAAATCATAATTTCATCATTGCTCTTTCAGGTGTTACACCAAAGCATCTATATTTACGATTGTGTCATTGGTTTATATTTTTAGAATAAAGAACAAATGGCTTAGGAAAGGGTAAAATTAGAACTCATCATGGTTTTACATTATGAATACATTTCAGAAGATATGTATGTACACACTTCATTACACTTATATATTTGCTTAAATATCACACACGTTTCCCAGCTCAACACTACACCAAAATATAGCTCTTCTGTTTCCAGAGGTATAAAACTCAGGAAAAACTCAAGTATGCTACAAATTTGTGTCTCCTTGTTACTACTCTGGGTGAGCTTGTAAACTCATATATACAAAAAGCTTAATTCCAAAGTCATTGTCCCTGGAAAGCAACTAAAAAGTTTCCTGACGTGGAATCTAGGGTTCCAGGGTAAGTGATTAAACCCACTGTCATCTTTGCAAAACAACTACATTAATGTTCTTCTCTTTCCCATTTTGAATTTTAATCTTTTTATTTTTTTACCAAAACTTCATTCACAGTTGAGCTTTGCCCAAATTACCAAATTGGTGATTCCTCATACTACATTCATGTCCATGTAGCAGGCAACAAATTCTCTCTATTTGACTTTCTTTTTATTGGAAGGTGAGACATTTCTACCATTGAGATGGGGTTAAGATAGCAAGGCAAGTCCAATAAAGGCCTTTTCTTCTTGCCAGGCACTCTGATTACACTCTGCACACTGTACTAGGTAGTTGGATTATAGTGGCACAGGTAGCACTTTTATGCTTCTGTCATAGTGAGGACTTAGGATACGTCTGTGCTCTATAGGATCCTAACTTGGTGTATTAGTCTGTTCTCATGCTGCTATGAAGAAATATCCCAGACTAGGTATTTTTTTTGTTTTGTTTTTTTGTTTTGTTTTGTTTTGTTTTTGAAATGGTGTTTCACTCTTGTTGCCCAGGCTGGAGTGCAGTGGAACGATCTTGGCTCACTGTAACCTCCGCCTCAAGTTCCAGTGATTCTCCTGCCTCAGCCTCCTGAGTAGCTGGGATTACAGGCACCTGCCACCATGCCCAGCTAATTTTTTCTGTTTTTGGTAAAGGTGAGATTTCACCATGTTGGCCAGGCTGGTCTCGAACTCCTGACCTCAGGCAGATTCACCCACCTCGGCCTCTCAAAGTGCTGGGATTACAGGCATGAGACACTACGCCTGCCCTAGACTGGGTAATTTATAAAGAAAAGAAGTTTAATTGACTCACAGTTTTGCATTGCTGGGGAGGCCTCAGGAAACTTACAATCATGGCAGAAGGTACCTCTTCACATGGCAGTAGGAGACAAAATGAGTGCCAGCCAGGGAAATGCCAGACACTTATAAAACCATTAGATCTCATGAGACTCACTCACTATCATGACAATAGCATGGGGGAACCTGCCCCCATGATTCAGTTACCTCCACCTGGTGGTGCCCTTGAAACATGGGGATAATGCGGATTACAATTCAAGGTGAGATTTGGGTGGGGACACAGAGCCAAAACATATCATTCCACCACTGGCTCCTACTAAATCTCATGTCCTCATATTTTAAAACACAATCATGCCCTTCCAACAGTCCCCCAAAGTCTTATTCCAGCATTAACCCAAAAGTCAAAGTCCAAAGTTTCATCTGAGACAGGCAAGTCCCTTCCACCTACAAACCTGTAAAATCAAAAGCAAGTTAGTTACTTCCTAGATACAATAGAGTTACAGGCATTGGGGAAATACATCCATTCCAAATGAGAGAAACTAGCCAAAACAAAGAAATTACAGGCCCCATGCAAGTTTGAAATCCAGTAGGGCCGTCATTAAACCTTAAAGTTCCAAACTGATCTCCCTTGACTCCATGTCTCACATCTAAGTCACACTGATGCAAGAGGTGGGCTCCCATGGCCTTGAGCAGCTCCACCCCTGTGGCTTTGCAGGGTACAGTCCTCCTCCCTGCTGTTTTCACAACTGGCATTGAGTGTCTGTGGCTTTTCCAGGTGCATGTTGCAAGCTGTCGGCAGATCTGCCATTCTGGAGTTTAGAGGATGGTGGCCCTCTTCTCACAGCTCCACTAGGCAGTGCCCCAGAAGGGACTTGGTGTGGGGGTCCAACCCCACATTTCTCTTCTGCACTGCCCTAGCAGAGGTTCTCCATGAGAGCTCCATCCCTGGAGCAGACTTCTGCCTGGACATCCAGGTATTTCCATACATCCTCTGAAATCTAGGCAGAGGTTCCCAAAGCTCAGTTCTTGACTTCTGTGCACCCACAGGGTCAACACCATGTGGAAACGGCCAAGGCTTGGGCTTGCACCCTCTGAACCTGTACCTTGGTCCCCTTTTAGCCAAGGCTGGAGTTGAATCAGCTGGGATGCAGGACACCATGTACCAAGGCTGCAAGGTGGGTGGGGTGGGGGTGGCCCTGGGCCAAGCCCATGAAACCATTTTTCCCTCCTAGGCCTCTGGGCCTCTGATGGGAGGGGCTGCCACAAAGGTCTCTGACATGCCCTGGAAACATTTTCCCCATTGTCTTGGTGATTAACATTCAGCTCCTCATTACTTATGCAAATTTCTGCAGCTAGCTTGACTTTCTCCCTAGAAAATGGGTTTTTCTCTTCTATCATATCATCAGGCTGCGAATATTCCAAACTTTTATGCTCTGCTTCCTGTTGAACACTATGCCGCTTAGAAATTTCTTCTACCGGATACTCTGAATCATCTTTCTCAAGTTCAAAGCTCCACAGATCTCTAGGGCAGGGGAAAAATGCCACCAGTCTCTTCACTGAAGCACAGCAGGAATGACCTTTGCCGCAGTTCCCAACAAGGTTCTCATCTCCATCTGAGACCACCTCAGCCTGGTCTTCATTTTACATATCACTATCAGCATTTTGGTCAAAGTCATTCAACAAGTGTCTAGAAAGTCCCAAACTTTCCCACATCTTCCTGTCTTCTTCTGAGCCCTCCAAACTGTTCCAACCTCTGCCTGTTACTCAGTTCCAAAGTCACTTCACATTTTCAGTTATCTTTACAACAGTGCCCCACTACCTCAGTACCAATTTACTGTATTAGTCCATTCTCACACTACTATGAAGAAATACCTGAGACAGTAATATATAAAGGAAAGAGGTTTAATTGACTCACAGTTCTGCATTGCTGGGGACGCCTCAGGAAAGTTGCAATCATGGTGGAAGGCACCTCTTCACAGGGAGGGCAGGAGACAGAAAGAGTGCCAGTGGGGGAAATGCCAGATGCTTATAAAACCATCAGATCTCATGAGACTTATTCATTATCACAAGAACAGCATGGGGAAAACCACTTCCACGATTCAATTACCTCCACCTGGTCCCGCCCTTGACACATGGGGATTATGGGGATTACAATTCAAGGTGAGATTTGGTGGAGACACAGAACCAAACGCATCACTCGGGTATTTTTATAGTGCATACTATGTATTAAGAAAACTACACTCTATTTCTTATTTTTGCATCCTACTTAGCAGTTAGAATACAGGCTAAAAGAAAGTTTTAACTCCTAAATGCCTTATCACTACCTTAAATGCTACAACTTCACATCTGTAAATGTATTTGTTTACATACCCCACCTAAGGTCTACATACCAATTTCCTAATTCCAAGTTGCCTGTCCTACTTTCTAAAGCTTCCCTGCCAAACTTAAATGAATGGAAGAAGATAGGGACTGTCTCTCTGCAGACCTGTCACAATTGCCCCGGTGGTTCCTTGGCTATGTGGAAAAGCCATCTGAGTCAATCTGACCCCAGAATCCCCATTTGTCACCATGACCTTGCCAAGAACCATACTGCTCACTTGCAAGGAATAATATACCAGGAAAAAATTATATTCTCTATCCTTGAAAACATGTACTCTAGAAAAAGCAAGATATTATTGTTGCAATTTTAGATTTTGGTTTGCTTTGCTTCACACCAAGAAGTTAAATATTTTCTTTCTAGAGATATTACTGGATGACTCAGCATACCTAATTAGTAGAATATCCCATTCAGAAGGTCACCAAATCATGAATTGCCCCTCCTAAATGTCTCATTTAATTGAGGCTTGCATTTTCTCTCACTACACCTTCAACATATCCACGTGGCTCCCTTCTCCATTTCTGTCTTCCGCCCAATGTCACGAAAATGCCTTTTCTAAGTTCAGACTGTGTCACTTCTTTGCTTATAAGCCTTTCATGGCCTCTCAAATATTTAAATCCAAATTAATGCCATGGCAACTAGTCAGCTAACAGATGGGTTCGGCCTTCCAATCCATTGTGATTTCTTCCCAACACTCTATGCTCCCCTGCACTGAACAGGCTCCACATCCCCATCTCTGTGCTGCTGCATAAGCCACCTCCTCTACCTCAGAGGCCCTCTCTCTCCTTCTCTACCTGATCATTTCCTTCATCTTAAGAGGCACATTTTCATGTTCTTGAGGTGGAGAAAATCTTACAAAGTTGATGTCAGAAGAAAACTGTTCTCTTCTAAGTAAGTGGTTAATCGCATGAGTATATGTGAAATCAGCCTTACTTAGGAGTATCTGCTTATCCGATTATCATCTCAATTAAGTTATTTGCATTGATAGCACAAATAGATGAAATTTATTTAAATGTGTATCCTTAATTGTCTTGAAAATATCTTCAAAAATATTACATTATGATTTAGCATTTAAATAAAAAGTTATTGGGAACATAGAAGAATGCTTGTTTTGTGCTTGGCAATGTGACTAGAGGCAGCAGAACTTGCCAAATCTAGCAAATTTTTAGAAGAGAAGCTGATGTGACTGATTCATGCATCATGAGGGATCGTCTCTCAAGCAGCAGATATCTGTCTGTCAGGAATTTCCACTTGAATTTCAAGAAAAGCTATTTAATTTCCTTTGGCTAAGGAGAAAAATGCCACATGTTTAACCAAACAGGAAATACAGATAAAACCTGGTTCTCTTCCATAACCCTCAAAAATTTTATTTTCAGTCCTAACAAGATCAAGATCAAAACTGTCAGCTATGAAAGCCCCATGGCACAGCCTTGCTAAATACATAACTATTGATTACCAAAAGTGATTCAGAAGACTCTTATTCTCAATATGGAGAAAGTTAAGTTGCAAACTTAGAGTGTGATAAGAAGAAAATACAAAAATAAAGACTGTTAGCGGGTTTTATTCAATGGTTGTATTTAATCTAATGCTTCTTTTTTCCAAAGTTGTTATTTGGTCAAAGACATATTGCCCAATTGATGACATCTTAGACTCAAGGAAATCTGATGTTTCTTTATGTCCTAGGCACTCTTATGCACAACTCTTTTCTTTCTTACAGCATGTAACAGAGAAGACGGATACTATTTTTATATGATGTGATTATTACACATTGCATGCCTGTATCAAAGCATCTCATGTACCCCATAAATACGTGCATCTACTATGTACCTACAAAAGTAAAGTTAAAATTAAAAAAAAAAAATTCTTACAGCAATGCTATGGAATACATACCCCACTTTACAGACAGAAAAACTGTGGCTCAGGATATTTAAGGCACTTGCCCAAGGTATATAGTGAGGAAAGTACTGAAGTACTTGAGTTTGGGTCTAGTGTAACTCCAGTGCCAAAGCTCTTGACCATTACGTGATATGCCTTGCCACTCTTTCCTAGTAGGAAGGCCACAGTTGACTCTGCTGAGAATGTGTTAGCTGTGTCTTTTGAATCCGTAACTGTCTGAATTAGTTGGCTTAATCGTCAATAGGAGAAGATCCAGTGACCCTAAGAACACATAGACATCATCAGCTGAGTGAATTCCTACGGCAATGTCAGTTTCTAAAGAAGGCTATCATCTTTTGGTCTCATTTTTCCCCATGTTGTAATGTTGCCAGATAGATTAAGATTCCGGCTGGGCGCGGTGGCTCACACCTGTAATCCCAGCACTTTGAGAGGCTGAGGTGGGTGGATCACCTGAGATCGGGAGTTCGAGACCAGCCTGACCAACATGGAGAAACCCTGTCTCTACTAAAAATATAAAATTAGCCAGGCATGATGGTGCATGCCTGTAATCCCAGCTGCTTGGGAGGCTGAGGCAGGAGAATCGCTTGAACCCGGGAGGTGGAGGTTGCGGTGAGCCGAGATCTCACCATTGCACTCCAGCCTGGGCAATAAGAGTGAAACTCTATCTCAAAAAAAAGATTCCTTATATGCAGGAAACCATGGCTCATACTTCTTTTTCTCACTTGAACATAGCCGGACACATCATCATCAATAAATATGTATTTATTAACAAGTTCATCTTCAGTTTCTAAGGAAACAAAAATATAGTTTGTTATTAAAATATATATACACACACAGAGAGAAAAATCTGAGTTTATTCCCATACTATACTATTGTTCAATATATTTTGGGTTTGGATCCAACAATTAAGGATCTATCAATGGGTCTGCATAAAACTATTTCTTCCCATTACCCCACTCCAACAATAGAAGTCATCATGATTTAAATTCAATAAATTACAATATCTCTATTTTACCCTTGGAACATTCATGGCACCCACTGATCTTCTAGGGCATGGCAGCTGGGATAAGGAGCTCCAAGAAGAGCAATCATACTTCCTGCCTCCCTATTCATTGTCCATCTTCCTAGCATGTGAGTACTCCCTCCTCAGTCATCTCCCAAAGAAATCTGATGGACAGTTGTCTCTGGAGGTGCTCAGAACCCATTCATGAAAGGCAGGAAGTGGCATAAACAAACAAAAGCTATTTTAATGGACTGAACCTTTAGGGCTGAGCTATTTGGAACTGACTTCCAAACTTCAACAAAATACATTTTACCTTTGGTTTGTTTTCACATTCTAAAGAGCAATTGTGACAGTTTTGGTCTTTATCTCCATGCAACTCTGCCTTCATGGATTGAGACTGACAAAAATTATCTGTGAAATTTCATAGCTACTGGGTGTTAAAAAGAATGCACACCATAAACAAACTCATTCTTGTGGGCAGCGAGTTCTGACTTTTATTGGCTTCTGAAGTTAAAAACTACTTAATAACCCGTCTTTGTTTTTCTATGGGTAGTATTTATACCCCAAAGTAGAAGTTTGGATAAAGTATTACTTTAGAGATTACCTTAGTAAGCCTGCCCTGAAAATCCTAAGGACCTAGAACATGTTCTAAAATTATATTTCAAAATTAGATTTGTCTAAGTTTTAAACATCTAGCTCTAACCTTATATTCCCTCATTTTGAGTTTTAACCACTATTCGGTATTTATGGAAAACAGCTCTAAGTTAATGAAAGAGAATATATACCATTAAAAATCTATATGCCGATTAGATTTATAGAGCATAATTCAATAATTTTTTATAAAGCAATAAAAACACTTGCCAACTCTCATGAAAAACAACCATATGTTTTGGTTTTAATAATGAAAATGTTTTATAAATAAGCTCCAATTATGGCCCATATTATTTAAAAAGCATTGAATCTTTTCCTCTTCCAAGTATATTTTTTCTCTATTTTTTGAGGCAGTCTTAATAATTTACATGTAAATTTATAGTATTTACAGGGTTTTTTTAACCACAAAAAAACATTCATTTTTTTTTCTTTTAGTTTCCAGTGTTCCCTAAAAGGACATTTTTTAAGTTAGATGACTAATATATCAATTATGAAAACATTTTATCTTTCTAAGAACTACTTTTACCTGTGGATTTCAAAGCAAATTAAATCATAACCACAGATTATTCTATCAAATTTAAGGAAAGATTCATTCCATGAATTAATATGCCCATTTAAATTACATGAAAATAAAACATTTGATGTATTTTATATATCCCCATATCACTTATGTGTAAGTATAAAATACTGCCGTATTCTTTCTGGAAAACAACTTGGCAATATGTATTAAGAGCCTCAAAAAGGTTCTTGCCCTTTGACCCAACATCTATCATAAGGACATAATCACCAAGGCTTACCAAATTTTCAATATGACTGTTTATTACAGTGTTATTACAATAGTAATAAACTAGAAATATCAGCAATGTCCAACAATATAGGCCTGGTTAAGTGACTTATGGTCAATCCATTTGATGGAAACTGTACAAACATTAAAATTAAAGTTTTAAAAGAACATTTAATGAAATGAAGAAATGCTTATGAAAAACGTTAAGTTAAAAGAAGACAAAATTGCATATGCTAGTGTTTGACAGTTTTACAAAATTGAAATTATGGTCTATATACTATAAATAGACAAGAATGGGCATACAGGAATGGAAGGAAACACACCAAAATATTAATCTCGGTTTTCTTTGAGTAGCAGGATTATGAGTCATTTAAGTTTCTCTTTGTATTTTTCATATTTTCTACGATGAATATCTATGATTTTATAATCAGAAATGTTATTAAAAATAATATTGCAAAAAGTCTAGCAAAAAAGAGTTATAGTTGAATAAATAATATTGAAGAAAATGACTTACTGAGATAGAAAGTTGTTTATAGATAAGAAAAAAAGTATGTCAAAAACATTTTGCATAATATGCTCCAATTTTTAAGTATACATATGAATTTGCATAGAAAAAAGTTGGAAGGATATAGTTATAAAAATATAAATAGCAATTATCTTGAGACTGAGGGACTATAGATGAGTGACATTTTCTAAAGATTTAGACTGTCTTTTGAGAACTTTTTATTGCACACTCTCACCAGGGAGACTTTTGTATACCTACATATATACTTTTTATTAATAATATGTGTTCTACTATACTAATAACCTATACACATTATAAATTATACACACAAAAATAGAAATATTAAGAGGAGATTTAAAATACAAATAGAAATTCTTATATTTCTTATTTCCAACAGATGGTCTTAGAACGTGGACACTCAATTTTGGAGAGCAAAGATCTAAAAGAGCTAATATTTATGATCCTTTTTCTCTTTTAATAATAAAATATTTCAAACATACTGAAAAGCACAGAAAATACTATGACAGTAACACTATCCAGATTTAACAAAAGTTAGCATTTTGCCTTATTTGCTTCAGAACTTTAAAAAAATAAAATAAAATAAATCTATGTAGATTTAACTATTCCTACTTCTTGTTCCTCCAAGGAAACAACTATCGGAAAGATGTAATACGTTCTTCATCACTTTACCGTTATACTTTTCAGCATATACATGTACCCACAACAAAATAGAGTGTCTAGTGATTTTTAAAAATTATTAATTATTTTAAAGTGCATATAGTGTATATATTTTGCAAATTTTCTTTTTTAATCAACTACATGTTTCTGAAACGTATCTGTGGAAATACATGTAGATCTAATTCATTCATTTTAACCACTGTATAGTATTATTACATTTTATTATTTTCAATTTATATTTCTATTTCATAATTGACAGACATTTATGTTGTTTCCAAATTTTGACCATTTCAATACTGCAGTGAATAGCTTTAGACAGGACTCCTTATACACATGAACAAATGTTTCTTTATTATATGCACCTAGACTAGGAATTGCTGTGTTATAGATAGGCTCAACTTCAACCATATTAGATATTGCCAGATTTTTTCCAAAGGGGTTGGATGATTTATACTACCAGCCCTAATATAAATGTGTGTGTGTACACACACATACATACACACAGTTTAATATTTTTGATCATTAATATACATTGCAAATATAATATCTTCTCCCTGTCTGCAGCTTGTTTCCCAGTTTGCATTTAATTTAATCTAATTCACCAATATTTTCCAATATGGTTTGTATCTTTTATTTAACATATCCTTCTCTTTCCCATTTTTATATAGACATTTTCTACATACATTAAAATGTATATAAAAAAATTCTAAAAGTTAAAAAATTTAATTCTAAACGTTTAAAAATTTTTCTTTTTTACACAACTGAAACGTTCTTTTGCATACGGTATGAGACAAGTAATCTCCACATTTACGTAGATACCCATTTGGCCCAACAATAGCTTTTAAATTATGAATCCACCAACATCTCATGCTCTCTTTGCAGAGTGTCCAATGCCCATATGTCTGTTTTGGGGCTCTCCGTTCTTTCACTGGTCTATTGTTCTGCCTTTTAACCAATACTCAAACGTCTTAATTCCTATACCTTTATAAAGAACTTTAAAATCTTCCAAAATGACTTTCCCCTTTTAATCATCTTCAAATCTGCCTCGACTATTTTTTATTCTCTTCCACGCAAACTTTAGGATCAGCTCTCCAACTTCTGTCCACCCTTTTAGTGGGTGAACTGTTTATACCCACAGTTTACTCCCAGAAAATGAGGACAGCAGAGTGTCATTGCTCCAGCAGCTTTCATGGCCTTCGTTGCATGGCACTTTGTTGCAAGTTCAATCCACCAAATCCTAGGGAGTTGACTAATCACGCATGATTCCTTTTACTCAGGACTTTCTTCCGTAAAATAGTTTCTTTTCAATACGATAAATATAGCTGCATAAATAATGTTGATGTTATTCTTTGGTTTTCTCTCTTTCTCCCCACTATATGGATATTCAATACACCCACACCCCACTCAAGAAGTGATCGTCTACTTTCTGAAGAGCTTGTTGAATTGTGAGCCAAGTAATTATGTATTTTCCAAACCCCAAAGCAGAGTGCACGATTTAACCTATGGTCTTAGAATTAGGAGAATATTTGTAATGAAAATAGACCTTGAGAAATCCAAGATGAGTTGTTTTCCAAATTATGTTCATTTAAACCTTAATAAGACTAATCATTGTGTCATGTTAAAGGCAGCTCTCTCTCAGAAGAAGGAAACAAAAAACAAAAAGGAGGGAAAAAAGGCAACCTCATTTTTTGCTGATCAAATTCAAGATTTTTCTCTGAAAGGTTTTTCTCCTGTGAAATGTTCAATTTATAAATGCATGCAAATAGTACATTATTTTTATTTATTTATAACTAGCATGTAATTTATTTTAAAAATTATATTGTTACTCATGTTAGCTAAATATAAACATATTAATCACTTCACTGTATACTTCAATAAGACAAAAAAGACCAGAAGAAACTATGTTTGCTATTGCTGTTACTATTATTATTACAAGGAGATTATTTTTAGCACAGATCTCTGTTGTCTTTTTATACTACTTGCCCTGAAAATTGCTAAGCAGTAATTTCTGGACCAGAAACATTGTGCTGAGAAATGACAAGTTCCAGGAAAAAGGTAACCTGGTTGCCACAATTTCAAGAAAATATTCCCCAACAGGTTTCTGTGGGACCAATCCTACGCCTGTGGAGTTTCAGCCAAAAGGTGCCAGGATTGCAGTCCAGGATGTTTGTGGGAACTTCTAGTCTTTCTGACATTTTGCTATCCTGGTTTTTTACTTTGGGGATGTGAACTTCTTGGACAATCATTGGGGAGTTTAGAAATGTTGTTCAATGTGTGTCCCTAACCTCTTAAAACCCACAGCCAAAGCAAACCAAGCAACAAAAAGATGAAGGGGAAATAAGAGGGAAATCAATATCAGAGTGGAGCAAGGGAAGAGCAGCTTCGTAAGCTGTGGGCCTGTCTGACGTGGGGTCCCTTTGTAAACTGAATCTGGTATTTTTCTCTTTTCTCTCCTTCCTTCCTTCCTTCCTTCCTTCCTTCCTTCCTTCCTTCCTTCTTTCCTTCCCCCCTTCCCCTTCCCCTTCCCTTCCCACCCCTCCTCTTCTTTTCTTTTCTCTTCTTTTCTTTTCTTTTCTTTCTTTTTTCTTCTTGTAAGGTCCTGAGGAGACAGCTTGCCCAGCTTAATTCTAGGCCAGCACTGAAGCTGAGTGATCTTTTGACTGGACTCTGCAGCTCCAAGAGACATCAGCCCTATCAGGCCTGCACCCAGCAAGTGTGAGAGCCTATAATCATTCTAGGCAAGAGAGGGCCTAGACCAGGCAATCAGGCTAGGGGCAGGGCAAAGGAGGCAAACCAAACAGGAAAGCTGTGTGTGTGTGTGTGTGTGTGTGTGTGTGTGTGTGTGTGTGTGTGAAGCTACATGTTCTGTCTTTCACTCTTTGTCAACGTTGGTATCAAGCACTTGAGCACAAATGAAATTTGGTTTTATGGAAGGTGTTTAAATGGATGCTAAAATGAATCTCTAGCAATCTGAGTGTCCAGGCCCAGGTGGAAACTCATGGTCTACAAAGTGGGGCACTCATGCTAGGGATTCCTAGATTATCAAAAAAATATCCAAACAGCTCTATTTCACATTCAAATAAGTAAGAGGGCCAATAAAGCTTTCTCTCCCTTAAAAGTACTAGCATTTTACAACTGTAAAAGGCTCCACCATAGTCCATATGAAACCCTGATTGCACATGAAATGCCCAGTTAAGCTTGGGGGTTTGGCCACACTGTAATCTTGCTACAGTACAGGCCACATATGATGGAATTCAGCTTTCAGGATTTCAGACTAATTAGAGAGGCACCCAGTAGCACTATGCGGGTTCTGTCAGCATTTCCACTATAAAATCCCCTTTTCTGGGGTTTATAACTTAGCCAATAAAAGATAGCCCCAGGCTGGAATGTGCCACGCAAAAAAAAATTCAACCCAGGAACAAGATTTTTTGTTTTAAACTAAATTTCATTAAAAATAAGTTCTTGTAAGAACAGAGCAATAAAAATATGCTGGTTTCATTATTTCTGACATTTTCAACTCCTTGCTTTGTTTAAAAATAAAAAAGGAAAAAATAAATGCATTTTCCAGGCATCAGGTCTAGGTCTCTTTTGGTTGGTGTATATTTTAATGAAAAATATTTGAGTTATTGGGGCTTAGAAGAAACTATTGCCTGCCACACACTAGTTGTATTTCACATTTAACCTTTTGTTTCAGATTTAACCTAGTTCAAATCGATTTGGAAATAGAGTGTATGATGCGTTGAATCATAGGGATTTTAATGGTTTCTCATGATTAGCACATGTTAACCACCATCACATTGTAGAGTAAAATTCTAAATACTAGTAGGGCTTACTGAAAGCAAAGCTTTAGGATGACACTAGTGTTTTACATTATCCATTAGTGCTTGTAAATGACAACTCCATTTTATACATCTTGGCAACAGGAAATGGGTAAAGTACAATTTTCATATACTTACTATTATATACCCTTATGTACAAATAAAATTAAACATTATCTCCCTAGCTTTAGTTTTATTTATTTTATCCTTGCTAATTATAATTGTGTCTTCTTTATAGACATTTTATCTTAAAATATTAAAACAGCAGGAGTATTCAAATTTAGCCAAAAACCAAAAAGAAGGTAAAGGATGGGAAAACCAATATATCTTGAGCAATTAGTCTTATGCCTGCCAGTGTTTTAGGTGCTTAATATGTGCGTTCTCAATAAAAATTCAGAGCAATCTCATGAAAATAAGGTCCTGGGAAGTTAAATAACTTTACCTGTGGTCACAAAATTAATCAACAAAGCAGATATTCAAAGTCAGTGTGTCAGATTCTAAAGACTGTACTGTTTCTGTTATCATTTACTGTAAAGTCGACTTTCTCTTCCTTAAGTTCGTTTATTATAAGACTATTGCCTGGTACGTTTCCTCAGTTTCTACCCACAGTAACTCTTAAATTACCCTTGCTTCTAGTTGGTAGAACTTTCTAGTCTTAAAGAAAATGGTGAGAGTGGAACTAAATTTCCGAGTGTTAGATTTCCAGTATGCCCTACTTTCATGGCAACCCCAACAAGATGAAGAATCAGAAAGGCTCTTCCAGAGAAATGCAAAGTGCTCCTTCCAAGGAAACTGTCAAGATTCTCAGGTCCACTCAACAGAGAATTAAACGCAACATTGAATACTCCAGAAAAGGGCCATCTAAAAGTCCATGTCAGCCTGGCCAACATGGTAAAACCCCGTCTCTACTGAAAATACAAAAATTAGCCGGGGTTGTGGCACATGCCTGTAATCCCAGCTACTGAAGTCTGAGGCAGGAGAATCACTTGAACCCAGAAGACGGGGGTTGCAGTGAGCCAAAATCATGCCACTACACTCCAACGTGGGCGACAGAGCGAGACTCCTTCTCAAAAATAAATAAGTAAATAAATAAATAAATAAATAAATAAAAGTCCATGTGAGCCCTTTTACAGACAAGAAGTTGAAACTGGGTCTCTCTTTATTAAGGTACATTTACTTCCAGTATGTTTGACTTCAAGGCCTCTGACTTAAGAAAGAGTTATTTTATGCTTTTTTTGCAACTTACCACTGAGCTGTACCTCTCTATAGAACAAGCTGCATTTGCACCTTTGGAGGCCAATGTCGCATGCGATCTCCTTTTGTCCATTCATATGTATACACTGGGAAGAATGGCTGGGAGTGTCCTGGGGAGTCCCTGCTCTGCCAGATGACTTGCTCTTGGCCCCACTGATCTCTGTCCTGGTGCGGGAAGGAGTTGCAGGTAAGGGCCAAGAGGCTCGAGAGACATCTCCCTAGCTATTAACCCGCCTTTCCATTTCAACACACGCCATTCTTCTATCCAGCTACGGCCCTTGCCACAGGTATGATATTTGTGCCATCTACACATAAATGAAAGAAGTAAGGGGTACCTCCAATAAAAATGTCCTGAATTTTGTCTATTTAAGTAAGAGCCTTAAAGGAAAACCACATGCTTTTAATGGCCTTTAACTGGTTAAAGAGAACAGTAAGTTCTCTCCCAGAAGCTTGAGAACAGAGCTCCTTTCCTTCCGGATTTTTTCTTGGTTAACCAGACTAGGGAACAAACGAGTTGTAAAATATTTGTTAGGCTGTGAAGCTTAACAAAGAAATGTTAAACAACACTGATGATAATATTGATTTCCTTCTCTCCATTCCTGCTTACTCAGAATGACTGCCCTTGGCTTATGGCTGTTTGGAGCTATGCAAAGTCTAGGAGAAAGTGGCCCTCACAGACCACTGGCTACAGTCGGTTCTGCTTAAAAATTCCCTGGCAAGGTCAACCCACAATTCCTGCCTCTGATTACACAGATTCACTAAGGTACATTATACATGCATATGCACACATTTGTCCATTTAGGCCTGCTCAGGAAACACCCAATTTACCAAAATCAGATTTAGAGGAAAGAACATTTACGGTAATTTATCCATGTTAAAAAAGGTTCTCCTCTGCTTAGTAAAAGAAATCACGGCAGGGTTCCTAGAAATCACGCATTTCAAATGATTCCACTTACAGTCAACAGCTCAGCAAAACATCTATAATGCAAAATGAGGAAATGAAGCCTAAATACACATATCATATCTCTCAAACTGATTACAGTTTTTCTGAGATATATATTCCATCTTACATTCTTGAGGAAAAAAATATACAAGTATAAGGTTCAAGGACTTAATATCTTTAATTTTCTTGACAATTGCCAACAGTATGTGACACGGTGCTTTTTATAGAACCAGAGCTCAGAAAGACTCTGTTACCGAATGACTTAAGGCCTGCAGCACATGGCTCAGTGCCCATTAGGATCATAAATTACTTGAGTAATGCTAATTATTTTTTGCCTTCAGTGCTCGTGATCAATATGTTTGTGTTTGTTTTTTTGTTTACTTTAAATGTATTTCTTTGCATATATTAAATTTCTCAACAGTGAGCACAGGACCAAGGGCAGAGACCAAGCATGTCACGTTTTTCATTGTCTCCTCTGCACCTGCCCAGGTGAGGAGCACACAATAGGCATACAATAAAAATTCATTAAATAAGCAATTGGATCATTGAAAACATCTGCCTTTACTAAGGCAGGCTTAATATACTTGCAAATATATTCCATAGCATTGCTTTGAAAACTTTTTTCTCTGAAAAACCAATGAGTTGCAGAGAAATTCCTGGGGGTTCTTCTAACATAAATGAGTTCAGAGGGACATGGTTAATTCCTGCCCGCTCCATAGCTATCAGATTTGCATTCCAGGACGAAGACGGATGTGAAAGAGCTCTCCAGCTTCAGAACGCTTCAAAAGCCTAATTGTGTTAAGTCAGTAATACTCTGTTGAGTAATAATTTGCTACCTGACATTAAATGATGAAATGTTACAATAAAACACTAGTATGCTAAATTAAGTGCCAACTAAACAACAGTTCACAAAACCCAGATTCACCACAAATTAAATTCTAAACCTCCTTCTTTTGATGAGCGTTTTCTTGGTTTTTCAGCACTGCCATTGCAGACCAGTGATTCCTGGACAACTCACTCCCAGTCTTCGCACCCACTCACTTTCCTTTGCACCCCCTTTCCCCACAGCTTAAATCTTGTCGTCAGGGACACAGGCTAACTCCCATGCATGCCCTGTGGAAAGCAAACTCCTATGGGGAGGAAAGAAACAAATATCATCAGGCTCCCGAAGCATGTGACCCTGGATCCAACAGAAGACATTTCAATTTTCAGATCACTCTCTTTCATTCACCCACAGGTCTGTGGGCCACAGTCTGAGCTAGCCACTTTCCTGTCTGGCCATCAGTCTTTACTTCTCTTCCTTAAGTGAAAGAGCAAGAAAAGAAAGAAAAAAGAACAGAAAAAGAAAAGTATCTGAAATTTTAAGGACACAGATAACAAGCAAGGGGAGTATTAAATAGTTTTGAAGTTTTTTAAATCTCAGTTTTTTCTTCTTCCTTTTTTTTCTCCACCACGCTACCCCCTGCCCCACCAGGAGTTATTCTGAAGTTCTACGTTGCTTGCCGGCTCTGCACTGAGTTCTCACTCCCCAGCACTCATCAGGGATGATTACAAGCCACATTCCCTCAATAAAAGCAAATAAGGAAACAGCTTTCCTTTACCATCCTGACCACATATGTGTGTAGTGAAAGTGGGAAGGAGAGACTATAATATATGTCCTAGCAACACAAAAGCACACCCTCCACTTTGCATACATATTTACCCAATTTCATCTAGAGGTCCCATGTGCTTCAATTGCTCATTTATTCTTCAACCTTGGATAAGGAGATGAGGGAGGGGGAGGGACAGACAGTCCTATAGATGACAGATCTGTAGACAATGTTGTTAGCATGCCAGATCTTATTACAGGACCGTGGGAGGTCATGTACGCCACATCCAGACTCCATGGGGACCACCACATTTAAAACAAGATGAAAAAAATGTGATGTGGGGGGAAAAAAACCCTCATGGGCAGCCTTCAAAGGCAGAGACAGGTTGTGACTGGATTAACATTTATTGACTGTTTAAGCCTGCTTTTTTGCTTCAGGACAGAGATACACGAGTTTAATTGCAGAGGCTGTTCTGCCAAGTGATCACCAGAGTGGCAACCAAAGCTTAACTAATCGGTCCTTCATTAGCGAAAAGTCTCTATTACAAAACAAATTAAGCATGCTCTGATCCTAACCTACAGGTCCAATGGCATTACGGCAAAGTTTCAGCTGTTAGAGCTGTGAAAAACTTATTAAGGGTTAGCGCTGAGATAGCACTTGGCTATTGATTTTACAATACACAGGTATTATGATTTATGGAGTGCTGGTGTCACTCTAACAAGCTGAAGGACACACAATATCATCTCCAGCCTCATTAAAATTCAGAAGCCTCCAGAACTAACTCATCAACCACTGTGCATTGTCACAGACTACGGAGCCAGGCCCCAGCTTCAAAACGTCCGAAGCTTTGAGACAGTCACCTCCCTACTTGCTTGGCAATCAGAAGTATGGACCAGCCCTTCAAAATGCTCTCAGTGCCTTCAATTAACAATCAGAGGCTATTTTCACCCTGAGTTGTGAAATACATTTTGTTATTTAATTTTGCCTTTTAACATCCAGAAGTATTTTGTGCATATCTACTACACAACTGTTTAAGAAAGAAAGACTATACACCAAGGCAGTATGTAATTCAGGCAAGGATCTAACTAAACCATGCCAAAAAAACAAGATTTTTTTTTAACACATAAAAAGCTGGCAGAAGTAGCTGTGGTAATCCATCAATAGATATTCAATGAACACCAATTAAGTTCAAGTCATAGTAATAAGAGTTAATCATTATTAAGCATTTACTATATTCTAGAATTGTTCTGTCCTTTCATTTTATTAATACAGTTAATCCTCATGAAATCCTTTGAAATTAAAAGCAATTTTTTATCTTCTTCTTAGTGATAAAAATACAGAGAGACAGAGAAGTTAAGTGTATTGCTGCCAGGCAGAACAGCCAATATTTCAAAGTGAGGCGGTTTGATTTCCAGGTGTTGTCCTGGGCCAATTCCTAAATGTAACAATCATTTCTGTTAACAAAAGCTGCATCTTTTCAACTAACTTCAATGTCTGTAAGTCTGTAATTTGAGGATGTTTCCAGTTAAATCGAATTTAACAGCTTAAAAAATATTGATCATTAGTTTTGTTGAAAAACCTTCCCATACAGTGTTATTGAAACACCCTTCAGTTATTTTCTGAGTTACGTAATTACAATGAGTATATTCTTTCAGAGCACCCATTTTCTGTGCCTTTAATCATTTTTGATACTTTCATTTATTTGTATCTTTCTCCTTTGCATAAAATGATTGATACATCAAACACATAGTACTTTTTTCTTTTTTAAAAAAAAACCATCATTTCCCACTCCCAAACACAAACTAAGCCCTATACTGAATTTTTTACAAGCATCTGTGGTATTTGCAATCAAAGTTGTCATAAATAAATTAAACTACAAACTTCTAACTTAGTTTTATGTCTGTATTTTTCCCTAACAATGTTTACCAAAGAGTGGAAATAGGCAAGTGATGTGTCTATATTGTATCTGAAGCTAAAGAATTTGGGGACTGGTGTAGCTGGAGAGTCTTCTTTCAAAGCTCTCTCACCCTTAGGTTCTGGGGCTACAAAATATGGCCCTTGGAACAGTGTTATAATTTTATTATTGATTCATGTTCAACTTCATAACGTCAGATCATTTCCTCTTTAATGTGCATAGTGAATCATTTTCTAAATTTCATTTGAGATTTCTTTTCCCATGTACTTCACACACATTATATCCCTATTAAAGATTATTCCAATTCTTACTAGCCATTTTTACAACTTGAAAGGTTATTAGATTTCCAATTCTGTTTGTCATTGCCTCCCACTGTCCTGGTGTCTTTCATCATCTAAGTGCCCAAGAATATCATAGATGTTACAGATGGATAGCTGGCATCTATTTGCCTAGCCAATATTGAGTTGGGAAAATCTTCTCCTTTGTTATTTATCCACCCAAGCAGATTTCCTCTGCTTCTCAATGTAACTTGCCAGTACCAGGGGGTCTCCATGGTTCTGATTATCTTTGGATCGTGCTGGCCCTTTAACTCAAAGTGCACTTCCCTCCACTCTCCACCTATAAAATCACAATTCATTATTAGTGGTAGGGTCAAGTGTTATCCCTTCCTGGAAACCTTCTGTGATTCCTTAAGTTAGAATTAATCACTGTATCCTCATTTGTTTCCCTGTGTTAGCAACTTAATTTTGACTGAGTCAAAAGCTTCGCTGAAAGGAAGCTGTATATGAAATCAGAGTTTTGCCCAAGTGCAGTTTCGTTGCATTTACTCAACTATTCCCTGGGAGTTTAGACTCTTCCATAGTATTCATCTCTAATACTTTAGTCTTGTTTTCATGTCTTGCAAATATTGTTTTTCTGACCCTCAGCCCTTTCGGTATTCATTTAGTCAAATTTGTTGCTCAGTAGCTTGTATCTTTCTCACATCAACCATGTGATAGAATTTCTTGTGTCCATCGTGGTATTTCCTTTTAAAATATGCACCCCTTCTGAACTCCTTTGTCCGATGGGATATGCCTAACTGTGACTTCAGCTTCACTTTGATCCACAAGATCCTTAAGAGCTGGTGGAGACCTCAGCTATAAGCTTAATACAACCTCTCATCTTATAGATAAGAAACTAATCTGGGGAAGACTAAAGGGACTAACTCCAAGTCATCCTGCTAGTTAGGGTGACACAGATGGATTACCATCAGTATCCCGTTTTTAAACCTGAGAAGATCAAATTAACCACACCTAAATGCGGAAAAATAAAGTCAACCATGATGGTGCTGGTCATGTGGAGTTTACTGAAATAAGCCTTTACACAGCCATGGGCTCTGTCCCAGTGGGGTATCTTGACAATCCTCCTAAGTTTTCTGATTTTTATTTCTAAAAATTAATACATATTCTATATTTGCCTGAGTTTCTTTCTATCCTCTCACAACCTTGACCTCTAAATTTATCTCACCTTCACCAACGCAGTCTTCATCCTCTGTAGCTTTCCCTATCCTCCTTTCTCAGGCAGAACAAGCCAACACATCTTACAAAGCTTCCACAGTTTCTGCACATAACTTCTCATTCCATGAACAGCCTCCAAGTCTTCACACAGGGAATGTTCTTCTCTCCAGCATAGCCCCTCACAATCCTAAACTTCATTCACAACTCATCTCAAAGACCAACTCATTTTCTGACCACATTCAACCTCCTCTCTTAGAATGAGTTGTTTAATTGGCTTCTTTTCACAGTATCTTGCTTTTGCCTCAGTGCTAACTCTTAGCCCAATCTGTTTTCTATTAGAATTTCTTTTTTATTTATCATTTACTAGACTGCACTCTCCGAAGAGAGCTATTTTCCTTTAGGCACTGAGTGACCTCACGAAGCATGACCTAAATAAATGTTTGTTGAATAAATAAATGAATGATGAGAAAGGCATTTTGAATATCTGTTGCCTATTCTACATAAATAGATCTACCTAAAACTCCAGAAATGTCTTGTTAGTCAAGGCTTTTAAAATGTAATTTTTTCTAGAACGGATGGCATAAAGGAATTCCATGGTGCATAAAAACAAAGAATGTTATGACATGCTTTATATATTGTGAATCAGTATTGCTATCTCCAAAAATGACCTAAACTTTATATTCAATTATGATCAATTGTAATTTCTCTTTTTGGAGGGTAATTGCTCTTACCTTCTTTATCTGAGATGGCAGGGGGAGACAGTTTCAACACCTACAGTCTCACTAAAAATAAATAACTTCACAAAAACTATTATGAAGCAGCTTCATCATTGATATTTAGACAGTTTCAGCCCATTCCCAAAAGATTCAAAGGAGGACAGAAAAAATAATTCATTCCTCTAGATATTTCATCTAAACAAAATACATATTTAAATATCAGGAAATACCACTGTAGCTGCCTGGATATTCTTTTTTCTCTTTGGCGCACGGTCAGATCAGTCAGATCGTGTCCACACCATTAGGTCAAGGGTGTTCTCACACCAAACTTAGATGTGTCTTTGCTTCTCCTCATCACCTGTAACTTGTGACGTCACCCTTTCACTCCTTGAATAAATCCAGTATCAGCCCCAGCCCATATAAATCTGTTCTGCCCCTTTGCTTCTGTCTTCATGTACAGCATACTGTAAATAATCATAATGGAGTGGTGTAAATAGTTCTGTAGTACACTGGAGACCCCTATTGGTGAGACTCAGACAGTGACTTCGGAGCCTGACATCCCAGCAAACAGAACTGGATCCGCGTCTGCTGGGCTCCTTGGGGTTCCAGTAAAGCAGAGAACGATGCCTTTAGCAATTTTTGCACATTGATTAATCAGTTTATGAAAGCAAATGTGTGTGTGTATTTACTGTACTTTGTGTTTGTATGATGACATCACTAAATAAGGCAGCACAAATAACAAAATATATATATATATTTTATATATACATAATAAATATATATATAAATATATATAACCTCCTGTAATTTTAGGGTAATTCATTTTCAGTAGACAATACACAATAAGGATACATGCAGCATTGCTGTTATATAAATACCTATTGATCAAAATATGGCAAAGCATTCACACAGTTCAAAACTCTGAGCGTTAGCTAGTAAAACATATACTCCATTTGTTCATCTTTGAAAGCAATATCCTGTGCTTTTCAAGATTTCTAAGATAGAGTTTAATAAATAACTAGGTTTTTCAGGGCTCTTAAAAGGTACTTTGCTTAATTTAAACTAAGAGTTACCGGTTTAGAACCTCTGAATGTTTAAAATTCTGATTTCAAATTATAAAGGAAAAATTAATTTATAATAAAGAAATCACTACCTCTTAAACACCTCAGCACATTTTTCAGTGTGCATATTGAAATTAGTTTGACAGCTTAAAAGATGAAAGAGGTACAGTTTTTATTGTAAGTATAATGTAAAAGGTAGTGGAGAATGCCAAATGTACCACAAATCATTCATTTCAGGTGTGGGATCGTCTGAGAATGTTATTTTGTGAATTTGCCCAGTGTTTTTCCTCTTTATTTTCCACAGATACCTTTAAAATAAATTTTTAGAAGAATAATGGCCACATGAATGAGCTATTTCAAATAGGTGCTTTAAAAACACTAAGATTTCTACCCTGGCCACACTGTTCTAAAGAAGCAAAATCATCACTTACCAGATGAAAAATGCCTTTGTACCTAGACTTGAAATGTCCATATCCCTTAATTGGCATATTCATATAATATAAAAATAATTTAATAATATTAGACAAAATGCTAATGGAAAAAAACTAGAAAAAATTTACGGAAACAGTCAGTTCTTGATCACCTTTACTACTGGTTTTGGTAGTATTTTTATACTTGTTTTCTTCTCCATTTCTTTCAAATTAAATTACTATTCTGCCTTCCTCCTACTTTCTCCCCAACACACAGACACACACACACACACACACACACACACACACACACACACACAATCTCCTCCTCAAAATGCAATATTTGCCTTGACTTTAGCTGAAGCTCGAAGCATAGGAAAGGTCCTGAGTGTAGAGCGTAAAAATCTGATACCAGTGAGTTCAACATAAAATACAAAGTCCTGTTCACACACTATGATTATTTGATGATCACATATTTCTTTGCTGTCCATACCAGCCTATCCCACATGCATGTGTAATTTATTTGTGTTGACTTCCTAATCTTATTTGAAATGGAGAAAATATTTTTTCTCTGCTACATGCAACTGCTGCTAACTGCAAGGCTCAGACTTAATCCCTCAGGCTGAAGACTGAGAGGGGAGATGATTGGGAAAAGAATGTGGACCATGGTCCTGTGAGACCTGAGCTCTCCCTTTAGGGAACACATTCATCTCCTTCCCTGTGAAGATCCTAAGTGAACGTGGCCTAATAGAACCAGCACAGAAGCATTGCATTCTTGGTATGGAGTTCTGAGTGTGGGACTGGGGTGGGGGTGGGAGGCTGGAATTTTAAAAAGGTCAGAAAGCTACAGGGCCTAGTGATGTAGACATCAGAGAAGGGAAACCCCTAAATCTAATCCCAGCACCGTTACCTCTGTCACCACCTTCCCTGGATGTTTTTTTTTTTTTAAGGTAATTTTCTTGGAATATATGCACCGTCTTTATTGCTGGAGTTAATAATTGAATGATGATTTTTAAATACAGAGTGCTAGAGGCTACATTCTGGGATACCTTCCCGGGCCATCCAGCAATGCCCAACAAAGTACACTTCTGGAATGCACACTTGGAGGGAGATAATGATTCTACAAATAACAGGCTTAATAACATTTCTGCCACACTCTCTTGGCTCTTGACAACTGTTTTATCCAGCTCAGAGAGGTGCAGGATGAGTGCCCTGTACAGGCAGTATTTCTGCAAACTTTAATGATAAAAGGAAATAGTATTATAAGGAATAAAACCACTTTGTTCAGAGGAAAGAACAAAGGGCAAAAGTCAGAAAGTTCAAAGAAGAAAATGATCCAAGCTCTGCCATAAGTGGATTTTATAACCTCTCTCTTTGTTTTGTTTCTCCTCATCTATCGAGTGGGCATCATAATTCCTCCCCTGTGTTATACGTGAGAATCAAGGGAGATGATATATGTAAAAGTGCTTCGAAAGGCTACAAGCCTCATCTCCATGCGTGGGATTATGATTATCCTCACTACTGTCAAAAAACGCCAATGCTGCTCAGTGCTATTAGCAAAATCCAATTCCTTTTGTTTGAATTTTGCCTATAGAAAGCAATAAAGTGGAATAAATATCCATTAGCCGGTAGTCAACAGCTGAAACACCAAATCTTCTTAGTCTGAAAGTAGAATGCTAAACTAATGTTATTTCAGGAGTTGTGGGGGGAGCGAGGGAGAGGCATTGCTGAGTTGAGGTGGGGAGTAGATTGGGGAGATGCAGCTGCAATAGGGCAAAAAAAAGCCTCTTTCTCCTCCCAAGAAAACGTCTCCACTAAATTCCATTCAATCTAATTACGCATAAGAGAAAAGTCAGGAAGAAGGGTCAGCTTGAACAGAGGCCTGTTATTGGTCAGCATTAAGATGATATTGATAGAAAACATAATGCAATACATTTTCCTCTGCCACACGTTTCTGAATAATAGCAATTTGCCCACTAGCTAACCACCTCAGCATAAACACTGGAACGCTCCTGCTGAGTCTCCGAAAGCCTACTTGTCTGCAAGTGCACAATATACAAGGAACATCACCATAAAGCTCTGTGCCACCGTTCAATGCAAACAGTCCTCAGGTCCTGCTGTGACTTGGCACACCCCGCTGGACAGCTGGAGACTGGAGAGGAGAGGCTGCTGCCAATAACACGTGACGAGGGATTTTCGAGCAATTTTCTGGAAACCAACAGTCCTGTGCTTTATTATTTCATGGGCAGATATTGCTATGAGCTACATAGAGATATATTATGGTGCAGTGTACTGTCTATTTGTACCTGATATGATATACAATAAAACACTCCAACGCTTTCCCAATCCCATTTGTGAGCTCGAGCAAGGAAAAATAGGGAGACAACTTGCCATAGCCTTATGTTATGCCTAATATAATTTTGGAAATCAGCTATTGCCCCAAACAACATTTTATTACATGCATCAAAAAGATTTAACTTGCCAAGGGTCACATAAGTGTACTCAGAATGTGCTTCAGAGCTAGAGACACTAGAGATAGATGGTTTATTGTACATCTCATTCCTTCCCCTGCCCCCAAGATCGCTTGCAATGAAATGCAACCAGAGATCATTAAAAAAAGATTGCTCATTTTATGTAGCTTGAATATATAAAATGGTAGTTATCTAAATTCCAGTGGCAAGCATGTTTGGAAGACAATGCCAAGAGATAAACAAAAGTGAGTTAAATCGGGAAGACAGGCTCTGTAGCAATTAGTCTAATGTCATATCATTTTTAATGTAAAGAAGCTACATTTTCTAATTTTCACTAAAAGCCCTAGGTGCTGAATGGGTTATAATAAATGCATGCAATAAAAAACAGGTACACTCATCTTATAAAGTAGCCTATTAACCAGACTGCTAGTGCTGCAAAATCCAGTACACAGTAAACAATACTTTTCCTGTTAGAATAATGATGCATAGTTTACTCTTTTATACCATGCAGCACTTGGGGACCACATCCATTTACCAAAATAATACCAAATTAGTACTGTAAATATTGAAATCAGACCTTTCAGGCTAACCAGTGGCCTAATTTTCTCTTCAATCTGCTCTTAATCTCAATTCATCAATAACACTACCTTATTATCAGACTTTGACAGCAAGCTAAGGCTTGTGATAAATTATACATCTCAAGCCAGATTTAAAATTTGAAGCTCAAGTGCTAATTATCTGTACAGGCCTAGTTAATAACGAGATTTCTTGTTAAGTATCTGATCACAGCATGGGCATCATTTGTCAAGATCCTCAAGTCTACCTTAGAGACTGGCTCTTCGAATCCTCCCTTGCCTACCATATGTAAAATTGGGATCTTTGTTTCTATAATAACCTTTTATTAGGAAGCTGACATAATGATTAACTTCACTGTAGACACACACAATGAATTAGACAATTACCCTTGCTGCTTTAAACCACTCAGACTCCTAGCAAGACAAAATAATTAATATTGAATTTTAATTTGATGTGTTCCACATTTAAACCCCAATTTGCAAAGTACACCTGGAAAGCTGCTGCTGCTACCTTGCAGTTTGTGCTGATGAAATAAAGGCTCCTGCAGTTTGAATGTGAAAGCACAGAAGGCACGATGCGCCACGATCACTTCTCAGTGGAGCACGGAATTTTCTAGCATTAATGGGAAAGGTAATTACCTAGGTCTAACTTTATAGCCTTTTCTCTAATGAAACTATAATCTCCCAGGCCTACACACTTTAAGCATTTGCATGATTTTAATGATTTCAGTGCCATAACTGTTGGTATACCCCGTCATTTTGAAAGGAAATGTCTTAAACACAAAGACGTTAATTATCCTTTCAGGCTATTCTTATTGGCACAAAGTAAAGCTGAGTCAAAGAGAAGCCCCATTACAAAAACAACCAAGGGCAGCATTTTTCACATGGCCCCCCAAAACCAGGCCGCAAGTACATAAATCCATTTCTTCATGTTCATCATTCCCCAAACTTAACGTACACCACACAGCCATAGGGCACACAGGCTGAGGTCCTTTTGACTTTGTTCCCACACAGAATGGGTATAACATGATAAAACCATGAAATATTGCCACTCTCTAACCAAATTCCCTTTCAGAAAATCATTAACCATCCTAGCTGGGGGCAGTTCAGTCTCATGGGAGGGGCTGGGAACTACTACAATTTTTCTTTCATGAAAAGGTTGGAGTTTGGGAGAGGAAAGGTGACTTCCTTCCGTACTATGTCACATAGTGCAGGATTGAGATGCCAGACTAAACTGAATTATCTGTTTTAAGGCCAATGAAGGCAACTCATGTTATTACAGGAAAGGAATAAAGATTCACAATCCATTTATTATGAACTCGAAAAGCTCTTATTCATCCAGATCGAGCAGCTTACATGCTCCTGAGCAGGGTAGCTAAGTTCAGAAACAATGGATTCTCCACTCTCCTTGGGCTTTCCTCTTATCTCCCTTCTTTCCCAAGGGTTCGATGCCTTCCGGGCTCCTCCCCTACTTGAATGGCAGCCAGAGGAGGATCTAATACTGCAGAGGTGTGTTGCTGGATATAGAGGGGTACCAAGGAGATGTTTTAAAATTACAGCAACCTGGGGCAGGAAAAGGTTCCTACTCCCTCTCAGTCAATGGCATAATGTATCCCAAGATCTTCATGCTTTGTTCTGCCATCCATGCCAAATAGCAGGCACTTTTTCTTGAGCACATTTCTCCCGTGAGGTCTGTGCAATACCCAGACAACTACAAAGTCATGAGGAAATGATTCCTGAGCTTGAATTTGGTTCTTTGCTAAGTTAGAGATGAAGAGCAGATTTATTGATAGCTTACAATATAAACTTAACAATCACTTACATGAAAGTCTCCAAAAGTCCAGAGCTATTTCCCCAAACTGTAGATGAGGTCAATGGAAGGAGAATTAAATGATAATTACTTTATAAGAGAAATATTCTGGAAAAAGAGGCAAATTCTCAGAGCTCCCAAATGTATTAAACGGGTAACACTCTATGTCCTCTTAAATTTTATTTTGATTATTGTCATTAAGCTATTAAATCAAAGTATTTAATAATGCTTTCTTCCTAGATCCTCTTATTTTACAACTATATGTTAATCTAGGCTCTGCAAGTTACAAACTGTGCAACATTCACAACAAGTTAGGTAACCTCTCTGAGCCTCAGTTTCATCAAAAGTAAAATGAGAATGACAAGTGTCTACTTCTTAGAATGATTATAGGGATTAAATAAGATAATGTGCATCACACTGTTGGGACAGTTGTTGGCACTAGTAAGTGCTTAGAAAACATTGGCTGCTACTAATAGCATGGTTAGTTGTCATTATTGTTATTTTGAAGAATATTGCAGACATTTTTCAGTAGCCCTTAAACGGATCATTTGCTTTTGCGAGTCTGACCACAACACAATCTAAAGATCACAAAAGCCTTGTTTCTAAGAATGACAAATCGACAGTCAAAAGCACTTCCCTCCCTCAGGCAGTATTTGCAACTAGAGCCACAAGTCTAAGTAAATATAATTGATGGTTATTTTAAAAAAGACATTATGTTAACAAAAACACTAAAAGGAAATACATTACATTTTTTACTGTAGTAAAAAAATAGATAATGTAAGATTTCCCATCTAAACCTTTTTTTTTTTTGAGACAGGATCTCGCTGGGTCTCCCAGGCTGGAGTGTTGTGGTATGATCTCCGCTAGGTGCCTCTGCCTCCTGGTTCAAGCAATTCTCGTGCCTCAGCCTCTTGAGTAGCTGGGATTACAGGTGTGCACCACCATACCCAGCTAAATTTTGTATTTTTAGTAGAGACGGGGTTTCATCATGTTGGCCAGGCTGGTCTCGAACTCCTGACCTCAAGTGATCCACTTGCCTCAGCCTCCCAGAGTGTTGGGACTACAGGCATGAGCCACCGCACCCGAACACCATCTTAGCCATTTAAATGTATAGTATAGCAATGTTAATTATATGTGCATTGTTGTATAATATATCTCTAGAATTTTTTTCTTCTTATAAAACTGAAACTCTATACTCGTTGAACAACTCCCTTTTTCCCCTTCCCCCGGTCACCTGGCAACCACCACTCTATTTTCTGTTTCCAAGAGTTTTACTGTTTCAGACATCTCATATGAGTGGAATTACGCAGTATCTATCTTTCTGCCACTGACTTATTTCATGTGACATAATATCCTCAGGTTTCACCCATGTCATAGTCTGTAACAGGACTTCCTTCTTTTTAAAGGCTGAATACTATTTCACTATATGTATATACCACATTTTATCCATTCACCTGTTGGTGGACAGATACTTCCACCTCTTGGCTTTTATGAAGAATGGTTCGATGAGCATGGGCATGCAAATATCTCATCAAGATCCTCTTTTCAATTACTTTGGATATATAGCCAGAAGTGAGATTGCTGAATTAGATGGTAATTCTAATTTTAATTTTTTTAGAAACCTCCAGACTGTTTTCCACAGTGGCTGCACCATTTTACATTTCTACTAACAGTGCACAAGGGTTCCAATTTCTTCACATCCTCATCAATGCTGTTATTTTCTGTTTTTGTGATAATGGCCACCCTAAGGGGTGTAAGGTGATAGCTCATTGTGATTCGCCTGATGATTGGTGATGTTGAGCTTCTTTTCATATACATTTTGGCCATTTGTATATCCTCTTTAGAGAGATGTCTATTCAAATCCTTGGCCCACTTTTAAATTTGATTATTTGGGGTTTTTTGTTATTGAAGTGTAGGAGTTCTTTATATATTTGGGTGTTAACCTCTTATCAGATAGATGGTTTGCAAATGTTTTCTCCTATTTCACTGGTTGCCTTTTCACTCTGTTGATTGTTTCCTTTGCTCTGCAGAAGTTTTTTAACTTGGTGTAATCCTATTTGTCTTTTTTGCTTTTCTCACCTGTGTTTTTGGTGTCGTGTTGAGAAATCATTGCCAAATCCAATGTCATAAAGCTCTTCCTTTATGTTTTCTTCTAAACGTTTTCTAGTTAAAGGTCTTATGTTTAGGTCTTTAATTTACTTTTAATTAATTTCTGTATGTGGTATAAAGTAGGAGTTCAACATCATTGTTTTGCATGTGGATATCCAGTTTTCCAACACTATTTGTTGAAGGTCATTTGACCATATGCATGAGGGTTTATTTTGGGCTTTCTGTTCTGTTCCATTGGTCTATATGTCTATCATTATGCCAGTACCACACTATTTTGATTACTATAACTTTGTAATATGTTTTAAAATCAAAAAGTGTGAGGTCTCCAGCTTTGTTTTTCTTTATCAAGATTATTTTGGAGAAATGTATAACATTTTAATGCTATTGTTAATGTCGTTATCTTTGGCTAGTGGGACTATTGGGATCGATCTGACTTTTGCAGGTTGTATTTAATGAACAAACATTACAAATGGGTGTAAATCAATGTAACTGGAGAGGAGGAGAAAACATTTTATATTGTGTAATCTTGATTCAAGCCTTCACTTCTGCTAATGATATAAAACTTAATCCTACTAATTTCAGCTATAGAGCTGGTACAATAAAATGATTTTTCAGCTAAAAATGACCCATTTTCAACACAGTGCCTAACACTGTCGCTAGTCTCGCCTTCCTCCTATCTGTCCTCTGGGTAACAGCTGATAGCAGCAAACGGGGTGATGGACAGTGGAGAGAAAGGGAAGAGCTCTCATCTAATACAGTCACTGAACAGCCACTCAGGCTCACCCCTGGGCTGGTTCCTGGAGGTTAATGCCTGATGCTTGCTCTGACTCATGGTGATAAGATGATCTGATAGAATCTTCTGGCTTTCAGCTCAGCTTTTGTAGTGGTGATATCCCTGAAATGTAGCCAATTTTCCTTCCTAATGCCAGTAAAACATTATATGTTTATTTTCAATGCCATCTCTCAGCTTTGCCAGGCAGTCTCAGGGGCAATCACATCAGCACAGCCCCCTAAGTACCTGCCTCAACACACCTGGGACTCACAATACCAAATAAGGCAAGGATCTTCCAAAAACAGGAGAGGGGAGGCAGACTTTGATGTCCTGTTGTCTCTGTACTACTCTTTCCAGTGATCCAGTTGGCAACATGTATGTCTGCAAGGGCAAAAAAAACAAAACAAAACAAAACAAAACAAAAAACGTCTCTTTGGGGAAAGAAAATACCACATTTACTCCACCACCACCACCACTTCCTGCTGCTTATTGCAGATGTTCCAATTACACATTTGGTACCAGGAAAATGACCATCAGAGGGGTCTTCAGGCCTAATTTACCCACCAAGGCAAGGACTCACTGTACTTTTGTAACATGTTTTAAAATCAATTCATTCATTTATCACCTGGCTCTACTATGCCTGCAGTCTAACGGGAGGGCAATGATGATGCTTAGGTTCCAAGTATTAATGTCAATTAGCATTCTATGTCTAATAATTCTTGAAATGTTTGGGTGGCCAGTTACCTGGTGCTCACTTAGCCAGGTACATAGCAGTAGACCCCTTTAAGAAAGGAGTAGGAGTATTGTTATTGTGTATACCTGCTGTGGTGTTGCAGGCTTCTACCAAGGAACTGCGGTTTTTCTTCAGCCAATATGCACCAGACCTTAAAACTGGCTCAGGTCTACAAAATTGGAAAGGAATTGTGACTTTTTATTAGGAAAACTTCCCTCAGCCTTCTGGTCATTTTTACTGGATTGAATAGTGTTTCCCCAAATTTTATGCCTATTTGGACCTTGAGAAAGTGGCTTTATTTTTGGAAATAGGGTCTTTGTAAATTTAATCAAGTTAAGATGAGTTCATACTGTACTAGAGTGGGCCCTTGTCCAATGACTGGTGTCCTCATAAGAGAGAAATTGGAACAAACACAGAGGAGATGCAATGTGAAGATGGAGACACACTGGGAGAATGCCATGTGACAGCAGAGGTGGAGACTGCAGCGACGCACCAACAACCCAGAGGATGCCAAGGACTCCTGGCAACTGCCAGAAACCGAGAGAGAGGCGCGAGACACATTCTCCCTCTGAGCTTCCAGAAAGAACCAGCCTTGCTGACACCTTGATTTTGGACTTTTAGCCTCCAGAACTGTGATAGAATAACTTTCTGTTGCTTTAAATCACCCAGTTTGAGGTACTTTGTTAACAGCAGCCCTGGGTAATGAATATACCCTCCGTCCTTGATTTCTTTCACTGGTCCCGATTGGTAGCAATCCTGTCACCGCCCATGTATTTTATTCCTAGGAATGCTGTGTTCTATTAAACAGCCACAGCTCTGCGGGTTAGCAGCCCCACTCCCCTCCACACTTGCTACTCATTATGGTTATTGCGTCTGCCTGGCTTCTGCAGGCTAGTCACTGCCACCAGGCCTCTATGGTGTAGCACTTTGCTGTCTAGATCTACCATCCATCCTTGCCTACAGAGGACAGCCAGCATTAGACTTCTTGGTGATGCTGATGCCTTTTTCACAGTGAATTCCGTATGGTGTTGGTAAATAGTGTATCCTTCGAACCTGCACATGGGACACAATCATACTGTGAGATTTCTGGCCTTTCGCAGTGCTCTGACTCCAACACACTGACATTGCTGAGCTTTTATGTCTCTTCTTCCACCCTCTGCCAGGGCCATTCTGACATTGCAACCTAACTTAGTGTAGGCCATCACTATTGTCATGCCTTTAGGAGCTATTGTAGAAGTGAGTTTGCACCATATCCCGGAGTCCATGCCAAGTGTTAAATCCTGTATATTCTTGGATCAAGTAGGCTTAGAATCCAATCCCATGCCTCCTTTTCCAGCACTTGCAGATACAGGATGGCAGATGTTACAACTTATTTGGGAGGTAGTCCTTTTCTTCTCTTATTAGGTCCAGCACAGCTCCAGTTGGGCCTATGTTGTGACTTAACTCTAGTTACGGGCTCAGTGCCTGGGACAGAGATGGTGGCAGATCACAGAAGGAGCAAATGTGCCTCCTGGGGGAGCAGTGTCTGCATCACCTCCAATCAATGGAGGAGTGCAGCTCCTAGTAGGGAGGGGAGGGCCAAACCTTTACAGGCTCAGGGCATTCCAGAAAGTCTGGGGGTTTGTGATTTTCAGGGTTATTAACCCAGATGTCCTCATCTCATGTGTCAAGGTCCCAGCCCTGACCTTGGTATAAGAGACTGGTTTTAATTGGAAATTTAACTTTCATGAGAGCTTGGCTACTCTGATGATTAAGTCCTAGGCCTGGTCCTCTCAGTCGGCAGGAGATAAAGCTGCTTTGTGTACCATAAAGGAGGCTCTCTGGCTTTCATACTTAGCTGTTAATTGGGAATTAATCCCTCTCAGCTTCTTATTATCTGTTTTTTCCAGAGGTCAATTGAGCTTAGCAACAGTTACCCAATTCCATTGTACTTATATAGTTACTATTTCTATTGTATTTTTCAAATGCATGACATACCACACCAGCTAATGCATTACCTGCTATACCATCCTGATTCTCCATCAGTGAAAGTTTTAACAAATGAACTGTCACCTTGGGCCAAGGACCCTCTGTGCTCCACCTGCCACTGGTTATGGCATCCTCATTGCCAGCCAGAAAGTGACTGATCCAGCTCCAAAATCTCACCTGTGCTCTCAGACTGCTCCTAGTACCAACTGTGACTGCATGTTCCCAAGGTGCAGGATTGCAACTGGATTGGCTTTGAAATCTCCTCCTAAGGAAGAGAAGGCAACAGGAATGGAAAGAACAAGCAGTCCTGCTGCAATGGAGATATAATGATGACCTCAGCCAACCCCATATAAGCTCTGAGACCTGGACTGTTCCTTCAGGACTTTTCCAACTTGAGTTGAGATGGCCAGGCCTTTATACTCTGCATCCATCAGTGGGATGCCCCAGAAAGGGGTGTGACCTTAAGTGAGGTAGTTCTAAGCCACCGAAGCAACCCCTGAAGGCTGTCTGCCAACATCGTCCCAGTAGCTGGGACAACAAGTCATTTATTGAAGGAGAATCTGAATGTCTTCATAGTGTCCGTGACAGCTTCCCCTACTCTAAAACAGATACGCGGGTAGGAAGTGAACCTAGCTCTCCTGGTTGGCACATACCCTGCACTTCCCTCTGAATCCTATCAGCATCCCCGGGTCTTTACTGTAAAAGTTGACAACTTGTCCTCTGCTGGTCCTGGCAGCCCAGGATGTGCATGGGAGGATGGGAAGGCAGTCTAAGGAAATTATAGAAGAGCATCTGATGTTTGGTGCCTCAAGTTATTAGTTTGTAGAGTATTGGGCTTACAGTTTGGATCAACTGCCTGAAAGACTGCGCATAGGGTTAATTTGAGGGGGTCAAAACTAAGGATAGATAGATGAGTTTGAAGCTAGTACAGTAATCCAGAGGAAATGCAGCAAGACCCTGAACTGGGGTAGTGTTCATAGGAATGAAGTGGAGGCAAATAGATCTGAGAAATATTTTGCTGGTGAAATGCCAGGACTTGGGGATTGATTAGATGTGGAGTATGAGGGAGAAAGAGGAGTGAAGTGTTACTTTCAAGATGCTGACTAGGATTATTAAATTTTTGGTGGTGACACAAACTGAGATGGGTAGTTTTGAATATGTGACATTTGAGATGTTATGAAGTGCTATGTCTAGCAGGTAGATGCATATTTGAGTCAGAAGTTCAGGAATGAGAGAGAAGTCTATCCTCCACATAAATATTTGAGAATCTTGGCATTTAGGCTGGGCTAAAACTATGTCTCTAAGGAGAGCCCAGGGAGAATGTGAGAGGGAAGCCAAGCACGGACAGAGGACCGATCTCCATAATTCACCTGAAGGCTAAGGGTAGAAAGAGAACCCTATGAAGGAGGGTAAGAACAGGAAGGCCAGAAAGCTATGAGAGCAATGCAAAGATTGTGGTGTCAGAGGAGTCAAGGGAGCAGAGTGTTTCGAGGAGGGCTTGATTAACCGAGTCCAGAGCAGTAGAGAGCTACAATATGATAATCACTAAAATGTCCGTTGCATCTGGCTGCTCAAAGGGTACTGCTGACCTTAGTGAGAGAAGTTCATGAATGTGGTGGGGGTGAATGGCAAGTCACAACTGGTCAAGTAGTGGATCACGAGGTCAGGAGTTCGAGAACAGCCTGACCAACATAGTGAAACCCCACCTCTGCTAAAAAAAAAAAAAATTAGCCCCGTGTGGTGGTGTGCGCCTGTAATTCCAGCTACTCAGGAGGCTAAGGCAGAAGAATCACTGGAACCTGGGAGGCGGAGGTTGCAGTAAGCCGAGATTGTGCCACTGCACTCCATCCTGGGCAACAGAGTGAGACTCTGTCTCAAAAAAACAGAAAAAAAACAAAAACAAAAACAAGAAAGTAAGAATGTGACATCAGAAAGTGCCCATAACTCTTTTCTGCTGGATAAGACACATAAGATCCATTCCACTCCCACTCCGTTCTGAGTGCCTTCCTGTACCAAAGAACAGAAAAGAGAAAAGCTACATTTCCCAGACTTCTTTGCAGCTGGGATCTGGATACACATCAGATGCACCCAGTGAAACTGGGAGGAGGAAGTGAGGCAGGAGCCCTCTTCCTACAGGCAAGCAGGGTCTTGGAAGCACAATGTTTGGAGAAGTTGCTGCCCCTGGACTCTGCATTCCAGAATCTGGTCACCAGCCTCCTGGGTGTCAAAGGGCAGCATTTGTTGTACCTGGCCTCTGTGTGACAACCACACCACTGGTACCTTTTTATCCCTGAGTCCCTCCCTCCAACCTTTCTAATAATCCCCTGTATTTAAACCCTGTTCAACAGAAGCCAAAGTGCTTTCTGTTGTGTGCTCTGACAGATTTTTAACAATGTTTATATTTTAAAAAGGAAGAGAAAGGAGGGACAGTAACTAGAGAAGGCAATGTCAAGAAGGAGCGGAAAGTAAAGGCAGCCTTCACAATACTGGCAGCAGGGCCCCACCAGTCAAAACAGAACAGGGAGGGCTGGGAGTCTCAGATGGGTGGGCGCTTCAGGGAGCTTGGAAGTGGTGTTTTGCAACTTTCACAACTGGTACTAAAGCATGTCGTATTTTCACTGCTGGTGTGAGTGCATTAGTGAGTCCCAGAAGGGAAAACACTTGAGAATGAATACAGAATTGGGGGGAAATCACTTGGGGGTACTTGTCAAAAATGAATATTTCCAGACTCATCCGCAGACATTCAGATCCAAGAGGTCTGGAGTAGGGCCCAGGAATTTCTTTTGTGAGTGTTCCAGGAGATTCTAATGAGGAGGCCCACAGAACATGTCTTGAGACATCCTATTATAGCAGAGGAAGAGAAGGGGTACTGACAGAGCAGGAAGCAGGGGGTACTGAGGCCAGAGACCAGAATCAGCGAGGCTGTATCTCCTCATTCCACCAGAACCCAGCAGACCAAGTGTAGGAGCCAAGCATGTCAGTAGCCACATGAACCCAGATTCCAGAATTTTCCAGAATGGTGCCCTGAAAGGATGCAATTAATCAGGGGTTATAGTGAGAGAAAAGCTCAAGCTATCCAAGCAGCAAGTGTCTAGGCTAAGCAGGAAGAAAGAGGAGCAGAAATGGGTTGGAAGATTGGAGGAAAATTGAGAAATCAAGCAACTACAAGTCTCCATGAGATCACAGTTCGGGGTGGGGAAAGTGGGAGTGTGAGAGAGAAAGGAGGAGGCTTTCTAACGTGAAACAGCGCTGGGTCAGGAGAGCCCTCAGTGCTGGTTGTTCAGGAAGTGGGTGGCTGAACTGGAACAGAGGTGGAGGTGGTTTTCAGGAATGGCAATGCTGAAAAGAAGACCGCCCCCACCCTCGGCCCCCCGCCAAAAAATAACCATATCCTTATCCCTGGAACCTGTGACTATAACCCTATATGGGGAAAAAAAAAAAAAAGTCTTTGCTTATGCGATTAAGTTAAAGATCTTGAGACGGGGACATTATCCTAGATTATGTGGGTGGGACCTCAACACTATCACATGTATCTCTATAAGAGAAAGGCAGAGGGAGATTTTATATAAGCAGGGGAGCAGAAGGCCATGTGGCCACAGAGGCAGATAGGGATGATGCAGCCACAAGTCAAGGGATGCCGGAAGCCACCAGAAGCTGGAAGATGAAGGGAATAGATTCTCCCATAGAGCCTCCAGAGGAGAATATCCCTGACAACACCTTGATTTCAGCCCAGTGATGCTGACTTCAGACTTCCAAACTTCAGGACTATGAAAGAATACATTTCTGTTGTTTTAGGTCACTAAGTTTGTGGTAATTTATTACAGCAGCCTTGGGAACTGAATAAAGCTAGGATGTTGGGTGTGTTCTACAGACACTGAAATATTCTATTAATAGCTTTACAGTGGCTTGGGTAGAGTCGATGATTAAGGGGGAGCATGGCTCAGTAAGAACATTCATGGAGAGGAAATGCCAGGCAATGGAAAGACCAAAAGAGGAGGAACTTTTATAAGAAGGTAGAAGGGTAACTGTCTAGAAATGTCCATGGGAGAGCAAGATGAATGCCAAGCCTCCCTGGCCTCAGGAATGTGAAGAAAGAGCACTCACCCCCGAAGGCAGCTTGAGGGAAGGATAGATCCAGAAAATTAACAGCTGGACTCTGGAGTTTTGTTTTGTTTTGTTTTGTTATGTTTGAGGTAATAGAGATGCAGCAGTGTGGGGATAACTTTTCTATTGTTCTTCCATTGCAATTCTTTAGAGTGCCAAATGCATTTTTTAAAAAAATTTCAACCAAAGATTTAAGATTTAGGATACTGTAAACCACGTGTAACTCTGATGATTATTTATCTTCTTACGTTGCAAACACGGGAAAATCGTGGTTTTGTGATGCCTGAAGGTTACACAATTTGAGGAGGTTTCCTTAAGAAAGAAAAAACAAAATTACATACACAACATTAAATGAAGTTATACATTTTTATTTTGAGTGGAAAAAACTAACTACAAAAAGTGAAAATGTTTTAAAAGCTGGCAAATACCATAAACTTCATAAAATTCAGAAAAATGCATATGTAATTATAATTAACTTCCTGGTACAACTCTGTTTTTTCTATTTTTTGGCTGCATACTCTGAAAAATTATACAATATATAATCTTAAATTGAGGCATGTACAGGGACAATTAAAACATATTTTTAAACTACCACTACATTGTACTGAGGTATAATAATTGTGTAAATCAAATTACTCACACAACATCCATTGACTCAATAAGTGTATGTCGATTTGTGTCTTGACTTTTCTGTTTGCTGAATCAGTGGCAATTTTGTGTGCCTTCTTCTCTGGAACCACCAGTCTTTAGCAGAGCAATATACATCAGTATCTTAAAGACACAATGCAATATTTGGGGTGCACACAACATGCAACCCCACCTACAGATGTTTGTGCTGTTGGTAGTAATGCTACAACATTTGCCCTGCCACACAGGAATTCTTGATGCCCCACAGAAAAGAAAATGTGTGGTGCACTTATAATAGCACACTGCATTATCAAAAATAGTTCTGGCAGAGGAAAAGTTTCATTTTGATGAGACTTTGATGAAAACCAAACCTTCCATTCAAAAATTTTACATCTGAACTTTTTGAAAAAATGTTTAATCATGTTTCTCCTCCAACACCCACCTACTCTTTGTGTCAGGCACTCTAAGGCACGTTCATACTGTGGTCCTACTTCCGGTCCTGCACGTTCATTTCACAAACTTGGGTGTATCAGCCTAGTAGGCATCAGAAGTATTCCTGGAAGTCATTCTTTCACCAGAATGGCTAAAAATAACTTAACTATATACAGAAGTGACTGAAAACCACATGAATATATCCCTCTAAACCCAAAATAAATGTACACCCAACTCAATTTCCCCTTGCCAGAACCCAAAATTCCTGTAGCCATTTCAACACCACCCAATTCAAGGAGAGGCACAAAGGGGAGGATTTGGGAGTGGAAAGGGACAATGTCAAGTTTTGGGAGCAAACTTTTCAAAACCGCAGCTATGTGACCACATTGCTAAGTTTTATTTGACTTCACAGTAAAACTGCCTCTGGTTTCAGGGGTCAAACCATGCTCAAAGAGGCTACCTTCTTGCCAATGGTCATTTGCAGACGTCTCAATCATTCAGAGCTGAGGTCTGACCTACTATAAAATAGCCCCTGAAATATTTCTGGTTAGTCAAGTCCCACCCTAACAAATTCCAGTGACACATCCACCTTCTTTCACTGTCCTGAAATTTGATGGTGTTGGAACTACTTACATGAGTGAGTGCTTGAAATGGAGTCTACAAATGTTTGTGATTGGCAAGACCTTGTCATCGTGATGGCATCAGTAATGCAATCTGACGTGCATTGTCCTCCCAAGGTCATTTTGCTTTTTTCTTTGAAGTCCATATACCATAAAAATGGAAAATGAATATTGAGCAGAGAAAGCTTCAGCTTTTACTTTCCATAGGGTTCTTAAGATAGTCACTGTCAGGCAACAGAAATGAAGTATGTTGTATGAGAATGCAACATGTGTAAGCCAGATGTAGTGCAAATAATTGGTAGAAACTGATCAGAAAACCTTCACAAATCGTCCAACTTTTGTCAATTTTGTATCATCATCTGTTAGATGAGAAAGTCAACACCAGCTTATGAAATGACTCTCCAGTGCTGGGAGAGTACAGGAACCCAAAACTGCTGCTCGCCAGACTTACAGGTGCATTTTGGGGTAAACTAAAACAGCATTCACATTATGCAGGATTAAAAGACATATTTCCAGTTGATTATAAGTCCATGTGTTCTGCTCCTAAGTGAGCCAAAATATTCTGGGTTCTAAATGAGAAAAACGGCAGAAAAGCTTGGTGTGATAATATACCACCTTCCCAACAGCAAGTTCCCCAGCCCCAAAGGCCTGGCTCTGATGCTCACTACCATTATCCTGGAGGCTAGGAAGTGCCAGTCATCATTATCCCCCTTTTCTAATTATGGTTTGCCCAGACCCATGGACCAACCAGAGGCAGAAAGGGGAAACTTCTAGGGTGTGAGCATCCCCTGCGGTCTCATGCCTGGACAGAGCAGCTGCTTTCACATATCCTGGTAAAATAGCAGATTTGGATTCTGTTCTTCGTATAGCATTTGGTACAGTAATTAATCTCCAAGAGGCTAAAAGACATGGCATTAAATCTGTGTTAAGGTTATAAAGCTACAACCATGTGGAAAAGTTCAGTGTCCTTACCTTAACATTGACTCTAAGAGCTATCCTGATACATCAAAAGATTTAATTAATTTGATCTTGCATTAGCTAAAGGGGAAAAATGAAGACAACAAAGGATATGGTAAAAAAAAAAAAAGAAAAGGAAAAAAATTTAATTCTCTAAAGTACCCAAATTATACGTATCCTATGAGAACATTGGAAAGATTACCTCTATCAGGATGAGCACCATTTAAAGCATTGTTATAAATTGTTCAAATCCTAGATTGTATATCTATGTTGGAACTGTCAGAAAAGATGTATTAATACATATTTTTGTTCATCAGAGGCATCTTTATATGTAAAAAGAATGGTGGCACTTCTGACATGAGATTTCAGGAAAAAATCTACATTCACTACACCTTATATTTTTTATCCCACTCCTCATTAAACTTCATAAGGAATTTTATATTCTTACCATTTTATACATAAGAAAACTGAAGCCCAGAAAATTGAGCGCATTGCCCAAGGTCACAGAATTCTAACCCAGGTCCATCTTTCTGCCTGCAATGCCCTGTTGATACCATGTTGCCTTCCCCAAGCTCCCAGCAGCCATCCTTGGCCCAATTCAACATAAAGAACTAACCCCTATCTGCTGGGTCTAGTCCTTGCACTTCCTTCTCATGAATAAAGCCCTTTGCCCCATAAGCAGAGCTAAGATTTAAAATTTTAAAGTCCCAGAAGACTATTTCCATGTTAATTTACATGAAAGCACAAATGTCTAATTTTACAAACTTTTTGTGAAGAGAAGTTTTGGTAGAAGTAAGGATCCTGTAGAAATGATTATTCATATCTACCCAGCACCCCTGTAGAAGCCTCTCCCATGCCCAAGTAGTAACATAGTTTAGTCTGCATCACTCACTGTTTTATTCCCTTGCCATAGCAATTCTTCCATGGGCTGGAACAATATCATACAGATTTTGCAGCCACATGCTACACACGGCAGCCTGTGTCCCTTAATAACTGCATGGAGCAGAGCTAGCTGCCCTCCCCTGTCTTAAGCTACCCCATTATCCTGGAATACCCAGTGTAGACTGCTGTGTAAGAAAAAAAAACTTTTTTTGTTGTTAAAGCCATTTTTATTTGGGGGTATATTTGTTATAAAAATTTAGCCTACACTAAATAATTACAAGTATCAGTAAATGTTAATTTTATTCCCACCTCCATTCCTAGATTTTCCCCTTTAGAATGCTTCAAGGTTCCTAGTAATTTTATTGGGGATGCTTTAAAATCATTATGAATCTACAACTATAATAGATGTTATGGTTTAAATGTTCCTGCCAAAACTCATGTTGAAATTTAATTGCCATTATAACAATGTTGAGAGGCCCTACAAGAGGTGATGAGGGCTCTGTCTTCATGAATGAATTAATTTCATTATCTTGGGATTGGGTTAATTATCAGGAGAATCGGTTTGTTATAAAAGTAAATTTGGCCTGATTTCCTCTCTCTGCCTCTCCTGCTCACTTCTACCTCCACCTTTCTGCTGTGAGATGACTGTCACCAGATGCTGGAGCCATGCTATTGAACTTCCCAGCCTGCAGAGCCGTGAACCAAGTAAACTTCTTTTCTTTGTAAATAACTTAGTCTGTGATATTCTGTTAGAGCAGCAGAAAATTGACTAAGAAAATAGATATGTAAAAGTGGCCACTTTTATAAATAACAAAAATAATTTAAATACCAAAATATATACATATTTTAAAAAATAAAAAAATGAAAATAATTAATCATCTTCCTTTTACCAAATTCCTTTCCAGGCATCTAGGGTAAGGTTAGACTTACTAAAGAGCAACCTAATATGGAAAAAAATGAGTACTTTTATTCTCTGATAGCAACCCAATACCTGAACTTAAGGAGAAAAAAATACTCCCCTTCTACTACATAAACATATAAATAGTATCTCTTCCTCCATTTTTACTTCTCTACTGGAGAAGTTCATCAGACTATCCAGTTTATTAGTTGAAAAGCTAAAGCAGAGTTTGGACTCCTGGCTTGTAAGTAATGAGTTTGGGAACTCTAATGTGACTTGTCTTCAGTAATTTGGGCCATATCTGACACTAGCTGCATACTTCCCTGTCATAAATGACCCAGCATAAGTAAACCCAGTTACAGCACCTAACATCTCTTAGCAGATAAATTTGAAAAGACACATTGCGCATATCAGTAGCTTTAAACTTGGAATGCTTTGGATCCCAAAACTGAACTCAAAAGCCAATTTAACCCATAGTACAATGATTTTCCAAACGTGGTTCATGAACCAGCAGCATCAGCATCACCTGAGGCTTGAACCACAGACCTATGGAGTCATCTGGATTGTGGCCAAAGTTGCAATGCAAATGTATTGTCATAATTTACCAAAACACCAGGCCTATGTGATCAAAAGTGAATTACAACAAGCATATATGCCACCCAGATCTTGGTTTCTACTACTATTCTATGATAAAAGGAACCAGCGCCACTTGGAAAAATGGCTCTTTCTAACACTGCACAGGAAATATACAATATGAGCCTGGAACATCTTGTAACATCAGAAAGTAAGGAAGTGCTTTTAAAAATATAGAGATGTGTGGCCGAGTGTGGTGGCTCACACCTGTAATCCCAGCACTTTGGGAGGCCGAGGCAGGCAGATCACAAGGTCAGGAGATCAAGACTATCCTGGCTAACACAGTGAAACCCCGTCTCTACTAAAATTACAAAAAATTGGACAGGTATGGTGGCAGGTGCCTGTAGTCCCAGCTACTCGGGAGGCTGAGGCAGGAGAATGGTGTGAACCCAGGAGGCAGAGCTTGCAGTGAGCCGAAATCACGCCACTGTACTCCAGCCTGGGTAACAGTGCAAGACTCCATCTCAAATAAAAATAAATAAATAAATATATATATATATACACACACACACACACACACACACACATAGACAGAAAGAGAGAGAGAGAGAGGTGTAAAAAAAAAATAGACTAGCTAACTGAAAGAGCTTCTGATGGCCAAGGCAGGAATAATTTGAGCAATAAAATCAAGAAATATAGAATTATATTGAAATGGGGTCTGTATTCTGGTAAATCATGTAAAATCAGGTAAAAAAATCATAGTTTCTTGCTAAAGAAACTTTGCTTTCTATTGCTAGAGTCTATTGCTTGGACTCTTGTTTTCAAGTATCCATAGTATCATAGTCTTTCCCATACTTCTCTTATTTATTTTATTCTCCTTCTCTTGTTTTCATGCTTTCTATATATCTTGTGCCACAGGTCATGTTGAGTGGATTGAGCTCTCATGCAGAGATTGAGAGTTCAGTCTAGTAATAACCCTCTGAGGGATCCTGGATGCCAGACTCAAATTCTGAATGTGATTTCCCATTCAGAGTGCCCTTTTCTGGATTAAAAGCTTTAACATGGCTGGGTGTGGTGGCTCACACCTGTAATCCCAGTCCTCTGGGAGGTGGAGGCAGGCAGATCACCTGAGGTGAGATAATATAGCCCTCCATCTGGCCAACTTTGATCTGGTCCATGTGATAAGGTCATGAATGATTTTGACCCAAGTCCAGGTCCCCAAAATCACAGCCCTTCAGTTGCATCCCACGGGAATCCAGGGTGGGGTATGGGAAGTCAAGACTAAGAATTTGTTGACCCCAAAGCGAGTCACTATGGATGAAGAAAAGAAGTCACCCTCATCCTTCCATGTTCTAGCCCACCCAAAGGCCAACATGGAAGAGGACTAGGTGGAGGTCATAGATCTAGAGGGCGGAAGGGGACACCACAGTGAACCAACCACTCCTCTCGTCTTATTAGACCAAGATGTGACAGCCATAAATGACTAGGAAGAAAGAAGAAGTCCCTGGAAAGAAAATAAAGAAGAAATGTGTCTACTGTCTACTGAGGTCACTTACATATAAGGGAACTGCAAAATACAAACATTACACTCAAAAGACAAATTGCAGCATTAACTACTCATTTAACAAAATGACTAACCACTTAATTTCCTTAAATAAAAAAGTCACCCAGGATATTTTTCAAATGTTAAGATTTGCCAAAGGCTATTTGCACACTACTTTTCAGAAGCACATCAACTTCCCAACGACCCTAGTGTAGACCATGTATGGTAAAAAATACAGGGCTGGAAATGCTGAGTATGTAGAAGTAAGGACTGCTTGACCTTAAGATATTACTTTTATTATTATTTCTAGAGCAACAAAGGACATGCCTTTTGAAAATAAAAAAGTCAGTTCATATCTTTTAAATCAGCACAAGAAGCAACTTTCAGATTTCAGTCTTTGCAAAGAGACTGCCATAGTTTAAAAATCAGCCTGAAAACATTAAGTCTAATGAAAGATCAAAGTTTCTGTGTTCCTTATGAGGATGTCTGTATATGTCCCTGCTTAGACGTTGGGATATATTTGGTTCACTAGTAATTTTTGTTTTGTCAAATCTCTTTTTATTCTCTATTTCTTTCTCTTTTAATCCTTCAGGCACTACATTTCCTTCAATTAAAATTTTAATGACAAGGGCATCTGGTACTTGCCTCCTTCACAAAGAACAAAAATAGTGAGTAGATAATCACACTTCAAATAGATCATCTAAGAAAGAACACTGGAATTCAATGGAGAAGTGACAACAAACACCTAAATCAAGGAAGGAGAGAAAAACAGGACAGTCTGCTTGGCCAGGATCTACTGGGAGCCCAATGTGGGAAAAGGGTAAGTGAGCGACCTTCAGTGGTCCACATTCCTACCGCGGAATCCTGCAATCCTAGCTATGGGGGAGGCTTCAAATCACATAAACCCTGAGACTAACAGGGGGAGCTGCCTGGAGAACACAGGAAGGCATTGCTCCAGAGAGGGGACCCATGCTGGCTCCCACACACCCTGAGCCTTAAGTAGCTACAGCAAAGTGCCATATGGAGATCCAGCCCCCAAAAGACTGAATCCTGCCTGCAAGCCCAACAGCTCTGTATCTCCACCTCCCTAGATCCTCATTGACATTCCCCACCCGTTGCCACTACCTTGGCTGACTGCTGCTGCCAGGGTGGAATTGTGAGCCATTGGCAATGACCCTGCTGCCACCAGCAGAGAAACCACCATGCATGTTTACACACCTCAAGGACAAACTCCCCCACTGCAGCCACCATCACTGCAGGCTGCCATTGCCTATGGCCAAAGAGCAAGTGAAGCACTTGCTCCCCAGGCACCTACAGATAGCTGGGGCCACTGAGAAGAACCCTGCCCTCCCCAGTGGCAGAGTTACATACATAGCCAGCACCTATGCACATCACCAGGAGACCTGAGAACAGGACTGCTAGGCCGGTTTCTGCCTCCCCAGTGCCTGAGCATGCCATCAGGGGCCTGGGGACTGCCCCGCCCAGTCTTCCATCATTGGCACTGAAGCACTCCTTCTGGGGACCTGAGGTCAGGCCTCTCCAACCTGCCACTACCACCATAGTTGACATTGCCTGCACATATCTCCTGCAGGCCTGAGGACTGGCCTGCCCATCCTTTCGCAGCAACTGCTAACACCAGTGTGGACCAATTAGGAGCCATATAATTGTCCTGCCACTTCTACTGCTAATACATGCACTATGCCTGTTGCCCATAGGCTTGAGAATCTGTGTACCCACCTGGCCCTCCACTGCTACTCATGGCACCCAAGCAAGCTGCCTGAAAGCTCAAGAATTGGCAACCTGGACCCACTAACACCTGCACCAGCATATGCCACCCTGGAGCCCAAGGACAGGCATGCTCAGCCAACAACTGCCACCACTGGAACCTGAGGACAAATTCACCTGGCATCCCTGTCCCCAGCAAACCTTCATCAGAGCCTCCACTAACCATTGCACCCTGAGGCACTGAGGAACTCACATATACTATTGACAGTGGTTATAGCCAACAAACTCATACAAAGACTACACTACTGCATGCATCAAAACCAAAGTGCTGTACCAAACCCGTGTCATAGATACATATTCAGGAAAAAGTTCTACCCTACCAAAGCAAATACAAAAAAAATTTTGAAGACATGATTGTCACATCAGATGTGCAGATAGCAAGGTAAAAATACAGGAACTATGAAAAAGCAAGGAAATAAGACACCTCCAAAGAAACAGTAATTCTCCAGCAACAGATTATAATCAAAAAGAAATTTATGAAATTCTGGAAAAATCATTCAAAATAATAACATTGAGCCAAGTGCGGTGGCTCATACCTATAATCCCAGCACATTGAGAGGCCTAGGCAAGAGAACCATTTGAGCCCAGGAATTTGAGACCAGCCTAGGCAACACAGGGAGATCCTGTCTCTACAAAAAAATCAGCCAGGCATGGTGGTGCATGCCTGTGGTCCCAGCTACTTGATAGGCTGAAGTGGAAGGATTGCTTGAGCTTGGGAGGTTGAGGTTAATGTGAGCCATGACTGCCACTGCACCCAGCCTGGGTAACAGAGATCCTGACTCAAAAAAAAATCCAAGTAATAATATTAAAGAAACTCAATACAAGAGAATACAGAAAAATAATACAAAGAAATAAGAAAAATAATTCATAATGAGAAATTTACCAAAGAGATAGATATCATAAAAAGGAACCAAACAGAAAATCTGGAAATGAAGAATTTATTAAATGAAATTAAAAATACATTTGAAACCTTCAACAATAGACTAGATCAAGCAGAAGGAATAACTTGACCTAAAGACAGGTCTTTCTGAAATAACCAAGTCAGACAAAAATAAAGAAAAAAGGATTTAAAAATGTACAAAGTCTAAATGACATATGAGAGACCATAAAGCTACCAAATATTCAAATGTTCAGTGTCCCAGAAGGTGAAAAGAAAACAAAAGAGTTAGATAACCTGTGGAACTAAATAATAAAAATTCCCAAGTCTACTAACAAATTTAGACATCCAGATACAGGATGCTAAGAGATCCCCAAACAGATACAATTCAAAAAGATCTTCTGCAAGACACATTATGGTCAAACTGTCAAAAGTCAAAGACAAAGAAAGAATTCTAAAAAGAGCAAAAGAAAAGCATGTAGCCACCTATAAGGGAACCCCCACCTGACCAACAGCAGATTTCTCCACAGAAACCTTACAGGTCAGAAGAAAATGGGATTATGTATTGAAGTGTTGAAAGAAAAAACTTTCAGCCAAGGCTACTACACCCAGCAAGGTTAGCCCTTATAACTAAAAGAAAAATTAAGTCTTTTCCGACAAATAAGAACAGATAATTCACCACCACTAGACTGGGTCTACAAGAAATGCTAAGGGAGTCCTACATCTGGAAGCGAAAAGACGATATATAACATCATGAAAACACACAAAAGTACAAAATTCACTGGTAGAGCAAACACACAAATAGGGAAAAGAAGGGACTCAAATGTTACCACTACAGAAAACCAGTAAACTGCAATGATAAACAAAAGAGAAAGAAGCAAAGAATATACAAAGCAACCAGGAAGCCATTAATAAAATGACCGGAAATAGCCCTCACATGCCAATAATATCTTTGAATGTAAATGGATTGAACTTTCACTTAAATAATACAGACTATCTAAATGGATTTCTTTCAGTGACCCAACTACACGCTGCCTACAAGAAACCACCTCACCTGGGGGGGAAGAAAAAACAAACAACAACAAAAAAACATAGACTGAAAGAAAGGGGGTGGAAAAAAAATTCCATATAAATGGAAACCAAAAGAGAATGGGAGTAATTATACTTGCATCAGATAAAACAGGCTTCACATCAAAAAAAAAAAAAAAAGTAGGAAGAAGATGCACTTAACACCAGAATACCCAGATACGTAAAGCAAATATTAGTAGATCTAAAAAGAGACACAGACTTTAATACAATAATAGTTGGGGGCTTTAACACCCCACTTTTAGCATGAGACAGATCATCTAGACAGAAATTCAAAAGAAACATTGGATTTAAACAGCACATTAGACCAAATGGACCTAATAGACATTTACAGAACATTTTATCCAACAGCTACAGAATATATAATTTTTCTCATCAGTATGTGAAACATTCTCCAGGACAGACCATATGTTAGGACACAGAACAAGTCTTCACAAATTTTTAAAACTTAAAGAAAATACTTGAAATCAGGCCCAGCACAGTGGCTTAAGCCTGTAATCCCAGCACTTTGGGAGGCTGAGGTGGGCAGATCACAAGGTTAGGAGATCGAGACCATCCTGGCTAACATGGTGAAATCTTGTCTCTACTAAAAATGCCAAAAAATTAGCTGAGTGTGGTAGTGGGCACCTGTAGTCCCAGCTACTCGTCTCTACTAAAAATACCAAAAAATTAGCTGGGTGTGGTAGTGGGTGCCTGTAGTCCCAGCTACTCAGGACGCTGAGGCAGGAGAATGGTGTGAACCCAGGAGGCGCAGCTTGCAGTGAACCGAGATGGTGCCACTGCACTCCAGCCTGGGTGACAGAGTACTCAAAAAAAAAAAAAAGAAAGAAAGAAAATAATATCAAGTATTTTCTCAGACCACAATGGGATAAACCCAGAAATCAACAAAAAGAGGAACTCTGGAAACTGTAAAAATATATAGAAATTAAACATGCTCCTTAATGACCATTAGGTCAAGGAAGAAATTAAGGAGGAAGTAAAAAACATTTACTGAAACACAAAATACCAAAACCTATGGAATACAGCAAAAGCAGTGCTAAGAAGAAAGTTTATAGCAATAAATGCCTATATTTAAAAAGCAGAAAAATAATAAATAATCTAATGATGCACCATAAGAAGCTAGAAAAACAACAAATCAAGCAAAAAATAAGTAGAATGAGAGAAATAATAAAAATGACAGCTGGGGAATGGGGACAAGATGGCCAACTAGAAGCAGCCACTACAGGAAGCTTCCATCAAAATGAACTATAGCATGTAAATCCTGCCCAGCAACTGACATATCCAGATTCTGTCATTAGAACTGACTAGGTAGTTGGTGTGACCCACAGAGAGGAAAGAAGAGCAATGTGATGAGGCAGCCCACTTGAGGGCCACATGGGGCCGGGTAGCCCCCATCCGCTAGCCAAGGGAGGCAGTGAGTGAGCATACTGCCCAGCCTGGGAAACTGTGCTTTTTCCATGGAACTGTGCAACCCATGGATTGGAAGATCCCACTTGTGAACCCATGCCACTGGGCCTAGGGTCCCACCCCTGGAGCTGCACAGATTCTCAACAGCCTCTCAGCTAGAATCAGCTTAAGCCTGCTGAGCTCCCAGTGGGGAGGGGTGACCAGCAACACAGCTGCATCTGCCTGCTGTCTAAGCCATTTGAGCTCCTTGGGGAAGAGGCAGCAGCCAGCACTGGGACAGATAGTTGCCTAAGACACTATGCTCCCTGGGAAGGGGAAGGGCGGCAGCCTTTTCTAAGCTTCAGGCTGTATTTTTCCCCTGCTGGAGCCAGGGAGGCTGGACAACTTGTTCCCAAGAGGTGTCCCCCACAGCCCAACACACCAGCTGTGGCAAACTGCAACCAGAGTGCCTCTACAGGCCTGCCCTGACCCATTCCTCCTCACTGGGCGGGGCCTCCCCTCACAAACTCCAACAACTTCAGCCAGGGGCTCAGAGACGGAACCCTGATCTTTCTGGGCCTGAGCCCCTAGGGGGAGGGGTGTCCACAGTCTCTGGACCAGCAGACTTAGCCTTTCCTCCTGGTAGTTCTAAGGAATCCAGGCAGCCCAGATGAGTGGGTTTTTCCCCCAACAAAGCACAAATTGGATAAAGAGTCAAGACCCATCAGTATGCTGTATTTAGGAGACCCATCTCATGTGCAAAGACACACATAGGCTCAAAATAAAGGGATGAAGGAAAATTTACCAAGCAAATGGAAAGCAAGAAAAAGCAGGGGTTGCAATCCTAGTCTCTGACAAAACAGATTTTAAACCAACAAAGACCAAAAAAGACAAGAATGGCATTACCTAACAATAAAGGGATGAATTCAACAAGAAGAGCTAACTATCCTAAATATATATGCACCCAATACAGGAGCACTCAGATTCATAAAACAAGTTCTTAGAGACCTACAAAGAGATTTAGACTCCCACACAATAATAGTGAGAGGCTTTAACATGCCCCTGTCAATATCAGACAAATCAATGAGACAGAAGATTAACAAGGATATTCACGACTTGAACTCAGCTCTGCATCAAGTGGACCTAATAGACATCTGCAGAACTCTCCACCCCAAATCCACAGAATATACATTCTTCTCAGTGCCATATGGCACTTATTATAAAATGGACCACATCATTGGCAATAAAATACTTCTCAGCAAATGCAAAAGAATGGAAATCATAACAAACAGTCTCTCAGACCACAGTGCAATCAAATTAGAACTCAAGATTAAGAAACTTACTCAAAACCACATAATTACATGGAAACTGAGCAACTTACTCCTAAATGACTCTTGGCTAAATAATGAAATTAAGGCAGAAACCAAGAAGTTCTTTGAAACCAATGAGAACAAAGAGACAATGTACCAGAGTCTCTCAGATACAGCTAAAGCAGTGTAAAGAGGGAAATTTATGACACTAAATGCCCACATCAGAAAGCTAGAAAGATCTCAAATCAACACCTTAACATCACAATTAAAAGAGCTAGAGAAGCAAGAGCAAACTAATCCAAAAGCTAGCAGAAGACAAGAAATAACTAAGAGTAGAGCAGAGTTGAAGGAGATAGACATAAAAAACCCTCCAAAAAATCAATGAATCCAGGAGCTGTTTCTTTGAAAAAATTAACAAAATAGATGGACAACTAGCTAGATTAATAAAGAAGAAAAGAAAGAAGAATCAAATAGACACAATAAAAAATGATAAAGGGGAGGCCGGGTGCTGTGGCTTATGCCTGTAATCCCAGCACTTTGGGAGGCCAAGGCGGGCAGATCACGAGGTCAGGAGATCGAGACCACAGTGAAACCCCATCTCTACTAAAAATACAAAAAAATTAGCCCAGCATGGTGGCAGGCGCCTGTAGTCCCAGCTACTCAGGAGGCTGAGGCAGGAGAATGGTGTGAACCCGGGAGGTAGAGCTTTCAGTGAGCCGAGATGGTGCCACTGCACTCCAGCCTGGGCGACAGAGAAAGACTCCATCTAAAAAAAAAAAAAAAAGATAAAGGGGTTCCACAATAGGCGACTTAGAAGCAGAGGCTCTTTTGCCTATACCTACTGTAACTTCTCCACCTATGGACCCTAAAGGCTACTGCTGCTACTACGGGGCCATACAGTTACTGTCTCAGCTCTGGGATGCAATTAAAAAACAGTCAAATGGAAAAACAGTGCTGTAGTCATCTTATAATATACCCCATGTCAACAATGTATACATTCCTGCTAGGTGCATATTCATTGCTTTAAGCTCAAGTCACATATTACTGGTGAAGTATACTGCCAATGAAGAAAACAAGTATGATTATCTTCCAACTACTGTGAATGTGTGCTCAGAACTGGTGAAGCTAGTTTTCTGTGTGCTTGTGCCATTCTGTGTCATAAAGAAAGGCCATGGCTGTTGTCTTCTCAAATTTTAGAATTATAACAACAGCTCTTCTATTCAGGATAGTGCTGAAGAGGCATCTAAACTGGATCCAGTGGGCTTCCTTCCTGATTTTATTTTTGTCTATTTTGGCCTTGACTGCTGGGACTAAAACTTTACAGCACAACTTGGCAGGACATGGATTTCATCATGATGCCTTCTTCAGCCCATCCAATTCCTGCCTTCTTTTCAGAATTGAGTGTCCCAGAAAAGACAATTGTACAACAAAGGAATGGACTTTTCCTGAAGCTAAATGGAACACCACAGTCAAGGTTTTCAGTCACGTCCATCTTGGCATGGGCCATGTTCTTATTATAGTCCAGTGTTTTATTTCTTCGATGGCTAATATCTATAATGAAAATATATTGAAGGAAGGGAACCAGCTCACTGAAACCATCTTCATACAGAACAGCAAACTCTGTTTCTTTGGCATTCTGTTTAATGGGCTGACTCTGGGCCTTCAGAGGAGTAACTGTGATCAGATTAAGAACTGTGGAATTTTTTATGGCCACAATGCATTTTCAGTAGCCCTTATTTTTGTAACTGCATTCCAGGGCCTTTCAGTGGTTTTCACTCTGAAGTTCCTGGACAACATGTTCCATGTCTTAAGGGCCCAGGTTACCACTGTCATTATCACAACAGTGTCTGTCCTGGTCTTTGACTTCAGGCCCTCCCTGGAATTTTTCTTGGAAGCCCCATCAGTCCTTGTCTCTATATTTATTTATATTGCCAGCAAGCCTCAAGGTCCAGAATACACACCTAGGCAAGAAAGGATCCGAGATCTAAGTGGCAATCTTTGAGAGAGTTCCAGTGGGGATGGAGAAGAACTAGAAAGACTTGCCAAACCCAAGAGTGATGAATCAGATGAAGATACTTTCTAACTGGTACCCAAATAGTTGGCAGCTTTCTCGAACCTTATTTTCACATTTTCAGTGTTTGCAATATTTATCTTTTCACTTTGATAAAGCAGAAATGTTTCTAAATCATAATATTATTTGCATATATCTAGCTACTCCCTAAATGGTTACATCCAAGGCTTAGAGTACTTAAAGGCTAAGAAATTCTAAAGAACTGATATATGAGTAACAATATGAAGAATTCATTAACATCTCAGTACTTGATAAATCAGCAAGATATATTTGCAGATTATTTTCCTTGGCCTTCAAGCTTCCAAAAAACTTGTAATAATCATGTCAGCTGTACCTTATATATACACATAGAGATCAATTTGCCAGATATTCACAATTACGTAGTTCTGGTTCACATGCCAAAGTCTTCCCTTTTTTAACATTATAAATATATAGGTTGTCTCTTGAATTTTGAGGCCCTAGAGATAGTCATTTTGAAAGTAAAGAGCAATGGGATCCTTTCTAAAAATGTTGCTTGAAGGACCTAAATACCTGGCCATACCATAGATTTGGGATGATGCAGTCAGTGCTAAATATTTTGCTGAAGAAGCAGTTTCTCAGACACAAAAATCTCAGAATTTTAATTTTTAGAAATTCATGGGAAATTTGATTTTTGCAATAATATTTTGATGTTTTAAATGTTGATTCCCTAGTCACCATAGTTACCACTTGTACTTTAAGTCATTTAAACGAGCCATGATGGGACATTTTTAGTTTGAGTATTACAAAATCTTGATGTCATTACTCCTGAATTATTACATTTTGGAGAATAAGAGGGCATTTTATTTTATTAGTTGCTAATTCAAGTTGTGACTATTGTATATCATTCCAAGAGTTGAGATGCTGGCTTCAGAATCATACCAGATTGTCAGTAAAGCTGATACCTAGGAGCTTTTAAAGGGATCCTTTCAAAAGGATCACTTAGCAAACATATGTTGGCTTTTACTGATATATGAATATTATTACTCTAAAAATAGAAAGACCAGTAATATATAAGTCACTTTACAGTGCTACTTCACACTTATAAGTGCATGGTATTTTTCATGGTATTTGCATGCAGCCAGTTAACTCTCATAGATAGAGAAGTCAGGTGATAGATGATTTTTAAAATGAGCAGACAAAAGTGACTTGCTCAGGGTCGTGCAGCTGGGTGATGATAGAAGAGTGGGCTTGAACTGGCAGGCCTGTATGTTTACAGACTACCATACTGTAAATATGAGCTTTATGGTGTCATTCTCAGAAACGTATACATTTCTTCTCTCCTTTCTCTTAAGTTTCATGCAGATGAATATAAGGTAATACTGTTAAATAATTCATTTGTGATATCCACAATAATATGATTGGCAAGAATTGGTGGAAATTTGTAATTAAAATAATTATTTTTTTAAAATGATAAAGGGGATATCATAGCTGACCCCACAGAAATACAAACTACCACCAGAGAACATTACAAACACCTTTATGCAAATAAACTAGAAAATCTAGAAGAAATTGATATATTCCTGAACACATACACCCTCCCAAGACTAAACCAGGAAGAATTCCAACCCCTGAAGAGACCAATAAAAGTTCTGAAATTGAGGCAGTAATTAATACCTAACAACCAAAAAAAACCCAGGATCAGACAGGTTCACAGCTGAAAAAACATCAATATGTCAAACGAGTACATACATCCCATGTTTATGGCAGCAGTATTCACAATAGCAAAGATATAGAATCAACGGATAGGAGTTCATCAATGGATAAATGGGTAAAGAAAATGTAGTACATATACACACAATGGAATGCTATTTGACCATAAAAACTGAAATCATGTCATTTGCAGCAACATGGATGGAACCAGAGATCATTATGTTAAGGAAAATAATGCAGGTACAGAAAGACAAATATTGTATGTTCTCACTCATATGTGGGAGCGAAAAATGTTGATCTCATGGAGGTAGAGAATAGAACGATAGTATCCAGAGGCTGGGAAGTGTGTATGGCGGGGGGGGGGCGGGGTAAAGAGAGATTGATTAATGGCTACAAACATAAAGTTAGATAGAAGGAATAAGTTCTAACGTTTAGTAGCAAAGTTGGGTGTCTGTAGTTTATACCAATATGTTGTATATTTTTAAATAGCTAGAAGAAAAGACTTGAAATGTTTCCAATACATAGAAATGATAACTACTCAAGATGATAAATAGCTCCAATACCCTGGCTTGATTATGACACAATCTATGCATGTGACAGAATATCACATGTGCCCTATAAATATATAAAATGTTACGTATCAATAGAAAATTCATTATAAAAATAAAAGAAACATGTTGTAATAGCATGTTCTCAGCAACAACAAAAAAGAACAGGGAAAGAACTCTGCAACTGCCTTTTATACTATCCTTTGATAATCCTGCTAATTTTATTTATCTAGTTATTTTGATGTTAATTCTTAACGAGCATTAAAATTGTGTCTACTTTAATGTGGAATTTCATGTTTGTCAGAATATGTTTTGCCTAATGGTTTGAAAGAGAGAGTAAGTCTGAAAACCAAAGGACAGAAAAGGAAGAATAAAGTGATTTTAAAACAATTTTGAATTGGTGTTAAGAAGTAGTAAAGGCAAAAGAAAAGCCATTCATAAAAGCTTGGATAAATTAAAAAGTCATCAAAACAGCCTACTTTGCCTGGGATGGAGAGGGCTCCTAGGATGAGGGACATACAGTGCTGAAGCCAGGATAGTCTGGGGCAAGCAGGGATGACTGGGCATCCTGGAGAGAGCCTGAGGTGTTATGGAATGCATGCTATGTGCACCTTATTACTGCCTAAACCCGGAGTGTTCTGAATTCTGAAACCCATGTGTCCATAAGAGGTCTGAATACACACATACTGTCTCTGGAAGGGACAAAAGCACTGGCCACAGCATCTGGGAAAGAAATGGGTGGCTAGAAAACAGGGACAGGAGAGAGAGTTTTTCACTGCAAATTATTTGCATCTTTATAAATACTGAAATTATTGGGGGGAAATGTGGTCAGCATTAATTTGGGGTCTCTATGCATCTGAAACAATTAAGTTTCCTGGTTGTTTATAAAATCAGTGATTTCCAGTACCACTTCAAATTACTCCCTTACTCTTTTTTGGCCATGTGTACTATTACTATGGACTGAATTCTTCCCCCAACAAATTTATATACTGAAATCCTGAGCTCCAATTTGATGGTATTTAGAGGTAAAGCCTTTGGGAGATAATTAGGTTATATGAGGTAATGAGGGTGGGTCCCTTATGATGGGATTAATGTCCCTATAAGAAGAGACACTAGAGATCTTACTGTCTTCTTCTCTGCCCTCTCTTCTCCTCTCTACTCCTCTCTTCTCTTCTCCTCTTCTCTCTCTCTGTCATTCTGCCATATGTGGACGTATCAAGAAGGCAGCCATCTGCAGGCCAGAAAGAGAGAGCCTTCACCAGAAACTGCATCACCCAGCACATTGATCTTGAACTTCCCTGTCTCCAGAACTGTGAGAAAATAAACTGTCATTGAAACCAAAAGAATTATATTTTCACTAATTGACTTTTAACTTTGCTTAATGATATTTGACGCATGACATATTGATCAGGATATTTCATTTTGTGTATAGGACACCATATGTGTAGGATACCAAGTAAGACTAAGGCCTTACTTTGGTCCCTGGCCTCAAGAAGCTCACACCAATGATGAAGAAAGTGAATGTATGGAGGGTGGGGTGGAGAATAAAAGATATCAAAGGAAAAACTTTCATTATAGCATCACTTTTAATAGTCAAGTTTGAAAACAACCTCAATTTGGAAAATAATTATGTAATAAATAATTATGTAATAAATACAAATATAATTACTAATAAGTCATAGCATTACACATGGTAAATCATTGTGTAGCCATTTATATTTGGTTTATGAGGAATTTTATATGCTATAGAAATTTTTACGTTGTAATATTAAGTAAAAAACTGGAACACGAAATTATATGTGCAGTATAGTAACAGCTATCTTTAAAAAATAGGAAAAACAGTGTAGTTGTCTTTGGGTGGCAGAGTTATGGATGACTTCTTTCTACTTTTCTATATTTTTTGATGACCACTATTTTTACTATAGCAACACCTAATGAGACACTATTTTAAGCATTGTATACATTTAACTTACTTAATTTCTCAAAACCCCTTTGAGTTAGGTATGTTGTTATCTCTGCTTTGTAGAAAAGTGAAGAGCAGACTTAGAGTAAATTTCCCATCACACAGCTATTAGGTTGTGTAGCCAGGATTTGAATTCAATCTGGCTGCAAGGCTATATGTGTCCTATAATAAACATGTATTAGTTCTTATTACTGGAAGCCTTCTAATACTTTTTAAAAGGAAGTACACACAATTTGCCACAGGAATTCAAAGGAAGAAGCCCTGCATCCTGGGAATTAGGGAAATCTTAGGAGAAAGGTTGGGTGAGATTTAAACGTGCATTAATTGAAGGAAGGGCATGTCAGATAATGGAACGGCAGGAGCTAAAACAGTCAAATTTAACATTGATGGCCTGCAAACGATGAAGATACATTGTTTTTGTGCCTGTCGTTTACGTTATTTGGTGTCTTTAATCATTCTGTGTCTCCTGGGAGTGCCTATTTTGCTCCTGCACAGAGCTTGCTTTTCCCCCAAAATCCAATACCGCTTCAGAAAATGTCAGAACCAAAAGGTGTAATCTTGGACAACCTCCCATTCAGAGCAAGGACCCCTTTATACAATTCTTAACAAAAAGCTCCTCTATGTCACTAAAGAGCCCATTTCATTTTTAGAAAACTGTAAATCGTTAGAAAATTCTTCTTTATATACGGGCTTAAATCTAATGCTCCAAAACTTTTAACATTGGTCTGGTTTGTCCCCAGAGGTATTCAAAGTAACACTAAGCACTCCTTAGTTCCTGGGCCCTCAGTTATCAGACTCATCTTGATCTTTTCTTCCCCATGATACAAATCGTAGTTTCTGTCTGCAATTTTCCATGGGACTTGATGCTCAGATCCTTCCCATCATCACTCATTCTTTTCAGGAAACACTGCAGTTTTAGAATGATCCATTTAACATGTTGACTCAAAATTGAACAAGGACCCTCATATGCAGAGAATCGTGAAATAACTACCTATCATGATCTGGGCCCCATCTATTAATGCAGCTTGACTTAGAAGCCTCTTTATATTATTGCCTCTTGTAAGATGTCATCAACCGAAACTACTGTATTTGTTTTTCTTTTTTTTTTTTGAGACGGAGTCTCTCACTGTCACCGGGGCTGGAGTGCAATGGTGCGATCTCAGCTCACTGCAACCTCTGCCTCCTGGGTTCCAGCGATTCTCCTGCCTCAGCCTTCTGAGTAGTTGGGATTACAGGTGCACACCACCATGCCCAGATAATTTGTGTGTGTGTGTGTGTGTGTGTGTGTGTGTTTTTAGTAGAGACAGGGTTTCACTAAGTTGGCCAGGCTAGTCTCGAACTCCCGACCCCATGATCCACCCTCCTCTGCCTCCCAAAGTGCGATTACAGGCATGAGCCACCACACCTGGCCAGATCTTTTTAACATATATCTGTGTGACACTAGGTATTCTTAAATATAGATTTTATTATTTATTCTGCTCAAGAAGGAAGAATATGATCCTGGCGTTTGGATGAAAAAGAAATCCAATAATGGAATTTGACAGTTTTCACTTCTCAGAGTAGGCCATACACTAAATCACTGGGTTTTGGACATTGAGAAGAAAACAGGGAGGTTGTGTCATGACTTTGCAGATCCAGAGGTTAAAGCGTTTTTATTTTCTGGGGATATATGGGAGAGATTTTTTTTAAAATCTGCCTTTCCCTTGCAGGATAGAAGAAAGACACTAGTTTCCACCAAGGGCCTACTGAGAGCACTGTAATATCTCATATTTTGTGAGGGGCAGCATTTGCTCCAAGTGTTGTGTGTGGGCCCTGGACAGGTGTTCATCTCTGACGACATTGTCACTGATTCAGGCAAAATTAGAGGAAAGATAAGAACAACGACTTTTATGAAAAAGCCCTTGGCCGGGTGCAGTGGTTCATGCCTGTAATCCCAGCACTTTGGGAGGCAGAGGCAGGTGGATCACAATGCCAGGAGATCAAGACCATCCTGACTAACACAGTGAAACCCCGTCTCTACTGAAAATACAAAAAAAATAGCCAGGTGTGGTGGTGGGTGCTTGTAGTCCCAGCTACTCGGGAGGCTGATGCAGGAGAATGACCTGAACCTGGGAGGCAGAGGTTGCAGTGAGCCGAGATTGTGCCACTGCACTCCAGGCTGGGCGACAGAGAGAGACTCTGTCTCAAAGAGAAAAAAAAGAAAAAAGAAAAAGTCCTCTACCTTGTTTGGTTGACAAAGCCTTGTACTAGTCATTTCCTGCTTTCTTTTCTGTGCCTTCCTGTGACACTGGAGTTTCAGCAGAATTTCCCTGAGATGTAACAAACATCCAGTCTCATATTACTCAATTAGCTTGGGCTAAACTTAAATGTAAAGCACTGTTCTGCCTTGTCCAGGATTATTCTGTTTTATTTCACCTGCCATTAAGAGGACTGCCATGGCAGGCTTTGAGGGGGACTCTCACATGATATGGCAAAGACCAGCTGAACATAGTGTTCACAAAATACTCTGTTTCTCTTTCTTTATTGGCATACAAATACACTGTATTTCCCAGTTCCCCTTCTATTAGGGGTGGGCGGGTAGTTGAGATCTCCTAGGCTGTGGCTAGAAGGCTAAGGCTTTTAAGAAGTAGGCATGTCCCCTGCATGCTCTCAATCTCCTTCCACTGGCAGGAGGCAGTGAGGCCCTAGGGGATCACTGAGCCACAAAATGGAAGGTTTGGTCTTTGAACCACCTTCTGGAAGACAGCCACCTACCAACCTGAAACATGTCTCTTGGTTTGTTGTCTGGATGAGAAATCAACTTCTATTATGCTTGGGCCATTGTTATATTTTGGGTTCTAACTGTTACAGCAGCTGGTGACATATTTAGGTTGGTGCAAAAGCAACTGCAGTTTTTGCTATTACTTTTAATGGCAAAAACCGCAATTACTTTTGCACCAACCTAATACGCATAATCTTGACCTTTTCATTCTGTTAAACTGGTTCAGTTTAAGCTATTCTCTCTCTGCGCCATATTTCCTTGGAAAAGCAGCCTCTTTTACGGCCTGAGCCTTCAGTCTTTCTCTCATCTTTCTCAATTTTGAATTGACACTGTCTCCTCACAGTCATCTGAATTCAGTATATACACGTTGGATAAGAACTTGTCCAGAGATAGTCCCCAACTAGTTTTTCCTTTCTCGGTCCTGGGTGGCAAAGCTGAACCATGGCGCTGAGCCAGCATACTTCCTGTGCCTGCCTCTTTACTTATGTATGTTGTTTCTCAGAAGCAAATAAAGTTACATATAAGACAGGGCTAAAAAATGTAAAAGCACTAGAGCAGCAGTTTACAGATGCCAGTTCACAGACCTGAACTGAGCTGTCTTCGTCAGAATTGCCTGGGAAGAATTTTTGAAAATAGAGATTCATGGCCCTCACACTCAGATATTTCGATTTCATGTTTCTGAGGGAGGTGACCAGGAATCTGATTTTCGAAGTATCTTCATGACTCCGATGCATAACCACTGTCCTAGACAATATCTTGTCAGGGTCAGCATTAGTGCTAGCAAATATTAACAGTGAAGCATCCCATGATGGCCAGCAAAGCATAGTGGGTAAGAGCTAGGAATCTGAAGTCAGACTTGAGTCTGAGTCCAGGTACCATCACTAATAAGCTGTGACTTTGATAAACTTACTTAATGTCTCTGAATCTCAGTTTTCTCATCTGGTACCTGGACTTAAAAATGCACAATAACAAACTTAAATGAAATAGTGACTGTAAAGTCCCTGGCTTAGAGAAAAGAAGAGCTAAATAAATAATAGGGGTGTGTGTGTGCATGTGTGTGTGTGTGTGTGTGTGTGTGTGTGTGAAAGAGAGAGAGAGAGAGAAGTTCATTTACAGAGATGACAGTTGTAACGACTTCCATACTGGGTAAGAACAGCATTGGAAGAACACTGCATGTTTAGATCTTCCTCCCACAGATCACATTACCCCTCATAAACTACTCTTGGGGGCTGGTTTTGCTGCTCCCACCACTACTGGAAGTAACCACCACAGGGAGTGATTTTGCCCCTGTCTGATCTTTTGAATCTAACCACAATTTGGGTTTCCCCTCCCTCCTTCTTTAAGGAAAAACAAAGTGGAACCAGGCCCAATAGTCTGATGCACGAGTCCAGCCCTTGTACACAAGGAGCATAGGGCAATCTCAGCACCCCCTGAGTACAAAGCAGGTCCCATTCAGGGAAGCTGGCCTCCTGCTCTCTGCTGACCCCAACACTGGGTGCCCTGGCTTCCTAGCTGCTGGAAAAAGCTCTTTTCACATCACCCAGGACCTCCAACAGGCCTCCTCCCTCTGGCCCCTCTCCTCCAGCTCCGGGATGCAGGCCCTTTGACTGAAGATGTAAGAGCTGGCTTGACCCCTCTCTGTCACTTGCCTCCTGTACAATCCTGGACTCGTCACTTAATCTCTCAGAGCTTGTCTCCTGATCTGTAGACTCATCAGTTTCACAGGGTTTTCATGAGGATTAAGTAAGCTAATACACATGAACATGTCTTGCAACTGGAAAGCGCCATGTGAGTGTAATGTATTAATGCTAGCATCAGTTAGCATGTAGCAGGAGGACACAAACCCCACCGCAGCATCACATCCAGTATACTCTGCTTTTCTAATGAACTAGTATCCTACTTCCTGTTTCTTCAAGGCAACTTGATGAAAACCAAAGGATTATTCTGCTTTAGCTTAGTTCACTTTCCCAAGTTAGAGTAAAGAATGTTTGTAAACCCTCAGAAAGCCCCATTGTGTCACATCTGTCCCAACTGTCCATTGATTCTTCACAAATTCACAGTGAACTGAGGAAGCTGGATTTTACTACAGGAAGGTCTATGCTCAGGGTAAGGGAATCTTTGGGTTAGAAAAGTGATCCTAGAAGACACTACTAGGAATTGCCAAAGGACTTTTAAGAATTAAGGAAGAAAAATTAATTTAGGTTCTGGGTCAATGAAGGACTGACACAAAAATCAGAAGCTTTTACTTCCAGAACTGCCATAAGCTCGTGGGGAAAAGACTTCACCATGCCTCAGTTTCTTTGCCTCGAAAATGGAGGTAACAATCTGCCCTCCCACTACTCCATAGAGTTTTTAGGGGGGTAATATAAAATAATTACAATACAAAAATAATGTTGAGTACCTACTGTATGCCAGACACTGTTTTCAGTAGTTTATGCTTAAATCTTCGGAACAAACTCATGTGGTCAGCACTATTACCCCATTTTATAGCTGGGGTAAACCAGCTATAAGGAAACCCATAAAGGAACAATAGCTTTCAAAGTGCTTATTGATGATTATCATGATTAAATATAAATGTTCAAGGGGAAGGGCATAGGACTCACACTTGTAATCCCGGCACTTTGGGGGATCGAGGTGGGAGGATCACTTGAGCCCAGGAATTCGAGACCAGCCTGAACAACATGGCGAAATCCTGTCTCTACCAAAAATGGAAAAAATAGCTGGGCATGGTGGCACACGCTTGTAGTCCCAGCTACTCGGAAGGCTGAGGCGGGAGGATGGTTTGAGCCCAGGAGGCATAGGTTACAGTGAGCTGAGATTGCACCACTGCACTCCAGCCTAGGCCACACAGCAAGACTGTCTCAAAACTAAATAAATAAATACATTTCAGGCAGTATATTTCTGCCTCGTGGCACCCTATGAAGACATGGGCTTTTACTAACCAGATGATAGAGACTGTCAAGTGAGATGAAGTTTTCTGGGTTCCCCTTAGAGCAAGACCCTTCACAGTAGCACATGTTAAACATGACTGCTCCAAAAGGCGGACATCCATGGGTTAAGGTAAAGGACTCTAGGTGTCATCAAACTAGAATGGGGTGCGATGGATGGATCCTCGTCCATTTCATGGAGGACAGTAGGAGTCAGAACACAAGGTGACCTCCTCTATTCTTTTGTTGATTTCCCCTTCTCCACCCTGCCCAGGTCACGAATACCCTCCTCCCTAATTCTCTTTCTCCCAGGAATACTGTTTCTCTTCTTCCAGCTGCTAAGGAAAGGGGGGTAGACAAAACTCTGCATTACATCATGGAGATGGCTGTTTAATTTGAGATGAGTGTTACATTACTCATTGCTCTGAGCCCCCTTTGATCCACCAACATTTGCTTCTTTTATCCCCATGTAGTGAGTACATTAGTGCCTGAATGCTGCGTGGTCTCGTTGTCTTTTAGATGCTGTCAGAGATTATTTACTCAGGAAAACAGATGAATATCTTGTTTAATGTCAAAATAATTACTATTTGGCTGGCCTGATAGTTTATTTATGCTTTCAATATTTTTATGTTTACATCAAAAGAGCATTGCTAAAATTGTATTTTGCCATTAAAGTAAACAGGATATGACAATTTTTTTAAACCTAATTTTTCTGTTTGATGAGTTTGTTCATTGAAATGGTTAGAAGATAACAGAACCAAGTGGAAATGGTCACTCGAGTTGAAATATGCAGCTTTATGTTTCTTATTTGTATAACATCTTGAAAGAGGCAGTAAACGAAGCTTTAAGCGAGGGGCATTAAAATGCAGTGGTTAAGAACATAGACTGTAGCCCCAATTTCAAATCCCCGCTCTGCAGTCTTCATCTAGTTTTTCAACCTGTCTGTGCCTTGGTTTCCCCATCAGCAAAATAAATACGATTATTGTAAGAGTTGAAGGAGTTCATATACATAAATGTCCTGGCATATGCAAATACTGCTTAATATAAATAAACATAAGTTTTACAGTCATTCCGTGAGTGTGAAATGGGGAAAGGGAGTCCCTATAATTTTATAAGAGACTTGACCTAGAGTGAATCTCTGTGAGCCACCACCTTCCGGTATCTGGCCCAGTGGCCACTTTGCCTCCATTTTGTAAAGCAAGTAGCCTTTAAATTCCAAAGCCCTGTCCTGACACTGGACAGATCTTCCTGTTTCTTGGCTGAGCTTATCTGGAAAGGTGTTAAAAAGCCAGGTTTACTTGGCAATAATGTGCCCACTGTTTCTCTTTTTGGGGGACTCTCTATAAGATAAGTTTATCTACCCAGACAGGTTTCTCTAGCCATAAACCTGTATTCATTTTCATTCAGCAGCTTTTATTTCAACTCTTTTGTTTACCGAAGAAGCTTAAGGGAGGAAAAGCCCTCCCGGCAGGTTACAACCACTATGGCACTTGGAAAGAGACACAGGATGAGGATTCTGCAACATAACCTTGCTGGGAGCTCTTCTGGTTATTTTGGCTTTGCTTTTGTGTCATATGTTACTTCTTTATTCTTCATATGACTGCAACTTTCTATTAAAATAAGCACATATAATTAGATACTAATTCATTAATTCACCCAAACCAGGTTGTTTCTATTTGCTTCTCAGCTGGGTGATAAATGTATTGGTTTAGCCTCAGGTTTGCGTTCTCAAATTCAAGTTCTTTTCTCAAGTTTACAATGGCTTGTGGAGACTCATCTTTCTGCAAGATGTCATTTCTTAAGAGCGCTTCTCTCTACCCTGGGAAGAAGGAATCCAGAAATGGTTCTGTTTGTGTGTTAGGTTACCAGGTTTGGGGCTTGTTTCAAGTCTATGGAACCTTTGAATTTCCCTCTTTACCATGGAGAGGTAGGTAGGATAATTGGAATCAGGACTGGCAGAGAAGACTACAGAGCCCCTTATACTCCCAGAAAGTAAGCCAGGGTGGGGCTGGCTTCCTTAATTTTCCCAAAGCCCCTTAGCAGAAGACTAGGGGCCCCACAAAAGACATATTCTGTCTTGCAGAGGTTAGATGCCATACACTATTTTTTTATTCAGATGGCAAGAATTACACGTGGCATTCCTGCCATGTTGTAAATTCTATGTATCTGGCATTAAAGATCTGAAAATAATAACATTTTGTATTATTCCTTGACCAGAAATTAAATATCAACATTTAAAAGCCTGAGATGGGTGCAGTACCAGGCTACAGTGAAAGTCAAGCACTAATGAAATGGCAATTTAATTAGAGTAGAATAGATGTATCATGGTGGAATACAATTCTGTGTGTTGGGAATCGATTCTTGGACCTGAAAAAAGCCATTTAGGACTCTTTTGATATTAAAAACCTTAGAGAACCACATTAACTGACCAAAAAAAAAAAAATGTGACGTGCAGGATGTGGCAAAATATAAATACACTGCTGGTAGGGACATAAAGTAGTTCACTCATTGTGGATAGCGACTTGGCAATATATAGAAAACTGAAATATGTACATGCCCCTGCTCCACATATTCCACTTCTAACATATATACCTTAGGAAAGAATCTCATATAAATGCCCAAGCAGACAAGCAGAAGATGTTCACTACATATTTGTTTTACAAGCATAATATTGGATAAATATTGAATATCAATATGAATTGATGAATATTGAAATGTTCATCAATCAGGAGATAGATAAATAAGATATATTTTTACAATATAATATAATACAACAGCTAAAATAAATAAGCTGAACTTTGTGTATCAACATGCATAAAAGTTGGACCAGGTGCAGTTGCTCACGCATGTAATCCCAGCACTTTGGGAGGCTGAGGCAGGAAGATAGCTTGAGGCCAGGAGTTCAAGACCAGCCTGGACTACATAATGAAACCCCATTTCTAAAAAATGTTAAAAACTTAGCCGGGCATGGTGGCAAATACCTGTGGTCCCAGCTACTTGCAGGAGGCTGAGGCAGGAGGATTGCTTGAGCCCAGGAGTTCAAGGCTGCAGTGAGCTATGATCACACCTCTGCACTCCAGCCTGGGTGACAGAGCAAGACTCTATCTCTTAAAAATAAAAAATAAAAATTTAAAAACAGATAAAAGTTGGAAACAATGCTGAGAAAAATAAGTTGCTGAAAGATGTGTTCCCAGGATGATGTCATTTATGTGGAGTTGAGACTATATGCAAATACATACATTCCCAGTAAAAGCAAAAATACAGAAGGGAAGCATGCACACTAATTTCACAGGAATGCTATCTGTGAAGAGGGGAGGCCAATCAGGGAGGAATAAATACGGGTTTCAACTGCATCTGTAAGAGTTTGTGACATTGAAAAATAGACATGAAAAAATATGGCAAATATTACTGTGGTAGACACATGTTTTTTTTAAATTCCCTGAGCTTTTGTACGTTTCAAATATTTTTTAAATTCCCTGAACTTTCTGTACATATGCTTTCTTTCATCATCTTCACAATATAGATGGCAGGGCAGCTAGGCTTTTCCTCACATAACATTTCTGTTTAGACTTTTTTATGATCATTAACATCTTTAATTCTTCAATCGCGAAGGAGCTTGGGGTTCCGGAAAAGCATTTTATTTTCTAATAAGTTCTTTCTGTCCTCAAGTCCTCTTGTTCAGAGAACTGAAAGTCATTTCCAAATTAAACTAACTCATCAATGTCTGGACAGAATTGCTTCTTTGCCAGTAGAGCTTATTCTTCTTAGGTATTGCCTCTGTCCCCAAGGGTGTCATGACACCTTTCCATCTAATTCCATCAGCCAGTTTGTGAAGGTACTGTTTGTTCTCTAATCCAGATCACTAATGACTCTGTCATGTGTTTCCATCTGATTCTCTTGGTTAGGAGAGAATTGTCTTCTGCCTAAGCTGAAGGAGAGATCTTACTCTCAGTAGAGACATTAAAGTTGCAAAATAGCTCAATAGGATTGTCCATTCTGTCACCGCCTGTGTGCTTTCTCAAGGTTAGATTAAAAACCTGAAAAACTATGTTGCTTAATGAAAACCCAATGTATTGTCCTGGCTTACTGTTTTCCCCAACTATGCACTTACATCTTCTGGTTTTTGTTTTTGTTTTTGTTTTTGTTTTTGTTTTTGAGAAGGATTCTCCCTCTCTCTACCAGGCTGGAGTGCAGTGGCGCCCTCTCGGCTCACTGCAGGCTCCGCCTGCCGGGTTGATGCCATTCTCCTGCCTCAGCCTCCCGAGTAGCTGGGACTACAGGGGCCTACCACCTGCCTGGCTAATTTTTTGTGTTTTTTTTAGTAGAGACGGGGTTTCACCGTGTTAGCCAGGATGATCTCCATCTCCTGACCTCATGATCCACCTGCCTCGGCCTCCCAAAGTGCTGGGATTACAGGCATGAGCCACCGCACCTGGCTACATCTTCTTTATAGTTAGCTCAAACTCCAAGAAACTTACCTCTAATTTGAAACATCAGGTCAAGGTTAGCTATACAGTAAAGCAAACATTTAAATTTTCTTTGAAAAATCTTCAAGGACACTAAACGGAAAATAAAAGAAATAGACACATTTCTACAGGGCTGCTAAATAGACAGAAATGGGAAATTTTAGTGCTTGGGGTGTCTACAAGTCTCTGTCCTCTTCTATTTCCCAGTTCCTTTCAATGGGAACATTGAAAAATGTAGAAGGAAGAAATCTGGGATACACTGAATAACCTTAAAGATAGAAGCATAGGATGAGTTCAAAGAGGACAAGGTCAAAATTTTTTAATTAAGGAAGAAAACCCAATTTCTGTTATATGCCTCCATCATTTTATAAGCATGCTTATTCATGATAAATTATTATTATTGTGGAACAGATGGATGAATCTCAATCATTATACTATAATGGAAGATTAAACATTTTCTTAACTTCTATTCATCAAATTAAGTCTTTATACTCACAACAAAGGACAATGCATCAATGTTATCATTAGGGCTTTTTTAAAATATAACTTTAGCGTGAAGCGTAATAAGACATGATTAATGTACTGACAAAAGTAAATACTAAACAACACACATTAGTCTAGATTAGAATCACTTTTTCAGTACTTCCATGTTGTAGTTTCTCAGGCTGCTGTGAACTGTGTCAAAGAGAAATGATCATCAAAATAATTTGGTCTTTTCAGTTACATCTTTACCTGTAAAATATTGTTTACTCCCTAAAGCTGTGGGTTGAAAGGGTGATAGTATCTATTCAACTCCCAGTGAGGAGATAGGTTTCTCATTTGGTTGAGTTTTGTGTCACATTTAACAGATTGTCAGGGCTGGAGAGAAATCTCGGGATCTACAGCCCCACTTGTCCACCCCTTCCCAACCCACAAGAGCATCCAGAAGTACTGCAGATCCACAAAGCAGAGTCAATCTTTACAACAGCTGGGAAGGCAGTTCCGCAATCTCCCTCAAGATTGCATTTCAACACTTTTCATCATTACCAAACACTCATTTGTAGAGGAAATTTAAAGAACTGACAGTAGCAAAAAACTACATAGCAGGACAAAGAGCACTAACCTGGGAGTCGTGGGACCCAAGAACCGGAGGATCCTGCACATGCCGTTTAGTCTTTTATTTCATCTTATTTTTCACCTATAACATTTATTACCTTCTCTGACCAGCTGCACATTAAACACTTAGTATATAATGTCTCAGTTTATTCATTAGGAAACCCCTTCCCCCGCTACATAGGTCCTATTATCCCCTCTTATGCCCATTGTTATTATTCTTGCTAATTTATAAAGAACTGAAATACAACAAACTTACAAAGACTTCAAGAAAAAATTGTCCCGTGTGTAGTTCAGGTGCTTAAAAAATTAAAAAGAAAAAATTGCAAGAGTAGTTAACAGGGCTCACGCATTCATTGTTCAATGAAATATCAATAGTTAAATATTTGAAAACATAATAAAGAGGATCAAATGTCAGTTACTGTGCATCAGCACACCGTCTATCAAGCGTGGGAATGCCCAGCTGAGATACGGGCTAAGATTTTTAACGTAAAAAAAAATTTCACAACGACAAATTTTTCCATCAATACAACCAAATTTTGGAGGTAATATTTTTCAATCAATAAAGCCTAACAAAGTAGGGTACCATGTGGAAAGAAGAAAAACAATGGTCCACTATAGATTACAGTAATCTATTGTGTATTTCAAAATATCTGAAAAAATAATTCTAATGTTCCTAACCTAAAGAAAAGACAAATATTTAAAGTGATGGATATCCCAATTACACTGATTTGATCTTTACAAATTATATGAATGTGCCAAATTATCACATGTGCCCCAAAGATAAGTATATCCATTATGTAGCAATGTGAAAATAAAATTAATTTTAAAATGCTCGAAGATGCTGTGTGAAGTAAAATACCAGCAAAACCAAGTAATGACTCTATGTTTGCTTCACCTTACAGGGAGGAGCTTGATCCACACAACAAGAAACATTTCCGCTTTTCAGGAGGTAATGCAAGAAGGTAGTGGGACGTTGTTTAAGTGTCTGCAGTACTAGAATAATTACGTCTTAACCATAAAATAACCCTGATATACATCAATCCTTTTTTGGTAGTGATCCAGAAGTCATCTCAGATCTTGAGGCCCTGCAGCATCATTTCCTACATTATCACTGAACACAACTGTAACTTCAGAACTATAAAAAGATAGGCTGAATCCTGCTATCAGACCACTTGTCTGTCATTCATCTATTTCTTGTTAACTTTCAGTACAGACACATGCATGCCTACACAGGCTCAGTTTGGACTCCAGATACAGAATTTATGATATATAATGTAAATCTAATCCTTGTTTAAATCCCATTGTCTTTTATTTTTAGACTAAAAAGACAAGATGAAAGATTTTGTTCATGAGTAAGATGCTATTGTAAAAAGAACATAGGCAGACTCTGATACCATGAGGAAGAAAGCAAGCTTGGAGGCAGGTCCCAGCAGGGGTAAGGGTCACACATACATAGTTTGGTGTGGGAGCCAGCAAGCAAATATACTGTCAAGGAATCATGGAGATTGTTAGCGGAAAGAAGGCAGTTACACAGCGGTGTGTACAGTTTGATCTCATTCTACAAAAATACATACATATGTATACATACATGTGTTGTCTTGGAACTATGTGGACTAAGGTATAAACAGGAGTAGTCCCTGGGTAGTGGGAACATGATGTTTTCCTTTGCTTATTTTTATCTGTATTTTCTAACTTTCTTCAACGTAAAAACACTGATTTTGTAATAATTAAAAGTTTTGCTAGTTATTTACTTAAAGTAGATAACTTTCTCTACACATCTCATAGTCTTGCTTCACTGCTCCATCTTCTGTCTATTCATCATGGTCTCAACTGCAAGGTAAGGCTAGCATTTTCCCTTTTGCTTTGAATGTTGGAAAAGGACCAGTATTGAAGAATGTGCTAAAAGGCTGTGATTGCTGTCTCTTCCCTGCCCTCCTCAACACACACATGCACATGCACACATGCATACACACGGAGCTGTGCTTCTAACTCAGAAACCTGTGACTGACTCTAAGTTCCTCTATTTGTTAGCTCTTGGCCCAGACAAAAGAATTAACTTCTCTCCACCTCAGATTGTTCAATTACTAAATGTGGTTGATAATACATACCTTAAAGTGTATTGAGTGAATTAAGTGAGAAAAATACTTGTAAAAACATGGTAGACATTCATAAATGGTAGAGCCCCCAAAAGCACATATGTGGCAATTATATGGGGAAACCATTGTTCTTGGATGCTGACAAGTTGAACCCTGAGTCTCTCGGACTATTGGAACTGAAGCCTAAATATGATTTCTCACCTACAAAAATTACTGAAGCAGGGAAAGAAAAGGTAGCCACCTTTTGCTATCCACTTTCTTTTTGCCAAGAAATAGAACATTGTTTCCTCATAATCTGACAAGAATGGATATAGAAAAGAAGATGACAATAAAATACTATCTCATTTCACAACTGCAAAGAAAAGTACACAAAGGTCTTGGCATTACCATGTAAATACCATAATTTAGAAAAGGTGTCACAAAAGATGATTGCAGAGTTCATCCTAATGTGAATTCAAGAATATACTACTGTCATAAACTGACCCAATCCTTCTCTGTCCATGTCTAAATGTATTCACCAATATCTGTAACAGACTTGTCAAGAATATGGCTTGCATTGAGTAAGTGAGAGAGAAGCCAAATTTATGGCTGGAGGTCAGATGAAGATTTGGGAGGTAAGTCTCAAGGGATTTGTGTGTATATGTGTGTGTGTGCATGTGTGTGTGTGTGAGAGAGAGAGAGAGAGATACAGATGCTTCTCAACCTACGATAGGGTTATGTCCCAGTAAACCCATCGTAATTTGAAAATGTCCTAAGTTGAAAATATATTTAATACATCTAACCTACCAAACACCCTAGCTTAGTGTAGCTCACCTTAAACGCACTCAGAACACTTATATCAGACTACGGTTGGGCAAAATCATCTGGCAACGCAGTCCTCTATAGAGTATCAGTTCTTTACTCTCAGGATCACGTAGCTGACTGGGAGCTGTGGCTTGCTGTCACTGTCCAGCATCTTGAGTGTTGTACCTCTTATCACCAGCCTAGGAAAAGATCAAAATTCAAAGTACACTTTCAATTGAATGTGTACCATTATAAGTTGAAGAATCATAAGTCTAGGAACATATATACTTGTTTGTACAATGTAAATCCTGTCTTCACTCTTTCCTATGAAACCCTCAGTAAAATCTACATTGTTCACAAATGCTTTTGTGCAAATAGATTTTTTATGATAAATTTAAAGGAGTGGCAGGAGAAGGTCATCATGGAGGTTGCCCTTGGGGTCAGCTAACATATGGGTCACTTTACTTTGGATGAGTTGAAGGTCCTGCTTAGTGCCAGTCAAACCAGTGTTGACAAATCCCCACTGTTGCAATGTGATGCAAACACTTTCATCACCGACTTTCACCATTGATGTAGCCAGCCACAGTAACATGTTCAGTGATGCTATGCAAGAACTATCAAACTTACCAACTCTCACTGCTGGCCACCTCTGGGGTACCCTCAGACTACTTTCCTTGAACCTGGGGCTTCCTGGGTTCCATTCTTGCCTTTCTGCACTCAAGAATAACTGATGCATTATTATCTCCAGAGCAAGTCTTTCTGAGCAGCTCTGCAGGCATTTTGTTAAATAATACTGCTTAATCATTTGAAACTAATTCTCTCATCACCTTTTTTAGAAAATTTGAAGACCAAATATCACTTACTCTCCTATACAATGCTTCTGGGGTTTCAACAAATTTCTACCTCTTTTCAGGTAAATTCTAAGAGTTCATGTCATTCATCTGAACTGAATTAAGTCCCTGCTGTTATAAGTGGACTGGTCTAGTGTAAAAGTCAGGATTTAATACAACAAACAGAAACTGCTCTAAGTTTTTCAACCTGTAAGAGATTTAACATAGGGAATTGGTTTCTCTTAAACAATGGAAAGTCTCAAGGGTGAAAGTCAGGAGGCCACCAATACACTGTGTTACAAAGTTCTAACATCATCATCATCACCTTACAGTACTCAAAATAATTTACAAATTAACTGGCAGCTTAAAATGTTTTTCCATGATAAGATTTCTCAATTATAAGGGAAGAGATATCGTATATATGATAAACATTTCAGGCAGAAGCGTGGAACACATTTGGAGTAGATAGGCTTGCAGAGCCTAGGACCGGTAAAGAGGAATGTCTAGATGTCTGGAGGTCTAGTCTTAAATAAACAATGAAAGTCTATTCCATGTTAGAAAAAGAGAGAGCAAGCTCCTGGAGGACAGAGGTTTTGCCTTTTTCTTGATTCTGTCTCTAGTACTTGGTAGAGCACCTGACATAATAGGAATTCTACAAATAGGAATTCTATAAATTTTTAAGTGAAAAAATGAGTGAGTAAACATGGCAGGAAGCTGCTTGGCTCTTTGTCTCTCTGCCATCTCATCTCATCCACACATTAGTTTGAGGGACATAATGTTTTCTTCATCAATTAACACAAAACCCACATTTGGCCCTTAGATTAGTCTCTGTGATTTTGAGTGAGTATCTTCCCCACTAAGCGTTAGCACCCTCATTAGCAGACAGGCCAGGGTCAGAGACTCTCAACATCTATGACTAAAGTGATATTAAAATTGTTTTTTCACAAGCAATGGTGAAAGGATTCCCTAGTCAATAAGTGGTGCTGGGATAACTGGCTAGCCATATGCAGAAGATTAAAACTGGACCCCTTCCTTACATCATACACAAAAATTAACTCAAGATGGATTAAAGACTTAAATGTGAAACTCAAAACTACAAAAATCCTGGAAAACAACCTAGGCAATACCATTCAGGACACAGGCACTGTCCATAATGAAGATGAGAAAAGCAATTGCAACCAAAGCAAAAATTGACAAATAGGATCAAATTAAACTAAAGAGCTTCTGCACAGCAAAATAAACTATCATCAGAGTAAATAGACAACCTACAGAATGAAAGAACATTTCTGCAAATGATGCATCTGACAAAGGTCTAATATCCAGCATCTATAAGGAACTTAAACAAATTTACAATTAAAACAAAAAACAAACAACCCCATAAAAAAGTAGGAAAAGGACATGAACAGACACTTTTCAAAAGAAGACATACATGTGACCAACAAATATATGAAAAAAAACTCAATATCACTGATCATGAGAGTAATGCAAATCAAAACCACAATGAGATATCATCTCACACCAGTCAGAATGGCTATTACTAAAAAGTCAAAAAATAGCAGACACTGGTGAGGTTGTGGGAAAAAAGGAACCCTTATACACTGTTGGTAAGAGTGTAAATTAGTTCAACCATTGTGGAAGACAGTGTGGCTATTCCTCAAAGACCTAAGACAGAAATACTATTCAACCCAGAAATCCCATTACTGGGTATATACCCAAAGGCATATAAATCATTCTGTTATAAAGACAGATGTAGTGTATGTTCATTACAGCATTATTCACAATAGCAAAGGCATGGAATCAACTTAAATGCCCATCAATGATAGACTGAATAAAGATAGTGTGGCACATATATACCATGGAATGCTATGCAGCCAAAGAAAGAATGAGATCCTTTGAAGGGACTTGGATGGAGCTGCAGGCCATTATCCTTAACAAACTAAAACAGGAACAAAAAAACAAATACCGCATGTTCTCACTTATAAGTGAGAGTTAAATGATGAAAACACATGGATACACAGAGGAGAGCAGCACACACTGGGGCCTATCTGAGGATGGAGGATGGGAGGAGGGAGAGTCTCAGGAAAAATAACTAATGGGTACTAGGCTTAATACCTGGGTGATGAAATAATCTGTACAACAAACCTCCGTGACACAACTTTACCTATGTAACAAACCTGCACGGATACCCCCGAACTTAAAAGGTTTTAAAAAATTTTTTTTTCACATTTTTTTATTTGGAGGATGTTCGTACTTTGTTTGGTTTTATCTAGTTGATTGCTCTAGTAAACTCTGTTTCTTTGAGGCACAAATATAGCGTTTTTGAGATAGCTTATGTTTCTAAGATATTTCTCACTTGTGTTAACATTAACCATGTTATAGGAATTGCCTGAGGCACCCTGCCCATGTACAAGTTATCTTTCAGGAAAATTTTGCCAAAATGGGCATCAGAGCAGACAAGGAAAGACAGCCTGAATTACAAGCAATTTTTTAAAAGTGGGGTATAAAGTGCCTCACAGACAAAGTACTGTAACTGGTATTATGGACCAGAAATAGCAATTATAAAAAAGTGAGAGGCAAAGTATATTCTGTGCTCATAAACATACTGCTGATACAGATGAAAAATCTAAAACCTGAGCTTTTCAGAGTAAATTGCAGTCTTTGAAAAGACAGATCAAATTTGGGAAACTATTAAAACCTAGATTGAAATATCTCTCTTCTATCATCAATTTTGTCACAAGTAATAAAAATCCTCAAGCATCTTTAACTAGAAGTAAATAATCCATTCTCGAGTAGTGGAAATACTGACATGCAAACCAATGCTATTAAAGATTGGACTAAAGAAAGTCCTTAGCTCAAAATATACAGGCATAGTAAAATCAAAAGAATAAAGGCTGTATCTTCATAATTACTTTCTTTCTGAGCCAGAAATAATTTGTGACTACTGGCTAATCTAATATATTGCATTTGGATAGTTGTGATATCATCTAAACTTTCAAATACTGCCCATTAAGTTACACAACAAACATAAATATAACAGCTAAGCAGAGTTCTTACCTTCGTAATTTAAGATTTATCTCAGAAGTTATTGCTGAATTGTGGCAAAATTTAGTTGAGAATAGGAATGTTAAGTCAAAGAAGAAAATATCATTCTTTTAGTGCGAGGTATAAGAATTTTTTTCAGGGAGGGAGCCACTTTTGTTATGAAAATTCCTAGTTGGGGCCGGGCGCGGTGGCTCAAGCCTGTAATCCCAGCACTTTGGGAGGCCGAGACGGGTGGATCACGAGGTCAGGAGATCGAGACCATGCTGGCTAACAGGGTGAAACCCCGTCTCTACTAAAAAATACAAAAAACTAGCCGGGCGAGGTGGCGGGCGCCTGTAGTCCCAGCTACTCGGGAGGCTGAGGCAGGAGAATGGCGTAAACCCGGGAGGCGGAGCTTGCAGTGAGCTGAGATCCGGCCACTGCACTCCAGCCTGGGCGGCAGAGCCAGACTCTGTCTCAAAAAAAAAAAAAAAAAAAAATCCTAGTTGGGTATGAACCTGAAGCAGTAATGCTCACCAAATTTTCTATGGCTTCCCTGTATTTCCAAGCCCTTTAAGGTTAGTGGAGTTATGTCGGGCATCTTCTGGCCAATGAGCTATAAGAAGTGAAACCAGGTGTCACTTTGACATAGAAGCATAGAGGAACATTTGATGTGTTGAAATGGTGGAGCCCCTGTCAGCCTGGTTCCCTGAGTGGCTCTTTGGAGCAGAGACCCTTAATGACCCATACTGAACATCTATCAGTAGGAAATAAAATTTTGTTGTGATAGCCTCTAGGATTTTAGAGTTAATTTGTTATGAAACATTCATCACACCTATTCTGACTAATACAGATTAGAAGATCAGATCCTGAAAAGTCTGGGTACTCAAAAAATTGATCTATGTGAAGAACGTGGTCTTAGTATAAAAAGGAAAAGAAATGTAAAGAGAAGAATAGGCACAAAATGAAGGGAGGCTGTGAGTTATACAAAGGTATCCTCATCCTATAACTTCCAGATCTTAAGTAAATGCTACAAAAACACAAATGCTTGGTGTCAGTGGATTATCAGTGAAGCAGCTAATCTTTGCATGAGGGTGATACAGGAAGAGATTGGAAACAGCATAGCTGCTCTCAGAAGTAGCACCAAAACAGCATTGGGAAGTAGCAGAAATCGTAGGCAAGCTTAAGAGATCTTCATCCCATAAAACAGAGGTTTGAAGTCCTCATGTGTCAATTTCAGGGTTAAGGAAGCCTAAGCTTTGTTGTTTTGTCTCAGCTATTGGACCACTTCTAACTACAGGAAGAAGTTTTTTATTCAAAAAAAAATTTTTTTCCTTGAATCAATAAAATCCAGTAGTTTATGATCATAGAATCTCAGGATCTCAGGGTTAGAAAGACCATTAAAAGTCACCTATTCTACCTCTTCCTACCCCCACTTTCTAGGATAATCCCAACAGGTAGCTTTTGATCTCTGCTTGGACATGTCCAGGGCAGGATATTCACTCTCTCTCAAAGGAGCACTTTCGATCTCTGCAGAGCTTTGATAGTCTGTAAATTCTCCCTCACATTGAACTGAAGTCTTTCTCCCTATAATTTTTAGTGGCCCACGTTCTACCTCTTGAGGCATATAAAACAAGTCTAATCCCTCTTCCACGAAATGGCCTTCAAATACTTGAAGGCAGCAACAATCATGTCCTCCTTTCTCTGTAAGTTATTTTTGGAAAAGCATTACTCATATTTTTATCACCAAGACTGGGTGTGGTCTGTCCCCTTTTCTTCTACTAATTACTCTGCCCTTCGCAAATGAGTTAGATGGCGGGGAAGGGGAATAAGAGGGAATACAGATCATGTTAATATCAACCAAAGACCTAATTAAGCAAGATTTCTTGTCTGTTCATTACCTCTTCATGAATCTCACCTGAAGGGACCCATTAAGTGGGTGAGAACCAGAGTTGCCTTTTGAGTAGCTCAAGTAAGGGCTGCCCTCATGGTATCATTTGAGACTATACCAGACAGGGCCGTCTGCCTTAAAATGCCAAACTCAACACAAAACATTTGGCTATTATTTCTTTGGATAATTGGAGATTTTCTGATGCACCTCCACAATAACAGTTATGGGTTTTTTGTTGTTGTTGTTGTTGTTGTTGTTGTTGTTGTTTTGGGTTTTTTTGAGACAGAGTCTCTCTCTTGTCTCCCAGGTGGGAGTGCAATGGCATCATCTTGGCTCACTGCAACCTCAGCCTCCTGGGTTTAAGTGATTCTTCTGCCTCAACCTCCTGAGTAGCTGGAATTACAGGCGCATGCCACCACATCTGGCAAATTTTTGTATTTTTATTAGAGACAGGGTTTCACCATGTTGGCCAGGCTGGTCTTGAACTCCTGACCTCAGGTGATCCACCTGCCTCGGCCTCCCAAAGTGCTGGGATTACAGGCATGAACCACTGCACTCAGCCATAATAAAAATTATGAGACAACAGTTCTCTGACTGCAGCCCATTCACCAAGATAAGACGATCCATTCTCATCTGCTAACAACACTGCAGAGTCAAAGTCAAAACTGGTATTACTGACCAGCTATCTTTGAACGACCGTGAAATTAGGAAACATTTCTCCTCCATACCGTTCTAGCCTCATTTTTAACACCACCCCCGATATGTTATGTTCCCCATGTCTTACCAAGATTGCAAACAATTTCCAAATTTATTTTCAGTCCCTGATTTCTACCACTCAGACTGAGCTGGAGGCAGTCTAAGAAACAGACTTCCTGCTGACCCTCCTGCTCCGACTTCTAGGCGTGTCTTTGGTCCAAATTTGGGCTCCTCTTCCTCCCTCACGCAAACGAACTCTTAAAGATTAGTTCACTAAGTCTTCTAGAGATGCCTACACAAGTCTGAATTCTAGGGTAAAAGGGGCTGAGGTTTAAGTTGAGAGTCAGGATGGCAGATTCCTGGCTCTTAAAGGTTTTTAATTTGAAGAAGATGAAATGCATGAATCATACTAGGGTAGAAAGAGTTCACAATAGGTGTTTTGGTGACAAAACACTTGTCCTACATAGCCCAAGGATAAATGCCAATACATATTTAGAATGGAGCAGGGAAATTGAAAATAAATTTGAACCCCCCTAATGTAAGGCTTCTGTTTCATATCCTGGCTCTTACCAACCGAGTGACATTGAGCAAGTTATTTAACCTTTCTGAGCCTTCATTTTCTCACCCAAAAATGGAGATAATATCAATATTGTCTCTATCGCTCCCAACCCCCTTACTGTTTATTAAGAATTACATGAGATAAAATATACAACTAGCACAGTGCCTGGTACAAAATAAGGAGTCAGCTGTTACTATTAGCTCTTCTTCCCCCACCAGCTCAGCTCCTCTCCTCTTCCTTATTCAGGAAATACAGAAATATATGGATTCACCGTAGAAGCTGGACCCACCTCCTCAGATGCAGCAGATGGACTGACCCACTCTGTAATGGCCCAGGATGGGGCAGGTGTTCTCCTGCAGGGTGACTGAGAATGTGAGCCTCAGAATGAAATGTAAGAACATCAGGCTCCATGAGGACTGGCTGCAGCCACAAACTGCAGGTCAGTTTTCACAGGTGCTCGTAGGAAGAGAGAGGGGTTTGCGATTTTTTTTTTCACCCAGATGGAAACATGCACTCTTAAAAAAAAAAAAAAAAAAAGGTGCCTGTGCACGTAGTGCATCTCTTTGTCTTTTTATTCAAGAAAGCCAGTACCTTTTACTAAATGATGACAAAATAATAAAAATATCCAACAGTGGAGGAAGATGCAGCATCAGCTTGGCGTGGTATAACACGAAACAATATATCCTTAGATAAGAAGCACTTGATCTAAATGTATATAGAAGCCAATAAATAAGTATCCAATATGGAAAAGAGACGAGGTAAAAGTTTTAAGCCATATCTTCCTTATTTGCCATTTTCCCCAGTGTACCTGAAAAAAGGGAAGAATTTTTTTTTTTTTTTTTAGTAAGTAAAGCCAGGGTTCCGCCTAGCCCCTCCACCCCGAAGCATCTTGCTAGGGAACAGCAAGGCATTAATTCAGAGGGGAGGCTGCCACCTACTGGGCCACCAATAACATCCTTCAACATTTTTTGTTGGCCTTTCCCGGTCTCCCCTTAACAATCTCGATTCGACCTGAAGCTACTTTGTTAGTGACAGTGACAACAGCATAGCCCAAGGTACTACTATATAGAAACTTACAAGCAGTGGCATAAATTAATCATACGACAACGTCTTACAAACTTTGCAGCAACAAATTTTTTCTTTCAGCCACAGAGACCCAAATTCAAATGGAAAAAGAAACCTTTCTCTGAATTTCTCTGTTGTTTTCTGAGGACAAAGTGCTTTAATAGTCGGTAAGTGCTGCTAATTGCTCCCCAGACAGCCCTAATCTAGCCATTTCCTCCCTGCCTTTTACTCCATAAATCCTTCAGAAAACTAATATATTGGTTAGCATTACCCAGAAGTACCCACTGGATTCGATTGGTTTACATGTTATAAATAGTTTCGCTACATCCACCCATTTGAAAGAGCCTATTTCTTTTTTTGATAAATCTTTTATTATTGATGCTCAAAATAACTTCAGGCTTATCGTTATACTGCCAAGATCAACCACCAAGTGATCTTTCTTTTCTTTGTCTTTCATTTTTGTTTTTAGAACCAACTGCCTGTACTCAATGGCAACCATAAAATATGAAATCTCTACCTCCAACCAGTTGTATGCCTTTGGACAGTTCATTATGCCTTGGATTTTTTGTTTATGAAACAGGAATAAGAAACCTGCCTTATAGCAGACTTATAATAATAATAGTGGCTATACTTAATAAGTGTGCATGTCACTGCTCTATCATGATAAAGCACTTTCTCTTCTTCCAAATCCTCCAACAACCCTGTCTATGAGGCAGGCATCAATCACCCTATAGAAGAAATTAGAGATTAACCTAAGGTCAACCAAGGAGTTGGATTCACACTAGGAAACTCCATTCAGTGCCAGGGCTATTTCTACTGCCTCCTGCTGTTGCTTTTGAGCAATAGATGGAGTTATATATATAAATGCATTCAATAAAGATACAACTACATGCAAATTCACATTTCATAAAGAATAAATACTACCGTTTGAAATGATAACTTGGAATAACTGGCCTCCAATGAATACTCAGTACTGTGAGATTTGGAAATATTTGCCTGTACAAGCAGGCAAGCAAGACTGACAAATAGGTAGGTAGGTAGATGGATAGATAGATAGACAGATAGAGAGGTGATAGATAGATAGATGAATGGATGGATGGATAGATAGATAGATAGATAGATAGATAGATAGATAGATAAAAGAGCTCTTCTTTTCTGGTTCTTTTTCATTTCAGGCTTTTTCCCCCTGCATGTTTGCAGATTGCTTAATTACTTCATTGGGCTTTGGAACTCATACATTACAGATACATGATCATCCAAGTCATTACCTGCATATTTTCCCATTAAGAATAATGATAGCTCTTATCATCACTGCCCACGTACTTATGTCCTGCAGGCCTGGGCACACTGAAGTAATCATCTTTCGAAAATGATCTTGATGGGCAAGTGTTGTGTGTACAATCAGCAATAAGCAAGATGAGGTGGGAAGATTTCCATCTCTTCCATTATTGAGCGGCTCAAAAATCACATTCCCATTATTTCATCACAGTGCCATGCAGGACACTAAGATGGTTTATGTTCTCCTGGAAAGCGGGTTAGTGCTAAGTGTGGAGATGAGACCCATGGGATGCTGGATTGTATCAGTCTCTCCATGGATTATCTTTCCAAGCACGCACACATCACCCATTTCCCGGCTCAATTTCATTGTCTACAAAATGGGATTTATAAGATACTTTAAAAATGTCTGATCATCAAATATGAGGTGGAACAGTCTTACAGATGACAGCATAGCGTTTTGTTTGTTTGTTTTTGTTTTTTTTTTTTTTGACATGGAGTCTCACCGTGTTGTCTAGACTGGAGTGCAGTGGCGTGATCTTGGCTTACTGCAGCCTCTGCCTCCTGGGTTCAAGTGATTCTCCTGCCTCAGCCTCCCAAGTAGCTGGGATTACAGGCATCTGCCACCACATACAGCTAATTTTTTGTAGTTTTAGTAGAAATGGGGTTTCACCATGTTGACCAGGCTGGTCTTGAACTCCTGACCTCAGGTGATCCACCCGCCTTGGTCTCCCAAAGTGCTGGGATTACAAGCTTGACCCACTGCGCCTGGCCAGCATAGCTTTTTATACTGATGAAGAGTCCACACTCTGGGATTCTGGCTTCTCCACTTCACCAACTCTATAACCTTGGGCATGTTACTTGACCTCTTGAAGCCTCAGTTTCCACATCTGTAAAGAAGAGGTAGTTAATAGTCCATTCCCATAAGAGATTCAGTGAGATCTTCCTTGTAAGGCACTTTGTCTAGTGCCTGGTACAGATGATTGTCCAGCCAACATTAGCTAATATTATTATTATCAAGATGAAACTGAAAGACTCTAGGGCTGTTCAACAGAGCTCAGGCAACACATCTAAATTAAAAACATTAACTGTCTGCCTGATAATCATTGAAAGCCATTGTGAAGGGGTCACATGTTCTTTTAATCAGTGAATCATGAATGAGTTCAATTTCAAAGGTAAAAGACAAGCTAGCAGATGTTTGAAAAAATATTAGAGTATACCCAAGAAAAAAGTATTTCAATAACTGGTTAGTGAATAATCTCCAACTGGTTGTAATTAATTATTCTTAAGTTTAAAAAAGTTTTTGTTTTATTTCCACACAGACAAAAAGCATTCACTGTTAAATTTTTTAGCTTTTAAATAAGCAGTTAAGAGTTTCCAAAAAGCCATTAAAATTGCCCATTTCCAACTAGAAAGAAGGCTTAATATTTGTTGTAAGTCATTCTGCTAGCTTTCATCCAGGTTCTCTCTTACAACAACTTCCATATATAACAAATAATGATTTTGTATACACATTCTTCCCTTATACTGCTTTTCGCTAAGCCATATCTAGTAAATACCTTTCTATATCAGTTGATATTCCTTGTCATCTTCTTAATGGCTACATATAGCCATTAATATATAATGTAATTTAACCAAGTTTTTATTGTTGATTATTTAGGTTTGTTCCCAAATGGTTGTCATGAATATCCATGTAGCTCTTTGGATAAATTTCTAAAAGTGAGTTTCCTAGATCAATAAGAGTACACTTTTTCCCCACAATTGATTTTTAAACCCCATACTTTTTAATTGGTTTGTACACGTAGACACGTCCTCATCTTAACTAGAATTTGGTGTCCCCACTGGAATAACGTGTGTGCTTCTTCTGTGACAGACTGTCTTTGAAGCAGGTTCTACTGGTGCTACTTGGCCAAGCTGCAAGTAGCAAATGGCCAAGGGCTCTGAACACAGCGTCTACCTGGGCCTCAGTAGACTAAACATGTCACATTTGTAACCTTCTTGGCTGTGCTCCCCATAGCTGGGGGCAGCATAAGCTAGCCACTCTACCCAACTGAATATAATTATTTAAGGGTCTGAGTTGCTTGACTTTCCAGGACACATTTAGTGTCATTGATTTGACAGACTGTGTTCAAAATGGTTTAGAAAATTCAACCATTCTTTTTTTCTTTTTTTTTTACATGGAGTTTCGCTCTTGTTGCCCAGGTTGGAGTGCAACACCGCAATCTTAGCTCACAGCAACCTCTGCTTCCCAGGTTCAAGAGATTCTCCTGCCTCGGCCTCCTGAGAAGCTGGGATTACAGGCATGCGCCACCATGCCCAGCTAATTTTGTATTTTTAGTAGAGACGGGGTTTCTCCATGTTGTTCAGGCTGGTCTCGAACTCCCAACCTCAGGTGATCCACCTGCCTCAGCCTCCCAAAGTGCTGGGATTACAGGCGTGAGCCACAGCGCCCAGCCTCAACCATTCTTTTAGAAAGTTATTTGAAATATAAGCTTGTTTATACTCTGTAGAATATCTCCAGAAGGATATGCAAGCAACCGGGGACAGGATTTGCCTCTGGCTAGGGGAAGAGAGAATAACAGAAGTGGGTGAAAGACTTACTTTTCACTGTATTCTTTTGCACTGTTTTAATTTCTTACAAGTACAGATTTAATTTCTTACCTTATTCAAAAGGGAAATTATTAAGCAAGAAAGATTAAGCCCAAAAGAAACAATGCATGCATGTAGATGTTTTCTCATTGTCAACTACTGGATTAGTAAAACATAAGCAATAGTAAAGCAATTGAACAACTTTACCAAAAGGGTATGGTCTGGTAGTGAAGAATGAAAGCTCTGGAAGTCAGACAGTCTGCCAGGGTCCATAATGCAGGTCTGTTACTTACCAGTTATGTGATCTTGGATAATTACTAAACCACTCTGTATACCAGTTTCCTCATGGGACTAATAATGGTACCTACTTCATAGTTAATTGTATTAAATGAGTGAATAGTGGTGATTCTAAATTTGCAAATTGCTGCAAGTCTTTGTGAGAATATGTGACTCAAACTACTTCACATCAATATGGCCTATGAATAGATTTTTAAAGTCATTATATTTGGGGGGTTTAGTTTTATGTTTTGTGTGTGTGTGTGTGTGTGTGACTCTGTTTCTTTTTTGAGCACACAGGTACAGTGGTTAAACACATGGCAAAAGAAAACCTGCAGTATCCATTCAATTTGATTATGTCTTAAAGAACTATATTTTTGAGAAAGGTGTTTTGAAATCAGTATTTGCCTAAGGAAACCATTCACAAGATAAGAGGGCATTAAATATTCTGGAAAACATTCTAATCCCATTCACTCTGAATAATGTGCTCAGTCACTGGAAATGTATTGCTGGCAAAGCAGGTGATACGGTGACAGGGACAAGTAGACTCTGCTGTCACACAAGCCTAGATACATTCTTTTGCCCAACACTTTACTGAACATGATAAACAGAGTGCTGTTATGCCTGTTTTATGGGTGACCCCTGCTTCCCTATTTCAATATGGCTCTTCCCAAGCTGCCAAATCATCAGAATGGCATCTTCACTACAGGGTTTTAGGTTCAAGCCATCTCAAACTCAGGTAAACAAATTTAAAGGATGAAAGTACAGAAGACTTCTAACATTCATGAGGACTCTATTCTGGAGCCTTCATAGATTCAGCACTGTGTCTCTCCCACAATAGGTGTCCAGTAAGCGTTGATTGAGTGAGTCCTCAAATTCATCATGTGGATATTACATAGTATTTCCCCACAAATGCAGGCCAATCTCAAATGCCCTGGATATGCCACACCTTCAGGCATCACAAGGCTGTTTTGTTTGGTGCAGAGTCCTTCCCCCACTGCTTATTTGGTTGCCATAGATGATTCAGACAGAGCAAAGGGTAAGACTTATGTCCAAACAATAAAGTCTACTTAGAAAACATTTTCCTTTTATAAACATAGTTTATGTTAAGCTTAGAATTCTGACTCTCAGGACACCCTATAATAACAGCTTTAAAAACAAAATGAATATTTGTTTGCTTCATATTACTAAATTATTCAAAATCCAAAAAGTTTGAAAAAGTGGGCTCCATGATGAATGATCTGATAGACGATCTAAAACCAGAGACAAATGTTTGTCCTGCCTTCCTTGGATGACATGAGCAGTGTCCAGTTTGTCTGGGCAGGACAGAAGGAAGCGATGATCAACATTGTCCTGTGCACCACAGTGTTCGGTAGTCCTCTGTGGAATACACATTTTCTTTGAACAGTGATATAACTGCATGACATAACTTTGAAGAAAGAAAATTTAGAATGTGTATTTTTCTGTGGGTTTGTGGTTTTTTTGTTTGTTTGTTGTTTTTTGGTTTTTTTTTAGAAGGAGTCTCACTGTCACCAGGCTGGAGTGCAGCAGTACAATCTCGGCTCACTGCAAACTCCGCCTCCCGGGTTCAAGCAATTCTCCTGCCTCATCCTCCCGAGTAGCTGGGATTACAGGCACACGCCACCACACCTGGCTAAATTTTGCATTTTTTAGTAGAGACGGGGTTTCACCATGTTGGCCAGGATAGTCTCAATCTCTTGACCTCGTGATCCGCCCGCCTCAGCCTCCCAAAGTGCTGGGATTACAAATGTAAGCCACCATGCCTGGCCTAGAATGTTTTATAAATGTTTTGAGCAAAGATTGAAATAACTATATTTAAACCACCTAAATTAGAATTTACCAAGACACCAGATCCAGATATTTTAAGAGCAATGTTGTGGTGAAACACTTAGACACTGAGGGATGGGATAATGTGATTTTCTTGTCAGTGGTCACAAGCTATATGGCATTACATTGTTAAATTTCCCCCAGAGACAGGGAACAGCTAAGTTCCTGGAATACAATCTGTCTTGTTAATATTAAAACTGATGGTCATGGCTCTTTGGGGCTTGTAGATATTTTAATTATAGTATATTTGCTTTATAATTTTAACTGAGGTTATTTTATAAACATTTTTAACATATCATTATTAATAGGTCGAAGAAAGAAATTTATTTAAGTGAGCAGATGGGAAATAAATCTTCATTGTCTCCTTGGTCTGCTAGTTTACATTTAAAACATCACGTGTTTTCTGAAAAGCTTTTGGAGGCATATACTCTCGTTATTGTCCTGCAGTGAGTCATCACTTAGTCCGAAACAGACAATATATCTGTCTTACCCACTAACTGGTGTCCTATTCCAATTCCCACAAATTAACTCAAAATATGTTACTTTACACAAACAAAGCATTATTTTAACATTCTTATGCTTTAAATCTCCAACTAATATTTTTCTTTCACCAATATTTATTGAAAAGCTGTTATATACCCAATGCTGTGTTACTCAATGATATTTTTTAGTTTCCCAAATATATCTGAAACTTCTAATATAAAAATTCTCAAAACTGAGAATTTGTAAGAAGAGCCTCAGGGTCAGAGGGTAAAAATATGAGACTGTGGACTTTCATCCCAGCTATGCCAACAATCCATAGTATGGGACAGAAGCCATTGCATATCTCTGTGCCTCTGTTTCTCCACCTGCAAGAGAGTAGTAAGTAATTTTATTTGACCTGATTTCAACTGTTAGAAGAAACAGCTAATAAAAATTTTGCAAAGCATCATGAATATTGAAAAGTGCATGATCATCATGATTAATAATAATGCATATAGCTCAAATATTGAAATGACTGTCTGGCATCATTCCAAATCAAGAAATACAAGCTCTGGTCTTGCATAGTAATGAAGAGAAGCAGTGTGAGATACTCTTATTGTACTCATTTGAATGAACATAGTGATGAATATCTTTAATTATGGACTGTATTCTGTAACATTGCGTGTGTGTGTGTGTGTGTGTGTGTGTGTGTTTTAAACTAAACGTATTGCAGTCTTCTCAATAATACTTCAGGAGTTCAAACGGAACCATTCCCAAACCAGGCAGACATGTATATGTCTGTACCTAACCTTGGAATGAACGTTCATTTTGATAGAGAATGTGAACAGGTAGGAGTCCTCAGTTAAAGAAAGCAGGCTCTGATTTCACAGATCTCCAAGTCTGTCATCTTCACGTTACCCGACTGTCTGGCACCTAATGAGAAAAACAAATTGCTTTTACTTTCTACATAAGACATTTGCATTTATAATTTTGGGGGTCTCGTCAAAGGTATATAAAGCATCCACTCAAACCATTCTACCTGCATTTTTCACCTAAAAAGGTCTTTATGAAACCTTACAGTAAATTTAGTAACCTTCTTCAATAAACATGAGCTTTTATGAGTGTGACATACCTAAATAGACTCAATGGTCTGGGAATAAAATCTGCATCAGTAATATTTTCAGTGCCGTAATATCCCACATATTTTTAAAAAGCCACTTACAGAGCAGACCACTGCACAAGGAAAAAACATCAGTCTCCAAGTTTAAGAAAGCAACTGTTCAGTGAACACCTGGGTGACTCATTAAGTTAAATGTGAAATGTCCTGATGTGTACAACATCGAGCTTCATAATATTCAAACATTAGCATCTGTCATTTTCTTCCACTTTCAGCAAATGCACATTAGAGAAATAACTTTAGAAATGGCCTTCAGTAATCATTCACACTGGGTTTTTTCAGGAAAGGGACCTTCACATGAGACAGTTCCCCACTTCAATCACCTCCACAGGGATCTTCTGCTTGGGTGAACCTGCTGACATGAGTCCTGCTGCTCTGGGTATCTCATAGCTTACTTCACCAGTTAAGCTACCAAATTAGCCATGAGACTGGGACCCTCATTTCTCCCATTGCTGGTATGTATCAGTGAGGAAGACAGGAAAATGCTAGTGACTTTTTTATAGCTGCTATATAACAAGAGAATGAAATGTCAAAAGCCTGGAAACTCCATATTTCTTAGTCCCATCAAAGCTCATCTAGCTCCTGCTGGTCCTGGGACTTGCATTCACCTTCAACTTTGCCTTGCTAGCAAGTGGCAATTTAAAATTCAACAACTCAAAGCAGCCCAATAAGTGAAAACATTCTGATTATGGACTCAGTACTTATCAAACATCTACTTGTGCTAAAGGCTTGAGCAAGCATTCAGAGTGGCCAACCCTTATACCGTGAGGTAGCTCACTTCCCACAATTAGACATACCCTTGAGAAGTTGCATGTAAATTGCTTCCTTGATACCTAGTTCATATTTATAACACACCAAGGGAGTGTGTTTTAGAACATGCTGAATTTTTTATACATTTTTAGAATTCTTAAAATTATTACCTTTTAAATCAAGCTTTGCTTGCTTAAGGTAGACTAGATAGGGGGACAGAGGTAAATTAAACACAAACAAAACCACAAATTCTCATTTAAGGTTTTATTTCCATCCTCTCTCATCCCTTCGTAATTTTTTAGCAGAATTTCTAGCCAGAACCAAGTGGAGGAAAGTTGTCCAACAGTGAAAAGAGTTCTGTTTCCTCTTTTAGTTCAAACTTTATTTTTCAAATCATTATATTATAAAGACCAGAAGCAGCAAGATTGTAAGGAAAACAGCTGGGGATAAACATGAGACCTCAGAAGGAGGTGGCCCACCTATGCCTTGGGTCTTCTACTACCCTTATCTAGATCCTCTCATTGTCTTCAAATCTCTGCTGCTTGGGACACAAGACCACACAGAAGCTGAAGAGGAGCCTCTGCTTCCATACTCATTTCTTCTCTAGACAACCTCAGCCTAGAAGCAGCAGAATTGCCCAGCCAATCTGTCCTTCCAGCTTAGGCTCCCCATTCTCATACCCAACCTCTTCCTCTGCTCTTTTCTGCCATCTGGGTGGACCTAAGGGGCTCTGAGGCAGGAAGGCCTTCTGCATTTTGGAGAACCCTGCGGTCAGATGCTCAGACAAAGCAGAGTTAGGTGCTTCTAGAATGCCCAGCCCTCGCCTTAAAATCTTCCTGCCTGCCTGCCCTTGGGACTGTTGCCACAGAGCACTAAGTGGTCCAAAGGCTGACAAAGAAAACAGAATAGATGGAAAAGTACTCTTCTTAATCAGCAAAATAGATCATTGTCCCTAAATAGACAAGAATTGGCAAGTCAGTATTTAAACTTGGTTTTAAAACTTGTTTATAGGGCTTTCAGACATGCCTGCTGCCTACAGGGAAGTGGGAGCGTATTTTTCAGAATCCTTGCCAACAAGACCAGGGGCCCATCTTAGTGCCAAAGAGCCCCTTATGACCGTAAAACGTTTTCCCAAGGCCTACATAGCTGTGCCTACTGAATGTTCTATTCCCAAGAATCAATGAAGCCTACTGCTCCAAATTAGTGCATTTTAAAATGACCAAATAAAATGAATGAGGTGATGATACAGAGAAAAGAAAACATTTAAAGATAATGAGCACAGAGCACAGAGCTTCATTCTATACAGGAGGGGAAAAGGTCAGTAAATTTAGCACACACATAATGGTCCTCGCAAATCATCTCCTAATTAAACCTCATCCAGCCAAAATGTACTGGTTTAACCTTTTCATTCTGTGCTTCTCACCATATTTATGAACCACTGCCTCTCAGCAGAAATGGAAAACGTACCCATTCTGGAAGCCTTGGAGCTAGGTGTGCTTCTAGATTTGTTCCTGCAGGACAGGAAGAGACGGTGCCTGGAGCTGTCCCTCCATGTGCTGGCAAAAATTCGGAGTCTGACGGTAAACTCAGAAACCATAATTTAAACACTTCAGGCTGATGTCTACATTTTCAGTGCCAGAGTTAGACGTACTTAGAGGCAAAAGGTTTTGGGGGGTTAGTTTGGTTTGGTTTTGAAATAACAGTAATATAATTGATCCCTTCTAAAACAGTAGAGCTGACCTCAATAAGAAACAGGTCTCACTTGGATCCTGTCCAAGAGAGTGTGATTGGTGATTTATGAAAAAACCTTGTCCAAAGGCAATTTAATTATAAGATAATCCCTAGGCATGGGGATACTGAGTATAAAGAACACTTGAGAAGGTGCTAGGGCAGAAATTCCAAAAGAATATTTCCAAATACATAGCTTCTCAGGAACAGTATGTTGATAACCAACTTAGGGCTTTGATTTGGAAAAACCACAGGGAAGTGCATTACGTGCACTTCTTAAACCTACTGAATACTGTCGTTTTGAACCCCTATGACACTGTACTAGCCCCACTCTGAAAAAAGAGCACAGAAAATGCATTAGTAGTCTGAGCTTTCACGTAACCTCCTCCATAATTTCAGGTCCACTCCAGCCACTGTGCAGCCTTCTACCCAAAAGTGTCAGTCACTTTGATCATCATCACATGAAGAGTCAGAGAACTTTGGCAGAGCTAGGATGAGGTGTGCGGGGAGTGAGAAGGATGGGTAAGACAGCAACCAGATTTAATTACTCTAGTGTCTGCCTGAGTAAATACAATAGATAACATCTACTAAATGCTTTCTGTGTGCCAGACACACTTTTATATACTTTATAGTTATTAAACCATTTAGCCTTCATGACACTCCTATGAGGTAGGTATTATTGCTATACTTCTCTGTACCGACAGAGAGATTAAATAATTTCCCTAAGGTCACATAGCTAGGAAGAGGGGGAGCCACCAGATTGCGAATATCTCAAGGACACAGTGATATTTTATTCAACTCTATATTCTTTTTTAAATTTAATTTTATTTTATTTTAAGTTCCGGGATACATGTGCAGGATGTGCAGGTTTGTTACATAGGTAAACACGTGCCATGGTGGTTTGCGCACCTATCAACCCATCACCTAGGTATTAAGCCCCGCATGCATTAGCTATTTATCCTAATGCTCTCCCTCTCCTCACTCCACTGACAAGATCCAGTGTGTGTGTTGTTCTCCTACCATGTGTCCTTGTGTTCTCATCATTCAGCTCCCACTTATAAGAACATGCAGTGTTTGGTTTTCTGTTCTGTGTTAGTTTGCTGAGGATAATGGCTTTGAGCTCCATCCATGTCCCTGCAAAGGACATGATCTAATTCCTTTTAATGGCTGCATAGTGTGCTGTGGGAAACATGTACCAGATTTTCTTTATCCAGTCTATCATTGATGGGCATTTGGGTTGATTCCATGCCTTTGCTATTGTGAATAGTGCTGCAATGAACATATGCATCCATGTATCTTTATAACAGAGTGATTTATATTCCTTTGCGTATATACCCAATAATGGGATTGCTGGGTCAAATAGTATTTCTCGTTCTAGGTCTTTGAAGAATCACCACACTCTCTTCCAAAATGGTTGAACTAATTTACACTCCCATCAACAGTGTAAAAGTGCTCCTATTTCTTCACTGCCTCACCAGCATCTGTTGTTTCTTGACTTTATAATAATTGCCATTCTGATTGGTGTGAGATGGCATCTGATTGTCATTTTGTTTTGCATTTCTCTAATGATCAGTGATGGTGAACTTTTTTTCATATGTTTCTTGGCCACATTAATGTCTTCTTTTGAGAAGTGTCTGTTCATGTCCTTTACCCACTTTCAAATGGGTTTGTTTGTTTGTTTTTTGTAAATTTGTTCAAATTCCTTGTAGATTCTGGATATTAGACCTTTGTCAGATGGATAGATTATAAACATTTTCTCCCATTCTGTAGGCTGTCTGTTCGCTCTGGTGATAGTTTATTTTGCTGTGCAGAAGCTCTTTAGTTTAATTAGACCTCATTTGTCAATTTTTGCTTTTGTTGCAATTGCTTTTGACATTTTCATCATGAAATCTTTGCCCATGCCTATGTTCTGAATGGTATTGCCTAGATTTTCTTCTAGGGTTTTTATAGTTTTAATCTATCTTGAATTAATTTTTTCATAAGGTGTAAGGAAAGGGTCCAGTTTCAATTTTCTGCATATGGCTAGCCAGTTTTCCCAATACCATTTATTAAATAGGGAATCCTTTCCCCATTGCTTGTTTTTGTCAAGTTTGTCGATCAGATGATTGTAGATGTGCAGTCTTATTTCTGAGTTCTCTATTCTGTTCCATTGGTCTACGTGTCTGTTTTGGTATCAGTGCCATGCTGTTTTGGTTACTGCAGCCTTGTACTGTAGTCAGGTAGCGTTATGCCTCCAGCTTTGTTTTTATTGCTTAGGATTGTCTTGGCAATACGGGCTCTTTTTTGGTTCCATATTAATTTTAAAGTAGTTTTTTCTAATTCTTTGAAGAATGTCAATAGCAGTTTAATGGGAAAAGCATTGAATCTTTAAATTACTTTGGGCAATATGGCCATTTTCACAATATTGATTCTTCCTATCCATGAGCATGGAATGTTTTTCCATTTGTCTGTGTTTTTGTCCATTTGTCTGTGTCTTCTCTGATTGTCTTGATCATGGTTTCTAGTTCTCCTCGAAGTTCTCCTCGAAGAGGTCCTTCACTTCCCTTGTTAGCTATATTCCTAGGTATTTTATTCTCTTTGTAGCAATTGTGAATGGGATTGTAGCAATTGTGAATTCATGATTTGGCTCTCTGCTTGTCTCTTGTCGGTGTATAGGAATGCTTGTGATTTTTGCAAATTGATTTTGTATCCTGAGACTTTGCTGAAGTTGCTAATCAGCTTAAGAAGCTTTTGGGCTGAAACAATGGGGTTTTCTGGATATAGGATCATGTCATCTGCAAACAGAGACAGTTTGACTTCCTCTCTTCCTTTTTGAATACACTTTATTTACTTCTCTTGCCTAATTGCCCTGGCCAGAACTTGCAATACTGTGTTGAATAGGAGTGGTGAGAGAGGGCATCCTTGTCTTGCACCAGTTTTCAAGGGAAATGCTTTCAGCTTTTGCCCATTCAGTATGATATTGGCTGTGAGTTTGCCATAAATGGCTCTTATTATTTTGAGGTGTGTTCCGTAAATACCTAGTTTATTGAGAGTTTTTAACATGAAGCGATATTGAATTTTAATGAAGGCTTTTTCTGCATCTATTGAGATAATCATGTGGTTTTTGTCTTTAGTTCTGTTTATGTGATGGATTACATTTATTGATTTGTGTATGTTGAACCAGCCTTGCATCCCTAGAATAAAGCCAACTTGATCATGCTAGATAAGCTTTTGGATATGCTGCTGGATTCGGTTTGCCAGTATTCTGTTGGGAATTTTTCCATTGATGTTCATCAGGGATATTGGTCTGAAGTTTTCTAATTTTCTTTTTTTTTTTTTCTTTTCTTTTTTTTTTTTTTTTTTTTTTTTTGAGACAAAGTCTTGCCCTGTCACTCAAGCTAGAATACAGTGGTGCAATCTTGGCTCACTCCAACCTCTGCCCTGTGGGTTCAAGTGATTCTTCTGTCTCAGCCTCCCAAGTAGCTGGGACTACAGGCATGCACCACCATGCCCAGCTAATTTTTGTATTTTTAGTAAGGACATCTGTTGGTCAGGCTGGTCTCAAACTCCTGACGTCAAGTGATCCACCCACCTTGACCTCCCAAAGTGCTGGGATTATAGGCGTGAGCCACCAAGCCCAGCCTAAGTTTTCATTTTTTGTTGTATCTCTGCCAGATTTTGGTATCAGGATGATGCTGGCCTCATAAAATGTTCAACTCTATATTCTTACACCTAATCCAGTGGTTCTCACCTGGGTAGCTTTTCAACTGGTTTCTTGAAAAGAATTAGGTTGAATTGCAGTTTAAGGAAGGTAGAGGAGAGTGCCTGAGGCTGCAGAGGGAAAGGGGGACACTTGCACAGTGCTTTGTGAGCAAGAATTATGGTTTCCTAATCCTGGTCAATAGCTAAGGTTTGTACCTTCATTGGACAGCCCTCTTTTGAGATATATAGCACATTGGGAGTGCACATAAGCCTCCATCTCCCCTTGATATTGCCCTTTCTCAAATGGTGACTGCTGATTACAAATAGTAAGCAGTGTTTCCTACTACTATGGATTACTTGAATTTAATTTCACAAACAATAGCACCTTGCCCTAAGGTGCTATTGTTTCTCCCTAGCCAGAGTTTGAAATACAAAGGAGGAATAATGGAGAGCTCCCACATCCCAGATGCTGATACTTGCCCAAGTGGGACCCTGAACTTGTTCAAACTGCACTGTCTACATCACTCTCCTGAAAAGGAATGAAAGGTTACACGTGGCAACCCTTGACAGTAGAGTAGTCATGCAGATTAACAAAAAGTTGGTAAAACAAAAAAAAAACAGGGTAGGAATTCAGAAGTGATCACAACCACCAATGTACCTGTTACTAGGGCTGAAGACTTGCCGTGTGAACTCAACTTTCTATAATGTGAGAGGTGTTGGGACTTACATATTAACTTTCTGATCATACCAGTGGAAAAGAGAAGGAAAGCCTTTTATATCGGCACAAGGCTGTGGTCACAATTTGGAGAATTAGACCCAGTTATAGCAAATTGCTACAGGAGCAATACTGGGAACCATTACTGGGGAAGCACAGACTGCTGAATTCAAGAGGCCACTGAATTCTCACTTATTGGGAAGCTAATTTGGAAGGAGGAAGAGCAGCAAGGTTATCGGCTGTCCTCAGAGAACAAATCAGAGCATCAAAACTGAAATTAGAGACCCAGGTTCTGATTTGCAGGAGTTTCAGCCTCCTAGTGGTCAAACTGTCAAAAAGCAGGGTCCCAAGAGAAAGAGGTAACCACATTACACGTATCTGGTTAAGACTACACCATAGAACACAACAGGCGCCGGCTGTGGAGACAAAACCCAAGGATGTGCCTTCAGTATAGGGTCAGCCCACACCTAGATGCGATGCTATGGTACCTAGCAGGGGCAGGCATACAGTAGAAGCAGAAGCACACAGGACTTCCCAGGACTGTGTGATGTGAAAACCTTAATTTGTGTTGAAGGCAAAGCATGTATGGTAGAACTTCTAGTACCCAATACCACTGTACAGCAACCAGGGACACTGCCCCAGCCCTCTGTGGACCACCAAGGATTTCTGCAGTTGAAGGAAACCCACTGCCTGCATGTAGGGATGGAGGAGGCCCAGTACATGGCACTAAGTCAGTGAAAAGAAGGTGACACCCTCTCCAAATACCTAGGTGATGAGCAGAGCCAGGAAGGAACACCTCCCAAAAGACCTCAGACTTTAAAAAGTCCTGCCCAGTCCCTTAGAATAAAAAAAAATGCATGAGACACAGATGCCACAAATAAATCTCGAGTTCTGTGGTACAATGGGAAATAGATATTTGGTCTTTGTCGCTAGTTCTTAGGACACAGGAAATGCTAAAATGCTTGGACTCGCCAAAGTGATGAGTGTCTTTTGTATCCTGGCCAAAGTGATGAGTGTCATTTGTACGCTCCTAAAATGCTTGGACTCTCTTAAGTGATAAGTGTCTTTTGTATGCTCTCCAAAGTGATGACTGGTGGCTCAGGCCCCTAGGTGGCTTCAGGATGAGGGCTAGTCACTAGAAAGACCTAGGCATGATTCGAAGATTGGAACTTTCAGCCCACCACCTGATGTCTAGGGAGGGAAGAGGGGCTGAAGATTGAGTTAATCATCAACCATCAGTGATTTAATCAATAATGACAATATAATGATACCTTTATTTAAATATATATATATGGGGTTCAGAGAGTTTTCAGGTTGGCAAGCACATCAAGGTACTGGGAGAGCTGTATACCTGGAGGGGGCATGGAAGGTCCGACTTCTCACCCTCATCCCCCCGACCTTGCCCTATGCATCTCTTCCATTTCACTGTTCCTGAGTTGTATCCATTATAATAACTGGTAATAGGAAGTAAAGTGTTTTCCTGAGTTCTGTTAGTTGTTGAAGCTGAAGAGGGAGTCATGGGAACCCCCAGTTTATAACCAGCTGGCAAGAAGTACAGGAATCCCTAGACTTGAGATTGGCATCTGAAGTGAGGGGAAGTCTTGTGGGACTGAGTCCTTAAACTTGCACAGGCTGCTCTAATTCCAGGTAGTTCGTTCAGAATTGAAATAAATGATGACACCTCATTGATGTCATCAGAGAATTAGAGAATAGCTGGGTGTGGAAACCCCCACACATTTGGTGTCAGAGGTGTTGTGGGTAAAAACAGCTCAGGTTCTGTTTTCTTCCATGTGCCTTAGACAGTTTGCACAGTAAATGAGCAAGAATGGAAGTATTTTTTTCTCATGGGATAATGTAAAAGGTGGTGAAAATGTTCTCTTAGCAATCACCCTGAGAACTCCTCTTCTGGGAGAGAGGCGCCTATTTCGCAAACTCCCTGATAAGGTTTCTTGGGGCAGAAGCTGCTGAGCTTCCCTTCCCCTGCCCTCCAGGCCTGTTCTGGAAACAGAGGAAGCATGGGTTGCTCAAGAGAGAAAGATGAGCGAGGAAGAAGGAAGAGTAGAGGCAATAGCAAGGTGGACAGCAGGAGGTAAACTTGCTGAAGTCACAAAATGCTTTGTGCATGTGGATTAATTGTCAACACACTGGGCTTCGTGTTTACATTGATGTGACAGTGGGACTGGAGCCCCAGATGCACACATATGCAAGAGCCAGAGACAGAAGGATAGAGCCAATAAGGGATGCCAGGAAAGTGCAATTTCTGAAACTCACAGAAATCCAGGGAGCATTTGTGAAGGGAAGATGGTGAAGCTGAGGATACATGAAGCTCCCTCAACCAGGGAGGCTTCATGTGTCCTGGGTGATCCAGGCCTTTGCTCCCCTCCTTCCTCCCTTGGATGATCTATGTGCCTCCTCTGCCTTCCCCCAGCCCTAGTGCTTGCCTTTCTTCACACTCCATCCTCCCATTGTCCATCTCTTTCCTTTGCCCTGTTAATGCTAGTTCACAGACCTCATTTCCAAAGATTCCCCCTTTTCATATGAAACCATTCATAGGCTCGTTCAGATTTCCTGCTCTCACTAGAGAGTTTCTTCATAGGCATTCAAACTGTGCATGAATAAAGTCACTTTTTCCTATTTCAGCCAGCTGACAAGATCACACACCACACAAATAACCTGATCTGCTTCACAAACCTACACACATGGGATGTTTCTGCATTACAGTTAGTACACATACTAAACAGAGTAATTTAAAATAAAGAATTGGATGGCTACATATTATAATTTGTCATTGTTAAAGAATGGAGGTGATTGGATAAGTAGACAAGACAAATGCATGCCAGATAATATCGACAGCATGTTGACTAATCAAACACCCAATCATCTTACCTGCCACAAGTGAGAATTTGGTTAAACATTTTGATGATGTTCAGAATAGCTTGTGGAGGGATTTGTTCCCAGGTAATTGGCAGGAACTGCAGCTCATTAAATCAGCTCTCATCTGACATGCCAAATGATACTCGCAGTTGATCCGTTAGATCATCAGCAAGCAATTGTTTATCTCTTCCATGAGCCAGGATGACAAACAAGCAATTTTAGCCAAAAGGGTTAAGGCCAGTGCCAATCATTATTCATACTGCAATTTAACTGATTCTCTGGCAATCAATACCATGCGTTCAAAATGCAATACAGCAGTTTCTTCCACATTGTGGGGCCCTTTATGTGAATATTCTGCCAGAATATAAACAAACAAAATACTAAATAAAGACAGGTCTCAAATGTAGTATTTATCATCTTATTTTTAGGGAGTAGGGAAATCAGTAAACCTAGACGCATTCGCGCCGGGTTGTTGCTTAACAGAGCAGGTGTACTAAGAGAGCTCCTACCCAGATTATTGGGCTAAACCAGTAAGAAATCAAGGAAAGTGGTAGAAGAGAAATGATAGGGACTGGTTTAATGCCTACACCAAGCTTATAAGCCTCATCATGAAGTCTGAGATAATGATGGATAAAGCAACTCTAAATGGCTGCATTTTGCACTTCATTCCCGTGCACTTGAAATCAATGTCTTCACATGAGATTAGCCAAGGGAAGGATTTGGCACCATGGCAATGTCTTATTCAATTTTCCCATTGACACAGCTGGCCCTTGTCCAATAATAGATGCTATTTCCTTTTCTGACTGACCTTTTCTCATCTTGCCTAAGGCTCCTGACATTATGACAAGGGTGTATGTTGTTGGGACAGCATTTCTCTTCATTGTACAAATGACCAAGATACAAACAGTCACAGGGAAAACCACTACAAATAAGTATTTTAAATCTTAGAACCATAGCCCAGAAACTCAGTCATCACTGTGCCACTTAGTGGGATAAGTACTAAGTGAAACAAAAGCACAAAGACTGATCCGCCTCAAGCCTTGATTTCTCTTTCACTGGAACGTGCAGTCTTATCTAGTTTGTAAATTATTTGGGTTTCTTGCTTCTTTCTCTTACCTTGACTATGGGAATTATGGTCTCTTGTCTACTTCACTGCTCATTTGCTTTGAGGAATACAAGAGGCAGAAATTCAAGTCAGTAACAGCTTCCTCACATGATGCCTCTGCTGATGAAATATTCAGAGGGAATGAGGATTGAAGTTATTACCTAACATGAGACTTTGAGGTCATTTCATTATTCCCATTTCTTGTGCTCTTTTTTTTTTTTTTTTTTTTTTTTTTTTGGCCTTCTAACCAAGATCATTAAAATTTGGTCACAAATCTCCTTGATTAAGGGTCCTTCTTGTGAGATGTTCCAGTAATCACAGTAGTAATCAAAAGCCTTGTGGAAAAACAGGTATCTTAGGTCTTTAAAGCAATATATGTAATTAACATGGTCATAATATTTCCAATTTTTATTCCTGAATAAAATAATAAATACCATGCACAAAGCTTTCTCTCTGGAAGCTTGTTAGACACTCAGTGATGAACAGTAGACACCGAACTATGTGGTTGTAATGGGGCATGCTGTATAAAAACCATGGTGACTGGTCAGGTTGTGATAGGAGGAGGAGGCAAACAGGGTGAGACAGGGAAAGTAAGAATCATTCCATGTTTCTAACTAGAAACTAAGTATATGCAGCATCAAGGTGGTTTGAGATGGGTGAGTGAGATATGCTTAGCACATATTGAGGTTAAGATGCCAGTGGGGCTTTTAGGTGAAGTAATCAGTTAGATATTTGAGCCAAGAGTTTGGGAGAAAGGTAGGAGCTGGAGACGCAGACTTGGAAGCTGATAGCACATAGTTAGTGCTGGGGCCATTAGAAGTGAGTGAGAGCTTCCTGGGGTGTGTGTAAAGAAAGAGCAAGGCATGAGTTTCTGGGGTGTGTGTAAAGGAGTTTCCAGGGTGTATGGAAAGAAACAGCAAGGCAAAGAGCAGAACTCTGGGGGCAGGTTTAAGGAGCTAGCCAGGGAAAAGCAGTCATCCAAGGAGGCTGAAACAGGACAGGAGAGAGTAGTTGGGGAAGCCACCAGGGACATCCGGAGCGGGTTCATAACCTTCTGGAAACGTTCAGGCCTCCCACCATTGATAAATGTGTATCGCTATGCAACATAATTAGGGTCCCGGGCATAGGTTGGGCGTGAATACCCCTGAGCTCAGACACTGGAGTGAGATATCTTTTGTCCAAGGACTCTGTTCATGGAAATGGTTTGAGGAGGTGATAAGAGGAGATCTTAGGAACACAGCAAATGAAAATCCAGGGAAAATATCTAATGAATAGTCATCTATAGATGTTAGACAGAGAGAGAAAATCAGGTATGAAGTAAAGGAGGCAGAATACAGGGAGTCTGGACAGGACAAGAGGATAAGAGACTAAACCTAGAATATAGCCCCAAGCCAATGAGAAGATAGGTTCTGGACGTCTCCTTTCAGTAAGTTACATGGAATTTGGGTCATGGGAAGGAAGAGCCACGTAAAGCAAAGATGTAACCTCGATTCCCGATGCTTTACTTGCAGATATTATCTCTAGGCTTTACAACAACCCTAAAAAGTAAACACTCTCACCTATTCCCATTGTGGAGATGATAAAGTTGAGGCTCAGATAGGCTAAGTATTTGTACAGTAAGTAGCAGAGCCAAGATTCATATTCACATCATCTGTCTACCTTCAATACTGATGCGCTTACCAAGCCGCCTATGGCTTCCTTAGAATACATTAATTCCCCTCAGCAGGAAGAACTCTGGGTAGACTGACAAAATCAAGTCTGCAAACCTGAAAAGCAGAGAATCACACCCTGGACTGCAATGACTCCAGCCAAACACTCTCTACAGGGCACAGTTACATAGCTATTCAGGACATCCCTTGACATCAAGCAAACACCAGTGGCCTTCTAGGTAAATCACCATGTTTTTCCTGATTACCACAAAGTGCATAAGTCCTGAGATAGAGCAACATATAAGTGATGTCAAATTCAGGAGTCTAATCTCATTTAAACGATTAACTTTAATTTGATTCATAACATAGACTGTGTCTTTACCTCTATATGTGGCCAAGAAAGTATAAATCAATCAATATTATCTATTATAAACACTAGAAAATAAATCAAAAGAAATGCCAAATTAGCAGTGGGTAAATAATAATTATATTTCTGTATAGCTCTAATAACTTAAGGTGGAAAAAATAATCAGAGCTCATTGTAAAGTATACCAGCAAAAATAAAAACAAAACTTTTGTCTTTCTTTGATATTTACTAACAACTATTTTGGGTGAAGTTCCTGGCTCTTAAATTGAAAAAAAAATAGGTCTGTTAGTTATTATAATTTTAAAAATTATGACGTTTAGAAATAATTCTGTAATCTTAAACCGCCAATGTTATATGTAATTACGATACACTAGAGCATTTTTCTTGATAGCCAGTAGGGAATCATTTAAGGTTTTTAAGAGGTGTAATGTAGAGATCAAAACTGATGGCTTAAGAATTTGAATCTTACAGTGGCATAATGTATAAATGAAAATGGAGAAAGAACTAGAGGTAAGAATACCAACTAGGAATTTAAGTGTAGGGATTTCTGGTCAAGAGGGTGGAGTAGCTCACACCAAACACCCCTCAGCTCCACCTCACAACCACTATCACTATGACCTCGAAAGGTGTAGCAAGAAAGAGATAAAAATAAGGAGAGAAAGTATTTAAAAGGCAGAATTACACTCAAGATCAAGACAAATATCTTGACAATGAGAATAGAAGGGGAATTAAATTCATGAGGTGGAAGGAAGACAACATTTCCCACAAGGGGAAGGGCATCAGAGATTGGATGGGGCTGCCCATCCCAGGAACAGAAGTTGAGGTTCTGGGATGAATGGGCAACATCCCCTCAGGGTAACAGCTCTAGGTTGCTCACATAACATTAAGACCTGGTTATGGGCTGGAGTCTGCAGGAGACAGCTACAAAATCACTAAAAGAAAGGCTGAGCTCAGGAAGAGAACAAATACAAACAAAATCAAATTTCCACTCAAAATGAGTTTGCAAATGAGAGTTACAAAGCACATAAAGAAAAATTCACCCAGTGAAAGGCAGTCAACAAACTCAAGGCACAAAAGAATTTACTTTTATTTTGGAAATTGAAACAATAGAGTAATTTTAAAAGAACATTTGTGAGATCCTCAGATATGTTTTCATTTAAAACAACAGTAGATTATAAAATAAAGCAGGCAGCTATGAATCAAGTGCAGGGATATTTTAAAAAAGATTCAGAAATCCTGGAAATGAATGTAATTGTTGCAATTTTATAAAACCCTTAAACAGATGGGTACATTTTAACTAGTCATAGTCAAAAAGAAAACTGGCACATTTGAACAGGAAAACAATTACAAAAATTGAGGTAAAGGTAACAAGTGTCCGAAGTAAGGTAATGGCAGCAGAAATGTATAAGCTAAAAAACATTTTAGAAGCATAGAAATAAGTAGGCTCTGCCACTGTTAGGCGGCATTCATTGAGATTTAATTCTATCTAAACCTTGCCAAAAGCCAACTGTGGCTATGGCCATTTGAAATTCTTCTATTTGTGGAGCCTCGTTAATGCCAAAAGAGGAACGAAAAGATGAGAATTAGACCTTCAGTCTGCCCATCAGCAGCCAACAAAAATAAAATGAACTTACGATGAAAATTCTTCATTATTTGTGTCTGTAGCAATAAGAAACCTTTATTTGAGGATCAAGGAAGTTCATTAGAACTCTCCATTATCTCGCTGTTTTCTGCTTAAGTCCACAAATAAATAGTTTTAACGTGAAATATTTATTATGTATTTCTACATTTAGTATACATTATATATTTATTACATATTTCCATGTTACTATATTATTCCCTCATATAAAATGTTTTAGGCCGGGCATGGTGACTCACGCCTGTAATCCCAGCATTTTGTGAGGCAGAGGCGGGCGGATCACGAGATCAGGAGATTGAGACCATCCTGGCCAACATAGTAAAATCCTGTCTCTACTAAAAATATAAAAATTAACTAGGTGTGGTGGTGCATGCCTATAATCCCAGCTACTTGGGAGGTTGAGGCAGGAGAATCGCTTGAACCCAGGAGGCGGAGATTGCAGTGAGGCGAGATCGCGCCACTGCACTCCAGCCTGGTGACAGAGTGAGACTCCATCTCAAAAAAACAAAAATTAAAAAAAAGAAGTTTTAGAATATCCTCCTTTGTACCAATAAAGTGATTATAAAATGATGAGTATTGGAGTATTGAGACTGTAAGAATTTTTTTTGAAAAGACAGAATTAAAATTTAGTTGAAAGGTTAACATGTGAAGTAAGAATGTGTAGAGAAAATGAAATTATTTATATTAAAACAAAGTTAAGAAATAAGTTAGAATTCCTTTAAAAAGAAATATTTTTCCAGCTCTACTACTAAAGATGTCCTGAGAGAAGCAGCAGCACCTTTGCTCAACTCTCAAGTTTTGAGGCAGGGAAAAATCAGAACAGATTTGCAACATCCCAGAGTACTCAGACTTTAGTCTCTAATACTGTTCTTTATTAGGAAGAATGAGAACTACTTGGAGGATAGATGATTCCATGTTTTGAGGCAGGGAAAAATCAAAACAGGCTTGGAACATCTCGAAGCTGCCAGTCAGTAATTCCGGATGTTCTCAAGGACATCGGATGTCCTGCTGAAAGGATAAAGGAGGACCATCCACTGAGGGGACAGTCTGGGACAAGGGCTGAGGGAGAAAGCAAGAGACCAAGCCTAAGGGGGCTCTCAGACTCTTACAGGGGACTATTCAGGTGAAGGCACCTTTCAACCCTCAGAAGAACTCATCAAAGCACCCCGTAACACCCACACAAGAGACCAGCATTTGGACAGTTGGTCCGTCACAGAGAAGGAGCAACAGTGATAAGAAAGGGGTCAAATGTGGGATGTGATTCAATGGAAACAGCAAGTACATGTGACAAAGACACTTTGAACACCAGAGTTACAAGGACATGATTTTGTTCTCTTGTTCCTCCTTGCCCCTACACCAGAGGAATAAGAGCAAGAAAGAGACAAAGTGGTGTGTGACATAGCTAACCATGCAACACACACACACACACACACACACACACACACACACACACACACACACACGTCACTCCAAGCTGTTCGAGTCCCAAGGCCAGTCTGTATGGACAGAAGAGGAATGTTTTAGATCAAATGAGATATTAAAATTTTTTAATAAAAAGGACTAAGTTTTAACAACAAAAATGAGACTACTTTACCAATTATAATAAAGGTGACTGAAAAGGTTGAGAAACAGAGGCAGCCGTTATCAAGGCAGTTCCTATGCAGGAAACAGCAGGAACCCGTGACAGCAGTGGTTGCAGTCCAGAGCTCTGTGATGGCAGCTTATAGCTGAATGAGTTCAAATTCCTCAATCACACCGCATAAATAAGATGTGTGATTCAAACACTAAGAAAGACAGTAGAGAGACTGCCTTCTCTACACACACACACATAGAAGAAAAAGAAACCTTTGGGCCACACATAGAATACAACCTTTTAAAATATAGCCACTTTAGGCAGCTTTTTCTCTAATATGGCTATTCATGTCCTGTACTATTAGAGGCTGGCTTTTTATTGTGGCAACTGCAACTTACTATTAAAACATATCGTAGTATCTTCATCTTTACTTAAGATAATAAGCAGAAATGAAAGTGTAGACATATATATTTGGCTTGTGGAATATATTCTTAAAACTTCCAGCCATTTTCCTATATATGTGTGTCAGTATATTCCAACCTCCTACTCCTAACTCTGAAATTGTTAGGACCAATAAATTATCTTAGGATGTTGTCTTAGACATGTTCATTTCTACCCAGTGTTGTGCTGGGCCACTTTTCTTTTATGAAAACATAATCTGCAGTTCAATAACACACTTAGTCCAAACTATTAGAGTCCCAAGGCTAGTCTGTATGGAGGGAAGAGGAATGTTTTAGATCAAATGGGATGTTAAAGTTTTTAAATAAAAAGGACTAAGCTTTTTTTATTTAAAAACTCCTTCACATGTGCTCCTTAATAATAGAAGAATATGGATCACAGCATTCTAGCTCTGTTTTTAAAATGACATAATACATAACCATATAATATTACAAATAACACAATTTTTCACGTGTCACTTCCTTCCAAGACAGTTTGAGCTTTGACAAATTTTAATTGATGTAAGTTAATCTCATATGATTAATGTAGATTTGCTGTAAGAATTAAATGAATAATTAGAATTTCTCTACTAAATGCAGATTCACTTTGCAAGCTCTTTTGAAATATATTTTGAAATGCATACTGGCAGCAGGATAGATTTTTGAATCTTATAAATGCATTCTTTTAATTACAAGAAATTACCATGATTTTATATAGTCAATATATAATTAATAAATACACTTAAATTACTTTATTTCGGAAAAGTTTAATGCCTTGAGAGAAAAGGAGATAAGTGATTGGGCTGTGAGTTAGCAAGAAAATCTGAAAAAGAATGAAACCTCCTGAACCATGTGGCTCCCTCTACTTTTAACAGAATTTCTAGCAATCAAGTGCTTAGAGACTCTGGTTTGAGTTCTAAGTCCCCCATTTCCAACATGTGAACCTGAGTGAGCCAGGTTCTCATCTACCCCAGGCCTCAGTTTCCTCATCAGTCAAGTAGCCTATTTCATGACAATCCTGTAAGGATCAATAGACATCTGCAAGCCAGAATTATAAGAAATTATCATCACAATTATTGTATGTAATACGCTTCTACTCATTTTGTAGCTACCAGTTGCTGTATCAAGATATAGAAAGTTAAATTTGGATAATGATAGCCACTATTTATTAAACACTATGCATCAGATATTGTGCTAAATGCTTCACATATGCCATCTCATTCATTTTTTACAACAACACTAGTATTATCCCCATTCTGTAATTGAGGAATCCAAAATTCCATAAAGGAGTAACTTGTCCATAGTCACACAGCTGGTAACTGATGGAGCCGGGATTGAACTGGTATCTAGCTCCAGAGCTGATGCGCTAAACCACCTGGGTAGACTTTCTCCCCACTAACATTGATAAAATTATACAAGCCCTACTCATCACATGCAAACTCCCTAGTCATTATGAAGAACAAAATAGCCAGTGAATTCTAAACCTAGGAAGAAAACAATCTTTTCAGGTATGACCAATCCCCTTGCTCTGCTACCCTTCCTAGCAATGAGTGTAGTGTGTGGGAAGCAGTTACTATCCTACTAGCTAGACTCTAAGCTTCAAGAGGGCAGGATCTCACTGCCTACTTCACCACAGAGTCCTCCTGCAAGAATGCACTGCTTATTTGGTAAATAGTTCATGTTATCACCAAATTCCTAAAAAAAACATGTACTATTGAAGGAAAATTCTTGTCTGTCTAGTCTTTTGCATTACTAATAGAGGAAGTAAAATTTGGAAGAGGACAGAGACAGAACAACATTTACTGGGTCACTTGCTGGCTTAGGAGCTTTAGAATAGAGGCATCCCTGCAGCTCCTTAGTCCCAGAGGCCTGCATCTTACATGTGAAGACAACAGGGGTGAGAAATCAATGAAGGGCCTGTACCCCTGGGAGGCAGGGATATGAGCAAGAGAAGGAGGAATTGGAGAAACCATTTTTCTCCTTCATCCTATGTGACCGGCGCAGCAGTAGACCCCGTGCCACTGGGCACACTGGGGAACAATCTTCATTGTAGAACCCAGATGCCAAAATGAAGAAGAAATAGAGCGTTTTCAGCAGCTGCATCTGGCTTTTTGGCAAGCTCTCCACACTTTGGTACTGATTTTCCCTGCATCTGCTCCTTAATCGTTTACTAGTTACCTGTGAACTGTTTTACTCACTTTGACCACACATTGCTTAGAACATGGAAAAAGGTGCCACTGTTATATCTATTTTCAAGCTGCTGCGAACCTTTCCAAAATTTTTGCAATCCACTCATCTGACAAAGGGCTAATATCCAGAACCTACAAAGAACTCAAACAAATTTACAAGAAAAAAACAAACAACCCCATCAAAAAGTGGGCAAAGGATATGAACAGACATTTCTCAAAAGAAGACATTCATACAGCCAACAGACACATGAAAAAATGCTCATCATCACTGGCCATCAGAGAAATGCAAATCAAAACCACAATGAGATACCATCTCACACCAGTTAGAATGGCGATCATTAAAAAGTCAGGAAACAACAGGTGCTGGAGAGGATGTGGAGAAATAGGAACACTTTTACACTGTTGGTGGGATTGTAAACTAGTTCAACCATTATGGAAAACAGTATGGCGATTCCTCAAGGATCTAGAACTAGATGTACCATATGACCCAGCCATCCCATTACTGGGTATATACCCAAAGGATTATAAATTATGCTGCTATAAAGACACATGCACACGTATGTTTATTGCAACACTATTCACAATAGCAAAGACTTGGAATCAACCCAAATGTCCATCAGTGACAGATTGGATTAAGAAAATGTGGCACATATACACCATGGAATACTATGCAGCCATAAAAAAGGATGAGTTTGAGTCCTTTGTAGGGACTTGGATGCAGCTGGAATCCATCATTCTTAGCAAACTATCACAAGAACAGAAAACCAAACACCGCATGTTCTCACTCATAGGTGGGAACTGAACAATGAGATCACTCGGACTCAGGAAGGGGAACATCACACACCGGGGCCTATCATGGGGAGGGGGGAGGGGGGAGGGATTGCATTGGGAGTTATACCTGATGTAAATGACGAGTTGATGGGTGCAGCACAGCAACATGGCACAAGTATACATATGTAACAAACCTGCACGTTATGCACATGTACCCTACAACTTAAAGTATAATAATAATAAATAAATTAAAAAAAAAAAAAGAAATCAGTATCAAAAAACTTTCAGCTATAGGGGTAAAAAGAAAGAAAGAAAAAGAAATTCTCTATTCCGGACTCCCAGCAGCTAAGCACCCTGATCACATACACATATAATGATTTCGAAAATTGAGAGAAAACTCTGCCTTATCCTAAAGTAAGTGCTCTCTTTCTGTAAATGAGAATAGGGTTCAAAGGGTTAATCCAGTGGCCGTACAGTTAGGTAGGCCCTTAGGAAATTTAATCTACAAGGAGGATTTGTTAAAACTCTCACCTTTAGCAGGGCTTTTCTGCACATCAGAAAAGTGAGATACATTTCATGGCTTTCCCTCTACACATTTTTATGCTACACCTTTCAGCAAAAGCTTTTACAATGATATTAAACATTAACTCTGTATGGGTTAATCCCAAGACACAGCAGCAGCCTTAAGGTTAATAGTCCTTTTAATTAAAAGATAAGTCAGTTATTGAACACAGAAGCTAATCACAAAAGGATTACCACTGAAAATGAACATAGTCTGTGCAATTAGTCTGATAATTAAGACTTAAGTACTGGACAGAGATCAAAGTGCTTGTAATATGCAATAAAGTTCCCAGAGTTGTAAGGATATTCAAAATGTTAGCTTGTGCTTTATTGCACCTTCCATTTATCGTGTACCCATGATAGCAGCAAACACATTTCCCCGATGGATGTCAGCATGGATAACTGCAACAGCTGTTACTACATAAGCCTGGTGTTTCTCACAATATGATTACTCTGTCAACGACGGCCGTAAAAGGTGGCATCTGCATTCATCAAACAGAGTTATCAATAAATGTAAAACCATGCAACAATTAGAGATCTCAAAGGAAGAACAAATCTAACTGGAAAAAAAATGTCAACCACACTCTTTAATTACTAAAATTGTTAATCAATAAAATGCCTTCATAACTTTTAATTAAAATTTTATTTGAACTGGATGTTTGGAGAATCTGATTCTTTGTTTTCATTACCTTTAACAGTTGCATTACAAAATTCCTAGTGGCATCTGTGAGCAGCCATCCCCTGGGGGACACTTTCTATCTGTAATTGCATATTGTTACCTACAGAGGGTGTTAAGAATCCTTGTTAAAAATAAAGGAAATAGTTAGGAGACATCTCACAGTAGCCATTATTATGGAGCAAATTACTAGGTAGAGCAATCCAGAAGCTGTCAAGAAAGGTTAGCAAAAAGGAGTGTGAGGAAATCAACCATTCAGCAATTCATCATGGGCCAAAACTAGCTCTAAAATAAAACCAAGGAAAAAAGGTATTGGTTTTATGAACTCAAGGCATTGCCTTTGTTTATAGCAATGAATAAAGATTATAAGAGGATACTGATGAAGGATAAAAAGATGAAATGATAAAGGAAAAATCAATTGCTTTAATCACACTGGTGCTCAGACAAGATATAATGAGAACAACTAGTTAGAATTCCAAAAGCTCAATGCTATATACATTATCTTTATCTTTAATTTGTGTTCATAGGGTCTGCGTAATTTATGCATCACCAGCCCCAGGAGTTGACTGGTAAATTCTCATACCTTCATCTCAGTCTCTTCAAGCTGAATACATGTATCACTGTTACTTTTTTTTTCTTTTTTAAGACAGACTCTTACTCTGTTGTCCAAACTGGCGTGCAATGGCATAATCTCAGCTCACTGCAATCTCCACCTCCCAGGTTTAAGTGATTCTCCTGCCTCAGCCTCCTGAGTAGCTGGGATTACAGATACACACCGCCATGCCTGGCTAATTTTTTTTTTTTTTAGTAGAGAAGGGGTGTTGCCATGTTAACCAGGCTGGTCTCGAACTCCTGACCTCAGGTGATCCACCCACCTCAGCCTCCCAAAGTGCAGGGATTACAGGCATGAGCCACCATGCCTGACCACTGTTACATTTTTAAATGGTATCTTTTTGATTTGTAGAAAAACAAAATTGATCTCAAATTTCTTTCCTGAGTTTTCACTGGGATTTCATTTGACTGTCAATTCCAACCGACATGAATAAACCAGGTTGACTGTTGCTTATTTCACTGCAGAAATAATTAGCAAGCTCTCCTTTCACATTTTTGAATGCTGATACATGTAGAATTTACTACTCAAAGATTCACTCTTAAGGGCTTTTCTTTCCTTAATCTCAGGTTGGTTTCCTGGATTCCCATATGCATAAGAACAATTGAGAACTATAGCCAACCAATCTATCCAGTTTCGTAGCAAAGGCCACCGATGGGGTGCAGAACACACAATCTCAAAATATGGTACCTTGTTATTTGAGAAAACAGTAGAAGCAGGATGGTCACTCTCATCTTCTTCCCTAAAGTAGGCCCTCAATAAATTATCTCACCTTCTGAAGTAAGTCATAAGACAGTCATTTCAGAGACAACCTCCCTATACCTTAGGGAGGAAAAGAATGTCCCTTTGAAGAACTATGAAGACACAGGGAAACAGAAAAGAATCTGAGCAATCAGGCCTTGCTAAGTTCCCCAGTTTATTACCATTAGATCACACACCCTTTATCTTATCATACTTCTGCACAACTATCCACTTCTTCATCAAAATTAGCATAAAAATACACAGGTTTCCCTGTTTCTTTGGGTCTTCATTTCTGAAGCCTTTCATGTCACATGAAACTTATATTAATTACATTTATGTGCTTCTCTCTTGTTAATCTGTCTTTTGTTATAGAGGTCTCAGCCCTGAACCTTATAAGTGAGAGAAAGATAGCTCTTTTTCTCCCCTACACTATAATTCATAGCTCATAACAGATAGAATGTGCCCTCTATGCTTTCTTTTTTTTTTTTTCTTTTTTTTTTTTTTTTTTTTGAGATGTAGTCTGGCTCTGTCGCCCAGGCTGGAGTGCAGTGGCGGGATCTCGGCTCACTGCAAGCTCCGCCTCCCAGGTTCACGCCATTCTCCTGCCTCAGCCTCCCAAGTAGCTGGGACTACAGGGCACCCACCACCACTCCCAGCTAATTTTTTGTGTGTTTTTAGTAGAAACGGGGTTTCACTGTGTTAGCCAGGATGGTCTCAATCTCTTGACCTCGTGATCCGCCCGCCTCGACCTCCCAAACTGCTGGGATTACAGGCGTGAGCCACCGCGCCCGGCTGCTTTCTTTCTCTCAAGAAAAGTTAAAGTACTCTCATCAGAGCATTACTTGGAAAATCAGCTAAAGAAGGCTATATTTCACCAAGTTTGCAGCTCAACTTTGCTTCAAGTCATTGGGAAACAATGGTTACACTTAACCTTGTTCATGAGATCAGGGTCATATCTTGGAGAAAGAAGAGGAAAATAATGGTACGTCATACCAAAATAATGCTTACCAGATGCCAAGCCCTATTCTAAGTGTTTTACAGATATTAACTAATTTAATCCTCACAAAAACCCCCAGGAAATAAATTGTTATCACACCAAGAAGTTAGGTAGCTTGCCCACATCACACAGCTGGTGGAGTTGGAACTATGAACCCAGGCCGTCTAGCTTCAGCGTCTATGCCACTAACCTCTTCTATACTGCTTTTGAGAAGATAGTATTTACTGAACATACTATTTTGTGTCAGGCTTGTGCTGAATGTTTTATTTCTGTTTGCATAACTCTGAAAGGTAGGTTTGACAGATGGGGAAACTGAGATGCAATGAAGGGATATGAACCTCCCCAAAGTCACACAGTAATGTAGTACCCAGAGTCAAATCTATGTCTAACGGACCCTACAATCCCCTATTACTTCACATATCATCAATGTAAGAAATAATTGTTGGATTTTTTTTCTCTCTCCTTTTTTTTTTTTTTTTTGGTTTTTGGTAGAGATGGGATTTTGCCATGTTGCCCAAGCTGGTGGTGAACTCCTGGGCTCAAATGATCCACTTACCTCAGCCTCCCAAAGTGCTGGGATTACGGGTGTCAGCCACCATGCCTGGCCAGAAATTATCACTGGATTTTGATTCCACTAGCATTCAATGATGAATGAAAAAGAAAAAACAAAAGATGAAAAAGGCAAAAGAGGAAGAGACCATGTCTATGTGCTACATAATTTCTCTCCTGGCAGGTTGAAGAGTAAATTGGGTTCAAAACAAAGAGAAGATTGGGCAAAGTTTTAAAATTTTCCCTAAGGGTAAGGGTGGTTATTAAATGGAGTTTGAATATTATAGAGTGAGTTTTCTAAGAGAAGGAGAAGACACTCTAAGAATGAGAGTTTTTGTCTGAAAGAGGATCTAAGATCTAAGAGGGCAGAAGGCAGGTAAATAACGAAAAATTTTACGTGGAGGTGTTCCCAAGAACTCTGAGAGACGGTTGTGTTCTTATTCTCCTTCTCAGGCATGAATATTAGAGTTGTGATGTTCATGGTGAAACATTCTCCACTCTGCCAGGTTAGGGAAGCAAAATATACTCCAAGGAAGAAACAGGTTTGCAAATAAATGATTAAGCAATCTGGGATGGGAAATAATTCAGCAGGGGTAAGTAGAGGGGAGCTGCTAAAGTGGGGAAAATTGAGGTCTAATTTATCTTTGTAAAACCCAATACCCTGCAAAATAGTTCACAGGCTCTAGTCGACATGTCTAGACTAATGGTGGACCTCTTTTCCTTCTATTTACTATCCTAGGAGATGGTAACCCCAACCTCTCAAAAACCAAGACTCAGTAACCACTGTCAACCTACCAATGATTGCACTTGCCAATCTTTGGCATTTAACATTTGTTTTTTTCCTGTTTTTCACCCCTGTTATTCTTAGAAGTCATTAGCTTTCTCCCATCATATAATCAACAGTGTAGAATGCTCAACAACTCTATTTACTTTATCAAAATGTAAATGTTTAATATCATAATAGGACCCATGATTTCTTCCCCATTACTTAACATGGCCTAGTGTGTCACAGACAGCAGTCAAAAACGTCAGTGGAAATGGTGCATATTTGTGAAAAATGCTTAGTATTTTGTTCATACCTATAAACAAAGCAGGGGCATGGCCAGTACAAGTAATTTTAACCACTTAATCTCATCCATTGAATATAAACGGCAGTCATATTTGAACATCAAAGAGATGTTTTAAACCTTAAATGATATGTAAAAAGCACTGTGGACCCCCGGGTGTTATTCAGTTTCTACATTTTGGGATGATTGAAAATGAACATGATTGAAATATGAAAGTCGTATTTTTTAAAACTTTCATTTTGCAAAGGTTAATTGACAAGCAGTTTCAGCAGAGGGAATGAGCTGAAAGTAAGTTTCCAATTACCAGAACTGGGCCATAGACTTGGGAGAATGTATGAAATATATAAATCTTGAAATGCTAACAGAACTTCCATTTACTAGGTTGAGGAGTGAGCAGCATAGATTTGAAGACATTATGACTCTCTCTATAAAGCTATCTATATGAAGATAAAACATAATAAGTATCTTATATTTAATTTCAGAAAAAAATTCTTTAAAAATTTTCTTTAGGAACCATTAATGACCAATAAAATGAGACTGCATTTTTCATTAACAAAGTAGAAAAATTGCATGACTACAGCTGCATGGTTGTATGACTCTCTATATATTCATATATAGACACACATATGTAAATTCACTCCCAAATAGATTAGCAAAATGCAAGTAGTATGGCAATCTGGAGGAGAGTCTATCTTGTTGCAATTTTAAAATTTCTCAATCCATCAGTTAAATGTGGATTCAGGGCACAGACTCATATTTCCTTGTCAAATAAATTATGCCTTACATCAAAGACCACACAGACTTCTACTTAACAAAACAGGAGAATGTCTGAATAGACCATAAATGTGAAATATGCAAGACAGCAAAATGAGACGGCCAATAAAATAAAAGATTTGTTAGTCAGCTAAAAACTATCTACTAAATGGTACTACTGACAATCAGAACTGTTGATTAAAGAAATATTCTTTTAAACTGATGCTAATTTTTTCCATGAGAAATGAGCTCTGGTGATAATGCAAAATGGTAACAAATTGCTATGCATAAAAAGTTTTAATTAGACAACAAAGACTAAGATAGTGCATACATCTTTTTTGCTTGACTATTGAAGCATCATGTACACATAATATAGTAGAAGAAAAGAGCAAGAAATGTGCTAGGTCTCTAAGAAATAAACCAGGTACCAAATTATTATATAGCTATAAATCCATGGGTCAATAATATTTTTTATATGAACTTGACATTTTTCCCTTCCCAGGTAATTTGTAGCAATTAATTCTTATTTGTAGATATGTTTTCTACTCTGCTATTTTCTTCCTCCAAATATGGCATTAAAATATACAGTTACCCCTGTCTAGCAGCCACTATTAAAGAAGTTATTTGGTTTAATGATTCTGGCAAATTAAATTGTTATCAGTCCTTAGATCAGTATTATCTTAACATGTAACACAATATAACAGATTATAAGATTTAAAAAAATACCTTCAATTCTTCTTTAAAACAGTTTCACTACGATACTGAGTTTCTTAAATAAGTCTGATTTCCAAAGGGTTTTGGAGGATTCAGCTTAATGGTTAAATGAGATAACACAGGGAAAGTGTTTAACACCGTGTCTAGCACTCAGAGTAGGAACTCTATATAATTGGGATGAGTTCTACAAATAGGCGGAGAAATGAGAGTCCTTTGTTGTCCAGGGCTTCATCATACACATACTGGTTTATTAGGGCTGCCATAACAAAATATCACAGGCTGGATAGTTTAAACAACAGAAACTTATTTTCTCACAATTCTGGAGGCTGGAAGTCTAAGATCAAGGGGCTGGCAGGGCTGGTTTCTCCTGGGCCTCTCTCCTAGGCTTGCAGGTGGCCACTATTATGCTGTGTCCTCACGTGGTCATTCCTCTGTGTGCACTGATGTCTAGTGCCTGTCTCCTCCTTAAAAGGATACCGGTCGTACTGGATTAGGACCCACCCTAATGGTCTCATTTTAACTTAATCACCCCTTTAAAGACTATCTCCAAATACAGTCACGTTCTGAGGTCGTGAGGGTTAGAGCTCCAACACCGGAATTTGCAGAAAACACACAATTTAGCCCCTAACAACATAAGATCACAACAGGATACCTCCCAACATTTAAGGAGGATGTTGGGATCCCAAGTGTGCAGAAGTGGGAGTTACAGCCAGTCTGGAGTAGAAAACCTGATGTGGGTGGAGTCCCAGCGCTCTCTCATGCTTTCTTCCTGTCCTAGTCCTGCTGGCCTTCTCTTCTGCACCAGCATCTTCACATCTTTGAGGTTTTTTTTGTTTTGTTTTGTTTCGTTTTGTTTTTGTACCAGCATCAAAGCATATTTGCCCTGAGTCAGCTGTTGATTTTCTTGAATTAATATTACGTGAAAGTGAGTAAACAGCTTAGCACTCCAAAGAGGTGCTCGGTATCCCCACAGAGAACCTAGTTATCCAGAAAGAACCTCTGCTTAATGAAATGGGCAGGGAGAGGTGTAGCAGGTGGGTAGAGACATTTCCCAGTCATAGCTTAAACTGCCCACTCAGGACCCCTCACTGAGTAACAGCTTTGATCTTCCACACCCTCTTCCTCACTTTTGTTAGTGGCTCCGTGCCCTTGCAGAGTGGAGTGAAACCAAGTCATGGAGTGGGCTGGGGGTGACTATTCCAAAGAAGAATGGGGGCAACGGAGGAGGGGTGAGGAAGAGAAAGGGGCAAGGGGAGGGCAGACAATGCTCTATATTTAAAGAGACCTAAAGAGACTTAGAAAACCTGTCTCAGCATCAACAAAAGTGTTATTTTATCCACGTTTCATCCTGTGTTATAACTGTCATTTATGAAACTGTATTAATGTTCTCTTCAGGAAACAGTCATCTTTCCTTATCAGGATATTAGTGTTGGGAAAGACTGTCATCATGTGAAATCATCCATTGGAATATGTAATTCACTATAGTACAAACCCTAAGGAAAGGGAGGAAGCAAACATCTCTTCCCTGTTTCCCTTCTCTCCAGGTTACAGGAAGAAAGGGGGTGTGAGTCTCAGAGTGTCTGTGTAATTTAAGCCCTGGCATAATGCCTAGTACAGTGCTCTGTGCTGTGTTCAATAAATAGATGTTGTCAACTGACAACACCGTTGTTGAGTAACATTTGTTTCTTCAGCAGCCAAATTCACCGTATCTGCGTAGTTCCATTATTCTTTGGGGGCTCTCTCCTCCTTAAAATGATGGATTGCCAAGTAATAAAAATGCTTTCACCTTTATCTCCACCTATCTCACCCCCTTCAGTTCTTCTTTTATTGCCAGGCCCTGTGTTAGGTGACCCATCCACCCATCTCTCCTCGGCTTCCTGGTACCCAGCAGCTAATGGCCATTCTGGATTTTAAATATCGGAAGGTCTTTCATTATAATCATTGAGGTTTGTCGATTAAAGGAGGTGTGGATTGTGTTTTAATCGTTCAGAAACAACAGCATTCTGACTGGAAATAACCAAGAAAGTCTCCCCTGAGCCAAGGTGACCCAGCTGGGGAAAATTTAGAGGCCAAGTCCGCAATGAAATCAGGAAGCTAAGCAGTTGCACAGCTCAGCTGAGGGGCATCATCTTCTTTGCTTAACCCTGAGATAAGTCTCCGAAAGCAGAGACCTCACATTGAAAAGGGTTATTCATTCTTTTAAAACACCTAGAAAATTAATGGTTTTGTCAAATAGCATTTTTATCAAAAAAGGAGATGAAGGACTTTTCTAATCTCTGTATGTACCATCTCTTACTGTGGGGCTTTCTGTGGCCCACATTCGCCTTCATTTACAAATCAGAACCAAAAACACACGCAGCCACCTGGAGGAAAAGGCACTCAAAGAATAATAAGTTAATGTTTTTCATCTCTGCATAATCGCAAAGTAGTGTGAATATTCTTCAGGATAGAACCAGAAAGATATTATGCATAAAGTTCATTGAAGGACTTTGTGGCTCAGGATGAAATCTAATCAATGAGATGTGACCTGTGCAAATTCAGTTTTCAAAGGGCAGCTGTGAAGTTTGGAACTATTAAATTAGAAATCTGAGTTCATAATTTTGTATTTTTCTCCTGCATTTTATAAATTTACTTTTTTTTTTTTTTTTTTTTTTTTGAGATGGAGTTTCGCGCTTGTCACCCAGGTTGCAGTGCAATGGCACAATCTCTGCTCACTGCAACCTTCGCTTTCCGGGTTCAAGCGATTCTCCTGCCTCAGCCTCCTGAGTAGCTGGGATTACAGGCACCTGCCACCACACTCAGCTAATTTTTGTATTTTTAGTAGAGATGGGGTTTCACCATGTTGACCAGACTGGTCTCAAAATCCTGGCCTCAGGAGATCCACCCGCCTTGGCCTCCCAAAGTGCTGGGATTTAAGGTGTGAGTCACTGCGCCTGACTGTGTCATTTACTTTTAAAGTCAGTTAACGTCAACTTTGTTCTTTAGGCTTTCTAGCTAAATATACCTGGTGCTTGAGTTCCTAGCAGACATTTTGAGTAAATAATAAAACCATTACCTTCATTATTCTTTTTTGAACTAAAGATCTAAGTAAAGTTCATTTGGGCCTATTCCCCAGCCCGCCCCAAAAAAAATCACTAGCCCTTACAAGGTGGTATAATAGAAGGAGCACTAGAGCAAGACCTAAGAGTCATCTTATTTATCAAAGTATTCTCAAGCTGATGCTTGGAAAGTCTTAGGATGTAAAATGTCTCAAAGTCAATAGGTTTTGAATATTTAGCAGTATTTAGTAACTCAATGTGCAAATCATTTCCAACACCAATGAGAAGAGTTCACAATTTAATTTAACTAAAAAGCAAAGTTATGTATGATCTCTTTATAGAAGGAAGTAGCATGTAAGTAAAATAATTGAATATGAATATTCTCCTTAGAAAATGCATTTTAATCTACTATAACAAAATAAGATTTGAATTGTTTCCCTTTACAAATATTTTACTAAGAAATATGAAATTTAAGCTTTCTATTTCCAATAATTTGTCTAAATACTTTTCAACACTACTTACAAAGAAAAAACACAAATATCCATCTTTTGTATGTGGTGAGTCCAATCGTTATATAGTACTTTGCCTTTATTTTTCAATGGAATAAAAAGAAATGATAAATGTCTAAATTCTGTAAAGTCCAAATCATTTCTTAATTTAAAATATACTGACTCAGAAACATAATCAAAGCTTTTATTCTACCCCCAAAAAGAAGCTAAATGGCTAACATTATGTTGTCATCGCAATTTTCTCTGATGAAGTGTTGAAGTGAGCTAAGCTACTATTCATGTGGCTTTATGTTAAAGTCCTCAGTAAACACGTATTTTTCACCTTGAAATGAATTACATTCCAAAGGATGGAGAAGAGATATATCTGTGTAAAGGCCGGGCATTTTTAGAGTCATGCGTTTCAGAGCTGGAGGTGCTGGGAGGAGGCGTCTCTCCTTCCTCAGAGCTTCATCAGCACCATGCTCACTCTTCTGTCAAAGCACACAGCACTCTGAAGCCTAGTGGTCTTTATTCTACTACAAGGGGAGCTCCTTAAGGAGAGGGATTATATCTTATTTCTTTTGTTATCCCAGGGTATAACTTGTCTTTTCAAATGTGTCTGATAGATTGTAGGTGAATAAATAGCTCACGGCCCAATCCAAAAGGGATGTTACAGTCAAGAAAAGAAAAGTCAGTAGAAGCCCAATGACTTTTGTTAAGTCATACAATTAGTTGGAAGCAGGATGAAAACCCAGATCTTTTGATTTTCATGCTGTGGAAATCTCAGTCGGCAAGTTAAACCTAGGTATTGAAAATGGGTTGAATATAGTGTATGGTTCATGATGACTGATTTATACACCTTTTTATGAAGGCGTGGTCCTAAAAATGGTAAATGTAATAAATTAACCATCCCAGTTCACAGAGGTATCTAGCATGAATGCCCAGTGATTCAGAGCACAGTGGATTCAAATTCCAGTTCAGACACCGGCTGCATGGCCTTGATAAGTTCTTCAGTGTAATCCTCAGACACTCCTCTGTAGAGCAGACACAATAATAGCTACCTCATAGGAGTTAAGAGAACAAGACAAAACAACACATGTAGAACACAAGCTCAGGGCCAGCCACATGGTCATCAGCACGACAGTTTAAACTGCTTTGTAGGGATTTGTTGAGTGAATGAAAAAAATAGATACAACTAAAAAGCATATTTAAAATACATATACATATGTATGTATATTTTAAAATATAATTTAATATGCACTCACATTCTTTTTTTAGCATTTACATATATACAGTATATATACACAGAAGGAAAAATTTTTGGATAAAAGGACAACAAAATATTAAAACATTAAGATGATTAAGTAGTGGAAGTTTGCTTTAATCTATGTTTGTATATAGTTTCTACAATAAGCATGAATAAGAATTTGTGTAAAATAGGTTTACATATTTATTTTTTAAAATAAATTTTGACTTTTATCCAAAATGAGATTTGGTTTAAATCTCATTTATTTGGGGGTAAAGTCTAAAATTACTTTCACGTGTGAGCTACTGACAATGCCAAAGTTATCAGAATTTTTCCCCAAAATGTTGCTGGGATTTTATTTTTAATTAATTTAGTTAATTTTTGCATTTATTTACTGGTTTTATTTAATATTTCCCATGCAACAGGAAGTGTTCCAAGTGCTTTATGAATATTAACTAAGAAAGAGTAATATCTTATTTTAGAGCAAAATAACTAAATATAGGAGTAAGACATACCTAGAGTTAAAAGAAGAAAGCATAGTCTAACTTTTGTCTTTTAAAACCAGACTAATGAAAAATACAGGGCAAATATAAAATTCCTGTGAATTATTTTATTCACATATACATCATAGCCAGCAAAATATTCTAGCTTACATACATTCTGCTAAGAAATGAGTCACTATTTTCTAAATAATTTAGACATGGTTTCATAAGGCATGATTTTACAAGGAAATCATCAAAAACTCTGTAAACTATATAACAGGCTCTTAACATACCATATTGTTTTCTCTCTAACCAAAACTGCCAATTGCTGTTGTCTCAGTGAAATTCAACTACACAATTACAAATGTAATAATAAGATTGAGAAATCTTTCTCATTATCTCCCCATCATGTTCTTTTCTGCACACACAAGATCCCCACGAAGCCAGCAGGCGAGACTCCGTAGCTGTGGAGGTCACAAAGGGGGCACAGGAGTGGGTAAGACTCGAGCTGGTAGTCAATATGATATACTTCTGGAATCAGTATAATCACCTCGAATAACATGGGAACATCACCGTAATATATGATGGACTATCATTTTTCCTTGCTGTTCCTTGTGTGGCTGTGATGACCATAACTCAACAACAAATTTGTCATAGAACCTTCAAATAAGGGGGGGAATATCAGTGGGCTTGCATATGTCTGTTCTGGGAACATATGATTTTTTTCTAATATAAATCCAAAGATATTCACAACCATATTTGCTTCAGGTGTGGAAGTGGCTGCTCTTAAATATCAATGTTCCAAAGGGTAACCGCAACAAATTTGCCACTTCTGTCACTCAAACGTTGAGCAATATAAAAAGAGCTGCAAGCTCTTAGAAAGAGGAAGAGTCACTACTAGTGTTCCTGAGCTGGGTGCTTCGGGAAAACCACCCTTACAAAGATCAGCGGCTACAGCTTAACCTGGGAGAAAGCAGTTGTTTTCCAACCTGCCCTAAAGTTCCTTCAGCACCAGAAGATGAGCTCATGTTCGAAGTCTGCAATCTAAGCATTTAGATCAATGAAACACTAGAGTCAGCTTCAGATGCCCTGATTCTCCCTTCTGACACACCTGTACTGACTTGTGCAATAGCTAATGGCTATTAGCTAAGTCAGACCTGTGCAATAGCTAATGGCCGCCCTGGTAATTATTTTCACACCAAGAAAGAAGAGAGCAGAGGATTATTAAATCTTCTTTCTCCTTCTAGGGATAAATCAAGGGGCTTTTCCAACTTCACGGCAAAAAGCAGAAGTTCTTAGGAAAATGTTATTCAATTTCTTTATAAATCTCCTATGCTGTATTAGTCTGTTTTCACACTGCTATAAAGAACTTCCCTGACTGGGTAGTTTATAAAGGAAAGAAGTTTAATTGACTCACCCTTCTGCATGGCTGGGGAAGCCTCAGGAAACTTACAATCGTGGCAGAAGGGGAAGCAGGCACCTTCTTTGCAAGGGGGCAGGAAAGAGAGAGAAAAGCCTTGGCAAAACTGCCATTTATAAAACCATCAGATCTCGTGAGAACTCACTCACTATCCCCAGAACAGCATAGGGGAAACCTCCCCCATGATTCAATCACTCCCTACCAGGTCCTTCCCTCGACCCATGGGGATATGGGGATTACAATTCGAGATGAGATTTGGGTGGGAACACAGCCAAACCGTATCTTATGCACATGTTAGAAGATATATCAAAGTTTGAAGCCCCCTAAATCCAAAGAGGGGTAGGGTTCTATAAATAGAACAATAGCAATAAATAGGAAATGAAGCAGAAGTGATGTTAGGATTCACCACACCCAGTCCTCCAGCCCCCATCCCTTTACTGATAAAGAAACAAAGATCAGAAACTTATCCCAAGTCAGACAGTGCATTTCAGGCAGAGCCAGGTTTGGAACCCACAGCCGACTGCAGACTCTTGGCACAGTATTTTCCCAACTATAACAGGCTGCTTCACAGTAGAAAATGGGGAGCCATTGCAGGCTTTTGAGCAAAAGAATGGCATGATCGTCTTTGTGTTTCAGGAAGATCAATCTGGCAATCCCATATGTAAAATGGAATTTAAAAGATCAGCATTAGCACAACACATCATCAGTCCAGGGCCATGGAAACAGGAACTAAGGGGATAGAATGGAAGGGGCAAGATGCAAAAGATATTTCAAACCTGCTTGTTTGCAGGCTTTATGAAGGCAAAGCCAGTTGTATCCCCAGATCATAATATGGTGCCCAGTGCATAAAAGGCAGGCAGTCACCACTCACTAAATGGACATTTTAAAGAAGTAGAAAAAAACAGGAATCAGTGACAGATTGGATAATAGGAAGGGAAAGTGTCAAAAATTACCTCGAAGTTTGTGAGTTACATGGATGACAGAATGTTGAAGAAATTGGTGGTTTGAGCACAAGGAAAAAAATGAAATATATATAGGAGGCCATCTAGAGTGGACCTGAAGAGGGCTTTCTGTAATGACCAATATAGAAGTGATCAGTGAAGCCACAGAACAAGTGAGAATGCCACCAAATTACAAAAATAGAAACAGGGCTGGAGACATCTGTGGAGTTAACATGTGCACCTGTAGAGTGTACCTGGGGGTCGTTTTAGACTCATAGTTCTCCGCACCTGAATGACTGAAGGAACCACGGAGTTGGCATTTGACAAAAATAAGGGGCAAAATTTCAAAACCAAGCTCAAAGTCAATGTGAAATTTTTAAGCAGAAAGACCCAAATGTATGCATACAGTAGCAGTCAGAAAATTTTCGCTTCCATGAACTTGTCCAGAATTTTACAACAGGAAACCTTAATAATAAGACAAAACAAAACATAAACCCTCATGATTTTCATTTTAACATCTGTATAAATTTTGAGTTTTGTGACAGAGAAATATTCTAATTTCAAAATACATACCAGGTATGGGGAGCATCGTAATCTTTTCAGGGACTGGGCCAGGTAGCAGACAAGCCCTGACATCCCAACCCCTGGAAGAGACAGCATTTGCATGCACCCTTTCTGCAGGATCCCTGGGGAGCAATCACCTGCCCACATCTGCTGCTGGCCACAGCAACCTCCTCAGAGGTATCCTGCTGCTTTTTGGCTCCTTCCATCCACCTGGTCAATCACATATGGGCCAGCGCTTTGAAATGGAAATATAAAAGTATATTCTGTGGTTATTACTTAATGTTGTAGAATCCTAGAACCATAAAAATCAAGACTCATGGTCTATTAGAGTTAAATATGACCTTAGAGATGAGCTAGTTAAATCCCCTTGAGGGAACTGGGGAAAAAAATCTGACCTTACCTCCAAAGATAGAAGAAGGGCTAGGTTTTTAACTGAGGTTGTTGTTTTAGGATCTGTGGCTGGAAAGTGAGATTGAGAGTGGGTTTGCCCTCCTGCCATAGAATGTGCACTTGTGAAGAGAGCACAGGGTGGAGGGACTTGAGAACACAGATACAAGAGCAAAGAGGATTGCAGACAGGAAGTGGGATCTGAAGAAGTGACAGAAGGTGACTGGACAATCAGCGGAGGTGTGTGAGGGTGGGGACGGTTCTTACAGACTGTTGGGGTTAGGAGTTTTTCTCCACAGTAACCTGGCCCTGCTGTGAATGAGGGCTATCCACTTCCCCTGAAGAGAGATTTCTCCAACATTCATGGCATTATGGTTCACTGTCATCGCTGGTGGAAATAAGAGTTTTTTAAATAAAGGGAAAAATACAATAAGATCACAAGTATTAGCTAAGCATGATGGAACTATGTTTTATTATAAAGAAGAATAACATTAATTTGCCAAAAGAAATTTAAACCCGTCAACTTGTATCGAGTATGTACAAAGACTTCTAGTTATCTTTCAATATTTTTTTTCTCTTTTCTCACTGGCCTCTCTACCTACCTTCATTGAAAAAAAAATTCATGCATTCATTTGTTCACGATTTACTCAGTAAATATGTATTGTTTGCCTAACATGTGTTGGACACTAGGTATACAATAGCTCACAAAATTGCGTGGAACTTTCAAAGAATAATTTTTATTTCCTATAACAGATATTCAGCTAATTTCATCTTTTATTCTTTATTTTCCTGAAAACAATTCTGTTTTCATAGAACTCAGTTCCGTTAAGCTGAGACTATCTTTTTTTGGGAAAAGGAGAGTAAATAAAAAGTCTCTCCATTGCAGTAAAACTGGCACTTCGTGTGTATTTATCCTCAAAATAGGGAAGAATTTATCATCTGTTCCTTAGGAATATTCAGAAATAATTGGAAAATCACCTTCACTTATCTTTGCTTTTGACAGGAGTTTGTTTGTGATATCCTCATTTGCCCTGTTCAGTTTGTCTCAGATTTCAAAATCAAGTGCCTACGCTCTTAAGAGTAACTCTTCCCAGCCTCTATCCATGCCAACTTCTTTCAACACTTAACTAACCCGTGGATAGTGAGGTTGCATTAAATTATTCTCAACTTTATCTTTAATATGGTCAGCAGGCAGTATTTTCTGCAAAAGGCATTTACTCCTAACTGAAAGGAGAAGAAAGCTAACTCTAGCTTCCTGTGGGCCCTGTCCCTTGCGAATTCCAAGAGGGAGAAAAAGGCTAATTGCTAACAGTCCCGTGCATGTGTCACTTACAACTTACCACTGGATTCCTTCAGTCTAACACCCTTTCAGCAGTAGCATTTAGCACATTGAGACCAGACCGAGTTTTTTATTGCCTACTTCAATAAGATACAGGGTGAGTTTAAAAAAGGCGATCTTTAAGATTTATCTGTGTACTCTAGAAGAAGAGTTCAATAATTCCTTTAATCCATGTTGTCATCTCCCTTGGCCTTTTGCTCTACTTTAGTCTTTTAACATTACACCTTATTTTACTAGTAGTTATCAGAATCCATATACTGATTCAAACTAGCAAGACCTCTAGTATGAGCCTAGTATGAGTAAGGTATTGAACCAGGTACTCATATTATACTTAGTAATTATACCATATTTCACAGGCAAATAAACTGTTTTCACAACCATACTTTATCTACAATTTATCTTTAAAAGATCTCTGACAACAAATCAAAGGGGTTAATTGGGTAAATTTTTCTTAAGAGGAAAGTTTAGTCTTATAACCTCCCTTAACACTTAGTTGAAGCAGTGGACATAAAAACTTGCAAACGTACCACAGAAATAATTTAAATTTAGTGAACAGGATCAGTAGAAGTAAAAGCCAGGCTTTAAATAGAATTTGTGGATCCAAAGTTTCTTCTGGAAACTTTACAACTATATTTATATTTATTGATTGATCAATGAATTGATCTGTCTGCCTATCTCATATCTATCTGTAAATGTCTGTAGATATATTCTTAAACACATTTAGTTCTTAATGTATTTAATTTTCCACTTCAAGGACCACTACATACAGACTCCATTTCTAGGATGTTTTGGATTAGAGCAACAGCATCCCCTTGAAATGTCACAAAATCTTCCATACCTATGATATCTCTAGATCACCACCAAAAGAGAGCTGAGCACTTCAACACTTGAAAACAGTAGAAATCATTCCCATCCTAGAAGTAAATAAACAGAATCATTTGTTCTTATTTCACAAACATATCCAAAAAAGGAACCTCTATGTATCATGTGGTTCATCCTGTATCTGAAATAATTGCCATCTTTAGCATCAACCACTTCGTATAATTTTGCAGCTCAAAGGTTTCTTAGAAATCCACTCATCCATTGTTTCTGCAACTGCCTTCCAGAAAATATTCATGTAATTAAACATGTTAATAGGTGTTTAATAGAACAATGTCTATGTTCAGATAAAAGTTGAAATTTTTTTCTGGGAACTTGTGGTGCACATTTTAGCATGTAA